>NC_139248.1:20903098-22103098 GCF_977018435.1 Lepisma saccharinum
AACAAAAACGTAAATAATAATAATAGAATCCGACGTCCGTGGCGAAGTGGTCAACACAGCGCACTACGTGCCAGAGGTCCCGGGTTCGATTCCCAGCTTGGGCATGGGTGTTCTCTGTGAGTGTCCATTTATGTGTTTCATCACATCATCAATCATCCTCATCTTTCGCGATTAGTTTAAAGTGACGAAAAGCGAAGCGAAATAAACTAAATCAATCGATCAATAAATAAGTAAACAATAATAATGATGATGTCGGCTGGGTCCAAAACAATGAATAGGCTAGGGGTACAAATTATATAAAAAACCTTCTCATGTATATTTATTTCTCGCTAGTCTTTCTCCTATTCAAGATTTTCTTCCTTTGTTTCTTTCTCTCTCTCTCTCTCTCTCTCTCTCTCTCTCTCTCTGTGTGTGTGTGTGTGTGTGTGTGTGTTGACCTATCAATTTTCTATCTCTCTCTCTTTCTATCTTTCTTCCTTTGTTTTTCTTTATTTTCTACTTTTCTTTTTCTCTTTTCTTCCTCTCTCCTCCGTTTCCATCTCTCTGTTCTTTATCTCCCCTCTTTCTACCATTCATTCTCTGTTTCTATCTGTTTGTTAGTTTTCATCTTTCTCTTCTTCTCCATCTTCCCTTCTTTGTTTCTTTACCTCTTTCTATTATGTTATATGAGTTTCCGTCTCTTTTATTTCTCTGTCTTTCTTGCCAAACTCTTAAGTATTTCTCAAGGCCAGACCGAAATTTAGTGTTCGACACTCTCGATCTCGTTCGACACTTTGGTATGATATTTGAAAAACTTCAGCAAGTTGTTTGGCGTTTTGTTTGAATTCTTGAAGCTCTTGTTTTGTAAAGCGAGGAGAATAGACATGTTGATGGACAATTTGCTTGGTAATACTTATGCTCCCCATTGTACCCACCCAAAAAATCGAAGTGCAAAAGTACGAGGTGCTCTCAAGAAGTATTTGAAATTTGTAGTACGTTCAAACACTACCAGATGGGGAAGCGTACTGTGTGGCTTTGCGCTGGGTCCAGCTGTATTTCCTATGCGTAGTGTCGAAATGGATTCCGCGGAATGAATTTTTCTTGGCGAACTGGATTTTTACCCCATTTTTCAAATCATCCCCGTAAACCCAAACCAAGGAATATCCTTCCTCTGTTTTCATAAATGAGAACTTGACTAACTGTTAAGAAACTGTTTTGTTTCTTTAAAGATATATTTTTTTTTTCAACCCTCTACGAGGCAATTTTGGCACATTTTTTCCCCTACAATAGCCTCTTCTCAAGGCAAATATAAATTATATAGAGTACTGACTGTTTTTATGAAAAGAACACAAAATATCTACGGCCATCGTAGCGGTTTCATCCTGTTATAAGCAAGAAAAACAGTATTTTTGCTATACAAAGGAGCATTTTAATTTTAAAATCGCTTTAGCTAGGAACCTTCTAATACGCTTTTGCACATAAGGCTGAGGCATGATAAGAATTCGTTGAATAAATTGCGATGGCGTCATACTGTGCGCAAGAATCGCAAGTAATGCAAAGATAAGCGAGTTGTGAAAATAAAACAGTCCGGGAATTTACTGAACATCCCCAAGACCTTACGGCATACCTGGTGTGAAGCCGTGCCATGTGTGCATGATATGGAGGTACGTGTTCATTATGTAAAACGAGTTCCGCACTTCTCATTTCCGTCGCTCACTGTAGCGTCGCATCGCGTGACGTAATGTGGGCGACTTGAGCGTAATTGGAATGTCGCATGATTTTCACGGATTTTCCCCATCTCTTTGCTATCTCCCTCTATTGCGATTAACATGCGAGCAAATGTGTTTATTTTGTACACGCAAGCAAGCCGATGCTCTTTTTGGGAGCAGTCGACAGTGGCGGAGGGTAGAGGTGTGCGGAGAATACTCTGCTAGCCCTACATTTTTCTCTGTAAAATTTAGAGGGAAAGAAAGAAAGAGAAAAGAAAACGGAGAAAGGAAGGAAGAGATAAAACAGAGAAAGAAAGACAGAGTTAAAACGGTGTAAGAAAGAAAATAAGAAATACAGAAAAAGGAGGACGAAAAAGATAAAACAAAAAGAAACAGGGGGAGAGAGTTAAAAACGGTGGAAGAAAAAAGGAAATACATGGGAAAGAGGAAGAACAAAAGATAATAGAAAACGGAGGAAGAAAGAAAGAGAAAACAGAATAAGCAAGAGAGAGAATTAGAAACGGTGGAAGAATTAAAGAGATCCAGAAGATGGAGAAAGAAAGAAAGAGACGAAGAAGGTTACAAACGGAGAAATAAAGAGATATGCGAACTCGAATACAGTTGGTTGCCACTGACAATGCAGACAATGTACTAATAGGCAAATCGGGACTGGACCTACAGTGTAAAGTGGAGTCCGGGTCTCGAACCAGGGAACCCTTGACTACAAGGCGACAACGTTACCGCTACGCCGTCGGTTTTTTTTCCTCTAAAAATCTGTAGAAAGTCTTTCTTTCATGTAAAAGCATGAAATAGAACAAGTAAGACTTGAATGGGTATTCTGAAGAAATGAAATGAGTCTAGCGAACTGACCCTTTGCTTGTATGATGGTGTTTCCGTAACGCATTATGACTTTAAGTGTGTTTTCCGACAGATAAAACGAAGTCATTGGCAACTGTGACACTGTGCTATGTGTTGCATACATCCAGGATAGAAAACTGACATTCTTCTAATACTTGTAGCATCGAATCGAGGCCACAACGAATAAAACGATACGAAAGAAGGTTTTTAACTTGATATCCTTCGTGCGCTGTAGAAATTTTAAAGTGTATTTGCTTCCGTATGTCCAAACATACTAACGGAATCTCAACAAATCATGGTTAACAATGCTCCTAAATACCAGTGAACAAAATGTCGTACTATTAAGTAATTATGATTCTGGCAACACTGTCTTTCAGCGTTCTTCCTTATTCTTACCTTGTTCACAAGATGTCTTTCTGCTTGCGACAGAACCGTGTTACAA
The DNA here is from genome assembly GCF_977018435.1 of Lepisma saccharinum. Taxonomy (NCBI): domain Eukaryota; kingdom Metazoa; phylum Arthropoda; class Insecta; order Zygentoma; family Lepismatidae; genus Lepisma; species Lepisma saccharinum. Next base: position 20,906,087 of record NC_139248.1, read on the forward strand.
ATTTAGTGTTGACAAGTTCTCTGCCTTTAAGTAGACTTTATGCTCAACGCGGGGGGAGGTGCTTGTCACGTTGATTTGTAGATACCGGTACACGTAATCGAGTGTCAGTTGTAGTGTTCACACGGTTTGTTATAGCCTCAAACACACCTGTAAGGAAATCTAGCGTGCTTCTTTGTTGCCATGCCTGTTATTGTACCTATCTTGATTTTATTGAATTAAGACTGTAGGTACGATAGCTTTAGGGCTATTTGGCCCCGTCACGCTATAAGGACACAACGAAAATAAGGATTTCTTGATGAGGAGTCATCTGGCAGAGATGAACTCGTACATCAATATTAAAAGTAGTGTAGAATCTGAGAAGGGGAAATTCCTACTTGGGAGACTACGGTTCTGGGTTCGAATTCCGGGTGAACATGAATCTTCCATTGTGTACAAAAAGAAGCAAATAAACAATGCAAAGTAAGTAAAACACAGTCTGGTCCATAAGTATTGGAACACTTGTCTGAATCAAACACGGATAGGGAAAGATGTCACGATGTAAGAAAGAAGGGCAAGTTTGTTAGATTATTTCACCAACATGGGAGATACCTTCAGGTCCGCCATCTTGGATTGAACTACATTATTTTTATGTAGAAGAGTGGTCATGTGACATATCAGAATAGGCTAGAATTTCACATGAGACACGATAGTTAGCTTAATTTCAATACTTTGTTTGTGTGTGTGTGTGTGCTGCACGTACACACTGAAAGAGAGAGAGATTTTACCTTCAGAGTTTAGAGTTTTAAAGTTTTAGAATTTAGAGTTTAGAGGTTTAGAGTTTAGAATTTTATAGTTTAGGATTTTTAATATTTGATTTTTAGATTTTTAGAATTTAGACTTTAGAGTTTTAGAGTTTAACGTGTGTTTGAAGTCAAAACTTAGAGTTTATCTTTCTTGGTCATAATTATGGAACGCTCCCACTGGAAATTTTGACGGGGGATATTTTAGAATTAGATCATAAGTGGAAGAAATCACCCCGTATCGATTTTCGCACCTTTCGTGTATGCAAGGGTGTCCGCAGAGGGACCAGGGAGGTCACTTGCTCCTCCCTGAGATATGTGGAAAATATTCACGTAATTCGAATGGTGAAATTGTAGCTATATTCTATTTTTATATTCTATTATTATTCTGTGGTATACAGGCTGCAAGGTAAAGCAATAAACTTCCATGTCCAAAGATAACGAAATAACATTTTTACCAGAGATTCTAAAATCATGTTGAAGGTCCTAACGTGTGTGTGGGGGGGTGTCTGGAGGAGGGCGGACAAGATTGGGAAGGGAAATTTTTATAGTCCCGACATCGGGATTGAAAAAGATTACCACTTCCCGACCAGGTCTGGAAATTTAGGATATTTTGAGAATTCATTTCCCATGGTCTGGATACAACCTTCACAATTCACATATCATTATTTCTAATTACTTTTCTGTACCCTTCAGCGCGTAAAATTATCACGTATCAGAGGTACCATAAACGAGAGTAGATGAAGTGGTCTCTGTGCAGCTTGAAAAAGTACAAAAATACAAACAACTCAACTAACTGTTCATCAACAAAGAGATAGATGTTCATGGAAAGGAAGAAAGGTGAATATAGTTTCAATTTAAATACTGGACTCATGTCTGAACTTGTCAACAACGCCAAAGTATTTTCAATTCAATCTCATATTTATGTTTTGCAAAATAATAATAACAACAATAATGGAAAGATAAAATATATAATTTTCTATGACTCAAGAACAAGATACGAAATCTTACTGTGCCCCTATGAGAAAAAAAATCTTGAGGACGGCCTTGGGTGTATATGAACTCAACACACAAGTGGCAACATCAGTGGGTGGCATCTTCCCCACCCCCTCACGTGGTGAGTTTATATCTCACATTCCGACAAAAGGACGTGAGAAACAAACAGAAGAGAAACCAGGTGAATGGTTCAATGCCATTGCCACGGTTGTGTCGTTTGGAATGGAAGCAAAAACACAAGACAGTGCATTGTTCGACATCAGCGAAAGTTCTCAGCGCCATCTGTCGTCAGCGGGAAGCTCTGATAAGGCGAGAACAACGAGCTTCTGAGACTTCCCGAGCTGACGTATGATAATTTCCCACGCGAAAACATGTCTTCAGTGTTCCTGGAAATATCGGGAACTATTATAACTGCCCATCCGATGGAGAGACCTGTTCGAACATGTTTTCCTGGTTTCGTAAACTTGCTTTCATTCTGACCCATAGCAATATTTTGTCGTAAGACGTTGCTTCATTCAGTAAATGTAACACATTAACTTTTCTTGTCATACAACCACGCTCGCAGTGAGGATTTGGCTGTTAAACGGGCTTGACACAATTTGTGTGTGATGTTTTAAAGAAAGAAAATAAAAATTGTTTTCTATTGTTTGTTTCTTTGAACCTTTAAAACATGTTTTAAACGTTTAACACTAGAAGCGCCAAGCCGGTCATTTTGACCGTTTTTCAAATTTCAATTTCTGCTTTGTACAGAAAAAAATTTCTTCGTGCGTTGAAATTTTGTGACTTTTCCTAAAATCTGCAGTACATTATTACTGCTATGCGTTATTTACAAAAAAAAATAATACTAATGGAAATATTTGTGTTTCTACCTAGAAGCGCCGTTGCCGGTCATTTTGACCGCTAATGTATTTCAATGGAAAACCGCTTCTCGGTTGGAACGTTGAACTTACAGTTTCCACCCCTATTCTTCCTTCCTCTTTTGGACTCTCCCATATATATTGGCGTATTGTCGAAGCTGATAAGAAGGAGAAAGTGAAGACTCAGTTTCGTTTGAACACTGCAGTTTGTAAGCATGTTTTCTAGACAATGTGTCCTCAGTCCAGAGGAATATTTGAAAGTATTACAGGAGATTAGTGAAAATGAATCCGATGTCGAGGACCCAGATCTTACTGTAGACGATTCCATGCTTCGACACATACAGAAGTGTACGGAAGAAGAAGCAGCTCGAAACCAGCAACCCAACTGGCGTTTGTCATTACAAGAACTTGACGATTTACGGGCTATTTTATATGGTAGAGGAGTGTATGTATGGGTGCAGTTCTATAGACTACGATTTTTTTATGGAAAACTACTTTGGGGGCCACCTTTCTTTCAACAAATTATGTCAAGAAACAGATTCAGGGAAATAATGAAATATCTTAGATTCGATTCAAAATCATCCAGATCTGAACGATTACAAACTGATAAATTTGCACTGTGCTCTGAAATTTGGGACAAATTTATAGCTAATTGTAGGAGTAAATCTGATAGTTGACGAACAAATGTTTCCTTCGAAAGCGAGGTGTAGATTTACACAGTACATGCCAAACAAACCAGACAAATTTGGTATAAAATTTTGGATGCTAGTGGACGTACATTCTAAATACATGTGCAATGCCTTTCCATACCTTGGGAAAGATGAATCAAGGAATGATAATGTTACTGTACCTGAAAATGTTGTATTGAGAATTACTTCACCTTATCTAAATGCGGGTAGAAATGTAACTTCTGACAATTATTTCACATCGCTAAAACTCGCTGAGAAGCTAAAGGAGAAGAAGACGAGCCTAATTGGCACTATGAAGAAAAATAGAAAGGAGATTCCTAATGAAATTGTGAACATTAGAACACAAGTGTATGAAACATGTTTGCTAAAAAAGGGGGACATTACATTGTGTGCATACCAAGCTAAACCAAACAAAAATGTTCTAACCTAAGCTCCGTGCATTCAGATGTACATAGAAGTAGATTTGCAAAGCCACAAGAAACTCCTAGAAACAATCAAGTATTACAACAAAACTAAATGCGGTGTTGATCAAATGGCACGCAAATATTCAGTCCGTGCTTCATCACGTAGATGGCCGGTACATGTGTTTTACAATATCTTACATCTGGCAGCAATAAATGCATGGGTAGTTTACAAGGCAGTCACGGGGAGGAACGTTACGAGACATAGCTTTTTGATAGAATTAGCTGAGGAACTGAGAGAAGGACATTTGAATGCAAAGCCCAATAAAATATTGTCAACATCAATATCACATGCACGGAATGTAAGTGGCTCTGTTTCCAGAAAGAGGCGCCAATGCCAGGTGGCATTGTGCAATGAAAACAAAACAAGTGACATTTGTTCAATGTGCAACAAATATGTTTGTGGAAAATGTGTATCTGGTGTAGAAAAGGCACTGAAATGCAAATAATGTAATATGTGAAATTTCATGACGGAAACTTATTTCCTTTAAGAAAATGAATATTTATTGTTGTAATTAGTGCATGGAAAATAAAAATCGCTGGGTTTCATGATATTTTTGTATTTTTTTACAAAATATTTTGTTTTATTAGTAATAAGATGATTATTGGCAATATCCATTTTGAGAAATGGTCAAATTTTAAATACCGGTCATTTTGACCGGAGGTGGCGCTTCTAGGTAGTAAAACATCCTGGCGCTTCTAGTGTTAAACAAGAACAAATAACATGTTTTAAACAAATAAAACGTTTGAAACAATGCCAAATAGATTTAATTTCTAAGAATAATGATCAATAAGGAATCTGTTAATCATCCAAGGAATGGCTGTCTCTCTAGTTATAAAGTAAACACTTGAATAACTCCTTAAAATATCCATTTACATTACTCTTAAGTCTTGCATATAATCTGTTCGAGAACTAATCCACAGTTTGCCAGGTCCCACTCTATCCACGTGGTAGCTACTCTGTTTTCCGAAATACGACATTTTATCGTAAATGCAACAAAATATTGACATTAACAAGTGTGTGAAATATGTTAATAGTGAAACTAAACTGTTTTATCCATATACTAGTTAAATTCTAAAATGTTTCAAACACTTTTAAAAAATTACATAGACAGGTGTGTGGCCCATGGGTTTCTTTGTTAACTGAATATATATTTTCTGTACACAGTAAACAAAATGAATGATACGAATGAAAGACAAAGTTACAAAACACACAAATAAGCATCTCACGAATCAAAATATGTTTTCAACAAATCTTTAAAAAAACATGTTTAAAACACCGTGTTTTAAACAATTGCAAAAATAAGGTCCTGTGTTTTAAACGTTTAAAACAAGTTGTTTTAAACATGCCAACCTTGTCTTTATATAAGGAGGTGGGTCAATAAACAAAGAAACATCGATGCTTTTCCCAGTATATGAATTTAAAACGCCTGTTTTTGCTGGACACATGCATACGCTCTCAGAAATATGTCAGTGTTGGTGACACCATACTTACTAGGCCACTGATTACCGGTAGTTCCCAGATTTGGGTCAGCCATATCTTCAAATTACATGATCCAAAACAAGCAATTATAAGTATAAGTATAATTGTACATATTGCGTTCAAGGTTAAAGATTAGATTCAGACCTCCATCTGCTTTTATAGGGCAGATAGGGATTTGAATCATCATAAAACTGCAGTGAAAAAACACAGTTATTGCTCGGAGAAAATTTGAAATACTTATTCACAGAAAACGGGGATGGCGGCCGCCAATGCCTTAAATTCAGGGCCACGAAACGCCACTGTTTTTAAGCATAGGTCTCGTTCTAGTCTTGACTACAGCGCGTTAACCCGGGTTCTAATCCTGGGCTTGGTAAGGGTGTTCTTTTTGAGTGTCCCTTATCATTTGAGTCACTCGTCGTCATCGTCGCGTTTAGCCAAAAAGTGGCAGAAAAGCGATGTAAAATATAGGGTGTTCTGGAAAAAGGAACAAACTTGTCATTTTCGGTTGCTTCCATTTTAAGTCACACTGAATGAATTAAAGAAAATATTATAAGTATACATTTATATTAGGCAAAAGATTCTTAACAGTGATGATCCAACGTGTTCCCTGCAATGTTTCCTATTAACAGAAATAACATAAGTAACTGTCTGGTGTAAAATTTCATTTTTTGACCTGAGTGCTTTTTTCCGAGCACCCTACAAGTGACATATTTCAATATAAATCGTTCTCGTCTTTTCAGGCATGTCTCATTCCCGTCTCCAGTCTTGAGATAGTAAGGGTGTCCCAATAAGAGCGACGGATTTAATATGCTTAACAAAATACTGTATCTTTACAAAACAGTAAATATTTTTACATCATTACAACGGGTAAATATTCCGATTTAAGAGTGAAATATTTCTTTGGACTCGCAATAACACTGTCACGTACAATAACGATGTTCTCAACAGACCGGATAGATTGAGAGCGCGGTGTTTTTATGTCTGCTGTCGAACCTGTTTCCTCAAATTTCTTGATCAACTTGCGAGCTTACTGTCACTAGGTGCATATTCACGTCCAAGGATTGCACAAAGCTTCCTTACAGTCTCTGCATAACACTCCCCATTCTTGTAATGAGTTTTCGCTATCAAAACTGGATGTTCCTTTGTGTAACCCTCCATGTCAAATAAGCTGCAACAATCACTGATAAAGGTATTGTTAGAACATGTTGCGTAAATCAAACTTGGCATCCTTAAATCGGATCATTTATCCGTTGTAATGATGTAAACAAATTTGCCATTCTACTTTAAAAAAGGGTTCTATTCAGCATATTAAATCCGTCGCTTTTGTTGGGACACCCTTACAACATTCGTATGAAGGTCATTAAGGCATTAACTTTTTTAAACAACAATTTTTTTTCTATTTGGATGCTCGTTACGATATTACAAACTCTCGAAAAAAAGACGGATGTTTATCCCGCATGTCTGCAACCACGCTATGCAGATCCAAATAGTTCTCAACAACTCCGCAATTCAGTTTTTTTTAAAAAATATGTATAACTTACCTACAAGTAATCACATCAGGTATATATCTTCTTAGATGCCTAAACTAGATGCACACTAAAGTAGATTTGATATTTAGGTTATCATGCATGATACAGTGGCTACATATGATATCCCTCAAACTGATACATTGCTCTACATTGTAACATGTAGTAGTTGACAAGCAATTTTCTTGACATAGAAACGATCAAGAATGATCTGACGGTGAAAGAAGATATGCAAAATGAAGATGAAATGGTGGACAAATGTGGTAAGAATATATATTGTGAACGGCCTACAAAGAATAGGAAAATGTTAAGAATGTGCACAGTAGTGTCGTAAATCTTGTTCCAGGTGTTTCAAACAGACGTGTGCATGTTTGTAAGAAGTGGGGGGGATATATGTAATTTTTTTGTTGTGAATAGTAAGACTGAAGAGGAAAAGTAATGAAAAAGATAATTTATAAGTAATTTCTTGAGAATATACCGTGTGTCCCAGAAGTCTTTCCTGATTACAAACTTTATTCATATCCGCTATATGCAAGGTAGAGATGTGAAAGTGGTGCCAAAATGTTGGAAAACTAACCAAGTTTATTTGTTTCAGGTTTGAGTAACGTGGCTGTAGTGTAGCAGTGTCAGCGCCCAGAAAACCGGAAATGTTCACAAATCAGGAAAAAGCTCAGCATGTCCTCTGGTATCACGAGACGCGGTCACCAATAACAGTGCAGAGGAATTTCAAATGTACACAATTCTTTCATCTAGAATATCTGCCATCAATAAGTAGGTATTTAAAAAATGGAATTTATCTTCATTCCCAAATCCTGTCAAGTCCAAGAAACATTGTATGGAAAGGTGCCACCCGATCTCAAGAGCATTAATTCCGGATTCCTTGGCACTGACACTGCTACACTGCAGCCACATTGCTGAAACCTACAACAAATAAACTTGGTTAGTTTTCCAACATTTTGGCACCACTTTCACATCTCTACCTTGCATATAGCGGATATGAATAAAGTTTGTAATCAGGAAGAGACTTCTGGGATACCCGGTATATCTGTAAGTTATATTCTGTAGCTGTTGGTTGTTGGATTGCACCATATGTGGCTAATTTATATTTCCCTTGTATCGGAGTGTAAATAGCGTGCAATAAAAAAAACATGAAGAAAGAATTTCATAAAGAAGATGAATTTAATATTGGAGGTTCTCAAAAACGATGTACCTGAGCGAAGGGGTGGAAAGTATAAAGTGACTTGTAGCAGCTTTAAAAGGGCGGTAACAAAAGTTTTTTTTTTTTTGTAGATCAGGAACAGCTTGAATTCATATGTCTGGATCCAGCATGCTTGTGTTTAAATCTAAACCGAAGTGAATCGAATTGAGTTTGGCTTTTAAGTCTACTTTATGCACATGAAGGCTAATCAGGACTGGACCTACAGTTCAAAGTGGGTTCCGAGCCACTTGTGCCTCGAAAACGGGACCCCTTGATTTCAAGGCGACGACGTTACCACTGCGCCATCGGGGAGGCCTTCACCAAATCCAAATAACAGTGTTGGACTAATAATAAATAACATTTTATTTGTATAATTGAGTAGTTTTTAACCAATTTTTGAAGTGTTAGTTATTGATATATATAGTAGGGATAAATGTAATTGAATAGTTGTACAAGTTTTGCGGTAAGTGACAAACTAGTCACAGACTGAACTTTGCCCATGAATATGGAATTTATTATTCTGATTCTAAAATCATTTAAAAAAACGAATTAAAAACATATTCAGGAAAGTAAAATTTTACAGGAATATAATCAAATGTTGTGAAAACTGCATGTGGTTATCGCGTTAGTACCGATCAAATTTTAGGGCGGTACCATTCGAATCACCCTGTATATGTAAGACAAAACCCTTGCAGGGAAAATTCCCAGTGGTGGAAAAAAATCAAGCGACAAAGTGTTTGGCATTGATTGATTCCTGTCCTCCTGCCCCCTTCCGCGCACGTCAGGATTTGTGATTGTTCTCTGTCGTTCATGGTGACGTCACCCCTTCATAAACATGGGGTACGGAGTTCCTACGTAGGACGACGATGCCACTCCTATTGTTCCGTGACAATTTGTTGAAGGTGACAATGCCTTGAAAAGGAAAAGGTCATTGGTTTGATGTTAGTTTGTTTTAAAGAATTATAGTGCATCATGTTTTTTTTTTCTCTCGAAAGTGTAATTTTAATTGAACGGTAATATATTATTTGTTGTTGGTATGCGCTATGACTGCGCAATGAAGGCGCACAGTGATCTGATCAGCACCACGCTCCAGCTGCCGTTACCCTGATTACAGCTCAACCAGGCTGAGAACACAAGCAAGCTTGCGACCTAAAGTGGACAGTCTTTTGTTTTCTCCTCTCGCTTGTGCACGAATGCCCCCGTGTTGCCCTATTTAGACCTTCCTTACTTGGTTATGAAAATTTTCGACAACGCTAAATATTACACGCTGCGTACACGACAGCGGAAAATGTGTTTCTTCTCTTCTTGTCGAGCTCTATAGAGACAGGGCGAGTCCTGTGCAAGGAATCTCCGGAGGAAGCGACTGAAAACAAGTCTTCTGTGACTCGACACGGATGAGAGGGGAAGTGAGTGCATGGAGGGGAAAACGCGGCTGAAGCAGCATGGCGCACTGCTTTGCTCCGCCCACTCGCTTTCTCCTCTTCTCTGCCGTTATGCGCGACGTTGCTCCACCGATTCCCGAAACAGGGTGTGCAGAAAGGGGGCCATTTAAGAAGTCAGGACTGCGTTAGACGAAAGCATTTCCTTTAACATTTTTGCTAGCATAAATGTTTTGTAAATGCTTCCAAAAATCTTATAGCAGATAGCACGTTACACCAAAGCATTTCATGGAACATTTCGGTTAGCTTCTGCCATTACAATGTATGACACATACAGCGTGAAAGGCACATCGAGTTGCACCGTATATGGCGAGTGCACTGTGTTTACATTTGAAACAACTAAAATATTCTTCCGTAAGTGTACAGTAAACGTTGTAAAGTATATATTTAATCAGCGCCATGCTTCTCTACCTAAAACCATTTAATACGAAGCGTAATTCCTCTCGGTTGAATTATTATCGTGCTTTAAAAATGTGAAGTGATACGTTGTTTACATCTCACGCGGCCGCCATTACAACTGCGCTCGTGACCTAGAGGTCGCTTCTGATTGGTTACGCTACGAAAAATGCTACGGACCGAGCCTATCCTTGAGAAATGCCATGAAATATGCCATGGCATCTGAAATGCCATAAGATTTCTCACTTTATACGGTAGCTTTTTGGTCATGGCATATATGTTAAGGAAAATGCTTTCGTCTAAAGAGAGCCTTAGTCTTTAGCGTGCAAGTGAAATCCATTCGGGAAAGTTGGGAATTTCTCAAACATGCGAGAGGCCGCGTATTGAAGGCATGACACTCAACACCCGAGTCATACTGTGGTGATGCGCGGTCAGCTGAAGGAACTGGAGGTGACATTTTGACATCAAAGCTCTGTCGATATTTCTGGGACTCCTCCATCTGCAACTGTCGGCACATGTGGCACTGCGAAGAATGAAAAAGCTTGTTTACGGTGGCATGTGTCTCATTATGCAGTTGCCAGGCGGCTTTCATTGCACAGTTTGAAACCGCAGGGGCTGCACTGCAGATGAGACAGTGTTGCCAAATCTCAAGATTTTGCACTAGAGCCTCTGTTTATAAACTAAATTGAAAAAGCTTTGAACATCCACTAAAAAACGCTGATCTCCGTGACGCGCTACAACGCCGGGGGACTGGTTTCGAATCCCGGCATGGGTGTTCCTTATGAATGTCCCTTCATCAATATCATCATATCATCACTCATCCTCAATAAAGTGAAAAGGACACTAACATTTTCATAACACAACTGAATGATTAGCCAAAAGTGGCATAAAAGCGACGCCAAATAACCTGATTCAATCTTAAACTCGTCCTGACTTCACGCTCTGAAAATATGACAGTAAGCATGAAGTTCGAATAACTCGATCCAATTTCAGACATTTGCCGTTTCAGTGTGAAATCTCGCTTAGATATGGGTCGTTCCATGTAAAATCAACAACGTCGTGAATCTTACTTTCTTGATTCAGTTTAAGTTTGGCGTTCTGAAAGGGCCACCTGTGGTAGGAACCTATGCAAAATGTCAGATCCATATCTTTTGGTATTTCCGAAATTAGATCTGTGCAAGAGAACAATTTTCGAGAAAATGGCCGTAAGGGGGTGTAAGGGGTTACCTTCCACGTAGTCAGGGGCGGCGCCAGGGGGACACGAAGGGGTTCTTGCGCACCCATTAATTTTCTTCCACACACCCTTCAGCACCCCTTTTCAAAATCTATTTTCAACCGAAAACACAATTAACTTGCAATGTCATATTTCCATTAAAACTATGTCGTTATTTTGAACGTAGAATGTCAGGAATTGAAATGAGACAGCTATCATTGTATGCAACAGGCAAGCTACTATTGATCCTAATCTCGAAGAGAAACCGGATTTACTTTCCTGTACCCGGAGCAATCTATGCAGAGAATAAGCATTTCTTGTCTTTTTTTTTTGTCAGCAATACCTATTGTTGAGAATGGTTTATTCTTTTGTAAGACACAATATATGTCATTGGCCTACCTTGAACAAGCTTCGGTCGTTTCAAATGACAAAACATGTGGTTGTGATCAAAGCAAGAAAAACTTATACAAGACATTAGTAGTCTCCAGTTTCATTGGCATATTTTCACAGATGCCAATTAAAAGTTGATTGGTTTTGATGTAATGCATAGTACATATAGAATACCAGCCTGGACACGAGTGTCTGTCTGACTGTCTCTTCCCGCATCATGTCATCACTCATCTTCATCTTCGCGATTGCCAGATGGCAGAAAACCAAAGCAATCAATTAACATCGCACCCCGCCCGACCCTGTGGCCGAGTGGTTAGCACATCGCGCTGCGACGCCAAGGGTCCCGGGTTCGAATCCCGGTCGGGCTTGGTTGTTTGTGAATGTCCATTCATCAATTTCATCATTTCATCACTCATCCCCATCTTCACAAATTAGCCAAGAGGCACAAAACGCGAAGTAAAATAAACTAAATCAATCAATCAATCAATCAAACATCGCACCCCATAACCTTTACTGGCCAGATGGTACCATATGGTATCATGGTGCTGATTACGATATGGATGTGCTTTTTGGACCTTCATACTCTTATGTTTGGGTGGAAACTCTGACACAGGTCTGGAGCAAACCTGGGAAATTCACATTAATGACCCCCCTCTCCGCAATATATCCATGCCACATTTCCGAACAGAGTTTCACATTTTGGCTCATTATTCAACTTGTATGGCACCCAGGAACATGAAACATGTTTCATTCTCTTTGGAAACGTCCATTCTTTGAAAAGAATACTAAGGTTTGCGCCTTCTCTGCAAACTAGCGGGGGAAGAGGGTGCAAACTCCAGATTTTTGTTTCTTTTTCCATTGAAATTCGGGGGGCGGCACCCCCAACCCCCTTCCTCGGTCCGGCGTTCTGAATTGTACACGGTTGCATGCTCTGATGTTCTAGCTGCGATTGCTACTATAGTGCCCGAGTTATAACAATTTTCCTCAAAGCTTTTTCAATTTAGTTTATAAACAGAGGCTCTAGTGACAAAACAATTAGTTATTTTAGTTATGGTAAGGGACTGGAACGTGTGACGGGTGCAAAATAGCCTAAGTGCTGACGCAACCAAAATACTATAATTTTTTTTAAAAAGTCCTCTCGGTTCAATAGTTATCGGCATTTAAAAATGTGAAGTGATACGTTGTTTACATCTCACGCGGCCGCCATTACAACTGCGCTCGTGATCTAGAGGTCGCTTCTGATTGGCTATGATACGAAAAATGCTACGGAAATAGGACGGGTTCTATCCTTGAGAAATGCCATGAAATATGCCAAGGTATCTGAAATGCCATAACATTTCTCACTTTACACGGTAGCTTTTTGGTCATGGCATATATGTTAAGGAAAATGCTTTCGTCTAAATGGCGCGTAATAGGTATAAATGTAGTAAATCGTAAATGACTCGAATTAAATTTGCTCTGTGCTCACTTTCTAACATGATTTTCTTTATTTTACTTCGCTTTTTGTGCTTTTGACTAATTTGCGAAGATGGGAATATGATGAAATTGAATTCTAAAATTGGTAAACGCTGTAAGTTCCACAATAATTCAAACACCGTTTTCCACGTTAATCTGTGAAATGTGCCATGCTTTATAATGTGGTAAACGTGAAATGTGGCTGGTAGCCCTCTAAGTAGTTCAAAGCGCGTGTAAAGAGGTCACTAGTGTACACGTTCTTATGGTTTGATGTGCGGAACAGTGCGATTTCCCAACACTTTTACTTTTGGCACTTACAACGTTTACCACTTTTAGTTCTCAATTCATGAATGGACACTCGCAAACAGCCATGCCGAGACCGGGATTCGAACCCGGGCCCAAAGGCGTCGTAGCGCGATGTGCTACCCACTCCGCCACGGGGACCGGCCTAACATGATTTGCAACTTCTAGTAATCTTTGTACATGAAAACTCCTAGATACCAATACTTCTTTGAGTGTTAACAAACGATTGGGCATGTGGCAGCCATATTGATCAGTAGTGCCAGGATTTTTATGACCTTAAAATCACCAAAATATGCAATAAAATATGCTCTTATGACCCAAAATGTTACAAAATATGCCCTATAATTTGAAAAATATGCCCTTTTAACTGGACTGTTTCAATCATCAATATCTAAATGCTGAGATATTTTCACATATGTACTATTTTTACTTCACTTTATGGACTCTGAGTTGAAATACACAATGAATACTTTCTCTAAATTTTCAAATAAAAATGAAAAAGAATTTGCTACAGTCCAAAGAAAAAAAACTCTCGAGTAAACATGGAAGTAAGAACGAATCCGCATCGAAAATGACTGTATATTTCTTGAAAATGCAAAAATATACTGAATATGATCGAAAATCCATCAAAATATGCTCTATCACGCAGAAATGGCCAAAATATGTCCTTAAAAGCACCTTAATTTTATTAGTTTGTACATAACATGAATTTCTGTATGTTTGGGGAACACATCACCCTTAACAAAAAAAATATGCTAAGTCATAACAATTCTAACCCTATTGATCAGTAACGCGGGATAAAGGCAGATCAACAATGCACACATCACAAAAAACCGTATGAGTTCTTTCGTTCAGCAATAGTTTCATCAATCTAAGTTTAGTAGTTTACCCGTAAGAAACGTTTGAAACCCTGAAGATAATTTTGAAACAAGCTGTGTATAAAAAAGAGGCAATCTGCTAATTTTAGAACCATTTCCATATTTTAAGAGCCAACAAACTTTTTTTTTTCAAAATTTTTGTCTTTACTCGTATAACCACATTGTACTCGGTTACTTCCAATTGCGAAATACACAAAAGCAAAATATTCTCGGTGGAAGCGGCCCCGGCGCCCACCCAGCGTCGAATAACATGGGTACCTGGGGGAAACCCTGGGGGGTAAAGGCGGTCAGGGGCGTGATGCTGATCACATCACCCCCACTCACGACCGGATCAAGAAAGTGTGGGGCGTTACCCCCACACCCCCTATACGCCTTCATGGCGTGGTGCTAAGCACAGGGGAACACTTTACCTTTTTTTTTTTTTTGCATACAAATAAATCATTACTGGTATTTCACTATGACTAGGATTTCGTTGCAAGTTACATGATAAATTGGCGTGGACAATTGGTAGGGTGACAAAATAATACAGTATATTGTGCCAAGTTTGTCATCGTAATAGATCTTTTAATTAATTGAAATATGTTGGTCTAAAATTACTGGACTGACGAAGAAGCATTCACTTGATTACGACCAGTTCATCACGAAGCAAACAAACAAATCTAGAAAAATAAATGCTTCATTAGCTACAATACCTTTTATGGCAGTTTGCAATGTATTAAATGTTACTGCGCTGTAGAAACTAGTCCCCCTCCCCTCTCCATGTATTTTTCTGAAGTAGTTGCTTAATGAATACAAACTAATTTCCCTCGTCATTTCTTCGTTTGTTCCTACATGGGTTTCATTTTGAAAAACCCTTTTATTCAAGGTCAACACAGTATATAATGTGTGTGCAGTTCTGTCTTGTAATTCTGTCAAAAGTTGACCTTGCAACAATGAGATTCTAACAATCTCCAGACGGAAAATCGGAACGAATAAACCACTACATTCATCGTTTTGTGTTACGAAACTCGACAATTGCTGTAAATTTAAGTCAATTTTACGTCGTTTTCTGAGTCTCACAAATCAGCTTCTTTATCTGTTCGTCGTAGATAAATGGGCTATTCATTTCGTTTCTTTTATCTGACAGTTTTCCCTGCTGGGAGCTTCCTGAGAAACTTCTGAAGAATCACTGAAGTCATTTGGTAGCAGGTGTGAGATAATATGCCATTAAGTGCAGCTCAGTCGAGACGAATGAAATGTCCTTAAAGCTGATACTTGTTAAACAGGTAGCCTCCGTATGGTGGATAAACAGATTGATAAAATGGTATACCCTGTCCCAGCTAGCTGTAGAGCAGGACCGCGCATACCGGCAGAGGAGGAGTATGAAAATCGAGTGGTGAAAGCGAAGCGTTGCCAACCGTACGCTGAATGCACGGCTTGTCAAAATTTGTTCTTGCAGTTTGTTCTCGCTGCATTGGAAATCGGCTAACTCCCGTCGCCCATTACACAATCTCGTTTCTCTCACTGTTGATTGGTGGAGCCGTCTCGCGTCACTACTTGCGCAGAGACTTGTTCTCGATCGCCTGGTCTACAGTTAGCTGGTATGGATAATAATGTTTCATTTGACGCTGAGAAGCTGCTGTGGCCTCGTAGCTATACTCTGTCCCAGCTGACTGTTTAGCAGCCAAACGAAAACAAGTAGTGACGCGAGACGGCTCCACCAATGAACACGTAAGAGGAACGGAATTGCATGGAGGGGGAAAGCGGCTGCAGTTACCAGCCTTCCCAGCAGCGTGTACTGCTTCTCTCTGGCCACTCGATTTCCTTCGTTTCTCTGCCTTGCTCCACAGTTAGCTCGCACAGGGTATAGATATTTTGGTGCTCTAGGCAGAATTGTGGTTTACCCCCCCCCCCCCCAAACCGCACTACTTAACACCGACATTTTGTGTGCGACGGTTTGCGATGTTTACATGCTACAAATTTTCAGACAGGGTAGGAAAGGAAAACTCATAAAAAAATAATATACGTTACTATATTTAAAGATTCCTAGTTTGCATTTCTGCCTTTGAAAAAGCTCAATATATTTCAGTTATTCCTTCGTGTCTGACCAGATTGTAAGCCTACAAGTAAAGGGCGAAAATGTTGAGGATGGATAATAATTTTAAAAATAATACAGTAGATTCTCAGTGGAGAAATTTGTAAAGTAAAATTATTCAATTCTTATTCAAAGAAATAACTTTGTTATAAAGTATGTATTACACATTATTCTAAGTAAAATTTACAAAATATTTATGAAACCCGACTGATATCTCAGAAAGATAATAATTAGAATTTAACTTTTCTTCTTTTAACGAAGCAAAATCCGTATCAGAATTGACAATTTTTGCAATTTCTTTTTCAACTGACAATATTGAGAGATTATTTAACCTCTCCTGACCCAGTGACAATCTCAGGTAGTTTTTTTTTATTCTCTGTCGTTTTGAATGAATCCCTAGCCTTCAGCTCCTCAAACCTAACCCTCGATACGGACCTGATGACATAGAGGCTGTCCTGCCTCCTAAACCGTGTCGTTTAAGTGTAATAAGCTTGTAACTGTACTTAACATTTCTAATATGGTTTTCAATATAAACACAACAAAAATTAAGGTTACGATATATTCACGGACAATTACTATCTATTGATGAGTAATTGTTTGTACTACTGTACCTAATAGAGGAACAGTCGCAGATTGTTTTAAGTCTACTTTATGCATGGGCTAATCGGGACGAAGCTACAAACATCCTCCATACTCACCAGACCTAGCACCTTCTGATTATGTTTTACTTGGCAGCATGGATGAGCCAATACGGTCCATCTGACACTTATTATTAAGCTTCCAGACAGATGGCTTCGATGTAGGGGTAAGTTCTTGCTATGCGACCTTCACGTCCAAATCAGACGAGTCTCATTCTTTTCCGACCGACCCAAGTATTTTCATCTCATATATCAATACGTGCTAAGCAACAATAACATGAGAAGACCTAGAGACTGCAGTACAGATATAGAAATCTTGTAGGATTTTCTTTCAATGTACTGCATGCATTTATGAAAACTAAAATATTATCTTTGAAGCATTTACATGGTAGAGCTGACATGTGCACAAACTGCATCCATAACTAAGAATGCTTAATTACCTTTCCATCCTCTTGCATAACATCACATCGACATAAAAGATTTGAATTTTCTCCGCGACGTAAGGAAGTTGTTAATTATGCATGAGTGCATTGTCGCGACCACAGACATCTACTATCAGACTGGTAAAGAATACGTTCACTATTGGTCAACTTACCAATATATTAGGGAGGATGATGTGTCAACACTGTTAAGTTCCTGCACCCCCTTTCCATCCATACAGGCGAATTAGATTCATAGACAATGTTGCCAACTCTGACCCTTTTGCGTTGTATGGTTTGCTTTCCTGGTGGCGAATGATGAAGAAGCTTATTTAGGGTATACCTATAGGGTATAATACCCTAATTATTCTCTGCACTTCAATCCCTGAAGATAAGAGTGACGTTAGCTCTCGTCGGAAGCCTATCCGGAAATCACCTGGTTGATTTCCCGAAAAAACTTCTTCGTCAAATGTAGGGGAGTTTATAATAATACTTTCTTTATAAATCATAAATTATTATCCGATCAGAGGACGTTAAGATCTCGCTAGGAAACGAAGACATGTTCTTGAATTTAAGTAAATCTATCCTTGATTTTACCTGAAATTTTAGTTTTTTCAGCAATGCTGTTTGGCAGAGGCGTCGCCTGAAGGGGGTTCACGGAGCACACGAACCCCAAACCAAAAACGGAAAATTTTCGATTTGTTTTCTTTGCTGCACAATAAAACACTCCATTGCAATATACTAATTTTACAAAGCAGCTTGTTTTCGTTCATAAAGTCTTCAAAATGCTTCAAATTTCCCAATTTCCCCCGACTGTTGACAAGAAAAGCTCACCAGGTTAGACAGCGAGAGCCCCGGGGCACATCTGGCGCTGTGAGCTCCCTCTGCTGTATTTTTCCTGTGTTGTAGCTCTACCGAAGGAGCCGAGAGAATCCAAGGGGGAAAACTGGATATCGGAGCACGTGCGCCTTCCGAAAGAACTGTCAACAGATGGCAGCAACTGTTCGGAGAATGCCGATAGCGGAGGATGGACCAGGTATTTTATTTTTCGTTTCGTATAGCTTCTGTATTGGAGAAAAGTAAGCAGTAGTTAAGATATAATGCAAGCACTGTTTGCATTGTTATAGTAATTCCTAAGATCTTAGATGTCTTAGCCTAATATCTTTTTTTTCAACACATTTCACCAAAAATTAAAGTCGCAAACCTCCTCAACAACCCCATTGAAAATAGTTGTCGCGCACCCAAAACCTTGCATAGGGAAGGTGTTAAGTTCTAAAACACTATATCACCAAAATGAGCAGATTTACGCTTACATCGATAGTTAGAATGTGTTGCTCAAACCTTTAGATCAGTGGTTTCTAACTTCAAAAGGTCTGAAGGCCAAAATTATATCCAGCAGTTGATTGGCGTGCCGCACTTTTTGGGGGTGGGGGGGTTAAAAATTACAAAAATTGTAAGTACTGAACTGAAAATGTAGTACTTTCGCATGACCTAAATTTCTAAAATGAGGCAATAAAAACAATGGAATCACAAATCAAAATTATATAATTACAATTTATTTCACAAAAAAAAAACAATACTTATGGATGAATTGAAAGAAATGAAAAACACACCATACAAATAAGAATCCTTCATAGTAAGTGTTCAATGTGAAAATTGAGGCCGATCTGCTTCTTTTATTAACGTTGGAATGTCCACTTCAATTTCTGTATTTGAAAGTCTCAGAAGGTGAAGCAGTGAAGAATCTGCCAGTTGGCTTCTGTAGCGGTTCTTGATGAACTTCATTGAAGAAAAAACACTTTCAAACGTTCATTCCGCATAGCGAAGGGGTTGGAATGCATGTGTGAAGAGAAAGTTACGTCACTTTAGATTCTTCTGATGATCATTATTGACTGCAAAATCAATTCTACCTGTGATATTGTCTTTCTTCACAGAGCTTCCGTTCCTTCAGTAAAAATAGAACGTATTTTAATAAAAATACATAAAATTAATGTATTTTGCAAACTGACTAATTACCAGTTACATTTTTTGGAAAATAAATTATAATTGTTATAATCTCCTACAGATAAGCTTTAAAACAATGATTTTTAAGTATCGCGAGTTGGAATTCTCATCATGAAATTTGAGCATTGCCAAAGACTTACGAAGGCAAGCTGCCGTGAAATTACAAATAGCTATTAAATAAAATCACATATTCGACGGTATTATGATTAGCTAAAATGAAAGCGGGGATAAATTCGTAGGAGCAAGAAAAGGCATTTCCAAAACTAAAATAAAGAGAAAAGTAATTGTTTATTGGTTTGGTTTACTTTACTTTGGTTTTCTGCCACTTTTTGCTAATCTCCAAGATGAGGATGAGTGATGACATGATGAAACTGATGAAGGGACATTGACAAAGAACACCCATGCCCTGGCTGAGATTCGAACCCTAGCGTTGTAGGACTCGGTGCTAACCATTCTGCCATGGAATTCGGAGAGGAGAAAAGTAAGGAATTTCAATAATTCAAATTTGCAAAAGATTGATTGATTTGTTGTTTTAAATCCACTTTATGCACAGGAAGGCTAATCGGGACTGGACCTGCAGTTTAAAGTGGGATCCGAACCAAATTTGCAAAAGAATTTTTGCGATGTAATTTTTCCATGGTTTTGAGGGAGTCTTCACGGGCGACAGACACAATAATTAGCAATAAATTAAAATTAGCCTGTATTTTGTAAATGTATTTTCGCTAGGCACTCTGGCAGTGTGTCTACAATGCGCTACAAATACAAGGTCCCAGGTTCGTATCCTCGATAAAACACGCGCTGTTATATTCGTACTTTTATGTTGCTCTTCTTAGACATTTGGCAAAGGTACCCCAAGAAAAAATTAAAGAAATCTTAGCTTCGATTCTTGGCTGAAATGTCGTCTTTTGTATGCACGATTAACCAATGTCACTTGGGTTCACTGTTCTCTTCTCTGCGATGGTGATCAATAATTGCATTTTCTCTGTGTGTTTGTAGCCCTCTCGGTCTGGGGGAGGGGTGTAAATTTTCTCTGATTTTAGACTGGCTGTGAACACCCAAGGATTTACTCCATGCGACGCCACTGCTGTTTGGCAGCAGTGTTCGACTCTTAAACTATCTGTATATCAGTGCCGATCTGGCATTAAATATCTGTGATTCTTGATAGAAATGTAAAGTTGACTTACCTTTAACTTCCTTCTATTCGGATCCAATTTCTGAAACAGTCGATGTCCACATTTTAATGGCACTAGCCCAAGAAGATGAGCAAATGAAACATCGTAGAGCTTGTCAATTTGTCCTTGTTTTTGTTCTGTCCATGCGACACGAACCAGCAGAGCGTGCTAGAAAAACAGCTGTGTTCGTTATCGTGTAATCACTGGAAAAATTCAGCCTTTCTCAAACTGCCCAATTAGCTCGGACAGGTTTTGGTTTTCATGTCAACTCGCGCGCCGCGGTTAAAAAGTGAAGTCAACCTCCTGTTGCCTTTAACGCTGCCTCCAGTGTTTCGCTTTTGTTTTCGATCTCAACCTTGTGACGTACCGTTTGTGGGTACGTGAACGAGAAGTTAAAGAACTTGACCGAAGAAAGCTGTTTCCAGGGCATTTACCTTATGAAACGCTGGATCACAGCGTCTTTTCTGTTAAGACTTTAATGAGGAGCTTGTGCTGTACAAATTAACAGTCTCGTAGCAGTAATTAAACAAGTGAACCTTGCCATTAGGTAGATCTTGTTTCCACAGTTCCTTCTGCTGCAGAACGAAAAGCATTAGTTTTGGTGATTGTGAGTTTTGTCACGCTTCGAAGTCAAAGGACAATGATTGCGCAAGAAATCACTGGAACGAAGATAAAACGAGTACAATGAAAATGCATGTTTTACTAAAACTATGTATTATTTAGAAACTATGCATCGCCTTTCCGAGTAACCAAAAGAACTTCATAATTGATTGATTGATTTGCTTTATTTTACTTCGCTTTTGTGCCACTTTTGACTAATTTGCGAAGATGGAGATGAGTGATGATTATGATGAAATTGATGAATGGACACTCACAAACATCCATGCCCAGGCCGGGATTCGAACCCGGGACCTTAGCGCAAAAGAACTACATAAATAATCAAGTATGGGGAAACGTTCTTTGTACATTTACCTCACTTAGTACTCCGGCAGTTTGATTCTTTATACAGCATATTTGCAGAATATACAATTAAACCTACAAGTGTATCAATATATGCTGTATAAAACACACTTTATTACTAACTTAGTTGTCCGTACAGTCACGGACAGTTCTGGATTGTAATGATTTCATTGAAATTCAATTGGCTTGTTAGTGTCCGTTACTGTACAACACTAATACGTTGTTTCCCTCTCCATACTACTGAAATTACATGCAGTATATTTTCATTAAAATCAAATTTTGCCACTATTTATTCAAAATAATAATAAAGTGAAAGATAGATCGTATCTATAATTTGTTGATATTGAAAAGGCACAGCCCTCTTCTAATTAATAACTTTATAGCTGCCCAACCCGTGCCTACACTTGAGAAAAGGTTGGAATCATCATTACACAAATATGAGAAAGCAACAACTTACAAGAACTGCCACCGGAGGCAGCACCGTGAGTTCCTGTCATTGAAAAATGTGTCACGAAGTTTAAAAATGCCTTGAAAGAAACTTTCACGTAAACGACTCTCCATACACATGTAGACAGGACACATATAGGTGAAGGATGCAGGGAGTTGAAAAACAGGACATTATGTCAAGACGTGTATTTGAACACATGACAGGCGACACACAATCTTGCAGCACGTAAAGTTCTGATGCTTGCAATACATCCCAGAGCAGCGATTTTTCTTCTTGAGCTATCTTCTTCAAAAATCCCGTGTTGAGAGGAATTGCGAGCCAGAGCAGTTGTTTTTTTTTTTTTCAATCAGTGTTGTTCGGGCAAGAGAAAAAACACTACTCTGGTTGCTCATCACGATGCAGGTCATAATTCAACCTTTCAAGCAGACGAGAAGAGAAAATGTGTTCTCTTCGCATCGAAATCAATCACGTAATGGACGCATACGGTGAAGAAAGGAATACCTCTCAGCCAAATGTCATTGGAAAACATCTTTCTTAACCCACGTAAGATATCTGAAGTTCTGCTTTGATATATTTTGCTGAAGCTTTAATAAAAGTAGCCTTTTTCCTAGAAGTTGTCTCAATATTAGAGCTACGTTGTAGTTGAGAGGTCTTTGTGAAAACCACTCGAAATGTAGCTGAAAAATTCGTCTCTAAACATGGACATGTCTTCCGATAAAATTCTCTCATTGAAAAAGGAAGTGTAAGGTTATTATTGTTTATACATTACTCACTTGCAACTACTTATTCGTGTAGAACAGTGGCGTATTTGAGAGTTTGTTATGTTTTTGCTTTTGTAATGATAACATTAGAATAATGGTAATAATCAGTGCAGATTATCGCCTTTGAGCTTTTCTAAAGTGCCCTCGGATCAAAATTCCATTGCCACCGTTGAGTGTGATAACTGATTGACATAATAAAGAAAAAAAAATGATGGAGTAAATAGTCCACGGTTAAATTTTAATTGTGGTAATAATAACAGTAAATAATTATAATACTACTACTAGAAAAAAATAATAATATAAAGAACATTAATTTCCACTATTTAAAAACAATTTACTTAAGCTCTATTTTTCTATTTTCATGCAACCCAACGTTCAAATTGACATTTTTAAAATTTACGGTACAATACTTCTGTTTAGATGAAGATATGAGACTATGTCTCTGTGTATAACTTCCAACACTCCACTATAAGCTACAAAAACAAATATTGAACTTAAAATATGAAGCTTAAAGACCAGGACACTTGAGAATAAAACAATTATGAACTTGAAAGAGTTCTCAGAGAACGTTGCATTTATTAACCTCAAGAGGGTTCTTGTTGCATTCAGAAAAAGCATATGTAACATTTTCTGTTTTCTTTTTGAAATCATGTTTGCTCGTAGTACATGTGACACAGACCTTCTTATAAGACCGGATCAAGAAAGAAAACTGTGTGTTGGATCCTGTTCTGCCCTTGCACAAATATAATCTTCTCTTGGTTAATCCAGATTGCTTGTTCAAACATTTCTGTGATGTGGGCGTTGTCAAACAACTGTTACCATGCAAGTAACTGCCTACACGGAAGCCTAACATGTGCGATCTTCCTCTGTTTATGTACATTTCAACAAAACAGATTACGCTATGCATGTAGGCTCACATACTCGGAAGTCCACTGTCGTCAATGCTTGTGCAAAGAAAGTTAACGAGCTTATGCAGTAGAAGTATCTCTCCGATAGCGTAGTGGCTACCGCTGTAGCCTTGTAATCAAAGTCTCTCTTTGCTCATAATTACAGCTTATAGTCCTTTCCGTATCAAGTGTGTTTGCAGAAAAGGAACCATCCCAGTCTTACATCTGACTACAGAAACAAAAGACACGTGTCGCTTGAGGATTTCACCAATCGAAGGTCTGCTTGTGCTGCCTGTTATGCCGCTGCGATGTGAAACGTTGCTGCTGATTGGCTCGTTCCCAAGCGACATGTGTCTCGTGTCTCTTCGATCTGAAATCTCTCCCGAAGCAACACGGAGAATTCACAATGTAGCGACAAGCTACTAGAGCCAATTCAATCTAAACAATAAAAATTCATCGCGCATCGTATTGACTATTGAGAAAACGGGATGATTCGAACGACACGTGCAGCTTGTCGTGCCTGTGAAAGCTCCCTTAAGGGACATTTCAGACTTAAGCGACAGGCGACACGTGTTGCTTGAAAACGAGCCAATTAGCAACAACGTTAAACACCGCAACAAGCCTGCGTTCGATTGGTGAAATCCTCAAGCGACATGTATCGCCTGTCGCTTCAGTGTGAATTCTCCCTGAAGCTTGCTCTTCGTGTGATTTGATTTTACTGTTACTCGTACTTTACTAGGTTTACGTAGCCACGAAACTATTGACCTCTACACGCTGCGATAGTTTGCTTTGATTTAATTGGATTTACTTATGTTACTTCTTCGCTCTTCTGCCGTATTTGTCTAATCGCGAAGATGAGGATGAGATGAGATAAAGGGACAATCACAAACACGAACAGCGCACAACGCAAGTTCCGCAGAGGATTGTACTGGCTGTGAGTCCAGACGCCAGAGCTTCGTTGCCCTGCAATACTTCAGTACCAGTTTGTAATACGTGGAAAGCGAAATGTACCGAGACACGTTATACAAGTCGTTTTTCCTATGTACCATGTCGGGACTTATGCAACGAGACAGTGTTTGGAAAGTTACTTTTAAAAAGGTAACTAGTTACAGTTAGTCACTTGTTTAAAAAAAGTAAGAGTTACAGTTACTCGTTTTAAAAAGTAACTCAGTTACAGTTACATGTACAGACGGGATCAAATGAAATGTACTTCCCTTTTCCTACCAACTCAGAAGCGAGTTGGAAACGCTTCATTGCTCCTGTATAGATAAGAAAGTGGGGGAGGGCAATAGCAGACAAGGCCAGCACGCAAACTTGTTTCCAGCAAGCTTTTTGTTGGAGTCTTGGCAGTTTATGGAAGGATTTTGTGTTCCTACCCCCCCCCCCCCACCCGTCTCTCTCTCTCTCCTTGTGTTTGTGTGTGTACGCGTGTGTGTGTGTGCGCGAGCCAACACCGGTTTCATTTTAAGTTTGACGTATTTTATTGCATTGACTAATTGCTGTTGTGACTGGGTATGCAGGTTAGCAATGGAGACATAATGAAGGATCAAAAATACAAAAATTCATGGCATGAGTATACCGCGTTTGGTAGAACCTGTCCCGCTTCCCGCGCTAGGGAGCGCTCAACAGTTTCCGTGCTGGGGAAAGTCAAAGCCAGACAGCCAATTAAAATACGCAACGTCGCAACAGCGTCTACGTAAACGCCTCTCTTCTGGCTTTCATTCGCTCCTCGCTGCCCAGCAGACGATTTTTTCCTCGTTTCTCATTGACACCGAAACTGTTGAGCGCTCCCTAGCGCGGGAAGCGGGACAGGTTCTACCAAACGCGGTATAGTTAGTAGTAGTAAAGGTAAGGCAAAGTTCGTCGTCCGTATAGAACCGTGCCATGAAGGCACATTTAGGGGATGTGGCAGTAGGGCGCCGCATATTCTCGAGTTCGGCCATTTTGGAGATCAATGATCAGCATCACGCTCCAGCCGTTTTTACTCCCCAGGGATGTAGTTGAAACGAGAAAATAAAAATGTTTTACATTTCGCGTATGTGACAGTATTCTTTGGATATTGTCTTGGAAGTGTCTGTTAACATCCTAACCCGAAATTTTGTTTAAGGATAAAACTGGCTGAAGGCCGCGAGTGTTCCTGAGAAGTAATGAGCATATCACATAATGCGCAATAGTTTGGCTCGCGTTTTTCGAAAAATAATAATAATAATAATAAAAACAAAATATACAAATCAATTCTACGAATGCTTACGTCATTGTGACCATGGAGTGCATTTTGCACACTAACGAGGATCTGGCGTCTAGACATAAGGTCAGTATAATAGTCTGTGGACTGTGTCCTATCCATCTACGTTTGTAGTTGTCCTTTCATCTTAACACACCTTTCATTATCCAAAAGTGGAAGAAAAGCGAAATAAAATAAATAAATAAATCGGTTATTGTGTCCCTGCGTTTTTTCAATTTATCACCATGACCGAAAATTAATGTTTCGCTGATGTAATGCATCACTATAATCATGTGAATTATTTTCCGTCATCATCGTGTGCTTAATCATTCCTTAAAGCATAGACTCTAACGCTGTTGTCCTTAGTGTAATTGATCTTATTGTGTGGAAGTTTTGATGTAGGCAAAAGAATGGTTAAGAATAAATCTCAATTGATTGTTCGAAATTTAAAATATAATAATTCCGAGGTGACGCATATTAACTGTTCTTGTTCGATGTCAAAGAACGATTTTTCCTATACATTAAAAAGGATTCCGGCCTCCGTGGTAGAGTGGTTAGCACAGTTTGCTTAATGACCGGCCTTGGCAATGTGTTCATTCGGTGTATCATTGTGAGTGTCGCTTCATTAATTTCATCATTTCATCTACCATCCTCATCGTCGCGTTTAGCCAAAAGTGGCACAAGAAGCGAATTAAAATAAAGCAAATCAATCAATCAATAGAACATAGGGTCTCCGGTTTCATAGGGCAGTATACAAAGCACTCGGTCATGGAGGCCCTCAAAATTGAAATAATAATTGCAACAGAAAACCTGATATTAGAGTATTTTAAGAGTTTAGGCATATTAAAAATTCACGTCAACCAACAACAATTTCACCTGTATTGTGTGATATATGGTTCTGCCCTAACAATTGATTGATTGATTTGCTTTAATTTCACTTCGCTTTTTGTGCCACTTTTGGCTAATTTGCGAAGATGGGGAAGTGATGATATAATGAAATTGATGAATGGACACTCAGAAACATCCATGCTCAGGCCGGGATTCAAACCCGGGACACCTGGTCTTGTGTATTGGACCGGTGGCCATCCACCGTCGTGCGGAAATTGGGGAGTTACAAATGAGTAGCGTGACGCGGTCACGGAAACCTACAACGACTGAAGGCCTGTCTTCCTGACCACACGTCACCCCATGATTCCCACCTAGGCAGGTGGAAGTGAGGTCGGCAGTCGGTAGGTAGGACCTGGTCCTCACGGACTGATGCGCCACGGGTTGTTTTTATTATTACAATCTTCAAATAAAGCTTTATCGTTATATATTACCGTATTTCATCGCATAATCGTCGCACCCTGTTTTTCCATCCAAAAAGAGAGAGAGAGGCTGGGGGGAGGGGGGGATGGTAGGAACACAAAATCCTTCCACAAACTGCCAAGACTCCAACAGAAAGCTTGCTGGAAACAAGTTTGCGTGCTGGCCTTGTCTGCTACTGCCCTCCCCCACTTTCTTATCTATACAGGAGCAATGAATAGTTTCCAACTCGCTTCTGAGTTGGTAGGAAAAGGGAAGTACATTTCATTTGATCCCGTCTGTACTTCAAGAGTAACTGTAAGTTACTTCTACAGTTACTTTCAGCTGAAAATTGTCTTGCAACCAAATTACACAAATCGATTATTAATTGTAATAACATATTTTGTGAAGACTAACATGTCTTTTACTTATGTCTCTGGTACATAATATAAGTTTTCGTATATTTATATTTATTACAAAATAAAGTGCTCTCCTGTGCATTGCACGATGCCATGGTGACGTATAGGGGGTGTGGGGTTAGAGCTCCACACTTTTTTGATCATGGTCGAAGGTGGGGCTGATGTGATCAGCACCACGTCCCTGGCATCCTTTACCCCCACCTCCAGAATTTCCTCCAGATACCCACTTTATACGACGCTGGGTGGGCGCTGGAGCCGCTTCAACAGGTGGAAAAAATCTCGATTCTCCCCCACCAAGGATCGAACCCGGGGTCTCTCGCACGGTAGTCAGGCACCCAAACGACTTTTTTTTTTTTTTAAAGGAATACCCTATGCGGTAGTATACCCCGTTATTCACATCTCAATTTTTACATATGCCAATTTTCTGTTTTCTGTATTCTCATTGGAACAAACACAAACATCCATGTCCGAAACGAACTAGAATCCTGGACTCCTGTGCTAACCACCGCCACGTTGGTTGACCTGAGCTACTGCAACTTAAATATTTGTATTTATTATTGTTCTTAAGGAATATCCATTGGAGTGGGGAATTCTAGAAACCGTATAGAAAGAGAGAGAGGGAGATATCACTCAAGTAGAATATATTGTAAGAAGGGAGGTCTGTTTCTCATAAAGGGCGTGTCAGAGAGAAATAAATTTGTTGTATAATTTCAAGTGTTTATGAACCAGAAAATAAATGATAAAAATTATAATGTAACTAGTAGCCTACAATTGTGCGTTATCAATGAAGGTGAAAATGGCATTTTAAACTTACCCCTTCAGTTCTCTCCGAGAGGATTACATAAACAAGCAAGAATTATGGCTAGGGTCTGCCTGATTCGTTAGTTTGCCACTTGAGTGTTGTAATTCACTGTTGTATCAATAATAATGGTGAGATCTGTCGTATCTGTTATTTCAAGAAAATGGGTTCTCATTTAAATCTTAAACGAATAGCACTTACCAAAATATATTACTTTTTCAAAATGCCCAGAAATACTGAATAATCATAAATAAGCGAATTTTAACCGGAAGTATTTTTACTTCCATTTTTATCAGGAACTGAGATATATATATATGAAATCACGTGGAAACAATTACATTGTTTTGCATTCATATGCGCATTTGCTAGCTCTCGTCTTCTCCAGTATCGTTCAATTCCTTCGTAAAAACACTGAAATATTGCAGTACGTCCATTTTCAGCTTAATCCGATATTATACCAAAGGAAGAAACTGCCGGATGTTGCTTAGAGAAGGGGGAAGTTATAAGGTCACTGAGGAACAAACTACAGAAACAAGAGACACTTCACAGCACACAACTGACAATGGCAAACTGTCAGCAATAGGACGAAATTCTCCTCCTAGAAGCTTATCTTCCCGCTTCTGGGAAATCCACCCTTCTTCCGAGGTGTGTATATGGCTTTGGACCCATGCGCAGCCATACATTCTAATTACATTCTTTCATGCATGTTAATACAGTGAAATAAATGTGAATTAGGTTTAAGCTTGTGTTGCAAATAAAAGGCACATACTTGATTTTATGTATTCGGCGACAGTGATAGAAAGTGCGATGGTAGACAATCGTGAAGATTTTCCTAATTTAAAAGCATGTTCCTGAGCATAGTATTTTCATCGTATGAGTTTTTGACTGAAAGAGTTTTCTTACTCCTTGGGGGTCACTTTTCGTAGCACATAAGGTTTGTACAACTGACAAATCTATCTGAATGTTGGCAGTAGCGGCGATTGGGTGCCAACATTTGAGGGGCAAGGACAATATACTTTTTATTGGTAGAAAAGGCTTAGCATAAAAAGGCCATAGTGCCGGGGCAAAAAGTGGCAAATGTGATGGGGGAACTGCATCCCCCACTTCCCGCTCCTCCTAATCGCCGCCACTGAATGCTTGGATTAAAATGAACGTCTTATTAGGAATGATTTAAAACACACACGGAAAACCAATTCTTTGTTCATTGTCCATGAAGTATTCCTAGGCTAATGAAAGGCTATTTTGACAAAATATCACTCATAAGTAATAAACAAGTAAGATTGAAAAAAATGTTCAGAATTGAAGAGATTATTAGCTAAGTTGCTATTCGTTTTCTGAACAGTCATGTTAGTAATGCTGGAGAAATAATACACGTATGGTTACATGAACATATTTTTTGAGGTAACAAAATGATTTAGGACACAAGGAATTCATTGAAGTTGATCACCGTACCAGTATAAATTCATCTATTTTTCATAGATGTCTTTGGTTGTATGGCATGACCATTTCGAACACACTAGAATGTCAACCTCTATCCTGTGCAGCATACCCTGGAAACTTAATTCTTTCAGGGCAACGAGTCCCTGGCGCCTGGAACCACTGTCAAAGTAATAATTTATGAGGGTTTGTATTTTGAGTGTCAGCGTGTGTTTGTTTTCGCCCCTTTGTTACTTTCATCTAATCACCATTGAACCTTACCGTCGTCATTATCAAAATTAGCATTATTAATGAATAATGAAATAACATTATTAAAATAAAACAAATCAACCACAACTTACTCTTCCAAAAAATGGAGTTTCATTAGTTCATACCTCTTAGAAAGTTGAGGTGGTAATTTCAATTGCACAGCGTTTCATTAGTGGATCAAGGCAGCTAATTACGTGAACAATGACATTGTTTTCCGAAAGCGTCAAATATTTGTCTCAGGCAATCACCCTCTTAAAATGAACGCATCTTCTGTGGTGATAAAATGCCACGATTAGTGCGAGTTCTTTCTGTATATATGTTTCCCCAATGGCATAACGCTGTCGTTATAATAGAGAGGTCCTGTGTTCGACTCCCCCTCCTCTGGTGGAAGCACAATGCACACTGGTTCTGACAACACGTTAAACTGTAGACTTAGTCCCGATTAGCCTATCTGAGCATAAAAGTGGGCTTAAAAACAAAATTTTTAATGGATACTTCGTGACACCTTTTTCCACACATAATTGGTTTATTAAAATTTATTTACTTAGCTATTGTAGTGATTATTGTGATTCCTACATATTAGTAGTACGAATATAAAGTTGATATTTCGCATACCATATTGATATATGAAGATGACAGGTATATAAAAATTGTAATGAAATAAAAAAGGGACACTTCTGGAATTTCAATGCAAAGCTAATTAAAACTATATTATACTCTGATCACATCACCTCCAGATTCGGCCGAGATCAAGAAAGTATGGGGCCCTAACACCACACCCCCTATACGCCTTCATGGCGTGGTGCAGAGCACAGGGAGGCACTTTACATTACTTTTTTATTATACTCTAGCATACTTAAACCCGAAGGTTTATCGCTACACCAACACAAGCCTTCCATCTGTCGCAATCTGGGGCAAGATCAATCTAATCTTTCCCATCCTTACCGATTTCTTTCAGGTGCATCCCAACGCTATCCCTCCATCCTCGTCTTGGTCTTCGTACTGGTCTCTTACAATCAGGTTTCCCAACAAGAATCCTGTAAACTATTATTTCCTCTGCCATTCACGTCACATGGCCTGCCCATCTAAGTCTTCTTGATTAAATTATTCTAATAATAATTAAAAAGTCGAAATAATTTATTGTGTTGCTGGAGGAAGTAACGCTAAGATGATGTTTTTATTTGTTTATTTAGAGATTTATTAACCATACCCAGGCCGGGATTTATATACGTATGTGGAGGCCCGTAGCTGCAGTCTTCAAGTTCACCCTAAATTCTGATCTAATCTTGATCATACCCTGCATAATTTTGAGCCTCCTAAGCCTACTAGCGGCTTTTAATCATGGAAGTATTCATTTGTTCACAGTTTTCGTTTCAATAGCTATAGTAATTACTTTCACTTTTAATGACAAAATTGTCTTTTTATGGGTTGATAATATATGAACATTTCAGCATAGATAATATTCACAAGTAAAATATACATGTTATGAACACCAGAATACACTCAGTAGCGAAGCGTAGTCTTACGAAGGAGGCAAGCAATGTTTCAGTACAACAAAACATGTAGTACAATGGCACGCCAAGAGGAGGATTAAAGGTTTATAGCCTCATTGGCCCGGTCGCTGGATTTGTCAAAATATCATAATAAAGTGACGGTTCTAAAAATAAACCATATGATCCTCAAACGTCACATTTACTTTCGAAATTCCAGGTAACGTTATTCGTATGGTAGTAAACGTCTTACATATGCGAACTTTCCGCATACGACTAAAGGGGTACGTATTTTCTTATTTATTTATTAGTACTTTTATTTGTTCATAATTGTTTTAATGTGGACAAACGGTGACCAAACGGATTTAGGTAAAATAACTCATTCATTTAATTTACACTGCGTGATTGTAATTTAGGATTTGTGGGCACCCTAAAAATCACATTCGGAGTCAAACATTAAAATAAAAAGTTAAACACAAACTTTAAAAATTTCATTTCAAACCAAAGAAACACATGAATAGACGATGTACTCACCACAATAAATTCCAAACTCCTTTGCATATATAGGAAATTTCCCGCTATCGAACAATTCAACAAATCTTAGGGCCTCAAGTTTCTCAAAACGTGAAGACACTCCCATGCTCTTTCCACAACTGGAAAGCATCCACGCAAGATCACTTTGGAAATCTCTGAAACGACCGAAAGTGATACCAACCTATTTCCTTAATTTTATCCCTCATGGGAAGGAAAGATATATCAGTATGGAGATAGAAATTAAGCGGTGGAATCAGAATCATTACAGCAGAAAGAGTATATACATAATATTTAAGTAATAAAGTGTCATACAGAGGCGGGGCCGGGGCCGGGGGAGGGTTGGCCCCCCTTTGGCCCAGTATTCCTAAGAAAAGGAAAGTCAAAGGCAGGAAAAGATGACAAAATGAGGAGACTACTACAAAAAATCCTGGGAGCACCAATTGTGTCATAATAATAAAACTTAAAACATGTTCTTGTGTTCATAATGTGTACAATGTATACGATTTAATTGTGCTGTGTAAATATCAGTAGAGAGTTATTTTTAGATAGCTTTATTTTCACCCCAAGTTTTATTCAAAAGCAGTCAATTTATTGAATGTGGTTGTAAAATTTGTGAAACAGCTCACTTGAATTACTGTGTAAATAATTTGGCAGTTGCAAACACTGGTGCGGTCAACACTTTTGACGTAATTTGAGCTGGACCGAGCTGGACACAGGGTGCAGACCAAGGTCCGTCGAATCTTCCCTCTCTCCCTGGGGAAACTCTTCACGGGGGTGCAGACATTTCACTTCCTGGAAACACAAACCCCCGCCCTTTACCATCTCGCCGGGACTCCCAATATCCATTTTTTACGCGTTTTACAATTCGCGAAATCTAAAATAAATTGTAATATAAAATGATATATACCTAGGTATATGGAATTTTGAACAATGATAATAACTTATTTTAGTTATTTTATGACTAAGAATTATTTTTATATTCGCGATCTTGTTTACGTGTTCATGAAGACAAATATTCTTTACTCGTAGTTTTTGGTGGCAATATATCCTTCTGCTTTCGGTTGAGCTCGGCTATTTTCGGGAATAACGCAAGCTCAGCAAGCAGAGCTTTTGGTATAAGCGTTGTGGACGGGTTCCACTCGAATTTCACGCTTCGCCATGTGACTCCTTCGGGTGCGTTATTTTCCCGCAGAGCAGCCGCAAGCATTGAGGCTGGTGCTTGCTACAGAGCTGCTGAGGGAGTTTGCGGCCGTAATTTTTCGCGAAATCGAGTGCGATGGAAACGAAATAAGGCTAAAACATTAAGTACATTAAATGATATTCGAATAATGCAAGCAGTGCTTGCATTGCTTGTACTATATCTTCGCCTCTGAATACACTTATTTATTGAATTATTCATATATCCTCAAGTATATGTACTTATTGAATTTGATTGGGTGGGCAATCGGGTGGGCACAGGAATTTTTGGGTGGGCGCTTGCCCACCCGTGCCCACCCCTGTCGCCGTCCCTGCTTTTCCTCTTCACCTATTGTTTGCAAGAATTAATGTTTCAAAGATGGACTTTTATATCACAGCAGAAACTAAATTCCAGCTCACTTTGAGTCCTAAATCGCCAATAATTTATGACACTTATATAGCAATTTAAGTGTCGCAAAGTATCTGTAAAAGTAACTGTAGCAGTAACTGTTAAAACGTTACTTCTATCGTAAGAAAGTAACTCAGTTATAGTTACTCACTTTTAAAAGTAACTTATTACAGTTACATTTTCTCAAAAAGTAACTGTTACTTGTAACTTATTTACTTGTAACTAGTTACTTCCAAACACTGCAACGAGACTGAAACAAAATCGAGACGGGTGTTTGTTTGTTCATCCACGCCGTCGCCATTAGCCTAGAAAGAACAAAGGCAACGTAAAATTAGAAATATACCAACATAAATATGTTTACTTTTCTCTTTCTCACACAGCTGACAGTCAAGAGGCGGATAGGAAACGAAAATATATTATGAGGGAACTAAGGTAAATAAAAATTATGATTTCAACGTTTCATTCTTATTGTCTGTTGGAGAAGGGGCACACCTGCTCCCGCCTTCAGTTCTTGAAACGCCAAATATGATCCCTATCATTTCTCGCGGCGTATGTCTCGGAGTGCACGTAGTTCAAACTTTCACCGTAGATGTCTCTGCGCGCTGCTATGCCATTGCATCCTCTTGCGGCATCTCTTGGAACTACTTCCAGGCTGCTTCCGAGTGTACCGTTCCCAAGGAGGGGGAATGGAACATATCCCCCTTTAGTTTAATTCCACTGCTAAAATAACAATGCAGGAAGAATTGGAAAACATAATACATTCCACAACTCAACTAGAGTACAATCATACACGCGGACATCAATTACGAAACTTCAAGGCACCCCCTGAATCGCTAGATTCCTTCAGACTCATAGCCACAGTGTGAATTAATTTAAGGCCATGCGATACAGTTTCCACGGGACTTTTCCCATGCTCCTCCGTTCGTCGCAGCGTGCCAACTTAGCTCTCTTGGAGCCAGATCTGGCTCTTTCGTGCACTCGTTCGGCTGTGGACTGGGACGCCCAGCCCCGTGCCCCACTATGATGCCATTACTGGTTCCGGCCTACATAGACCAACTTTTGCCATAATTATGCATTTTGCACGTGACTTGATATTGTTATATTGGCTGCGTCGCCCCAGTCTCTATTATCTCCCCAGCTGCTTCTTTATGGCGTCGTTGTTGATGTGAAATTGACATAATATTGTATTCAGGGAATCCTTTATTTTCGATTTCATACGACCATTGGTGGATTATTGAGATGTGCGATGCCGCCGGATCTAGATGTTGAAAACTAAGAATAAATTGTCATCAATTTAGAGTTAACGATAATAGCAGAGCCCCCACCCCTTTGACAACTAACATTACCCTAGGAGACACTTTATCCAGCCTTCGTCAATCTAGCTCCTTGAAGTCAGTCTTAACTCATTGAAGGTGAAATGTAGTTATTTTATGCGCATGAGGTTTGGCAACACTGAAAGGAGGCAAGGAGAAAAGCATTGATCTTATGGGAGTATCATTTGATTCGCTCTCTTGGGAATATGAAACTTCTGTTGGAATAGAAAAATATATAAACGGGAAAAAGGCATTTTGAAGATGGTTTTCACCAGCGGAAAAGTCGAAACTTCCATTTGATTAGCCGTAACTTGATTTTGAAGTTGATTCCCCATAAGGAATACATGGGATTCCGAAAATTCTTATTCATCATATATTTCAAACATCGTGTCCAGCTTAATAATCAACATAAAGAAACGCTTCTATTTGCAACATGGAGAGAAATTCATACTCTTGGATACACCCAGGTTTTTTTTTCTTAGTAGCAGTGCCCATTCGGCAGAGCGTAACTGTATCTTCTCCCCTTAAACTTCTTACTTGCTTCGGGAAGAGGGGGGAAGGGGGTGCCCACTGATAACATTACCTCCAAGATGGCCGACATCGAAAATATATTTGGCCCTAACCCCCACATACCCTAAATGTACGTTCGTGTCACGGTGCTATATGCACATGGAGCTTTAACTTTACATTTAGTGGAAATTGTCTAAATATGGGCCCCCCCTTTTTATTTTGTCATTTCCGGAGGAAAAAAATTAATATTTCAAGCACCTGCCTTTAAAATGCATATCTATGAAATATCTTAAATGTAATAGCATGCTAAAGTATAGAAGGTCTACAATTTACAAAAAATGGTCAAATGATGTATTTCAAAATTGTGGTCTAAATATGGGCTACTAGTGGCAATATCACAAAAAGCAATTAAGATTTAAAACAACAGTCATTTATCGCTAAAACATTATAAAATTCATATTTATGAATAATCTGTTGTTTTGAAAATTACGCGGAATGGGAAAAATCGAAATTAAGAAAAACATCTAAATATTTGTTGTAAATGTGATTTCAGCATTAGACCTCATGTCATAGCCCATATTTAGATCATCACGCTATTTTTCTTCTTCAATTTATTTTCGCTCTCTGTGGTACATATTTCACAAACAAATTATGACATTATAAAAGCCCACATTTGTTTTATGTACCCGCTAATATCATAACCTATACAAAGCAGATGACAATTCAGAAAACGCTGAGTTAAAACATATCTTCAAGAAGTTTTCGGAGGTCGGAATTCTATAACAGCGTCCAAGGCCGAAACTAACCACTACTTTATCTTGCGACTTGGCACCGCAACCTTTGTCCTTGACAGATAACCAGTTCCAATAGCCTCTGCAAGGCTCATAACTCCAAAACCCATATTTAAACCTTCGCCCATATTTAGACCTTCTCCTCTACCGGTATATACAGGGTGCGGCAGCGTTCATAGTAGGATATTAATAGCACACCATGAGGAAGTAAATGCATTTTATTTATTAGTTATTATGTCAATTAATAGTTAAAGGTATGCCATTTGATAAAGTGTAAGTCATTGTCCAATTGGGTGGATTAATGTTTGAATATAACCCCTCTCAAATGATGCCCCCTCTGCACAATACATTCATCCAGGCGACGTTGGAAGCTTTCCATAACTCGTCGTAACATATTCCCTGGGATATTGCCGACGGCAGTTCTTATGCGGTCCTTCAACTCAGGAATGGTGGCACAACGTGTTCGGAAAACTTCTTGCTTCAGGTACCCCCAAAGGTAAAAGTCGGCACATGACAGATCGGGTGACCGTGGCGGCCAGGAGATGTCACCGAAACGGGAAATTACTCTTCCTGGGAATGTCTGTCGCAAAAAAGCCATGCAAATTCTGGCTGTATGCGAGGTTGCACCGTCTTGTTGAAACCAAAATTGTTCCATATCCACATTCAACATCCCTAGTTGAGGAAGAACGAAGTCTTGCAGCATAATTAGGTAGCGTCCACTCGTGACAGTTACAGCCTGACCGATGTCATTCTCGAAAAAATAAGGGCCAATAATCCCAAACGAAGCAATTCCACACCACACTGTGACACGAGAACTATGCAATGGCTTGATGTGCAGTTCATGCGGGTTTACATCACTCCAATAACGCAAATTCTGTTTATTCACTGAACCACATAACTCGAAATGAGCTTCATCTGACATCATGATGGTGTCCAACATTTCGGGATTTTGGCGAAGGAGATCACGCATCGCTAAGCAGAATGTTACTCGTGAAACCCAATCGCGAGGCTTAATTTCCTGCACAATCTGCAGCTTATATGGGTGAAAATGGAGATCTTCATGCAATATTCTCGTGAATGAGCGATCTGACATTTGCAAATTTTGCGAATGTCGGTGAGCAGATTTTTTTGGGCTACGCAATATTGCAGCACGAACATTTTCCACGGCTTCTGGTGTCCACACAGTTCTTTCACTTCTTCCTGGTTT
The DNA here is from genome assembly GCF_977018435.1 of Lepisma saccharinum. Classification (NCBI taxonomy): domain Eukaryota; kingdom Metazoa; phylum Arthropoda; class Insecta; order Zygentoma; family Lepismatidae; genus Lepisma; species Lepisma saccharinum. The sequence continues at coordinate 20,943,355 of NC_139248.1, forward strand.
ACGATTACACGCAGCGGCCGTTAATCAAAATGCACTAACCCGCCTCAGAATGGTCCGTCTATCTGGAACTTTCCCATGACGTCCCACGTTGAAATGTTGTCTAAATAGACGCTGGGTAGCAATTACAGAGTCATTATTCTTGAAATAACTTTCCACAACAAAGGCACGATGCTGTACACTCCACCGATCCATCTCACTCTAACAATCGAAATGGCACCTCATTAGTACAGGAATGCTGCACGAGATGGCACGCATTCATACATTACGTCATTGTACTACGCTAGCCAAAATAAGCTATGAACGCTGCCGCACCCTGTATATTGTAGTCGTTTCTGTACCCCTTAGTAACTACGTTTATTATTTATATACACATAGCTATACGAACCCTCTACTATATCAATGGCTGAGGGCCCCCTAAAGGCTTACCTGCCTCCGACTCCCCCCCCCCCCCCCACCTTCGCACTGTAGTGTTTTGCGGCTTGTAGATCCGGTACTGCTGTTAGGTGAGGTCTGTTTGGTTTGGTTCCCTTAGAATAAATACAAAGCAACTATATTATTTATGCTAAGTGAACTAAACCTAAGAAACCTAACAACTTAGGTATTTAGCGTAAAGCCTGGTTTACATTGGTCGAGTAGACGGGAGAGAAGTAAAATAAAAAATAAGTAATTTGTGTTCTACACAACCAAGAACGATCGAAAATAGAAAAATCAAGGAAATTGGTTTTCTTTCCAGACATGTCCTTGTGCATTATTGTATTCATTTCTCGTTAAAAAAAAAGGTGTGTTAACCGTTTCAGAACCAGTGGCGTCACGTGGAGTAAATCTTTGGGTGTTCACAGCCAGCCTAAAATCAGAGAAAATTTACACCCTACAAACACACACAGAAATCTAGTAGCCTACTATTGATCACCATCGCAGAGAAGAGAACAGTGAACCTAAGTGACATTGGTTAATCGAGCATACAAAAGACGAAATTCCAGCCAAGAATCGAAGCTAAGATTTCTTTTCATTTTTCTTTGAATGCCTTTGCCAAATGTCGAACAAAAGCACATAAAAGTACAAATATAACAGCGCGTGTTTTATCGAGGATACGAAACCTGGGACCTTGTATTTGTAGTGCATTGTGTAGACACTCTGCCAGAGTGCTTTGCGAAAATGCATTTGGAAAATACAGGCCAATTTTAATTTATTGCGAATTATCGTTTCTGCTTAACAACCCCCCCCCCCTCCCCTATCGCCCGTGAAGACTGCCTCAAAAACATGAAAAATTACCAACTTAAACAATGCAAAAATTCATTTGCAAATTTGAATTATTGAAATTCCTTACTTTTCTCCTCTCTGAATTCCGTGGCAGAGTGGTTAGCAGAGTCCTACAACGCTAGGGGTCCAGGGTTCGAATCTCAGCCAGGGCATGGATGTTCTTTGTTAATGTTCCTTCATCAGGTTCATCATGTCATCACTCATCCTCATCTTGGCGATTAGCCAAAAGTGGCAGAAAAGCGAAGTAAAATAAACCAAACCAATAAACAATTACTTTTCTCTTTATTTTAGTTTTGGAAATGCCTTTTCTTGCCCCTAAGAATTAACCCCCCGCTCTCATTTTAGCTAATTGATACCGTCGAATATGTGATTTTTTTTTTTTAAAAAAAATAGCTGTTAGTAATTTCACAGTAGCTTCCCTATATTTCATTCGTAAGTCTCTGGCAATACTCAAATTTCATGATGAGAATTGCAACTTAAAAATTATTGTTTAAAGCTTATCTGTAGCAGTGGCGGCTGGTGGTGTGCACTTCAACCATGCGTCCAGGAGAAGTGTCATAAATCACCCATCTCAAATACACGCTCCTGTTTTTGCATCCATAATGATGCTTAATGTATTGGCAACCCAAGTTATGAACACCTTTCACTGAAAATGAGGCTATGGGAGAGTTGTGTTTCATGAAAAGTCTTATTTGTCTCAGTATATTTTTAAGGTCCATTTATGCACTGAAAAGCAGAGACGATCTACAGTTTAAAGTGGGATCCGAACCACTATGTCTCCACCGGGTGCGTGTCTATTCGTTTAAAAAGCGAGTTGGATTTATTATTGCCAAGAATTAATTGAAGTTAATGTTGAGGAACTTAATAAGCATATTGCAAAATCATGTAGCGATTTAAGCTAAGAGATTACTGTTATTTTGATGCCATTATATAGGTATTAAATAAACACATTCTCACATACCTACAATAAACACTCAAAGCATTTTTAAAATAAGGCTCTTGTTTTTCGTCATCAAAACCGTAAATATATAACATGTCCATGATTTACATTGGAGCAAGGTGGAAAGTAGGAACAGCAGGGACGACAAGAGGGGGCAACACCTCGCCCAGGTGAAAATTTTATCTCAAGCCGCTCCTGCAAACCAGCGATCCAAAGACCACATGCAGAAAATCATTTGTAATCTATCTAGCAGTGTGTATTTCTAATGACCGACAGACCAAACAAATAAAATCTAGCGAAAGAATATTAAATAAAAATAACAGTACTCACTCTGTCCACACTGCCCTGCTTCGTATTTCAGATTTTTCCCCCCTTCCGCAGTATTCGTATTATCACTGCAGTCGCTGCGGCTTTGTAGCTAACTTCCCTCCAAATACTCAACAACGTTAAATATTACGCACGTATATGTTTTCGCTGTGTACAGTTTTCCCTTTCATCATGAAATCAAACTCTTTATACTGAAACAGGAACGGGCATTGGAGAGTGCAACAATTTTGCAAAGCATGAACAGACACAATGAAAACAGCTGACTGATCAACGTTGATCGACTACAGCGCCACAAGGACAGTTTATTTTGCCCAAGCTGCATTAAGCAAGGGCAATGCAAGACATTGTTTAAAACACGCGTTTTGCTTTCGGTTGCCTACTTCCTCCCCTTCTTTCTTGGAACAGGGTGGGCGAAGATACTATAGAAATGTGCTGCCTCTACTCCGCCACACGATCTCGAATTGAATGGGATTGCAACACTGCTGTATCGTGAACACAGCACTAGCAGTGCGAGTTTCGCCCATAATAGCGCGATCTAGAAGAGCAAATCCCTTCTCTTTTCTTGCATCCTGCAAACAGTGGCCAACGAGCACCCAGCAACTTGTGTTCCGAGGGAACGTATCTCAGTTGCAGGCGCTGGTAATGCAAACCCGATGGTGATTGGGCTTCGGAACATTTGATGTTTTGAAGGAGATAGTGTTCAGTGAATAAATTTAATAAAAATTAATTGCATTGCAGATTTATTTGGGTGTGCACGTGCGAATGTGCGATTAAGCAACACATTTTGACTATCGATGTAAGTGTAAATCTACTCATTTTGGTGATATAGTGTTTTAGAACTTAAAACCTTCGCCATGAAAGGTTTTGGGTGCGCGACAACTAATTGCAATGGAGTTGTTGACGAGGCTTGCGACCTTAATTTTTAGTGACTAAAAGCTATGCGCCAACGACGTCGTCGATGGTTCATTCTGTCAAGGGAGCACCAAACAGCTGCAGCTACTCTCCCGCTTTGCTGAAGTCGAGTAAAGAGTGCGTAAACACCTACTCGCCATAGAAGGGTAGAGTCGAGCAGGCAGGCCAGTAACTCGTCCGAGTGCAGTAACTCTCTCGTTCACTCGACCAATATAAACCATCAAGGTTTCTCCCGCGTTGTGCGATAAGGGATACCTCGTTATAGGCATAAGTGGAATCCACGTAGGAATTGAGTTTTCTAGATATGGGTTATGTGCAACATTGATTAAGTGCTGCCAACGTAGATAAATATTCACTATAGTGGCGAAAAAATATCGTGTTCACAGAAGCAGTAACAGAGTGTTTCATTCGCTTCGTTACTCTAGAAGTGCGAATGGTTTTAGATATTCGTGAATACATCTTGGGCGAAGAGTGATCAACTGCGTGAATTAGTCCTTATATCACGGGAAAAACTAGATCTAGTATCTCTGGTTACCATTTTTGTAAACTGTACCAGCGATATTTCGTACTGTAAGTTGGCAACACAGTTTCTGCAATAAAAACAAATATGTAAGGAGGAGCTGTTGGTGGGTGGAGAATGTTCGTGTAAATACGTAAGTTTCTTGTTCTAGAATGATTTAATTTGCATATATGTTTTTCGATAGATTCGAGTATTTGAAAAATATTATCAGTTTTATTGATGCGAAATATGTTAAATTATTTGTAATCTAAATCTATAAGATTGAAAGACAAGGCCAATGAGGAACTCAGCTGGAGTATCATCTGTGATCGTTGCTAACATAAAATGTTATAAGTAGGGGCTCTACATGTGAATGTCCTGCTTAATTACAATTGTGTTCTTTAATGTGTAATATTCGATTCATATTCATGATCCGATTCCGTTTCACCACACCTTATTGTACCGGAATGAAACATCTCCCACCTACACCCAGGAGTACGCATGTAATGACGTGAAATATATTTTACTTCAAAAACATGTATACTCTGTCAGTTAAGAGGTTTACGTTCTTTGCACAGTATCAAACAGAATTGTCATACTTACAAACAAATTTCATCTGTGTATTATAGTGAGTTGAACTAATTTGGTGTCATGCATGATACAGTACATCAGCCCACCTCCAATATATGTTAAATTGTGAAGTTTTTGGTATGTAGAAAGGTGCTCGCGCCAGTTGGCAATAAGTAAAGAAGTGATGTTGCTCAAAGCATGTTTATGATATTTTCCTTTAGAAGGGAAGTAAGAGCATGCGATAAGTTTCCCTTTCTTATGTCAGCCATTGTAGTTTGTTGAATCAATACAGTTTGTGCAGTCACGGACACTTCTGGGTTGTAACAGTGCTGTTAGCTTTCAATGGGATTATTACAACCTGGAAGTGTTCGTGACTGTACAACATGGCCAAAGTAATAATTGCATTCATTTGTACAACATGACCAAAGTAATTACTATGTTTATTTGTGTATTCCATGTAGGTAGATGCACGATGCATAATTTGTGTGATGATTAGGTTAGGCAATCATGTTCAGTATCCTACATTACCTACAATGAATATTAATAATGTTGTTCCGTTTTCAGTGATAATGAAAACAGTGACAACCTATCCATTTTTTGGTAATGGTTCCGATTGTTGTATGGTTTTTTCAAATTCTTCAAGCAGAAAGACTAATTATCGTAGAATTTTGGAAATTATTGTCACATGAAATTTAAACCTTCCTTAAAGTAATGAGCACTGTATGGATTCAGAAAAAAGTTATTTATACTGAAAAAAACAACTAATAAAAATTACCTTACGCAAGCATGCACACTTCCAATGGACAATGTATTCTTCATTGAGAAGCGACAGTAAGTATCATAGACTAGTGAGAGTGAATGTTGAAGTAAATCGGAACCTTAATAGAATGCATTTAGGGACTTTATTTTAATGCTAAGAGAACCAAACCTGACCTGCCTAACCTAATCACGAAATCATATATTGAACAAAATCTTAAGTAATCGTGAAAACTCTGCAGTACGTGTTAACAGATGTAAATCAAAATTGGACCATTAAAAAATTGCATTCGTAACATGATGAAATTGAATAAAACAGAAGGAACTTGGGCCAATTTTTCAGTTTTACTCACCTCTTCATTGGACTTCTTCCACTCCCTTGTTAACTCTGTAGAATTACATTACAGAACTAAAAAAAAATCTGAAAGCTAGATCAACAAAAAGTAGAAACTTTGGTGTGTAGTTCTGCTTTTCAAAAATAAAGACCTACAAACTAAATTAATCATTATAGACAAAAGACGTTAAATGTCTGTTATATCGGAGACACATTTCTTCATTTTTACAGAAGAAACTACTTACGGAAATGAGTTTCTGTAGTATTTTGAAAGTTCTTGGAGGTATTTTCTCACCGTAGAATGCTGCACAACAAGAAATAAAGACTTTTGATATAATAAACTTGCATTTTGTGCAAAGCGACAACATTATGCCGTTGTTTCCATTATGTACCTGCAGATGGCGCGAGCGTCGAAAGTCATGCGGTCTCGCCAGTGTTTCCAAACGTGCCTTTTTTACCAGAATTTTATTTATTAACTATGCTTACCTAACCTAACCTTGCCGGAAATGGTTTGTGGGGCTATCGTGAAGGGTTTTTGGGGCTATTGTGAATGGTTTTTGGAGCTATCAGTCAATGGTTTGTGGGGGCTATTGTTAATGGTTTTTGGGGCTATCGGGAATGGTTTTTGGGGCTATCCGTCAATGGTTTGTGATGACATAATGAACACGAAAGTAGGTGTTTTTCGGTTAAGAAGGTTGAAACACTGCATACCCCACTCCAAATCGACAAAACACAAGTAGGACGTGCGATGATCCACAGCTGTGCGCCCCATATTGTATGTTGCGCAACGGAAGAAAGGACCCAAAAAATTACTCGTAATGTGAAAAATTGAAGTTATTTTCCTGTAAAAAGCATAATGGCACCTTCAACTATGTTCCGCAATACACAATTGGTAAGTACGAACCATTTAAAACTGAAAATATTTGATAGAAATGTGTCTCCGATATAACAGACAATTACCCAAAAGACCATTAGTTAGGATAGAATGATATTTGCTTTAAAGGAGCTATTTATCTTTACTTGGTGTTCAATGCAGGGTTGGCCCGGGTGGCCCCAGCCCAGTTTTCCCCACGTGGGTTTTTTCAGAAAAACGCACTCAAAATGTTTTTTTTTTTTTCAGAAAATATTGTAAATTATTGCTTTCAATAATTGTAAGGTTCTAGAATTGTCAACATTTTGAGAAAGCTTGTAAAATAAAAGCTTAGCCAAGCGTATAATACTCAAAATAATTAATGTGGAACAAGTCACAGTGGGTTTTTTCAGTATATTTTTCTCAAATCATGCTAGAAATGGACTTTTAACAGAAATAATACAAACTTACATCCAAGAAACAAAAGAATCAAAAGGTCTGAAATATTTAGATAAAACATTGAATGAACAAAGCTTATAATTTTGAAATGTGGTAGCACTTTAGATGTCAGTCATTTCCGTATGTGCGCAAGCCACATAGTTTCACCTGTGACGATCAACTTTTACAATAAATTTTTCCATGAATAAAACATTACAAAGAAGAATTGAGTACATGTTATTGAAATGTTGTGAAAGTAGAATAAAGTTAATTGTGGTATAATTAAACCAAACACTTTTCAAATGATTTCATTTCATCTCTCAAAATTTAGTATGTTTGCAAATGTTCTGTTTTCTTTCCAATGCCTTCCACCGAGACAGTGACCCTTCCCTCCCTCCAGCTCAGCGCATTGATTGAACATAATGGGTTGCTTGCCCATGCAGGATAAATGTTGTTTGTGGTTAGGAGCTCTATGCCCAAGAAGTATAGCACTCTCATAATCTACCACAATTTCTTTTTATCTTAAATATAGAGGGTGTGGGGTACTTACTTGAGTAAATACAATGCATGCGTATACTTTCATATTTTGGCCACTTTTGACATTTTCAAACCTTTTTATAGACTACAATTTCGAGCTTTGTGTATAAAACTTTCAGGAGCATTGTGACATTACTTGCACTGTAAATTCACAATAAAATTATCGAAACGTAATGCACGATATAGGAGGAGCATTGTTGGGGTGGATGGGCAAACAAAGATAAGTCATCTATTTAGTGACCATGATAACATGTTTCTGCAGGTAGAAAACTTGACAGACTGCAATGTATTACATGTGAGTGAAATTGAACAATGTGTTTCAAGATGGTGAATGAAAAACTGATTTTCCTCATGTTGCACGCATGCTCCATACCATGTTCTCTTTTTCCCCAAAATTGTCTACAATGCATTTTCGGAGTATAAGGAACTACACTCAGTCATTGTAGATAATCTGTCGGTCTGCAATTTTCCAGTAAAACTTTTAAAATTATATTTCATAGTTTAGGAGAGGAGTGGTGGTAAAATCGCGAACATACATTTTGCCATAAATGTAAACCTTTTGAGTTGCAATTTTTAGAGTTACAAGATAACTTAAAGGATTGGTGTCATATTGTATTTGAGAAAAAATTGTCACTATGTTTAAAGATGGTGGACGACAGACTGATTTACATGCCTTGTGAGAGCTTTAAGTTATGCAAATATTTGAGGTTAGATTTTCGTACATTAAGAAAACCAAGTCTCAGCTATGTTAGGACATTACTTTAAGTTTTTAATAAAAAAAAATATAGTGTGGGGTTTCGGAAGGGTCACCAATTTTGAGACCACGATATCTAGCAATTTTAGAGTTTTAAGCTGAAATTCATGTTGCAAATATATATACACCCAGGGAATGATTTTATTTTGCATTTGCATTTGTTGAAAGTATTTCAAAGATGGTGGATGAAAAATTGCTTTTTAATATTCTGAGGTAGCTCCAAATTCTCATGCCACTTTCAAATATCTGCCTAAACTACATTTTTGGACATTAAGGACATTAAGAAAATATACTTAAATATTTTAGGGCATTTGTTATGCTATGGCTTGACAAATATTTTTTTTTAACAATATAGTCCATATGTATGTATGTTGGGATCCAAACGGGGACCACTAATGTTTTGTCCGTGGGGAATGTTAGTTTCATAGCAACCACATATTTTGGAGGATGGATACGGTATTCCATTTGGATGAGATCAGTCAAGACAATTAAATATGTCAACCAAAATGTTGTCATGGTTAATGCATGGAGGAGATATTTAAACTTGAAACATCCACAAAAATAATGGGAAAACACAACTGTGAACAAACTGTATTGAAGCAGATTTAAAAGTGTGTGTGCAGCTACCGTATGTTGTATAGTAGGTAAAGGTAAAGTTTCCCTTGCATATCCTGGGTGGGTACTCACCGGGAATTCCTTGAATTATGGGTGAATAATTGGCTCCGTGAATTTTGCTTCGTAAATGTTAAAAAAATTGCAACATTTATTAAATCCATATCCCATTAAGGGCATCCCCGATGGCGCAGTGGTATCATCATCGTCTTGTAATCAAGTTGTGGTGGGTTCGATACCCGGTGGAGGCACATAGTGGTTCGGATCCGACTTTTAACTGTAGCTCCAATCCCATTTAGCCTTTCTGTGCATAAAGTGGACTTAAAACACCAACTCAATCAATCAAACCATATCCCATTGAATTTATAAATGTTCTGAGGGAAGTTTAACCAATTTTATTTTTATCAAGGAAGGAAAAGAAAGCTACATGATAAATAAAATTGAATTATTTTGATCCGTTTATTGTCGTTTGTACGTAGAACAATCTATCTGATAGACGGAAAAGATTATTGCAAGATATTATATCCTGAAGTTCAATAGGTAAATTTCAGATTTAATTTCTTATACAATTATCATTTTTTCGTATATTAGTATGTCCCGTAACATTAGTAACCTGTCTTTGTAGATGTATTTTGAGTGAATATGTGAAATCCAAGTGTAAACTCAGCACCTTAAATTTAATATTTGAATTGATTTAGATTTTTTTGATACATTGGAATCACACACGAACTTTATGTTGTTAATACGTATATTTGTGTGTGTATATGTGTGAGTGGTGAGAAGCGGTAGTACATAAGGTTGAAAAAGAGAAAACATCTTCCGGTGACCTTGATTTTTTGGAAAGTTCACCTTGAAAACTGGAAATTATACTTGAATTTTATCATGGTCCTAGAGTGACCACCCTGATATAGCAGCGTGCCATGAAGGCACATTCAGAGGATATGTGGGTAGGGCCCGACATATTCTTCATCTCGGACATTTTGGAGGTGATGTGATCACAACCAAACTCCGGCTGCCTTTTACCCCCCAGGACCCATTGATTTGAGGTTGTGTGAGTTCCACATCTGCTTTATGCAGAGACAAGACTGGAAAAATTCCGACCTTAGATCACCCACCCCAAGATTCGAACCCGGGTCTTCTGCATGGCAGTCAGCCAGCCTGTCTACTTTTTTTTTGCGGAATAAAAGTATTACCGCTAAGCAATAGTATCCACCTTTTTCTATCTATTTTCTCAATTTTCTGTATTTTCTCTGTATTATCATTGGGACAAACACAAATATCCACATCTGAATCAGAATTCGAACCCAGGACCCCTGGCATTGCAGCGTGCTGTGCTAACCACTCTGCCACGGAAGGTTAGTAAACCACCATAGCTATAATGTATTAGTATAGTATTGCAATGCATAGCCCTGGGAACTGATCACAGATCTATTAACTGTTACGCCATCCAGCAAGAGTAGAATCAAACTGTTGATCAAATTTTTCAGAATTTGTCCCGCACTGTGGCTGTGTGGTCATGCTTTGGGCTTCGACCATAGGATGCGTGCAGGATTGAGTCTGCTTGGGGAAACGTAACAGCTTTTCTCCTGAGATTTCGGCCTGTGTATGAGATTGGTGAACACTCACCATCATGTTTAAATTAGGGAGCTACGAATGAGTAGTGTAACCCAGTCATGTAAGACTGGGGGTTCGTCGTGCTGACCACACGTCACCCCGTAATTGGTTGTATGATCTCCCATCTCAGAGTAGGATCAGGTGGAATTTCGGCCGGCAGTCGGTAGGTAGGCCTGGGCCCTCAATGGTCTATTGCGGCACAGGTTATGTATGTTTTTAGTTTAATCGTTTCAAGGTGTGAGACCTTGATTGTCAATTATGTTAACAGAAAATATTTTTAAAAAAATGATTCAGTGAACTGAACAATACAAATTGAATGTTCCAATTTATTACTATCAGAAAAAAATGGATTTCATTTTATATATATATATATATATATATTTATAAACATGACCTGAAAAATAAACAATAAAACGCAGTTTTGCCCAGGTTTAATTTTGTTTTATCTGAAATTTTTTTCGAAAAAACCTGGGCAAAATGCCAACCCTGGTTCAATGTATTAGTTTTACATGACAATTTTGCATTAGTTGCTTTAGATCCCACCACAGATTCTCAGTTATGCTGAGCTAAAGTGAATTATTTGTTTCATGTCATTTATGTATAATATGCACCAACCAGTGTAGCCACGGTGGCTCAGTTGGTAACGCGTCTGACTACCATGCTCAAGGTCCCGGGTTCGATCCCTGGCCGGTTCAAATCCGGGAACTTTCCTAACGGAAGCGGCCCCAGTGCCCACCCAGCATCGAATGACATGCGTACCTGGGGGAAACCCTGGGGGGTAAAGGCAATCAGGGGCGTGATACTGATCACATCACCCCCACACATGACCGGATCAAGAAAGTGTGGGGCATTACCCCCACACCCCCTATATGCCTTCATGGCATGGTGCTAAGCACAGGGGAGCACTTTACTTTTTTACCTTTATACACCAACCAAAGACTCTGTGCGATATGATTCAGATAAGTTAGTACGATTTTTGCCACATACAGAAACACATTCCCTTCATGAGACATTTATTTGTAGTTTGATCAATGTTGCAGTTATTACATTATCAAAGTTTGAAGAAGGGAGTGTTTGTTCACATTAAAAAAATAAAAAAAACTTGGCCAAGTAATGAAGTCCAGTTTTGGGATGTACTTATTGTTTTCCTCCAGCTTTCACCACATTATGTGGCTTCATCGGGAGATATGACAAGAATAGTCAAAACTTAAAACATGGGGAGGTAAGTTAGGTTAAAATCTCTGGCTGGCAACTAGCAGTTAACCTTTTTTAACTTCATATGTTTTAAACTTTGATTTTTCTTGTCCTATCTCCTGAGGAAGCCACATGATGTGGGGAAAGCTAGAAGGAAACGCTAAGTGCATGCCAAAACTGGACTTAATTGATTAGTGAAATGATGGCATGTGGTGTAAGTGATGCCTTACCTAAAAAAAAACATTTAAAAAAACTTGTTTAAATGCTTGTAACAACCATAAACTAGAAGAAGAATTGGCGCAAGTTTTGATTGTTTAATTCCGAATTCATCATGGAACACAGGCATTTTTTTTAATGGTTCAATTTCTAATGATGTCTATGAAGAAATGACCCCTCACTGCCCCTTGCACGCAATACTTACTCTCTCTTCTTTCTCCATAATGCCGAGTCATTACCTTGTAATACCTTTTGGATCAGCACCTTTTTACCTGTTTCCAATACCACTCATTCAGGAAGGTTGGTTAACTTCTGACATGGCATTCCTTAGACACCTATGAGTGCAAGGGTTGGTGATCGGGTTTATGAACTTCATGCCTGATGAAGTTTCTCAGTTTTATGGGGGATGTTACGTATTAATATGTACTTCAGTATCTTAGTGATTACTTTCTGTGCATTCTTTGGAGAATGATTTTTCCCTTGCGTATACTCCTTTATGAGCAGCCATTCATTTACTGTTGTCTTGGATATGGACTGCTGCTGCTATCTACTTCACGTGCATTGGGGTGCGAAGGGGTATTTTGTCACTAAATGCTTTCAATGTTAGTCTACGCTGGTCAGGTTCTGAGCACTTAGCATTTTTAAAATATCCATAACTCCTTTTATTTTTCAGTTAGGTTATTCATATTTAGGGCTCTTAGCATTAAAATACCACCCATCAATGCTTGATCACATAATATCTGGTCTTGAGTATGAAACCTCCTTCGAGCTTCACATGTAAATCAGCAAAAACTTGTGTCAGTCTCAGCCAGAAACCAAAAGCACCTGCTCGCGCAAGATTCATTTCAAATCATAATTTCTCTGGTAACTAATTCTTAGTGAAGCTTTTAACTATGTTTACTCCCACATCCATTTCCAGTATTCTAAAGCACTTCCTACTACTCCTATATAACTTGTAGAGAATCATTAGGCATTAGGAACCATTACCGAAGCCATTTTAAACCAGAAGTAGTATGCTCATGCAAAATTAATCTTGGTTATTGGGAAAAGGAATAGTGAGGGTATTTAACTGTCGAAAGACCACGCTTGACTGACTTACACTGAAAAGGAATTTGCCTCAAACTATATTTGTGCATAACATTTCACATTGAAAGTTAGTGCTCAGTTTTGTTTCAAGTGTGTGTGTGTGTGTGTGTCTGCCCTTCCCTCTCTCCTCTGATTGTACTTTTAACATTAGAATGAGGCAGGAGTCAAAATAGCCCCTACCTTAACTATCCTGTTTATCTTATTTTTTCTTCGAAATTTTGTGACTTTTCATAATTCTTTGTCCTTTATAAGATGGTATAGGGTGTTCCGTATAGGACGCCGAATTAGAAAATTAAATAAAAATAGGGAAAATATCATGAAAATAGTTATATTTCACATATATGTAAGCAGTAACATCTCTCATTTATGTATGTAAGACAATGTCAGGCATATGTCCACCCCTACTGAGCCTGCATGCATTTATACACTCCACAAACTTATTGATAACCCTCTTACAAATGTCTGTTCCAATGCCTCCAATCACCCGTATGATTTCCGCCTTCAGTTCCAAAAGGGTTTGTGGTTTGTTGGCGTACACCTGTGATTTCACAAACCTCCATAAGAATAAAATGACAGGGTGCAAGATCACACTCTACCTGCCAAAACCCACACCACACAGTCGTTTTCAATGGATGGATGGATTTCACGCTCCTGGATCATTCTAGGATTTTCGGAAGGAAACCACAAAAAAACGAGTCAAAACAATTGAGGCTACATTAATCGGCATGACAACAGATGCCAACATTGGTAAGAACAGGTCTGCCACCCTGGAAACAAAACAATAGCACTCAATTCAAATTCGGCATCCTATACGGAACACCAGTTATATTGAAATCTACAAAATATAATTTATTTCTGTGAAATTTCATGTTATACATCTAAGACAGCAGGAGGGGTCAATTTGACCCCTGTAATATTTCATTTATGCATGCTGCAATATCAGCGTTAGGTTGTGATTCCTGTGCCATCCTCTCTTTTGCATGTTTCCATTTGTCACAGCTTACATGTCATCGTGTAAGTAGTCTACTTGGACCGAGAAGGACGTCTCTGAACATGTGGCATCGAGTAGCAGTTTCTTGTGGTGAAATGTTACATATTCTCGACTGTTCAGTTATTGATGATTACAATTTTTATTTGTAATCAAAATGTATCATAAACCACCTAAAAACTTTGATTATAATACATAAAGCACAGAAAATAATATACATTAAGAATATGTTCTCATCCTAAAATGAATAGAATTTGAAATGCATTTCTTATGAGTGGTCAAAATGACCCCTTTCTGCTGTTCTAGGGGGTATCAGATTTTAGTGTTAATATCTGGCAAACCTGCCTTAATAATAAATGATTTAGCTGGCCCCTCTGGTAGAGTGGTCAGCATCATGCACTTTGAAGCCAGAGGTTTCAGGTTTGAACCATGGTAAAGGCATGGATGTATCATTGGTTTTCTCCCATCATCAATTTGTTTTCATCATTCATCCTCATCATCATGATTAATCGAAGAGATAGAAAAGTGACACGAAATAACCAGAATAGGATAGAAAATAAAGGTAGCGGATTTGATTTCCTGCACATCCCTTGCATTAGTGCAAATTGGTAAGAAAATTCTGCTTACATGCAAGATGAATTCCATCACACTGCCAATTGTATTCTGAAGTTCGGGTTCAAAATTTGGAATTATTTTCCCACTGAATTTTTTGGTGGATTTTTTCTTTTTAAGAAAATGTATATTGCAAATAATTAACTCACATTTTATTTCCTAACACTCAAAAACAATTCTTGTATGAACAGTATGTAAACAGAGTGCTTTTTGTGGTAGTATCCAACATATGTACTAGCACTTTTTTCCCTAGCTGAGAATAAACGGTAATAATAATAATAATAATTCAGGTTTACAAATGAAATATAAATAAATATATATGACCATTTAACCATAAATTTATATTCTGCATTTTTCTTTTTTTAGTACTTCTTAAAGAATAACCTTGCACTTGTATCACCATGACATAGATCACTACTTTTGAAGAGTGGGAGGACTTTTTTTTAAAAAAAATTAAAAACACTGTTTTGCAGGAAATAAGTAGTCATTTTTTGATGGTGCGTGATATGTATAACTTTCCAATCCCTACTAACTGTGAATAAATATTTGTCAATAATAAAATAGGCTGTATTAGTTATTTTTGGGTTAAGTTTAAATTGTATGGAATAAATATATATTTAAAAGTAGTCCCCCAAGGTTTTAATATTTTCCATCCAACCTCCATGGCAGAGTGATTAGCACAGTGTGCTACAATGCCAGGTATCCTGGGTTCAAATCCCAGCTTGAGCATCATCGTTGCGATTAGCCAAAAAGTGGCAGAAAAGCAATGCAACATAACGTATTGATCAGTTGAATGTTTTCCAGTAATATTGAAAGCTCTGTCAATACTGAAGCTTCTGAGCTTCTCTTTTTCCTTACTTGTTTTCAAAATTTTTCAGGGTGTTTCAGTTAAATATACATTTTATAGGGTGAAAATTATATTTTCAGAAGTGTTACAATTTCTGAAAATAACATAACATGCTGCAAACCATGACTTATTTGTTTTTTGAGTAGCTTCCAGCTGTCAATTTTAAGAAATATGTGTTGAAAATTTTGTACTAAAGCAGTAACTCCAAATGTACCTATCACCATGTATGTGACTACTGTGTTTCACAAAGTAATGCTTTTGAAGTATTACCACAATTGGATATATATTTTAATTGTAATTGTTTCTTTTAGGATTATGTTTGAGTGATATTAGGACAAATTACAGCAATCCATTTAGTAAAAATATTGATGTGCTGAACAGGTTCTTTCATAATATTAATTGGTTTCTCCAAGTGTGATTTTTTTCCATCGTTAATTTTTTAATTTTTAATTTTCCATCGTTAAGTTTCATCCCATAGCAAAACTGAAGGCAGTGATGAATATCTCCAAATAATCTGACTAATTTTAGAATAGGTCCAGTCCCCATAAACTCATGCCAATTCTCCAAAGGCAGACACGTTGGTTGCTCAGGGGATTTGGCCCCCCATCCCTCCCTGGGCATTGGTATTCTTTGGTGGAGTTATATGTTCGTACTTTCCGATATGCCGTTTGTAAAAAGAAAGTGCAAGAAAATAAATATGATGAATTCTTGAACTTTAGGTAGGAAGGCATTGATTTTGTTTCAAATGTTTCAATCACAACTATAACCTAATTAGAGTAACAATAAGATTCTGATTTTTCTTACTTTATACCCATTGCACCTCCAGTTGTCTGATTCTTATCATTGCATGTAGAAGTGGAGAATTTGAGCAGAATTTCAGTTGATATGGTGGTCACATAAAATTCTTCTGTAGACTTGAATTGTAGAATTAAGTATTTCATATTTCATAATAAAAACTTGGTCATTTGATTTGTGTACAAAATTTAGGCAGAATACGGACAGTTAAATCTAGTGAGAATCAAAACTTATGGTACTGCCAACTCTGTAGCCAGACTATTGTTTTCGAAGGAGAAGCAGAAAGAATGGAGTGAACTGTCTGATGTGGGGAGGGGGGTTGACCTTGAGCTGCCTCCAATACATACCATGATATAGAAGGTGATTCCATGTATGTGTGTATGCAAGTAGTCTCCCTACGGATACACTTACTATACCTAGGTAAATTTTAAGTAATCAGTAGATTGCTGTGGTGTATTAAACCCTGATCTTGCTTTGCTTTTTTTTCCAACTGATCACATCACCCTCACTCACGACCGGATCAACAAAGTGTGGGGCGTTACCCCCGTACCCCCTATACGCCTTCATGGCGTGGTGCTAAGCACAGGGGAACACTTTACTTTTTTTTACTTTTATATGTATGTATAGTGTGTGTGCGCATATATACACACACACTATATAGCAAAAGTCACCGGACACCCAGTGCTGTTCATTCCATAGAGACCAGCCAGGTAACTAATAAGATGTCGAACATCCCTTCCCTATTATTACAGCATTTAGTCTTCAGGGCAGGCTTTCCACTAAGTTTTATAGATCCAACAAATAGTAAAACTAAAACAATGAACTAACAAATAGTAAAACTTAAACAATGAACTGATTCATATTTTAATTTGGTGGATTTTTTTAATTTGTCCTGTAGCCTCGTGTGGTTTTTGGTGAAGTGGGTCTGGCACGCAACCGACGCTCCACTTCATCCCAAAGATGTTGTATGGGGTTCAAGTCGGGGCTTTGAGTGGGCCAGCTAAGCCCATCCACCTGATTCTCCTGAAGCCACGATTCAATGAACCCTGCTTTATGGACAGGGGTATTATTGTGCTGATAGAGAAAAGGGCCCATTCCAAACTGTTGCCATAGTGTGGGCAGCATGCTATTGTCCAGTGGCGTCTCGTTCCTTGGGGCTTCCGGGGAAGCCTTTCCCCTAAAGATAAACGGACGTATTGACGTAATTATCAATCACCATAACGCATAACTATCACACAGTCTTTTAAAAGGCGATTTTTACCCACGTAAATTCGTCGTCTGCTGCAATGGATACGACAGCGCTCCTAGCCTGCATTGATGTGAATTATCGTTTTCCGGGGCAGGTCGCAAAGGAAGGCGTTAGTTTCTTCGCGTCGCGTTCGATCTCGCGTGTTGTACTGTAGTGTTGTGGTGGCTTTCATTCGTTATGTTTGAGTGAGTTTGGCAGGGTTGAGGTTCGAACACAAATTGATGAAGGACATAGGCTGTCAATTACAAGACACAATGAATTTGTCCGGAAAAATAGGCATATATTAAATAGAATTATCGATTTCTTAAAATTCTGTGGTCGACATGAACTTGCTCTACGAGGACATAATGAAAGAGAACAATCTTTAAACAAAGGCATCTTCCCAGATTTATTACCCCTTCATAGAAGAAGGAAAACTAAAGAGGGAACTTCGTGTTCTTTATTGTAGTGAAGAGTTGAAAAATAAAAACTCTATCAGTAGATTGCATTCATTTTTTATTTAAAATTATTTAGAGGGTACCTTTTCAGAAACAGTAAACATGACAAACATAGTTTTAATAACTCCAGTGGCAACAGCTGAATCTGAACGATGTTTCAGCACATTGATGCGTATTAAAACCTGCTTAAGAAATGCAATGGGACAAGACAGACCAAATGCGTTGGCACTTGCTTACAATAGAGATAGAATACATTTCAAACATAGAGGGCTTCAACGAAAAAGTAATAACAAAATTTGCTGAGCAGAAGAACAGGAGTCAACGTTCGTAGAAAGGTATGTTTCACAACAATACCGGTTTCTTTTGTAATCATGTGAGTTGTCATTATATTTTAAATTCTTTAAAAAAATAAGTCCAGTTTTGTAGTCTAGAAAAAAATACCTATTTTTTGTAATTCATGTGAATTGTAATTATATTTTAAATTATTTAAAAAATAAGCCCAGGCCAAATTTGAGGCCACGAGACGCCACTGCTATTGTCTAAAATAAAATGTCTTCATAAACACCACATTCATATTGCCATTGACCCAAACCAGGAAGAACAGCCCCAGACCACTGACACTACCGCCATGTTCATTTGGGTGTCCAGTGACTTTTGGCTATATATTTATAATGCTTTTAAATATGAGTAAATTACTAAATATTTAAAAATGCATAATAATTAAATACATATAAATCAATTAATTTGTTTCTTATTATTATAAAATATTTATAAAGGAGCAAACTAATTTCTGTATTAAGTAGTTTTATTATGTTATAGTTGAAATAGCTTTTTTTAGTTTTTTTGCTTGGTATTAATATAAATCAATTAGATTTCATAGCTATATTTGTCTGGTATTCTTTTGTTTTACTTTAATTGTGCATACATTGCTATTGGTGTAGATCTGTTAATAATCTGGAAACAGAGAGAGAGAGAGATATAGCAATCAACACTCTCAACCGCCCACACTACTTTGTGTGTGTTTACGCTATTATTCTTAAAAACTAATTGCTTATCTTTTGTTATATCCTAACAAAAATTCTCACCCCACAGAAATTATTGAGCGATTTTTGAGGCTAATATTGTTGGTGGAGGGAATGCCCCCCCCTGTCCCTCCCCAGGATTTCGCACCCTGTTTGAATATATGTATTTACACATATAGAAAAGTGCGTATCGGCATGTAGGAAGGAGGTAATGATTGACAGTTGAGAAAGTTATTTTATTTCAGGTCGAATTTCCGTTATCTTATTGTAAATTATCAGGAAATGAATCCTGCAATATTTTTTTTCATGCTTTCATACTCGATGGAAGTGGATGTCAGTCGCTTGGCAGGGTTGTACGACAGTTATTCCTACTATCCACGTCCGTTGACATGTTCGAATTTCTCCGGAAGCTAGTTATCGGGTTTCAAGCTGCATTGTAGAAGCATTTTTAAAATAATTTTTAGCGTGAGGATATATCCATTCGTGTCATGGACGAAAGTTTGTATATTTGACGTTTCGTATCAGGAACAATTGTTGCGAATCTCTCAATATTAGGTGACCAGATATTTCAAGGCAACATAAGTGGACATTTTTCTAATTTTCCTGAAGGAAAAACGAGACGGCAGTTACACATTTTAATGTAAAAACTGTTTCGTCATAAATACTTCGGTTTGAAAACTAAATTATATATAAATATGGTTACCTTGTAATCAAGGTGTCCAGGGTTCGATACCCGGTGGAGGCACATAGTGGTTTGGATCCCACTTTAAACTGTAGGTTCAGTCCCGATTAGCCTTATGTGCATAAAGTGGACTTAAAAACTCAAACTCTTAGAGCTGGCTCGGTAGGCAAGAGGGTGAAGCGATCGACTTTTCATATCGCCACTGAAGTTCCTGGGTTCGAGTCCGCCTTGCGCATGGGTGTTATTTGTGAGTGTCCTTTCAGCAATTTTGTCTAATCAGCATTCATATCTGTTTACAAGGGGTAGAACAGCGACGCTAATTAATAATAATAAAAAAAGCATTCCTCTTTATGAACTTTCAGACTGAAGCGACAAGCGATATGTGTCGTTTGGAAGCGAACCCCCGGTGATCAGTACAACCTTTCCAACCGAAGCGGCTTGTCGCTCATATTAGGCCGTTTTCACAATCCTCCGAATCGTGTCGTCTCGGATTGTTGTTCGCGCATGCGCGGTGAATGTTTTATGCCACTTCGATCCTTAGGTATAGTCATACTATGTTGCTTGGGAACGAGCCAATCAACGGCAACGTTTCGGGGTGTAAGGGGTTCTCCTTCCACGTACTGCACCCAATAGTCAACCTCACTTCCACGTAGTACACCCTGGACTGCAGACTAACGAGGCTCTGGCGACTGGCCTCATGGCCAGTATAATTCTGTGTCGTCCTGTGTGCTGTCCTTATTTGTGCTGAGCGCCCTTTTTAGACTCAGCTTTTAACCAAGGTAAGGAAATGTTAGTTTTCAGACACGCTTTTATTTTTGTTCTGATAAGTGGATGGACCCCGTATAGTGTGACGGGTGCAAAATAGCCTCAGTGCTGACACACCCCAAAAAAATTAATTAAAAAGAAAACAGCAACGTTTCACACCGGAGCGGGAAGAAAGGCCGCACAATCCTGCGTTAGATAGGTGAAATCTTCAAGCGACACGTGTCGCTTCGGTTTAAAATCTCTCTAAGTGTGCACACTCCTCATTTATATAGACAAAATTAGATTTCATATAGGGGGCGTTTCATGTGACATCAGGATTGGCACAGCCGCCATGTTTGCGACCAATTGCATTTGTCGTGCTGAAAGAAATATCCACCACTTAGCGTTCGTTACATCTGCACCAACTGCACGTTTGTTTTAAAACACGAATGTCTGTTTTCGTTTCTCCCGCCCGCCCGTTTGAATCCCCTATGCTTACAAGAACTGGTGGCCTCAATCATGTCTACTCGAATCCACAATTCAACAGTTCAGTTTGTGACGTAGGTGAAACAAACCTATATTTTAGCCTTTAGATTCTTTGATATTAGACGTGTAATGCTTTTTTTTAAAATAAATATTATTGTTAAGTGAAATATCTGGTTGTAGCCTTCCAAGAGAGTTGCGAAGAAAAGAATCTATCCAGTGCAAGAATTTCCCATGATTCACAGCATCAAATCGTAGCCGATGACGTAGTTCAGGAAAGCGTTTTTATACCCTGCTGTAAATATGTTATACAAACACTATTCTTATGACGTGACGAACGTGTAAATAGAGGAAATGAAGTGTTGGCAGCCTTTGCAACAAAGAAACTGGTGCACATTGGAAGGCAGCGGCATGTATAGAAATTTAAAGATAGCGGCTTCCAGGCTGTTTTTTTTTTCGGGTGGGGTTCAATCTTCAATAAATATATAAAATATGCTAGAAGCATGTTAGAGGAAGCGGTGCTGTCATTATGAATATCAATTGTTACAACTGTATTAATAAAATGCAGATTTTTGCCAGTTAGTTACCGAGCACATTAAACTTAAATTGCAGACATTTTCATTTTCATGCTATTTTTCATAGAATATGCTTGGTGAATTTCGCGACAAACGATAAAAATCAGGTGAATATGAACTTTACATTATTTCATCATTTAGTATGCATAAAAATAGGGTTATTGTTTCACTTTATCCACACCGATGCGCTAGGACACCAGAGGTCCCAGGTTCGAATCCCGGCCTGCTTCATCAATTTTATCACCCATCCTCATCTTCACAATTAGCCAAAAGGGTGGGGGTCAGGGAATATATAAATATATAAGGAGTGGTTCTTTAAATATTCAATTAATACATTCTAACTATTTTAATATTTATTTTATATTTTCATTTTTAATAGTAATTTTATTAATAATTTATGTGTGTTTGTATAGCTTATAATAAAGCATAATATTGAAGCGAAGTAAATTAACCAAATCATTCAATCAATCATTTTATTGGCTTACAGGCACTTTTTGACAATGGTTGTGCAAGTTAAGGTCTCTGCATAGAGGACATACAATACTTTTATTTATTCGGCACCTCAAAATCTATAAAGAAACCGATAACCTTTTGTTTCTGCAAGAATTTCATTTAGAGCAGTGTAATTTGGCAAAATTTAGAGAGGGGGCTGTTGACCCGGTGAGCCCATGTCTGGTTATGTCAGTGAACTTCTAAATATGATTTGGAAAAGTAAACTTTAACTTTGATGTAAGAATAGTCCTAGAAACAGAGAATGCGTACTTTGAAATGTACAGGGTGTACACAAATTAATATCGGAGTTTTAAGCATGTGTATTTTCTCTGCGATATACAATACAATAATGAATCATACCTGAGATGGAAGAGTAACTCAACAAGTTTCCATAACACACGGTTCAAGTGTTCACTGTGGGAGCTTTTTTTGATATGGCACCCATCCGACCGGTAATCCATTTCTTCCCACGTCTGGTGTAAACGACTTTACATAGTCTCACGAAAAGAAATCACAGTGGGTGAGGTCGGGAGACCTTGGAGGCCACTGGAGAACTTACACCTCGCGAATTTCAGGACACAAACGTCAAGGAGTCGCTCCCATCTTTACAAGTGGCGCTGTTATACGGCAGAGTTAGGAAACAAATTCGGGCAAGTAGAATCGACACTTCCACAGTTGCTCTTTCATCACATGTACGAGACAACCAACTGGGGTTATTTATATAGCCATACGAAACACTTAAAACTCCGATATTCATTTGTGTACACCCTGTATTACACCCCCTTTCAACCATTTTCCTGGCTGACATTTACTACGTACTACCAAACAATTTTAGTATCTTAAAATATTGAATTGTTAGCAGGAGAAATTTGTGGAACAATTACGGTTTACTTTTTTTATTTATATAAGATGTTACCCTACCTCCTTGTAAGGAAACAGTGTTTTTCACACTGAAAGACTACTTACACTTAAAAATGATTCCATTTTATTTTTAAAACCTGACAAGATTTCAAGGCTTCATGTTACACAATAGTGACAAATAATTGACATACTTTTTTTTGTAGAGACCTTCTGCTTTAATGTCACTCTCTCATATCCAAGTGTGTGTGTGTGTACATGTGATTTTCTGCACTTGTAAAACAGTAAAATGAGAAGATCACGTTTCATAGTCTTGCATATGTGTTTCTCACAGTTATCTCAAGGTCGCCTTTCCTGTCTTTTCCACCCTTGAGCTAAATACCCGGTGGAAAGACGACAGGTATTTTAAGGATGTACAGAGCATAACGGAAGAAAGGGAAAACTTTACGTTCACTAACATTTTTCTCACAACCACACTTTACAACTCTTTGTATTTGTAATCGGATACCCAGTCGTAAAGTTGTGGATGAAGTTGTTCGTTTGTTCTTTCACTCATTGTTGCCAAGTCCAGGCAGTCTGGAATTTTTCAAGGGGAAGGGTGTGCAGTTCCATAATTTTTCAGTTTTAAAAAGGGAAAAGGTTAGGATCATTATCCTGAATATATGCAACCATGTGGCACAGGCTCACAATTGCCACTGATAGGTTAGCTTTATATGACTTATCGGTGAATGATCAGGTTAATATCTGCTCGGTATGCCAGAAGTCACATGTTAAAGTAAATTTGGTTTATGTAAAGAAAGTCTCAAAGGGTCTAGTCACGTTTCTACAAGCCTCCTCTCTGTATCATCTTTACACACTAACACATACAGATGTTTTTTTAGATACTTTGTATCTTATCCAGGGTGGGATACCATTGAAGGCTGCTGGGGAGAGGTGGAACTTAGATCACGCGTACACACACACTTATACAGGTGCAATGAATGTTATTACATGTGAAAGTAAGTTTCTAAATTTTCAAGAATATATATTATTAGGGAGACAAATTTATGGTAAATAAAAACTGAGGAGAGCGGTAAATAAAATGTTAGATCAGCGGTATATACCAGCGGTGAAAAAAAAATTGGCACACACTTTTTCATCATGAGAGGAAACAACATACAAAAGAGCTATAAATTGATAAACTACTTCATTTTTATATACTGTACACATACACAAGTACTTAGCTGTCCAACCAAAAAGAAAACATCAACACAAAATCACTTCATTTCTAAATTCCATATCTCAAGTGATTTATTCATTGTATGTATTTAAAGAATATCCTTGCTTTCCAACAAATAAAATAATTACTACTGCACATACACAAACACATGTTGAAAATCACATGATGATAAACAAAATTCATTCATGACTGAACACAAATGACACCATTGTTTCCCTTGATGTGCGGGAACAGACTAATCTTATCGCTGCTACAGCTAGCAAGTTCAATGAAACTGGAAGTTGAGTAGACATTCGGGGGAAGAAAGGAATGCAGCTTGACAGGGAGCGAAGTTTTCGAACTGAGATTATGTGCATGGGAAATCCCAATTTTAAGCATCTTCCTGATGTGATCGAAGATGAAACGTTCTTCAGCTGCAAGTGGTAGGAAACATTAGGCAAACGTTTCGTTACAAACCGACAGTTTGCGCGCACAACCTCGATTGCCGGTTTTTGCGTGTTCTCTACTTAATTTGCTGATTTCACGGTTATTTCGCGAGAAAGCGTTCATTTCGTGGAAAAGCACACATTTCGCATTACTTCGCGAATAAAACTCATGCATATTTCATCATTGTGGGTGTACTTACGTGCAGTATGTTCAAAATTGCATATTTTTTTTCACATTTCGCGATTTCGCGCATCGCGAAAATTCAATGTCCGTATATATTATTAAATGTAAATAAATTAATTTACTTATATATATATATATCAGACATTTTTATTAATTTACCAAATGGTAAAAATGTAAATACATTACAAAATAGTTGAAATGTTTTTATTATTTGTAAGTGTTTATTTTTTCTATTAATATAAATCAAATAGCCGATATAACGGAGTGGTTAGCACATCGCGCTGAAATGCCAGGGATCCCGTTTTTCAATCCCTGCCCGGGCATGAGTGTCCTTTGTGAGTGCCCCTTCATCGATTTCATCATCATCCACATCTTCGCCATTAGCCAGAAGTGGCAGAAAAGCGAAGTAAAAGGAACCAAATCAGTAAACAATATAGACCAATGAAATTTCATGCTTATATTTGCCGTGTATTTTTTTTATACTTTTATTGTACGTGCGTATATTGTTTTTGTGGGGTGTGTGTGTCAAGAGAGAGAGAGAAAGCATGCAACACAAACAAACACACTCGGAGACATATCATTCTTTGCAGTGGCGGCGATTAGGAGGGATGCCCTTCATCACTTTTGCCCCCCCTTAGTTTTGAAACCCAATCGCCGCCACTGGTTCTTTGTATGCTTTTTTCGATATTATCCTTAGTAAAGCCTATTCGAAGTCAAAACTAATTGCTGATCTTTGTTGTTATGGCAAGAACTAACTCTCTCTTCCTGGAAATGTTTGTTATTGGAATATATAGGACAAGATTGTTCTGGGAGAAAAATCCCCCTGCCCCTCCCTAGTACTTCGCACCCTTATCTTGCCTCCCCCAAGAATTCACCACATGCAGTTACTTGGTTTTTCCAAAAATCCAGTGGGTGGAAACTCTGAATACAAGAGTCGTGCAAGTGTATGCAGAATCCTGCTATTGCGTGCCTCCACTGACAGGCCCCTAATGGCAATATAACTTGACGGATGGCCTGCTTGGGACCTCAGCTGCCATAAAATATTCGAGCCCTGTTCCTTTGGAAGCCGTTGGCCTTGAGAGGATGTATTCACCTCTGCAAGAGGAAAGGTCCTTTCCGATGCTGTTCTCCGAAGATACTTCGAAGCACATTTTTACGTACGGCAATCTTGCAACTTTACGATTGATGCCTGTATAGCATTCTGTGACAAAGTTTGATTTTCTTTTATTATTATTATTATTATTATTATTGGAACCCAAATACCATCAAGTGATTTCTCTAAGGATTTATTTTATTGTCTTACACTTTTCGCTTACAAGTTTGGAACTTGCAAACTGAAGATAATGGGAAACATGAAATATCAAGTTCTGATCTTTTGCATATTTCTTTCAACTTTTTGTTATTTTTTGCAATTTAAGCTGTTTCTTATTGAACTGACAGAAATTCGCCATCGTTTGTCAAGATTTAATGTAAGAAAAATGGTTTGTTTTTAATTTACCCAACTTATTCCAGTATATTTATCAATGGCAAAATCCGTTGCAACACGCTCCTCCAGGAATTCCACTTTCGAGTGTCTATGCGCACAACACGCAACACAAATCTATTTTACACAAAAAAGCCTAGACTGGAAATTCAAAAATGATCGCTCTTCCACAGACTTCCCACTCAATATAACGACCTCCCATCAACTGCTGATGTATTTTCCACAGAAAACCTTCGGTCAACCATCAGAACATATGTTGCTAAATAATATTTAATTGTGCTATCTTGACTTATTTGTATTATTAATATTTTGTCTTATTTTGTTCTTTTTATTGTTACTTATTTCAGTGTAAAATGGCTACGTGCTGTATCTGAAATTTTCTCAATAAATAAATAAATTGTTCCGCCATCCTAAACGGAATGTGTCGTTGCGTGCCCGGGGGGTTTGGGGCTATCATAACATCCCCTACTTGGCCCAGTATTCCTTAAAAGAAAAGAACGTCGCAGGAAAAGGTGGCAAAATGAGGGTTGACTACTAAAAAAAGGATATGTACCCGCCTCCTCTTCGAAAATCCCTGGAGACTCCTCATCCTCCACCACAAACACCACCTTGAATATAGCCTATCTATTGCATACTATGATCCAAAGAGTGGTTGACCAACGATACATCCGGAGCTCCGATAACTGCGCATGCGGCCAGAAGAAACCTCGAACAGAATGGAAAATCCCGGGAAGTGAATGAAAATAAAATGAAACATGTGATAGATGAGCCGGACATGTCGAGTTGAACCCCCGCCCCCTCCATCCAGGTTATGCGTGGAACTCTCCAGTTATTGGAGGGGGAGGCAAATATCCAAGGATGGGCAGTTGAACGGCCGCTGTTGGATCACTGGCACCTGGCTTGCTTTTGTTGCGTGCAAACTGGAGGGACTGATTTACTGCGACAAATGCTCCGTTCGCAGAATACTAATGCTGTTGCAGGAATGCCGTTCGTCGTCTTCACTCTCTTTCGTTTCGTTGCTACCAGACACCTTAGAAGTAAGATGTTTTCTTGCCTGATTTAAATGCTTGTCCGCTAGGGACAGTGATGTTTCCTCACATCCCTAACATCGTCCCAAATTTACCTACAAGAGTCCCATAAATGTTTAAATAGAGGCTCAATTGGTCGCCATTTTGACTCTGAATTTACCCTTACACCCTCCAAGGGAGTTTGTACAGTTTACATTTGCCATTTCACATACTCGGACACAAGTCACAAATGTTACGTAATATGCTAATATCAGGAGCTTATATTTCAGGCTAGCTAGGCTATCTGCGAAGCCTAAAGCCTAGAAAGAAAAATACTGAAGATAATGGCAATTCTGAAGTTGGGAACCTGAATTTTTAGGAGTTGGCAACCTGAATTTTTAGGAGTTGGAAACCTGAATTTTTAGGAGTTGGCACCCTGAATTTTTAGGAGTTGGCAACCTGAATTTTTAGGAGTTGGCAACCTAAATTTTTAGGAGTTGGCAAACTGAATTTTTAGGAGTTGGCAACCTGAATTTTTAAGAGTTGGCAAGCTAAATTCTTAGAAATTGGCAATCTGAATTCTTATAAGTTTTGCAGCCTGAATTCTTATAAGTTTGCAACCTGACTGCCGTTGGATGGCAACGTGGCTTCCTTGAAGACATCAAGAATGAGTCTAGTCTCCTCGCTTCCTCCATAGCCTAGGACCAGGTGTCATAGTGAGCTAGTCCAGATCGTATTAGACTCAGCATACGCCACTGACTAATATACAAAAAAGGCCTCCCCGATGGCGCAGTGGTAGCGTCTTCGCCTTGTAATCAAGGTTCGGATTCCACTTTAAACTATAGGTCCAGTCCCAATTAGCCTTACCGTGAATAAAGTGGACTTATAACACCACATCAATCAATCAACTAATATACGAAAATTGTTAATTTTATAAGAATTTCAAACTCCAATTTAACTAATAAACTTCAAGATATCTTACCTTGCAATAATCTTCCATCTGTCAGATAGATTGTTCTGCAAAGGACACTAACAAAGTAAACGGATTGAGAGAATTATCTTTTATTTTCCACGCTGCTTTTTTTCCTTCCTCGATTAAAATATGCTTCACGGCATTTATAAATACGTATAAGTTCAGTGGGATTTGGATTTATAGAGGTTGCAATTTTTTCACGTTTACGGAGAAAAATTCACGCAGAATTCATGGAGCCAATAATTCATGCAGAATTACCGGTATTCAAAGAATTCCTGGTGAGTAACCACCCTGATATTGTGCAGCAAGTTATACATACGTAATTTATTTCTCATATCAACAAGTATCGTTTGCCAACAGCACAAGTGTAGCATTGCAATAATTTGATATTGATCTAGACAAATAAACATTTTGTTAGAAAATTAATATTTACGAATCATAATTAAAATTTCTTTTGAAATTTTGTTTTGAACGATTGTAGCTAATGAGTATTTTTCAAGAATTTTGAACCAGTTTGAATTTTTTGAACCTACTTCAGGATTTTTCGAGCCTAATTAAAAAAAAAATAGAACCTATTTTAGAATTTTTAGAACCTAATTTAAGTTGCCTATTTTAAGAACCTAAAAGCAAACTTTTTAGAAACTGAAAATGCGAGGTCTAATCATCACTCATCCTCATCGTCGCGATTAGCCAAATGTGGCAGAGGAGCTAATTGAAATAAATACAAATCAATCACACTTATAAATGGGCTCTCTCGTCCTCCAGATGTTCCTTGAAAGTGTAATGTTTTTGCTCATGGATTTCGGGGGACCAGTAGCCCCTCCCGTGGATACGCCCTTGCATCCTGTATATACGTACTAACATCAAGTCATTGATGTTGTGGTAATGATGAGAATTTTTTGTGGGTCGTGATTTTATAATTCCTTGTCCCAGACGCTTAATACATACCTTGTGTTTTGGTGAAAGTTCTTTTTAATATTATGCAATCAAATGAAGTAGGCAGGAGAGAAAGGAAGGTTGTAAGGCTATTCCACGAACCGGGAACTCTCATTTAGTTGCTTGTCCTTAGCAGGAACCGTCCCCCCTTTCTGCTAACACAAAACCTGATAAGAAATCCTGGTGCTATAGCGTAGGAAAAGTATGAGAGGCGCAAGTCCCCCTCCCCATTCTTTCTTACACTAATGCTGTATGCCGGTCCCCGTGGCGGAGTGGTTAGCACATCGTGCTACGACGCCAGGGGTCCCGGGTTCAAATCCTGGCCTGGGCATGGATGTTGACGAGTGTCTATTAATCAGTTTCATCACATTATCACTCATCCCCATCTTCGCAAATTAGCCAAAAGTGGCACAAGAAGCGAAGTAAAATAAAGCAAATCAATCAACCCAATGCTGTGTACTCTGGTACGGTTAGAGCAGAAGGTTAGTCACCATCGCTTAGTTCCAAGGCAGATATAAAAAAAATGGTGGATCAGCAGTTGCGTGCCCAAGATGTTCGAATGGGGGGCGGTTACATGTACTTTCTTAGTAGTCGGCCCTCATTTTCTCATCTTTTACTGTCTTTGACATTTTTTTTTTTTTTAGGAATTCTGGACAAAGTTGTGGGGGTTGTGACCCCCAACCCTCCCTCCCTCTCTTGGGCTACAGATATTCTGATAAACGAGCATTGGGTATGTGGTAGGAGTGAGCCGAGGTCTAGACGAGAACGAGGCCTGACGAGAGCTTTGTCCCCTGCAAACTGATGCACAGTCATTTGTTTTCTCCTTTCACTTCCCCTTCTCTTGTGCTGCATAATTTGGCAACGCAGGAGCACGGGATCAATGCAAGCAGTTGATTGCATCTCTTGCTTACAGTTGAAAATTCGGCTTCGGTGCCACAGAGGCATTCTTATCTGTTCAAGCTGTAACTTGCAGACTCACGTATTTTTGAACCGCGATATGGCATTGTAGGAAGTACGAGAAGTCAACAACTTTTCAGGTAATAAATTCGTAGGGACTTTCGTTTGATAAAAATGACAGTAACTCAACTTCTCCATCGAGTAGAAATCCTATGTTCCGGTGATACCGTTGGAAAGCGGAAACCGTACTAAAAAACTCTGATAAAGTCTGTAAAAAAGGACTGCCAAATGTCGTAAGACTTATCAATACCCTGTGTGTATTTCTGTCGGACCGTTCGGAAGCAGTTAACTCCTGCTGTTGCGGAATCATAAGAGCTAAGGTTATTGTTCTTGGAAGGTCCTTGTTGGTTTCATGCTAGTAAGTAGTTATGAACTGTATATGTTGACCAGTACATGTTTTGTACATTCATCCTTGATGAATTCGTAGAATCGACAGTTGAATTACGGTTCTTGCGATTTAATCGGTTAATCGAACTGATTAATTGTTTCGGTGGAGAGAACGTAATTAATCTGATATGTGAATCATGTGTAGGGCAAAATATGTATACCATTTTGCCATGGTAGATTCAGTATTTCATTGTGTCGCTTCTCACTTCTGAAGCAAGATTGACTTTTGCTCACTTGTATTTAAGTATTTCCTGGAATTGAAGATGTTAGGTTTAGTCTGCATGAACCTGACTTTAGCAGAACACGAAATTGTCCGAACTCTGCTTTCAGCGAGTGGTCGGGTGAGAGGCACATCGCGAAAATTAGTTGCTAACAGCACTAATGCATGTAAGTTGGTTAGGAGGGCTAAGTTTGGTGCTGTAATATCAGCTATTTTGAGAAACCGATTTTCGCGAAGTGTCAGCAGCTGGATGTGCCCCGCACCAAACCCTCAGTGAGCTTTGTTTACCAATTCACTTTGTTGCTTTTGTAATCCGATAAATAAAGAACGAGTCTTGTATTCTACAAGTATTTGCGTAATAGATGCTTGGAGCAAATGAAGATTTCAGAAACTGAGTTAGGATGCAATTGGTCATGAACTCATGATGTGAAAAGATTCAGGATTTGTACAGTCGTAATTATCTGACCCCAAAAATTTGCATCTGGTAATCGGATCTTGAGTTCTAAAAAACTATAGCTATGAAGATACGTTTTTGGATTCTAAACCTATAGATGTGAAGACCTACCCTGTGGATCTTTAAATATCTATTTGATGATCTGTTTGTGGATTCTGAAAATCGAGAGTGAAGGAGCTAGAAAAGTTAGGCAGTCTCTTTAAAATTATCAATTTTGAAACTGATTAAAAAATATATTTTTGTTCTTGAAATACTAAGAAGTCGAGCTATGGAAATGGAAAATTTTCATTGTTTTTATATGATTAATTAGTCGTGTTTGTGTAATTTTTAGAGAATAATCTTTCGATTTATATGAATACAGATTTGGGCAACCTCAAAATGTGCATTTTATCCATTCTCGAGTATCGTTGCTGTATTTGGTCCGTGCCTTTGCAAGAGCAATATAAATATATATATAATAAAAGAAAGTAGCAAATGTCTTCATGTGAATAGTTAAACATAGATGCTCATGCCGTGCAAATCTTTCCAACTATAAAATTCTATGAAATCTTCATGCAAAGATCATTACTTCGTTTCAAGTTTCACGTCTTTAGAGTTCTATTCAGAATCATCAATGGCGAACTCTTGCTATACTACGTACTGTCGTGAATCAAAAGCAAATTCCGCAACTTCTTTTACAAATGAGCCCAATGCTATTCTTAGAACACAAGTCACTTCTTTATAGAATACAAACCCTCTACAGTTCATCTTCTATCCAATCCCAATGGCGTAATGATATCGGTTTTAGTCTTGTTATTGTTGCTGTTATGATTGTATGGGTGTGTGTTTGCACCACTTTTGCTCGTTCAAACTCGTTCGAATCTCTCACGCTCGAGCGTGCTACGCTCGATCGTATCGCACTCGTAGTGGAATGATTGGCATCGTCTCGTATTTCAGAGCCTAATAAGCAGCACTGTCAACCTAAAACCCATACATGGAAGGAAACCACTCTATGCAATTACAATTCTAAATCATAATTTCGTATATTATTATGTAAGGCTCAAATACAGCACATATATGAAAGTATGCAATATCTACAGACCGAAACGTAAAATGGATACATATGCTGAGATACCTGCCTAAGCAATTACAAATATTGTATCACAGTGCAAGAAGTACGTGTACATCATTCTTCACTTACGGAAAAGGATAATAATATTTTGCGAAATAATAAAATGCAGTTATAACATTCAATCGAAAATCATTTCAATGTGAAAATAATCGTAGAAACATAAAATGTCGGTCTAGGTAGTTTCAGCCCATAATCATTCATTTTCACATGTCTCGGTAAGATACACAAAACTGCATTTTAACATGGAGATGATGACTATGTTAAGTTATTTTTCAATTTCACTTCGTCTTTTACTTTACGATCCATATTCGAGGGCCCACTGCCACAGACAAATGAAGGGAAAACGTGTACTAATGGGGTTCGAGAGTTCGAGTGTATTTCGCTCGAGCGGAGGAACTATCAATTCTGTGTGCCATCTAGCGTTGCCCGTGCGAACTATCTGCCATTTGCCGTTCGAGCGAAAAATGCTCATTGCAGCACACTAGTCTGCATCTGCCGATGCCGATGAATCGGTAAATATCGGTTGGATTTTATTTTCCGATATCGGCCGATACTTTTCCGCCCTTTTGATCTTTCTCTAGGTCCGCAAAACCGCCGCGCGACACTTTCGCAGTTCAATTATCCTCGTAGTTATTCAAATTTCGAAGTTTCAATTGATTTTTATACCGGTATTGTGTGAAAATATTGTATTTTGTGATTACGTAACAGGACCTTTTTTATATTCTGATGTAATTTTGGAATATTTTGGTAACAGTTTACTATGGGGGTGACGGATTTCTTCAAATTTACAGGAGAAAGTACTTACGGAAATCATTTTCTGTAGCGTTGTGGAAGTTCGTGAATGTAGTTTTGATCCATTTTAATGCGAATCCATGTTGTTTTCTGTCTGACACGCTGTTTCTGCTGCCGACATTTGCTTTCTGCACGAGAGCACAATGTTCCGTGTGTTAGATGACGTAAACCCCGTAGTCAGTGTTTCAAACTCGCCGTGTTTTCACTAGAACATGACGTGTCGAGTATTTTTTTTTAAACTATGCTTGCCTAACCTAACCTAACCTAACCTTACGGAAAATGGGTTGTGGGGCTAACGTGAATGGTTTGCGAGGTATTAGCATAATTAAAAATCCGGGCACGAAAGTAGGTATTTTCCGGTAAACAAGGTTGGAACACTGCATAAATCGACAAAACACTCGCACAACGCGCGATGAACCAGTACGCTATCGCCAAAATGTGTGTTACAGAATCGAAATAACAAGTAACAGTAAGTACTCGTAAATGTAAGAAATAGACATTATCTTAGTTAGTAATGCATTATTTCACCTTAGGAAATGTTCCGCATTCCAAAATAGTACGTTAGCAATGTAAAAAAGTGCCAAATAAATTATTATTAGGTGTCACCCCCATAGTAAACTAGTATTTTAAAGCAGAAATCTGGTAAATGTATGCTTATAAGTGGATTAAAATACTCATCCACTATAACATTGTGTCTGTCTACCAGTCAAGAAAGTCAAGAAAAAGTAAAGGCATCAACAAGTAGGTCAAGAAGTCAATAAAAAGTCAAGAAATTGTACTTGTGATCAATAATTTTTGCTACCACAATCACTGATTGATTTAGTTTATTTTACTCCACTTTTCTGCCCCTTTGGCTAATCGCGAATGTGAGGATGAATGGTGGTAAGGTAAAATGGATGAAGCGACAATCACAAATATATCGGGACGGCAACACAAGCCCCCACATATTATTACACTGGCTGTGAGTCCAGACGCCAGGGCCTCGTTAGTCTGCCAAATGCAGTCCTGGATGCGTTAATAGATAAAGCAAGTTTATTTATCTTGTTAAATACAGCTTCAATTTTCATATTAACTGGCTTTTGTGGTGGGGTTTTTCATTCAATAAATATTTGTTTGAATTGCTAATTCCAAAATTTACGTAAGTAATAGTGCCGCAGGGCCAGGATTTTGTTGACATTTCATCTTTTAACTGGTGCAACGTAGACAATGCTAACTAGTACAGAAATCCTGAACACCCTCCTCAGGTTGAAGAAATGTAATGTTTGTGCCATTTTTTACCATTTTTTAAAAATTTTGTCATTTCATGGTGAAACATAAGGAGTTCAATAATTTCTGTTTTGTCTGAACGCTATCTTGCGGTACACAACATTGTCGAGTTTCTTATTCACAGTCCGCACAACACACCAAGGTGAAGAAGCAATTGTTAAATTGTTTGTCTTGGAATATATATAATATTTTCAATAAGCAGATTGAGTTTTCTACGAATTTTTGGGTCATTTTTCAAAGATTTTAGGTTATTTCACAGGATTTTTGTTGTCATTTTTCAAAGATCAAAATCCGTGCCTATGAAGAATGAAAAACAAACGGTCATGAAAATAGTCAAGAATTTTGGATTTGTTATTTTGGTACACACCCTGAATCAATACTTTAAACAACTCTTAATTGTTACAGTTTTCAAGTATCGGTATAGAGTAGTATCCGCACATAAATGTATCCTTACAACTGGAGTTGAACTGCGAGGTCATACACTTGCCCTTAAATGGCAACACGACTTTCATTTTCGTGAACGAAGATTTGCCCTTCACGGACTGCTTCCTCGTCATTGGCTTCCCGCCAGAGTAAATTTGCCAAACGTTCATCTTAATCGAATTGCAGAAAATAACTGTCATTATGGTTATCTGGTTATTAGCCCGCTCTTGATTACTTTCGCTTTTTTATGTTTCAACGGATCTTTTAGCGTTGCGTAAGGGTTTGGCTTCGCTGGTTCACAGAAGAGTGTAGCCAGAACCATTTATGTTCGGTTACTTTCCTTTTTCCCTTGAACATCTAGAACGAGTGGGAGTTGGAGATATGCAGATAAGTCTTCCCCTCTTCTAAGCACCGAAACAGCCTTGCTTCAGTCTTCTCGGTGCATTGACTTTTAATTTCGGTGTGGTGGACTTTTTGTTCAATCTTCTTGAAGCAGCGGTGGTTCAGAACGGAGTGGATGAGTCGTGCGTTGCTGTCGAAGGGCAGATCCGTACCCAGGATGTTTTTGAGGGGGAGGTAGATACGGAAATGTGGAAACAAGAGGATTATTGTTGATTGATTGAATTAGGTTATTGTACGTCGCTCTTCTACCACTTTTGGCTGATCGCGACGATGTTGGATTATTAGATGTGATGGTAGTATTGCAACTAGATTTACAATTGCAGGGACCTCCCCGATGGCGTAGTGATAACGTCGTCGCCTTGTAATCAACGGGTCCCGGGTTCGATACCGGTGGAGGCACATTGCACAATGGTACAATTCAAACAAATATCACACGTACGTACAATTGTAGACTTGCAAAGAAAAAAATCAACTCACCGATAGACCATCCCCTTCCAGGCGTACAGCTTGGTGCTTATAATTTACATTCAATTCTCAGAAGTGTTCGAATAGTAGGGATTGCATTCCGCATATTTTCAAATTTCCTTTAATTTTCTTACACCAGCACCATTAAACAGCCACAATAATTCAATATTTAGAAAAATAATATATTTATCAATTAAATGATACGTATTAGGGATTATTTTTACAATGAAGAACATTTCTGAATGTGAGTTAAAGAAAAATGGAAATTTTCGCATCACGGCTGCAGTTGGAAAAAAATAGGGCCCAGTGGCGTGCCTGTGATTTTCGAAAAGAGAAGAGAGGTACGTGTACTTTTTCTACCTCATTTTGTCATTTTTTTCTGGCCGGCCCCGTGGCGGATTGGTTATCACATCGCGCTACAACGCCAGGTGTCCCGAGTTCGAATCCTGGCCTGGGCATGAATGTATGTGAGTGTCTATTCATCATATCATCACTCATCCCCATCTTCGAAACTTAGCCAAAAGTGGCACAAAAAGCGAAGTAATATAAACCAAATCAAATATTTTTTTCGGTACTACTGGATATAAGGGAGGGGGGATCACCCCCCACCAACCCTACCTTGGGCATGCCACTGGTCGGGACAGGGACGAAAAAAATGGACTGTCCCGATTAAATCGGATGTCTGGTAGCCTTGCACGAGTGGTTATAGAACTAAAGTTACTAAATATTCTGGACTGCAGACTTCTGGAGTCTGCTTCAATCCACAAAATTTTTTGATGTATCCAAGAACAGAATCGAAATTCTTGCAAAATGTGAATAATCGTCAATGATATTTGCGTAGGTTTGTAAATCTTCGCATTAAAATATTTCATAGTTTGAGTGGGGGTCATGCCCCCCTTGGGTACGGGCCTGGTGCAAGGGGTAAAAAAGTTTCCATTCCCGCTGCATTATTTATACAACGAGAGGGTAGTAAATCCAGGCAGGGTAAAACAAGAGTCACGGGTCCTCAAGGTGTTGCCGATGCGAGTTTGTTTCGAACCACCTACAAATGGTCGCAGGGTGTATTCACGTGGAATTTCCTCAAAAGGATGCCAGCGGAATTTTAATATTGATGTTGGCATCCGTTCAAGTCTTGCTGTTTTTACGATGCGGATTGCAGGGAACAAGCGAAGTGCGTTAGGGTCTGCGCTGGGTTTCCAAGGGGGATGGGGAGAAATCTAGCAATACAAAGTTCATCCGCGTGCTTCTCATATAAAACCAAGCTGTTTCAATGTGTGCGTACGAATTGTGTATTTAGCAGCAAACCGAGCTAGAGTGGAGTGTGGTAGGCAAGTTGGAAACGCGGAAATACATATTCAGGTGTCGAATCCTGGATTTCAGACTCTGGGATTAAATCTCCTACGTATGGTCTTCAGTATCGAATCTTAAGACCCTACTCTAGGTTATCTAATTCTTGATTTCGAAATTCCAGAGGCGAATAATTCCTGACAAACTATTTTTGTTCATGTCCCAGGTTGTAACCCTCATTAAGATGCCTCATTGCTAGGGAGACAAATTTATGGTAAATAAAAACTGAGGAGAGCGGTAAATAAAATGTTAGATCAGCGGTATATACCAGCGGTGAAAAAAAAAAAATGGCACACACTTTTTCATGATGAGAGGAAACAACATACAAAAGTGCTATAAATTGATAAACTACTTCATTTTTATATACTGTACACATACACAAGTACTTAGCTGTCCAACCAAAAAGAAAACATCAAAACAAAATCACTTCATTTCTAAATTGCATATCTCAAGTGATTTATTCATTGTATGTATTTAAAGGATATCCTTGCTGTCCAACAAATAAAATAATCACTACTGCACATACACAAACACATGTTGAAAATCACATGATGATAAACAAAATTCATTCATGACTGAACACAAATGACACCATTGTTTCCCTTGATGTGCGGGAACAGACTAATGTTATCGCTGCTACAGCTAGCAAGTTCAATGAAACTGGAAGTTGAGTAGACATTCGGGGGAAGAAAGGAATGCAGCTTGACAGGGAGCGAAGTTTTCGAACTGAGATTATGTGCATGGGAAATGCCAATTTGCAGCGTCTTCCTGATGTGATCGAAGATAAAACGTTCTTCAGTTGCAAGTGGTAGGCAAACGTTTGGTTACAAATCGACAGTTTGCGCGCACAACCTCGATTTACGGATTTTGCGTGTTTTCTACGTAATTTGATGATATTTCACTGTTATTTCGCGAGAAAGCGTTCATTTCGTGGAAAAGCACACATTTCGCATTACTTCGCGAATAAAACTCGTGCATATTTCATCATTGTGGGTGTAGTTACGTGCAGAATGTTCAAAATTGCATCTTTTTTTCACATTTCGCGATTTCGCGCATCGCGAAAATTCAATGTCCCTACTCATTGCGTTTACAAAGGTCCGTCAAAAAGTACCGCACAGTCCACTGTAGCTCGGGAATCGTAAGGACAAGGGATATGAAATTTTGTAGGTAGAAGCATTGGTCCTTTGGTCAATGTATAATCCATGTGCTTCACTGCACTGCAGCCATCTCTGTTTCCATGATACGAATGCACGTTCTTAAAACTCTTGAGGTGGCTCTTTACACCACTTTTTTCACACACGCAATGAGCTCGTTGTCATCTCCAAACTGTTTCCCACGCAGATGAGCCTTCAGTCGTCCAAACAGGTAGAAATCCGATGGCGCTAGGTCAGGACTGTATGTGGGTTGTGGCACTACTGTCCATCCCAGATGGCCAATCTTCTAAACTGTCATGATTGCAGTATGCGGTCGTGCGTTATTGTGATGCAACTTTTTATATAATATATTAAAAATTAGGTGTTGGTTATGAAGTAAAGGGCCAATGCTTCTAATTACAAAAATTCATTTCCCTAGTCCTTACCATTCTCGAGCTACAGTGGAGTGTGCGTTACTTTTTGACCGACCTTTGTATATGCTGTACCTAACCACTGGCGTAGTGGTAACATGTTCCCAGGTTCGATACTCGGTGGAGGTACATAGTTGTTCGGATCCAACTTTAAACTGCAAGTGCAGTCCCGATTAGCTAATCTGTGCATAAAGTTAACTTTCAAACAAACTCAAAGAAACATTTGATGTGCTCAACATTCATCCTCAGCGTCGCTATCAACTCAAGAGATAGATAAGCGACGTCGCCATTCTATCTCGTCACCGAAGTTCCCGGGTTCGAGTACCGTCCTGGGCATGGCTGTTTTCTGTATGAGTGTCCCTTCATCAATTTCAACTTATCACTCATCTTCATCGTCGCGACTAGCCAACAGTGGCAGAAAAGCGACGTTCAATAGTGTACTTTAAAAATAAACAGATACAAAAAATGGAAATGAAATAGATTGTTTTAATTCTTATGGTTTCGAAATTCAAATAGTGAATATTTCTTGGTATTAGATTCTTGTATACTAATAATTTTCGTTTCAAGATTCAATGCGCAAATAATTCTAGAAAATAGATTTTCCTACTAATATTTCTGGTTCCGAAATTTGAGTAACCAGTAATTCTTTATACTAGAATCTTGTACCTTAATACCCCTTGCTTCGATTCGCAAATAATTCTAGATGTTAGATTTTTGCACTGATTCGAGTTTCGAGATTCAGTGAGCGAAGCAGATTCTAGAACTTAACATTCTGGTTGCAAGATTCGCTAAGCAAAGATTCTACAACACAGCATACCCGTACTTGTAATTCTGCTTTTCAGTTCAATAAGGAATCGTGGTTTCTCGCAGCCATCCCTGAATTTCACTAGTAGGCTATTGAGGTTATGTTATGAAATGTAGCCAAACATGTGTTGCTGATAAAGTTCGCAAATATTGTCGAAAAGGCAAATTAGCGGGGAAAGTAGACTAGACAAAACTAGAATTTTATGATTGCGTACTTTGACCCAGTTAGTGTTTTTTTAGAAGGAACATGCGTATATTGAAGGACCAGTGTAGCAATTGTTTTCGCGTCCCAAGGATCATCTGAGTATATTTTCCCCTTAGGTGTCGAAATCTTTCAGTCGATCTATTTTAAAGCGTTATGGACTTTCAAAATCGAGGCACCCGGTGAGGACTGGTAATGTGTGTAATGTTATATTTCTTTGGGAGTTAGTGCCCTTAAGAAAACAAGGAGACTGCTGCCAGTGGCGTATGCTGAGTCTAAAAACTGGACTAGCTCACTGTGACACCTGGTCCTAGGCTATGGGCGAGGGGAGTAGAGTAGGCTCATTCTTACCGTCTTCAAGGAAGCCACGTTGTCATTCCAACGGCAATCAGGTTGCAAACTTATAAACATTCAAGTTGCCAACTCTTAAGAATTCAGGTTGCCAACTCTTAAGAATTCAGGTTGCCAGCTCTTAAGAATTCAGGTTGCCAACTCTTAAGAATTCAGGTTGCCAAGTCATAAGAATTCAGGTTGCCAACTCTTAAGAATTCAGGTTGCCAACTCTTAAGAATTCAGGTTGCCAAGTCATAAGAATTCAGGTTGCCAACTCTTAAGAATTCAGGTTGCCAATTCTTAAGAATTCAGGTTGCCAGCTCTTAAGAATTCAGGTTGCCAACTCTTAAGAATTCAGGTTGCCAACTCATAAGAATTCAGGTTGCCAACTTCAGAATCGCCATTATCTTCTTTTGGAAATCTGGTTAACTCACAGTTTCTAATAGATATTTCTTCAGAACTTTAATTTCTAAGCTTCAGGTTTCGCAGATAGCCTGGAATATATGCTCCGGGCTGCTAAACTGATAGAAAAATTAAATGTGTAAATTAAGTTTTATAAATCTTCAAGGAGAAAAAAAAGCAAGATCTTTCTCTCTATTTTCCATTTTCTATTTTTACATCTCTGCTTTCTTATTTCTTTTCTTCTCATTTTTTTCTTATTTTATCTCTGTACCACCTCTCTGTGTGTGTGTGTGTGTGTACAGTCAGCTACAAATAAATATGAATCGCCTAGATCCTGAAATGCAGTGAAGCGTGTATTTCAGGATCGATGTTCATCGTTTTTTATTGCTGGTCACTGTACAGTCACGGACACTTCTGGGTTATAACAATTCCATTAACTTTCAATGGAATCGTTACAACCCAGAAGTGCCCATGACTGTACATGTTGTCGGACGGATTTGAATGGTGTCTTTTACTTTTTTAACGCTTTATTTTGTTTTCACAAGCGAAACTAAACACACCATCATCGGAATATCATCAGGATGTTTACATGGTAATAATACCCGATCTCCGTGCCGGAGTGGTTAGCACGTGCTACGACGACAGGTGTCCCGCGTTCGAATCCGGTCCTAGCCGTGGGTATTTTTGTGTGCGTTCCTTCATCACTCATCCTTATCGTCGCGATTAGCCAAAAGCAGTGGCGTGCCCAGGGGGTGTTGGGTTCATAACCCATCCCTTTGACGCAGTATTCATAAAAAAAACAGGAACCTCCCGATGGCGTAGTTGTAACTTCATCGCCTTGTAATCAACGGGTCCCGGGTTTGATACCCGATGGAGGCACGTTGCACAGTGGTTCGGATCCCACTTTAAACTGTAGGTGCAGTCCCGATTATCTGTGCGTAAAGTGGACTTAAAAGGCAACAATTGAATTCAATCCTAAAAAAAGAACGCCAAAGGCAGAAATGCATGGAAAAATGAGGGCTGACTACTAAAAATAAGTATACGTAACCCTTTTCTTTCCAAAAATCCTTGGCAGTTTCTGCCACTTTTGGCTTATTGCAAAGGGGGAGGGTTGGGGGAGTCCCTCTAAATCAGGCACGTACCTAGAAATATATTTCGGGGGGGGGGGGGTCCGAACCGAGTGTCTCGGTTAAATTATAATTAAATTATTATTAATTAAATTATAATGAATATTAATTAAAGCATGTAAATTTATTAATGTTACACATTTTTATTATTACATAACTAAACTAAACCCACAGCGCTGCAGCCCTTGAAGGGCCTTGGCTTACCTACCGACTGCTGGTCTCCCTCCCACACTGTTCCTCCGTCACCTGTTATAGCGTGGAGGTCTTAGACCAGTATTGGGGTGACGGGTGATCAGCCCGACGAACCCCCAGCCGTTGTTGTAGGTCTTCTTGACCGGGTTCGCTCACTCACTCGGACCTTCCCAATTTCCTCACGATGGTGGGTTGCCACCGGCCCTATACGTAGGCCGAATAAATTCCGACCAGAGCCGGATTCGAACCTACGCCGTCCCGCAGCGAACGATCTCAAGACGATTTTATTATTACATGAACACGTAAAAAGATGGAATAAGAAATATAGATATAAGAGCACGTATTCATTGTCTAGCTTGCGTGTAATTAAGATCGCCAACATTTGTATAAAAACAAGGAAATTAATGAAGAATAGATGAAGAATTGAATATTTATTGAATGATATAAAAAGGATGTTAGATCCAGTTGATGAAATGTTAAGTTTCCGATTAATATTTTATACATAGTATCACACGTAGTAGCGTGCATAAATCTTCTTTGGTACCAATATAATAATCCTTGTCAAGTTCAAGGGAAATGAATAAACACCGATTAGGTATAGTACGACCCCCTCCTAAATACGTCTTTGCTCCTTTTCCGTATGCTGAATTTCTGTCTCTAATGCCTCATCCTGGTTCCGCTAATGTTACACTCGTCATTTTTGCGCCAAGTAACTGTCGTCACTGCTAAAAACATAATTTTCACGCCCGTGGATCCAACACTCTACTCTGTACGGAGTCAGCCGTGCGAAGGTCGTCAGCGACAGAAGAGAGGATGGGCGTTGCGCTGATAAGGCGTTCTCAAGAGCAAAAAGAACGAAGTCGCCAGTCAGCTTCTTCGGATCGTTCTGCCGGGCAGATGAGCTCGGAGTGGTAAAAAGTAGCTCCGCTCAGCGCCGGAGGCCAGCATCTTCGCTCCGAGTTCTGTGCTAGTTCGGCCAAAGTGCGGTATTGTTCTCCGAACCAGTGCTCCGCATTAACTCGCCGTAGACGTCTGGGATAAAAAAGTCATGGTGTGGAAGCTCAGCTGTTGAGTCGAGGTGCACGGCGGAAGAGGACGACCCTGTTTAATCGCTTCTCCATATGCGAGCAGGAGAGGAAAAGGGGGGATTCGCTGGCAGTTGTGTTCAAGTGAACGTGCGGACGGGTGCGTGTTGCATGTCGGCTGCTGGAACGAGGTTGACAACACCACGCGTGGTTTGCTGGAACCTTCTGAATAGAGGTGGGTGTCTCCTGTTTATGCCTGCTTTGGTGGTTATTAGTGCGGAGAGTTGTGTACTCGTCCGAAGCTCGATGATTGTGTCTGTACCTCGGCTGCCGGGGTGTAGTTGTTTAGCGCATCGATGGCGGTGATCCTGTTTCGAGTCTCGAGCAAGCCGTGAATTTCCTTCTGTGATTGCTTTTTCATTCTGGCCATTCTAACTAGTCCCCCCCCCCCCCGCTATGCAACTCCTGGGATGGCACCTTTGACGGAGGCTACACACGCTGCTTCCCACTTCCTTGTTCCGTTCTCTCCAGCATTATTTCATCTTCCCTACACGCCTGAGGAAACCAACAAGCAAGATTAATTAAATCAATGTCTGACACGGTCATTATTTTAATCTTGACAATTCTCCCCGATGGCGTAGTGTCTATTTGTAACCAAGGGGTCCCATGTTAGATAGATAAACATTGGAGTCACATAGTGATTCGAATTCCACTTTAAAACTCCTATCCCGATTAGTTTATCTGTACATAAAGTGGACTTTCAAAGTGTCCAAGAGACTTTTTTTGAGACAGGCGAACGGGGTTGTATTTGAAGGTGTGTGAGGGTGGAATTCCCTCTCTGATTTCTAGATCCCCCTTTATATTATGTAATGGCATCCTGCCCTATTCATTTCTCTTGCAACTATGTATTATTCTCTTCTTTATACCTCCGTTTAAAAATGTCTCGTCTTTTTAAGACACCTTTTATTATATGTTTTGAAACGAGTGAGGCATTTACAACTCGAGATCGTGAACGAACCGCCCTGTGTCAAAGTGGTCAGCGTAAACAGCTACGAATCCATAGGCCCCTGGGTTGAACCCGTGTCAGGCTCCCTGTGTTTTGCTTTCAACTTCAGCCAGTGGACTCCCCATGTTTCGCATTCATACAGTGCTGTGCACCAGGCAATGGCTTCAGGAATGTTATTGTGTGTGTGTGTGTCCCATCATCGATCCCAGTTTTATCACCCATCCTCATTGTCGCCGCCCTCCGTGGCGTAGTAGTTTGCACATCGTGCTACGATGTCGGGGGAGGGGGAGCCCGCGTTCGAATCCCAGCCTGGACATGAGTGTTATTTCATCACTCATCCCGATTAGCCAAAAGCGAAGTAAGATAAAAAATCAATCAATCAATCAATCTATCATCCCAGTTAATACTCTTCGTTGCGATTGCCGACTTACGTGGCATTCAGTTTCGTCGTCTCATCACTCATCCTCATCTTCGCGATTAGCCAAAAGTGGCAGAAGAGCGATGTATAATAAATCAAATCAATCAATCAATCACGAGTCAGAAAAGCCATACAACGGGAACGACACAGACCTCCTTGCACAAGAGACGAGAGAGACCAATGTCTCGTCTCGATGAACTCCTTACAAGAATCTCCTATATCTGTGGATGCCGGTCTTCTAGCCGACTCATGCTCCTTAGAAAACGTACATTGTCCGCCATTGTAATGGCATGTTGAGAATACGAAATGACGTAAGCGTTGCGTGGTTTATCGCACTCTGAAAGCGAAGTTGGGTTATCAGCTGAACTTTAGTCCCTGAGTCCTTGTGTATTATTACGAGCAACAATAATGACAGGCGCCCCAATGTCCGAGCGCGTTGAGTGTTCGACTCGTGGTTACAGCGGCACAGGTTTCGAAATCGAGCCATGTCCTCCTTTCATCAATTTTCATTC
Source organism: Lepisma saccharinum (assembly GCF_977018435.1). Classification (NCBI taxonomy): domain Eukaryota; kingdom Metazoa; phylum Arthropoda; class Insecta; order Zygentoma; family Lepismatidae; genus Lepisma; species Lepisma saccharinum. The sequence goes on from NC_139248.1 coordinate 20,987,674, forward strand.
ATCATCATTGCCGCGATGGCATAAAACGACAACTAAGATCAATACAAACGTAAGCCATGAAAACGTGACATCTGGAGTTCATTTCAATCCAATCGTTTAAGATGCGATATATAGGAATGAAAATATGTATTTCTATGCATTGTTTCTCACGACAAGGCGATCTGGTGCTTTGGATGATGAAAGGCGTTTATCCAGAATTGTTTTGGTTTGGTTTGAGTTGTTAAGTCCACTTTATGCACAGTAAGGCTAATCGGGACTGGATCTACAGTTTAAAGTGGGATCCGAACCACTATGTGCCTTCACCGGGTATCGAACCTGTGACCCCTTGATTACAAGGTGACGACGCAACCACTGCGCCATCGGGGAGGCCCTTATCCAGAATTGTGGTGTACGTCCTGATATAGGAGGGGTGAGGGCAAATTTCGAGCTTAAATGGTCATGAATTGGGCCTTTGTAAGAAATGTTAGTGTGTTGAGGAAATTTTGGGTGTGGGGATAAGTGACTGGATGTTGATCTCCGAGCGCAACTTGATCCTATACGGTTCAAAGAATACCATTTGCTAAACTAAGAAATACTTATGAAGATAAATATCATGTACTCTTAGGGGATAATGCGGGTGCATATGTTAGACAAGTGTTTTGAACTGTATGAATTTTTTATGTGTTGAGTTATTGCCAAAGGTAAAGTAGCCCGTACGCAAATGAAGTGTAAGAAGATTCGTACATATGCTGTATATATGAAGCTACCCCCCTGCTTATTGCATCATGCCGTGAAGACATGCTGTAGAGGCAGGGCCCAACACATTTACAATCTATGCCATTTGGGGAGGTGATGTGATCAACACCACGATTCGACCGCCTTTACCCCCAGAGTTGAGGAGTGTAAGGGGTGACCCTTCATGTAGACACCCAAATGTCATTTACATGTACAGTGGTGGAAAAAAGTTCTTCCCCATAAGACTTTAATGGCAGTAAATAATGCCGGAAGGGTAGGCAACACACATTGCACCATTAGGTGATCGGGTGATTCTGTCTGTCTCAAGGAGCAACTCGTCTTTCATGCAAAAGCCAACAGGCACAGGAAATGTAGGAAAGTCACGTGACTTGTCAAGTGGAATGTTGTTCGTCAGAAAATCGCCTTTTCTCAACCCAGGTCGCAGAACCGACAAGAGCTACACGTTATATATCCGAAAATGATTCCCCTAAAAACGTTGAACGAAACGCTGAAACAATTCTTGCCTTAATTACTGTATGTGCCGCAGTAGCACAGTCGTTAGGGCGTTTTATTACCATGCGAGAGATCTGGGTTCGATCCTCGACGGGGGATAATCGGGATTTTGTCTACCTGTTCAAGCTGCTTCGGTGCCCACCCAGCGTCGTATAAAGTCGGTACCTGGAGGAAACTCTGGGGAAGGGGGGGGAGTATGGCGGCCAAGGGCGTGGTGTTGATCACATCATTCCCACCTTCCGCCCGATGAAGAAAGCGTGGGGCCCTAACTCCACTAACTCCACACCCCCTATACGCCTTCATGGCTTGGTGCAAAGCACAAGGTAGGACTTTGCATTTTAATTATTATACATCCCAATTTTGTCGTAACAAAACTTCCCAATCTCTACGTGGGCTTCCTTCCAAGTTCCGTAGGAATGTGAATAGGCTCCAATATTTCTTGACACGATTCATACATGTTATATTTCCTTATAAGAACAACAGCCGATATATATTTTGTGTCTTTTTTTGGCGGCGAGGTATAATCCAAACATGTGAGGTGATCCTTTTCCCACTACTCACTCCATTCTCAGAAATAAATCGCAATTCCAAACACTGAAAATGCAGCACTTTCTACATCTTAGCATGCAAATATCTGCATAGTAGCAAAGTAATGTGTGGAAAGAGAAAAATTAACGATTTGTAACGGCACTCTGGAAATCTTTTAGTTTATTTTTTTCAATTTGAACTGACATTCATAACATTCATTAACAATGTCAATATTGACAAAATAATAGCTTAGGCGTTCTGCTACTTTCAATTCTTCATTATCGTAGTCACCGTAACTCTCTCTCTCTCTCTCTCTCTCTCTCTTTCTCTCTCTCATCCTTCCCGATGGCGCTGTAGTAGAGGAGTCGCCTTGTAATCAAGGAGTCCCCTGTTCGATACCCGGTGGAGACACAGTGGTTAGGATCCCACTTTAAACTGTAGATGCAGTCTCGATTAGCCTTTGTGTGCATAAAGTGGACTTAAAATACCAAATGAAAATCAAAATCAAAATCACCGTAACTCTCTACAAAGCCAGAGGATCCATTTTTGAAACCTGTTGAGGCTTAGATGTAGCATTGCATTCGTATCATTACCCATCATCTTCGTCGTCGCGATTATCGCAAGAGGTAAAAATGCGACACAAAATAACCCAAACAGAAGCTTGGAATCAATCTGAATATTGGTTACGTTGGATACGTGGTAGAATTGTTTAAATATCACTTCCTGTGATGTAATAGGGTTTTTGATTAAGGACAATTTGTATAATACATATCGTTGTTGCGAACAATAAGTAGTTTCACGTTCACCACACTCTTCGGTTGTTTAGATATCGTAAGGAAGAAGGGTCTCTAAATTTCCGCTTTCACATGTCAATGAAACTTTAAAATAAGTTCAGTGTAGGTCACAAAAGAGATTTACATATTGTTATGATATCTTTTAAACACCACGAAATCTAATTCCAATAGAATACGATACTACTCCTTACGTTCCTGTAAATGTTCACCATTAATCTGGCGAAAGAAAGTAACTAAGATTTCCCGTGTTTCCTTGAGGAAAGATAAGGCGCCTGCTTGTAGTAAACAAGCACCAACTGCTTCGATCAGTGACCTTCACTGCCAGAGTGACTCACAGCAGGCCTGCGCTCGTTCCAGTGTGCGTATGAAACAGGTATTTTATTTCGTTCGTTCCAATCCACAGTTATATCAAGCTAACATTCTAATATTTTCATAAAATATGTAGTAAACAAGTTGTATACATTGTGGTTTTTTAAAGTGTTGTTGCCTGCTATTTACACGCGGGAGATGGAGGTGTTGTAAACCATTTCTGAACCCAAAAGTCGAGTACGAACGATAAGTTGTGTAAGCACTGGAGGTAATAACAAGGTAATAAAAGTTGAAGGAAATGCTGGAATAAATTATATCAGAAATTGAGTAAAAACAGTTCTCGTCACACATAGGGCTATCAGATCACTCTTCAGCGGAAAGTAGGACAAATTGTCTCAAAATGTTGGACACGAACGCATTTGCAGTAAATATAATAGGTTACTAGGACATCTTAGCATATAACGAGAATATGACACATCTTCAGCTGAAAAATTAATGTTGAAGTGAACGGTTGAGTTCAAAATTCCTCAACTGCTAACTAATAGCACGGCTGTATGTGATTTCAACTTGTGTATGTAAGACAGAACGTTTTTCGTCGATGTGGGGCCAGGAAGAGAAAACAATCCATGAACTCGGGAAGGAAAAAAAAATCACAATTTCGTAAACAAAGTCTGGAAGTTCTTGTTTATTAATATGTAAAAAAACTACTATACACTGAGAAAAACAGAATTGTGTGCCTTATTTCTCCAATAAGGAGAAAAATTACTTGTTACTTCGAACAAATTACCGACACCCGATAAAACTTCACAAAGTAAGCATTTTTATACATATATCCGGACTTTTTCGGATCTAGAAAATCGTGAAGTAATTTCTGAGCTGTGATTGTAATTGTTTTTCCGAACGTCCAGTAGCAACCATGCCCACTCTTTGATTTAAGCAAACTTCTCCAAGGAACCACGTTATCTTAGACTTCCCTCAGTTTTTCTATTTCTCCATGTAATTTGAAGTTACGTGATGCTCAAAATACGTATAAGACATTTGAGATTTCTTTCAAATTCCTTCCGGAGGCCAGACACAACTATAAAATGTAGGACACGTCCGGAAATAATAATGATTCTTATAAGTCTTTATTTTCTTATTTAGCGTCGTTTTTCTTTCACCTCTTGCTAATCGCGACGACGAGGGTGAGTGATATGATGAAATTGATGAAGGGGCACTCACAAAGAACACACATACGCACGACGGGATTCGAACCCAGGACATCAGACATCGTAGCGCACTGTGCTAACCACTCTGTCACGGACGGAATTCTTATAGCCCTAATCGTTCCTCAAGCATATTTCCTATCTTTAACTACACACGAAACATAAAGAACAATCTAAATAAACAGGTGCCAGTTCACACTCTAACCGTAAAAAAACATATGCATGTGAAAATGCAAAATAATATTTATTTTTAGGTAGTTGTGACTTATTATTGTATATTAAAGAAATATATTAGTGATAAAATGACGGAAGTAGAGGAACATCTCTAATGAAACACTCATTCCTTATGGATATTTGTATTTCTTGCCGAACAAGGTTCCGAGTTCGAGTTCCGACCAAAATGGATTCATTGTGTATGTTCATTCATGTCTTTAATGTAATCATAAATCGTCGTCATGAATAATTTAACTTCAGAGGAAGAAAACTGAGGTAATTTCTAATAAAAACAATAATAAAACCAATTTGATCTTAAAGCCCTGGCTTTGCGCTACATATTCCATCACGGGGATCATAGGCGTGCGCCCATGGGGCCAGGGGGAGGGCAAATGCACTCCTAATCATGAACGTCTGCAGATTTTTTCCACGAGGAGACAAGCAAGGTATTTTTCCATGAGGCATATTACCCCGATAATAGTGTTGCATTATCGCATTCCTGCATCCTCATTATAATAACTAATGTAAATTATTATGACTGAAATCAAATTATACATGTGAAAACGTACTTTTTGGTTGACATTCGTTTTCTAAGGGGAAGATGTGGCAATCCTTGCCTCCCTTTCAGACATCTATGCCCCTATATTATTATATTTTCACCTAGAAATTTAGGATAGATGAATCCTATCGCCGTTATTAATCTCTGCTTTTCTTGCAGTCTAGCCAAGTTCAGAGCCGTAGCTAGGGGTCGGCGGGAGTTAATCCTGGTCGCCAAACGATCTAAATGAAAAAAATTGTAAAAGATAATAATATGGCGCGCCATGAATTTTTTTCCCCATATTAAATCGACATTGTTATCATTTTGTAAAAATTTGGATCTGAAAATTTATTGGTCGCTTTGCTCGCAATTTGTTTTCTGTAATGCATTTTATATTACCGAGGAGAGAAGTACTGCTGCTAAAAGGTTTTCTCTTAAGTGCATGAACAATTGTTGGGAGGAAAAGGAACGCGCAGATTTGAGAGACAATTTATATGATTTTTACTGTTGGTATATATGTATATGTGTGTGTGTGTGTATGTGTGTGTTGTATATATATATATATATATATATATATATATATATATGTGTGTATGTATTTATATGTGTGTGTGGGCCGGAGGGAGGGGTGTATATATAAACACACCCATCAATGCAATAAAATTTAAACAAGTGAGATGAAATTACGTTATTCTTTTCCGGCCTGAAATATAATCAAGGCTATCCCCCCTAATCAGAGGGTCTGCGCACGCCTATGACGGGGACTGACACTTTACGTAGGTGTAGACACGCTTCGTACAATTTGATGATATCGCGATTACGTAATGGATGTGCAGCCACTTAACTGAAGCCCCCAAAATTCACATTTTATTAATAAATTCTAAATTAGCATAATATCACATAGTTTACCTATTCATAATATCCGCCGCTTTGGTGCACTTTGTGGATTGTGCATTAATCAACATCAAGTTAATCGCGGCAGGCAAAGTGGAGGGAAAATGACAATGAAGCACAACGAGGGGGCCCTTGGTTCCCGATTAATGAAACTTTGTCTACATGCAACTGAGTCGCTGCGTGAAATCGCTGAAAATGTCATTTATTAATTTATTAATTTTGCTTATTTTATATTGCTTTTCTAGCACTTGGCGATGAGGATGATTAATGAAGTTATGAAATGGATGATAGGACATGATGATCCATGTCTTACACAAAATTCTAAGTTGGGACTAATGAATAGCGATTCGTCTTATCATTAGTCAAGTAGTTGTTTTTAACTCCAATCTTTTTCAAGGACTTCTGGGTTGACAGCATGTGTGTTACGCGATGATGATTCGACGAAAACCACCATTTCAGTGAACTTTCTTGACAATGACTCTAATATCAGTAAAGAGAACATTTTCTTACGAATAGCTGTTGTTAAGAAACCAATTCCTGAAACTTTTTCTGGTGGTCTCACAGCACCCAGCTGTTGTTTGTTATGGCTGGGCTTGGGGGTATGACTCACGCTGCTGTCAATACTCAATCATTCCCGAGAATCCAGGTCCGCCAGGCAAACCCAAGCGACAATTTTGTTATTTGGGTTGCATAGACAACAGGCTTTAAGATGTTACGATATCGTAGGTCTCGTGGCCCAAGAACTACTTTCCATGACTGTACCTTGGAGTGTTGTACACTAACGAGGTCCTGGCGTCTTGACTCGCCCCCAGTGACCTTTTGTGGAGCTTGTGCTGTGTCGTCCATGAATATTCGCGGTTGTACCTTCATTCCTGTTATCACCATTCTCATCTTCCTGATAGCCAAAAGTGGCAGAAAAGCGAAATAAAGTAAATAAAACCGCCAGGGTTGCCACCCCAGCTACTAATTTATTGGAGACTAGGTGAACCCTCCCTATTCTCCCATGTGACAGTAACACCCTACCGACATTTTCCTTCCCCGCCTGGTACTGAATTCAGGAACACAAAGTCAGAGAAGATGTAGTTAAATTCCCAGATAGCTCCTCCCTTCAAGTCGAATCCAACATGGTGTATTTGACAATTTATGTATCGTGTGATGACATAATCGTAGCTCGAGCACGCTTTATTTCCATTGGGGATAAGCCACAATATTCTTCCAGCAAAAGCGGTTGTGGTCGTAGGAAAAATAGCGCATAATAATACATATTAGCTTGGGGAGGTGTCGTTTACGAGTCATACATGATGTAGAAATACACGATCTTGACATTAAAACAAACAGTTCGGAAAGACCAAGAGTTATGGGGGAATTACCGGAAGAAAGCTATGATATTCGGTTGTTAAGGGGTTGGTGAATATGATATTGCGGCGCCGTCCTTGGCCCACTCATTACGCATGTAGGAACAGGTAAGGATTTCTGTGCGCAGAAACGGATCGTTAAATGCGGTAATTGGGTAATTTTCGGTGTACTAAAATGCGCCGATGACAGCGGGGAGTGAAGGGTGGGAGTTTTGTCACGCTCGGACTCGACGACACGCATCGGGATGGTTTGTTATTATGGCGTGACTGATTTTTCCAGTTGTGTCGGTGTCATTGTTTTATCGTGGTGTGAGGTCCCTGGCATTCTTGTGTTGTAAATTTTCCTTTTCACTGGACGGTCCAAGTCTTCGGGACACACACGTTGCTGGCAGCAGGTAAGGTTGGCACTCGTATCTAGAACTCCTTCGTCAGATCTCTATGGCATGCCTTCTAAATCAGCTTCAATGTGCTCGGTTGAACCTTCGGCTGACGCCAACGAAACCCTTTTCGAAATTTCAGCTCCTTTCAAGAAGCCGCTATGGTATTCCAAAATCTGAAAAATTACATATTCTTAGAGTTTGAGTTAGAATCAGTTTCCAGATTCAAGTACAGTAGAGCGTCGATTATCCGAAGTAATTGGGGGACATGGGTGTTCGGAAAACTGGTTTGTTCGGATAATCGAACTGTACATGTTTATTTGCCAAAAAGAAGTACTGTACAGTAAATTTATTCATAAAAACAGGCATCTCTTTAAGTATGTATTACAAAGTAACGTACAAAGGCAACTTTAGTAGGAATATATAGTATGTGGTACAGTTTATTAAACAAAAATATGTACATATTACATACGCATTTTGCATGAACAATACACACAGTACACAAAATTAACGTTTAAAAAAATCCTTTATTTTGGTCTGTCTAAGCAAGCCTACACGCTTACGAGCAGCTAAGTCACGTACTTTTTTCATTACAGATATCTGAAAGTGAGCGAGTACACAGTTCGGTTAAGCGGTCGTTCGGTTGACCGACGTTCGGATAATCGACGCTCTACTGTACTTAGGACAGTGGCTCCCAAAATTTGCGCAGCGGTGCCCTGGGACGTTGCGAACTGAGCGTTGCACGTGTTAGATAGGCCTACATTCTGACTTGGGCGCCGCGGAAAGATATTGAAACACTGAGGTCGCCGTAAAATGAAAAAGTTTGGAAACCACTGACTTAGGCGTAATACTAACAAATTGAAATGATATTAAAGAGGAAATAAAAGCAGGCTTAATTCAGGAAATGCGTGTTATTTTTCTCTTTATAAACTTTTATCTGCTCGTATAATATTTAAGAAACTGAAAATTAAAATATACAAAACAGTAATATTGCCTGTAGCATTATATGGACGTGAAACTTGGTCTCTTGCATTAAAAGAGGAACATAAGTTAAAAGTATTTGATGATAAAATCCTTAGAAAAATATTTGGACCTGAAAGGGACGAAGAGACAGGTGAGTTGAGAAGTGGTTTCAGAAGGCGAGAGAGTTAGAGTGTGAATTTTTCTTTCAAGTCCACTTCATGCACAGAAGGATAATCAGGACTTGATTTACAGTTTAAAGTTGGATCATGACCACTATCCTATCGAATTACAAGGCGACGACGTTACCTGTACGTAGGGACATTGAATTTTCGCGATGCGCGAAATCGAGAAATGTGAAAAAAAAAGATGCAATTTTGAACATTCTGCACCTAACTACACCCCCAATGATGAAATATACATGTGTGCTTTTCCACGAAATGAACGCTTTTTCGCGAAATAACCTTGAAATATAATCAAATTAAGTAGAAAACACGTAAAAACCGGCAATCGAGGTTGTGCGCGCAAACTGTCGATTTGTAACGAAACGTTTGCCTAAAGTTTCCTACCACTTGCAGCTGAAGAACGTTTTATCTTCGATCACATCAGGAAGACGCTGCAAATTGGGATTTCCTATGCACATAATCTCAGTTCGAAAACTTCGCTCCCTGTCAAGCTGCATTCCTTTCTTCCCCCGAATGTCTACTCAACTTCCAGTTTCATTGAACTTGCTAGCTGTAGCAGCGATAAGATTAGTCTGTTCCCGCACATCAAGGGAAACAATGGTGTGATTTGTGTTCAGTCATGAATGAATTTTGTTTATCATCATGTGATTTTCAACATGTTTCTGTATGTGCAGTACTGATTATTTTATTTGTTGAACAGCAAGGATATCCTTTAAATACATACAATGAATAAATCACTTGAGATATGGAATTTAGAAATGAAGTGATTTTGTGTTGATGTTTTCTTTTTGGTTGGACAGCTAAGTACTTGTTTATGTGTACAGTATATAAAAATGAAGTAGTTTATCAATTTATACCTCTTTTGTATGTTGTTTCCTCTCATAATGAAAAAGTGTATGCCAATTTTTTTTTTCACCGCTGGTATATACCCCTGATCTAACATTTTATTTACCGCTCTCCTCAGTTTTTATTTACCATAAATTTGTCTGCCTCCTGTACGCCCCATCGGAGAGGCCCACACATTCTTAGAATTCCATCTAGAGCATTCACGTGAGTCTTCGTATGGTTGGCTCTCGCTGCAGTTGTTGTTGAGTTGGTGTTTTAAGTCTACTTTATGCACAGTAAGGCTAATCGGGACTGGACCTACAGGGTGTACCAAAAGTCCCATTACCCCCCCCCTTTGAATTTTGGACAAAACTGCAAAATGTTATTTTAACAGCATGCGCATGATGAGAGGATGGTATACCACTAAATCAGACCAATTTCCACTATTTACTCCAGAGGATCTGTGTGCACACCGCCATTTTCATGGCACAGTATTATTTGACTCCAGGTGCGATGTGAAATTCTCCGTAACATAAGATGTCAGATCTGGATTTCGGGGTGGCCATTGTAAGATAATTCCTCAATGATGTGTTCAGAGACAAACGGATTGGACGAAGATCGCCAAATTTACCAGCACCTTTAAAATGACCACCCCGAAGTCCAAATCTGACATCTTGTGATAATGCGCTATGGGGGCACATCAAACAGAAAGTTGCCCATAATCGTTATCAGACAACTGAAGGCCTTCAAGAAGTTGTTTGCAGTGCGTTTGCTTCCTTCACGCCAGCCAAGTTACGGAGGATTTCACATCGCACCTGGAGGCGAATAATACTGTGCCATGAAAATGGCGGTGTGCACACAGAGTAAATGATGGCCATTTGTCTGATTTTATGGTATACCATCCTCTCATCATACGCATGCTGTTAAAATAACATTTTGCAGGTTTGTCTACAATTCAAAGAGGGGGTAATGGGACTTTTGGTACACCCTGTACAGTTTAAAGTGGGATCCGAACCACTATGAACTTCTACCGAGTATCTTACCCGCGATCCCTTGATAACAAGTCAACGACGCTATCACTGCGCCATCGGGGAGCCCGGCTCTCGCTGTTGGCTTATCAATAGTTTCGTGGTAACATAAGTCTATTAAGCTATTAGACAACAGAGGAAGTAAACAACACGAAGATTAACGGAAATGCTGTAGAAGGACTTCTAATCATATTTCAGATTTTTGAATGTCATATCGGTTTTTCCAAAGGAGGGAAAATTTCGAAAACAACTGCCCTAGCTTTGGCCAAAGGTCCAGCCGAGCTTTAATGCGGTGGGGTAAGGGGGTTGTTTTGGGGGAAGAAACTCGCATGCCCCGTCCGCTTCTTTTCATTCGAAGAATTTACTCCCTTCATTTCTTTCCCGTGCCTTCGTAGTGCCGAGGACGGTCTGTGAAACCAGTGTTCCGAAGTAACCACACTCCGTCCCAGAAGTCTTTGGAGGGTAGAGAACGGGAGTTCGCGAGTGAGTGGAGCGAAGCAGTGTGCGTTGCTGTAAACGACTGGTAGCCAGTGTTGCCACAATATGAGGGAACAATTTCCCTTTCCAACGGCAAAATTTCCCTTTTTGGACCAATTTTTCCCTTCACCTAGGCAAATTATATAATTATAATAATAATAGTAGCAGCTGCATTATTAGTGATGGAAGCAGTAGTAGTACGAAGTTAAGTATTACATTGAATTCGTTATTAGTTTGATATTTTTTTTAAAAAATTTCGCATTTTAGTTTCATTAGTTCCTGACCAGATGACCCAGGTTTGTATACTAGCGAGGCTCTGACGACTGGCACTATGGCCAGTATAATTTTGTGTGTGTTATCCTGTTTTTGTCCTTGTGTGTGCCGAGTGCCCGTTTAGAGCCTCAGCTTTTAACAGAAGTCAGAAGATTTTAAGATTTTTAGTTATGCAACGTTAGAGTTGTCATTTGTAATGATAAGGGGCTGGCTCCTGTATAATGTGACGGGTGCAAAATAGCCTAAGTGTTGACGCACCCAAAATTTTAAATTCAAATTCAAAATTATTTTTACTCCTCCCCTTCTTTTATCAAGGCTCTATGGATGCAAGAAGGGTGTAAGAGATGACCTTTTGAGAAGTAACTGCAATGTTGCAGGCCAACGAGGCTCTGGCGTCTAGACCTACAGCCTGTATAATCATTTAGGGCTGTGTGTGTGTGTTGTCCTGTGTTTTGTCCTTACATGTGCTGAGTGGCCCTTTACATCCTCAGCTTTTAACTTAGTTATGGAGATTTTAGTTCTCAGATACGCATGTTGATTGTATTTATGGCATGGGACTTGGCTCCGTATAATGTGACGTACAAATAGCCTATACCCTGTCCCAGCTAACTGTGGAGCAAGACGGCGCATAGCGTCAGAGAAGCGAGGGAAATTGAGTGGCCAGAGCGAAGGCGTACACGCTGCTGGGAAGGCGGTCGCTTTCCCCCACCCCTAGGCAATTCCGTTCCTCTCACGTGTTCATTGGTGGAGCCGTCTCCCGTCGGTACTTGCGCAGAGACTTGATTTCGTTTGCCTGCTCTACGGTTAGCCGGGACACATCCAAAAGTTTTATTTCAGTAAATCAACTAAAGATGCAATCTGCACTCAAAAACACGCACCCTGCCTGCGTCCTTACAATCGAAGAAGGAAGTTTTCTTTAATTGGAGCATTTCTCATTCTCATTGAATTCCATTATCGTTATTGTTGTCAGAACAAAGGTCAAAGTGTTGCCTTGAATAATTTTCCACTAGATAGTCGTCAGCCTTCCTTCTAGAATGGAACTCCGTCGAGAGTCAAAGTTCAAGAATAATTTCCAGCTCCCGCCGTAAAACAATAGCTCTGTAAAGTTATCTTATACATCAACAGGTGCATCAAATGCAACGGATACAATAATTGCATGCCTGCCTGCTTGCGTTCCTCTTCTATAAAACTTAATTGGATAGAGATTTTATATATTAGCGCTTTATATAAACTAGAAAACAATCTACTGCATCGCAGAATGGAAAAAAATATTCAAGGTGGGTAATATAACTGGTGGGACAAATAATGATTTCATGCTGAAAATTTTGCATCAATAATAAATGAAATATTTACTATGTTGATGAATCGAATTGAACACAATAAATACACTCGTCGCAAAAAGTTTGGAATAGTGTTATATTAGGCATTAGGTGATAGGCACAGCCTTGGAATGCAACAACACACGGCATCTGTCTGTCTGTTGGACATTCTTGTGTTTTCGCCGACATATGCCTATCACCTATTACCTAATATAACAATATCCCAAACTATTTGTGAGGAGTGTAGTTTTGCCTGTATGAGGAACATACTACCACCTTCAGGATTCTTCGATAGAGTAGTGGTTAACGTCAGTGACGTGCACTGAGGAGTAGCTAGTCTAGCAGAGATAGATCAATCAATCTCACATCTCTAATTATTTCCAAATAACAATATTTATTATCTTGTTAAAGCCACAGTTCATATGCAACATTTTTTTTCCACGCGCTTCTCGTCCCTCGGTGCGATCCGCGGGCAAAGCTGGCCTAGCTCGTTCTTCCTCCGCCTCACCAGTTCCAGGTAGAACGGCCGCCCGAAGGAAATGGGAAGATTTCTGCCTCTACCTCCCTTGCCCCCCGCTACAATGGTTGAAAGCCCGTGCTTTCAGGTCCCCCAGTACAGATAGGGGATTGGTTTCCATTCGATTTCTTTGTAAATCCTCTAAAGAATTTAGGAGGAAATTTTCGGCAGTAGGCCTACTTATGTTCTCTGTATTTACACAACCTTTAACACGTTGCACAATATATGGGAACGTATTATGTGCAGACAAAAATGTTATGCTTTCTTTTTCTTTTTTCAAATATGGAATATATAATGATTAAATAACAAATATTTACTCAGGCTCTCTCTCGTTTTAGTAGTGTTTTATTTAAATATGCTAATCTCTTGGGCAAGAGAACGCACGTTCATATTGTTGTTGGTGTGGTTTATTTTACTTCGCTTTTCTGCCACATTTGGTTATCGCGAAAAGGATGAGTGATGATATGATGAAATTGATGAAGGGACCTCGAACAATCCAGGCCGGGATTCGAACCCGTGATGAGCGCGCATTCTTGATCGTATGTGTTGTACTCTGCAGTGAATAATGAAATAATTTGGAATGAAAAAAGTATCTCAGAACTCAAAAAGCCAAATGAATATTATTGAAGAAACTACGATAAAGTGTGTTTTGTTACCTGTTTTGTTTATGTGCATAAAGTGGACTTAAAACACCAAATCAAACAACCGTGGGGAAGTGGTTATCACAGCGCGCTACAACACCAGGAGTTCCAGGTTCGAACTAGGGATGGCCAGATCCGGATCCTACACACACACACAGGGTGACCTGTAATTAGATGTATTCTCTGAAAGGGGTTAAAGTAGAGGCAATTTGCAATAAATTTGACCATATGATACCCCGTCCGAAAATTAGTAGTTTAGAGATAATCGATTTTCTATTGTTTTTTTTTTAAAAAATGACAATTTTGCACATAAAAAGATGAATTGAGAAAAAACTGCTCATTATATGGCACATATTTCAGCGTTTTCTGATAGCTTTTTTTTTTTTTCAAATAAGAATCACATGTAAGTAACGGGTGAGTCTAAACTTACAAGTGGTGATAAAAAAATACACTCTTAGTTTATTAGGCAACGTATTAATAATAATAATGGTATGACACGAAGCGTACAAAATACTTAAATTACTTCCTTGTCATCAGCTATCCAACAAGGTACAAATGTTGCTAACATTCACATTTGTGTACAAGAAGTAACACTTGATTCATTTTCATGTGAATGGGATCAATGAACATTACAATTAAAGAACATTACACGTCTTGCTCAAAGTGGGCACCTCCGTTACGAATGCAGGCACGCAGGTTTTTACGGACATATGGTTTCGTAACTCGTGATGTGATTGAGTCCTTGGTGTGTTGACCAGCTGTTAAGATCCTCTCCCTGAGCTCTTCTTGTGAGTTACCGGTGTCTTGTAAACTAAGTCTTTCATGTGGCCCCAAAGTAAGAAGTCGCAAAGCGTCAAATCGGGGGATCGGGCCGCCTCGGCCAATCCATTTCTTTGGGTAATTTTCATCCAGCCACTGTGGTACGCCCAGGTAGAAGTACGGATGGGCGTCATCAACAATCATTTGATCGAGCCATTTTTCCTGCTCCAAATCTGAAATGGCATCACTTATGAACATTTTTTGAGGAACGGGATGGCAATGTTGTTGGAGGATGTGCCTCTAGCTACAAGGGCCCGTTCCGAAAGTCGCACGAGTTTAACGCGTTAAACGAGTTATGGTAACTGACCGTTCCATAAGTGCTTCCGTGCGTTTCGTGAGTTTCATTATGCTGTCCCAAAAGTCGCATTCCGTGCGTTTCGTGCAAGAACGAGATTCACCAAACGCACGGGTCAGGATGCTGGTTTGTTCCGTGAAAATCGTCTGCTCCTTGCAGACAAAGCGCGTGCTGATGGATTCAAACTGCACTAGTTCGGAAAATGTATTATAATTTTAACAGATAGCAATATGAAGCAACATGCACAAGATAAGTATGCCTTGACCGTTCTTAGAATGTGATTAAAATGAGTAACAGTGGCCATAATAGAGTTTATTTTTGCCATAAGGACATTCCTTCCGCTGACGCCATGCGGAAACTTTCTCTAAACAAAACGCTGCGCCTGCGCTTTCGCCTAGAGTGTCCCATAAGTCCGTAAAATAACTGGTTTCACCAGATTCACGAGCCCAGTTATTTTCGTTGAATGCGTTCGTTTCGTTAAGACTTTCGGAACGCACCCAAGACGTGACATGATTTACCAGCATGATGGCTGCCCAGCTCGATCCCCCGATCGATTTGATGCCAGTTTTAGGGGGCAAACCCCCGCTCAAATGTCCCCTGCTGTGGTCCCCTGCTGTTTTGTCCCCTAAAACATTTTTTTAGCTGAAACAAAAAAACAAGTATTTCTTCCTTTGGGCCCCTCTATACACCTGCCAAGTTTCATGGAAATCGGAGGGGGACACAGGGGTCAGATCCCCACTTCAATTTGTCCTCATCTTGACATTTGAGGAGGGTTTTACCCCCTAAAACCGTTTTTTAGCCGAAGCAAAAAAACATGATTTGATTTGATTTGATTTGATTTAGTTTATTTTACTTCGCGTTTTGTGCCTCTTGGCTAATTTGCGAAGATGGGGATGAGTGATGAAATGATGAAATTGATGAATGGACATTCACAAACAACCAAGCCCGACCGGGATTCGAACCCGGGACCCTTGGCGTCGCAGCGCGATGTGCTAACCGCTCGGCCACAGGGTCGGGCAAAAAAAACAAAAAAAAAAAAAAACATGAATTTCCTCCTTTGGGCCCCTCTATACACCTGCCAAGTTTCATGGAAATCGGAGGGGGACACTTAGATAACCTCCCTTGTTAGTCTTACACTTTGTAATTATTGATTGATTGATTTAGTTTATTTTATTTCGCGTTTTGTGCCTCTTGGCTAATTTGCGAAGATGGGGATGAGTGATGAAATGATGAAATTGATGAATGGACATTCACAAACAACCAACCCCGACCGGGATTCGAACCCGGGACCCTTGGCGTCGCAGCGCGATGTGCTAACCACTCGGCCACAGGGTCGGGCACTTTGTAATTATATAACACTGCATATATTATAATGTTTTATTTTAATTTTTTAAAACTGTAACTGTAGAACAATTGTATAATTTTTGTATAACATTTCTATCTTGTTAAATGTGTTAAAGGTTTCATCCTGGAATGGAATGTCTCACATTTATGTGTGTTTCCATTTCCAATACATTCGAATGAATACATATTCGTTTCAATGGCATTTACAAAATCACATCTGACATTTTATGTTAAACAAGTAAGATTATTTTTGTGCACGAGTGTGTTAGCAATGCGTAGCAAAGTATTTTAGGAACAACACTTGAAAAAAAATCTTTAGACTAACTAATGAAAAATTTCTTTGTAATCGAAGATCATAATACCTTTTAAAGTGTGTGGTAATATTATAATGGGATTTAGATACGAAACTCTCGGATCCGGAACTTTCGGATGCGGATCCAGATCCGGAACTATCGGACCCGAATCCGGAATTTTCTGACCCAGATCCGCAATTTTCGGATCCGGATCCGTTTGGCCATCCCTAGTTCGAACCCCTACCTGGCCATGGGTGTTCTTTGTGTTTGTCCCTTCATTAATTTTATCGAATAATCTTTGCAATTAACCAAATGTGACAAAAAGCGACGCTAAGTAACAGAAATCAAATCAAATCATTGATTGCTTGATTTGGTTTATTTTACTTCGCTTTTCCGCCACACACAAAGAATACCCATGGCCAAGCCGATATTCAAACCCAGGATCTCTTGCTTAATAGTCAAATCAAATCATTTTTTTTTATTTTCGAATGGGGGTGGGAGTTACGTGAACTTTTTTTAGTACTCATTCATCATTTTGTAATCTTTTCCTGTTATTGACGTTCTATTTTTTGGAATTCTGGACCCTAAAGGGGGGAGGGGTATGACCCACACAAACACCCCCTTGAGCACGCCACTGATTGCTACCCAAAGTGTCGACGTCACCGCACGTCACTGGTTAACGTTGTGGCCTTACTATTCAAGACTTCCTGACTTCATTACGTGACAAAGGGAAATTTTAGTATTCTAGACTCAACTGTGAAGTCCAGCATTCATTAGCCCATACACGCATAAAGTGGCCTTGAATCAAATTTTGCCGAACATTCTTCCAAATTATTTCTTCGTTTGGGACTCCTTGATGGCTTAGAGAGTCCTTTCATCAGTTTCATCATATCATCACTCATCTTTGCCATTAGCCAAAAGAGGAGGAAATGCGAAGTAAAATAACAATCAGTCAATAGGTCCCGGGTTCGAACCCCCAGGTAGAGCTACGTTGCACAGTGCTTCGAATCCCACATTAAAATGTAAGTCCAGTCCCGATAACCTATCGTGAGCATAACGTGGACTTGAAACAAGCTTCTTTAAACATCTTTAATCCATACAGCCACCTTAGTGGCAAAACAGGTTTAGAAATCGACTTGGTATCAGGAAGTTATAAACATGGGCGTCGGGAGGGGGTCGAATGGGTCGATGGAACCCCCTGGAAATTGGCATTGTTCATTTAAAGATACAAGAAAGCCTAAAGTTTGTTTCTCTTATTGTCAATAACAGAAATAAAGTTCATTGAGTTAGTATTCGAACAGAATAATCAAGTAAAAATGCATTGGATCGAGAACATTGTGTGAAAAATACAGGGTTATATTCTACCATTTCATCCAAAGAACAAATAGTTTCACAGTTTTCAAAATTCTAATAATTACGGTTGTAGGTGAGAGGTCACACAATACACTTTATAAATAGAAAATCCCCCTAACATTTAAAGCATTTTCTTGAACGAGACGTGCAAAGGTTAATATCAAAATGCATTTCAGATACTAACTGCATAAAATGCAAGAGAAATAATAGAAAATAGTTGTGCTGGTGGTATTCACTCGTTTGGTGGATCGAGTCTCCCCATTTATGTAATAATAATAATTATTATTATTATTATTTTGAATAAAATTTATTTTTGTGAGTTTATAATATTTATTATTGTATAATGACATTTATAACCGTAGTAATAATACTTATTATTTATATACTATTCAACTTTTATCATTTGCCCCCCCGCAAAAATTTCTGGCGATGCTCATGGTTATAAATATGGCAACACGGGGGCATTCGGCCACGAGCAATGGGGAACATTTTTTTGTTTGCGCTGCGGAGTCTACTGTAGTTGGCGAATTCGCCGATGTTTTTCTTTTCTTGGTATGACCGTAACCGCCCTTCCGCAATTGACATAAACACAACGAGAAACACAGCAAATGCGAAAACATCATGACTAAAGCAGGAACTTCACGCTTCAGAACAAAGAAAATTCCATTAAGAGACAAAAAAAGAAATAGCAGTCCGCTGTTGGCTGCAAGTATTGTTAAATGTTACGAGGGGATTGCCAGACTAACTGTACAGCTTCCGAAGCATGCTTGCCAGCGAAACGATTCCTCTGCCATATTCCCGCCAATTGCCAGGGGTCAGGGAACTTGGCTTATCGCCTTCGCACGTGTTGGAACGACATCAAGATTGAAGTATGAAATGTGATCTTGATAGATCAGGCTTTATGGTTCAAGTGCAAAAGCTTGTGTTTATAATACAGCAGCAGGAATGCATCGTAAACACTTCTTCGGCAACTGTATAACTCCTCTTATTTCCCACTCATTTACACGAAGTCGTTTTTGTAGACTTGGAAGGTCATGTATGTGAAAACCGAATAGACGAACTGTTTTGCTTTATTTTTTTGTAATCTCAGTCTCGGTCGTCGCAGATTGTTGAAATTGTACGCAAACATTGGCAACAGAATAGCAGAAGCCACTGGCAGCAAATAGGGGAAGGGGGAATTACCCTTCCCAAGTTTTGACGACCAGTCGGCGCCACTGGCAGAAGCGAAAAATTAGGCAGAGACAGGACAGGCTCAGTAACTTAGTTGATAAAGCAATGGCAGAGTATGCCAGAAACCTGGATTCGAATCCTGGCCTAGCCTCCATTTTTCACTAAATTTCCCCTGTGTTTGCCAAATTATAAGATTTACCTATGAAGTTAAAAGTTGAAAATTTATTTTAAATGTCTGTGCTGCCAATGCGACTTATTGTTGTGATAGAGCCATAAAAATCATGTCTTGGAATGAAAATATACCTTTGTTATCAGGGATGCTTCAGTCTTGTAAGGGTAACCCTCACCACCAAGACCCACATTATTTTAAAGTGAAGAAAAGTAACTAGTAACTTCTTTTTATTAACTCGGTGAACGCATAGAGTTAGGAAGTAAGGCAATGCATGCAAGATATTACTTTTTAGATACTTGTGACCATGGACGTCCGCAGGATTTTTTCCAGGGAGGGGCAAGGAAGGTATTTTTTTCCAGGGGGGCCAACATGGCATATTTTCCCCAATAATAGTGTTCATCCCTCAAAAAACATTGCTTAAATTTGAATTTATCATGTTCGTACAATAATTAACACACACATTGTGGCTGAAATTAAATTATATGTGTGAAATATGTAATTTTTGGTTGACTTTCATTTTCCAGGGGGGGGGGCATGGCCCCCCCTTGCCCCCCCTTCCGGACGCCCATGCTTGTGACTAACATGTTAATCTTCAGTAATTCATTACCAAAATTACAAGAGTAATTGATTTGGTTTACTTTGCTTTTCTGCCACTCTTGGTTAATCGTTTTTTGTTTTTTTTTGAGGATGAGTGATGATGCGATGAAATTGATGAAGGAAAACTCACAAAGAACACCTATGCCCAGGCCTGGATTTGAACTTGGAATGCCTGGTGTCATGTTATGATAACCACTCCAGCATGGAGGTCGGCTCCAAGAGTAATTGTAATGGTACTTTTATACCGTACTTTCTTTACCTTGATATCTTCAGAACTGTAATATTTATTGGACAGGGTGAAACATGCTATATTGAATTATTTTAAATTTGTATATGTAAATTTGCTCTGGAAAGACCTGCCCTTCAGACAAGCATGTATCTAGAAATATATTTCTGGGGGGGGGTCCGAACCAGGTGTCTCAGAAAAAATAATAGTATAAATGTTTTAATTTAAATAAACATATAATTGCATTAGTTGTTTTTGTAGTTCGGAATCAATGTAAAAAAAAATGTAAGCTTAATTGTAACCCTACTTTAATAATAATAATAAAAAAAAAGATTAATTAATATCAATTAAAATATATAAATGATTAATATTGCATTGTTATCATTAATAGTTAAAAAGACTATATAAGAATAGAGATATGTATAAACAGCACATATTATCTTGCTTAGAAGTAGTTTACAATCACTAAAATTTGTATAAAACAACTGCCCTATTAATTATTGAATATTTATTGAATAACAAAAAAAGGATTTTAGATTCAGACGATGAAAAGTAAAGTTTCTGGTTGATATTTTGTGCATGTTATTATGGGTAGTAGCTTGCATAAATCTTTTTTAGTACTGTCATGCAAAGCCGTATGATCCCAATCGAATCCTTGCCTTCCAATAAGTTCAGCAGAAATAAATAACCCAACATATGCTAAACAATTATGTTTTCATTATTTAATTTTTGTAATTGGCAAGTCTTTCGGTGGGATGTCCTGTCCCCCTGGACACACCCCCCCTTTCCATAAATACGTCGTTGACTGCAGAGAACTGGTGTGATAATTGTGTAAACAGTTAAATGTCCTTATAATGTATGACAAAGTAATGGTAATGTTATTTTTCATTCCAAAGTAATGGCAATGCTAGCATGTTATTTAACTGTCACACATTATTTTTTAAATGTATAAGTTCAGTAAAAACCTTGTTAATCCGGACTAGTGGTGGATAAGTTGACCGGTTTAACGAAAGTCTGGATTAACTGAAATATCATAAAAAGAACAGTAAAAAGTGCATTAAAACTCCGTTTATAGCAACAAAACAAGTTATTATGGTGTATTTAGAGGCCATGGGCCTAAATACACTATACAGTACAGTACAAAGTCTGTGGGAAACAGACATTTATCAGTGGTTGACTGTCTTTTCTTTCGGAAGTTCTCTTGTTGACTTCTAACCACATTTAAAACCTTGCATGGTTTTTTTTTCCTTTTGCCTGTCCGGATTAAGCGAAATCTGCCTTATCGAGGTCCGGATTAATGAGGTTTTACTGTATTAAGTATTATAGTATTAAGCAACACATACTTTTGCACTATATATTGATGAGACACTTATCTTTTTTTTTCAGCTGACTGAATACTCATTACATATACCTCAGTTGGTTACCCATAAGGCAGTCATGATGTGGCACCCTATTGTGACGGCTGCAATTGTGTACCTCACTTTCTTCTCACTCCCAAGCAGGGGAGAAGTGTACACAGCTCTAGTCGATATGGAAGAACTTCTCGAAACGGAGGCGGTTCTCATCCAAACTTTGGAAGGGTACATACAAGCCCAGGAGGAGAAGTTGCGAGCCCTTAGAAGGTATATTTGATACATATTACAAGTATTTGTAAGAAAGCTAAGGCAGCTAAGTTTTGTCAATTCCTACCCTGGCCTCTGGGTTGGATGAGCTCATGCATGATACATTGCTTTGTTTCTTTTTTCCATTTAGGCACTTGAAGGCACAGATCCGATGCCAATGTATCATTTTCGGAAAATATCAATTCAGTTTTAATCACCGATACCAGGTCATACTTTTCCAGATTCTGGAAATCTCCCAGGTTCCAAAAAATACCACACAACACTTTTTCAGACACTAAAAAACCTGAAATTATGAGGAAGAAATGCATAATTTTCATTATTGTGATTAAATAATTATATTTACTGAACCATGATTACTGCCTTCAGTAGAAACACCACAATAAGCAATCTCATTATCTTGAATTCTCTTCATGGCACTATCAATAGAATGAGGATCTAGCACAGAGTTTACAATTGCTTCTGTTTTCGTTCTTGCAGTTGAGAACTTTCTAGCTACATTGGAATCAGGAAATAATGATTTTATCAAGCTTGACGTGCAGTCCATCACTTTATAACTATTGTGATGCTTAACAGTATGAAATGCAAAAGAATCTTCTGCAGCACTTACTTTATCTTCATGTCCACTGCCAGGTTTCATGAAAAACTGAGTCAGTTTTGTAGATGAAGCTTCACCTCGGATGGCTCTTTTGTGCTTTTCGCACTCCACGTGTGCTTGCAAGTCTAGCCTTCCTTTGTTTGCCATAGACACATATGTACCGGGTTTACAAACCATACACTCGACTTCAAAATCGTCTCTACCACGTCTAAAAGATGAATACTTTTCTTGTAACTCATTAGTAAACTTGCACTTTCTTTTAGGCATATTAGTAGCTTACACTGTGTTCGCAAACTCTAACTTCCGTTTCGAAACACGAAGAAACAAATGACGCGGAAATCACATCGACCGGAACTTGAAACTGTAACAACAAATGACTAATGCTTAGCGCATAGTCCAGTACTGCCAACATCAGACGTTTAATGATTCAATAAGTTGTAACTTTGTGATCTCTGACCTATGATGATTGGATAAAAGTAAAAACCCGGACATTTTAACAGAAAGTAAAAACCTACCCGGACGCAAATTTCAGGGTCCGAAAAGAGGACATGTCCAGGAAAACCAGGGCGTATGGTAGCCCTAGGATGGACCAATATAAAATTTTGGCTGATACCGATAAAGTACCGATATAAAATTTATAGGTACCGATAAACAATATTCTACTGATCTGATATAATTCCAAATGCTTCATTGATCTTTTTAATAGCTAATAATGTTCAATAGGCAAAATGACAGGTATAAGCTTGAAGCCCAGAAATACATGTATAACAGTAATTTTTCGGTGGTAGCGGGGCCCCAAATATGGATCATGAAGTGAAAGACAGTGAAATTGAAACTTAAGTGAACATAGTAATTATCTTCATGTTCACCAATACACAATGATATATGAAATTGAAATAGATGATTGTGGGCTGAAAATACCAGAGTAGATGTTTACATACATATTTCTTTGATTATTGTTACATTGAAATTATATTTGACCCTGTACATTTCAGCGCATTACGCTTGAGCGTGGGAAACTCGGAACAAGTATAATTGAGCGAAAGTGGTCCTATGCAGTACTCTAATGTACATCCTACAACCAACAGTAAAGTAAGCTACATTAAGTGCAAGACCTTCAAATTCTGTTTTACATACATTTTGCTATCCAGTACAAGTTATAGGTCCATAGTTTGTCATTTGCAAATACTAATATGGTTGACGTGGCCTACCAGGTCCTGCTCCTACTGAAATTTTTGCCAAATTTATATTGCTCTGCTACTGAAGTTTTGCACAAAAACAAAAAAAGGCCTTTTTGTATAGATTTTTGGGATGCAGAATAACGAAATCTCTTATTTGTTTATCGATTGGCACATGCTTTCATGTTGTGGAAGAATACCTAACTGAAACAGCATGCAAATGTTGCATCTATGCGTTGTATGCAAGAAATTTTGAGCGTTCTTTTTCACAACCACAGTAACCGAAAAACATTAATTGATTCCCATAATTGCTTAGTAGTGGATAAATTGCATGCTAAGAATATTTTTGTGCATGCCAAGTTGCAAGATAATGCAAATGTAGTATTTTACATGTTTTTTTTAGAAGTGTTTCTCCATATTTCACCATATTTGTCACATAATAGTATGTAATGAGTACCACAAGAATCATAAATTTTCTGCTATGTAGGTTTGTTTTTATAACATTTTAGCAAATAGTAGTGGTTTATGAATATAGTAGTAATAATATACTATGACTATTGTGTTGCAAGTTGTTATTCCAGTATTATATTTCCACTAACAATTTTCCAACCCACTGTTTTTTCTTTCATCAGAATTTGTACCCCACGCGAAAATATTCTGGCTACATCTGTGGCTAGCATTTTCCATGTCACCATTTTTCTAGTTTACTTACGAAACAAAAAAGTACTGAACTTCATTGTAGTTTAATCTTTAATAACTTTAATCCTTTATCAGTTTCAGTTGTTGAATCTATATATATAAAAATGTATGTATGTGTGTGTTTGTGGGTGTGTATATTTGATTGTTCCGGCATAACTCTCGAACGCCTGGAGCAATTTCAACCAAACTTGGTACACGTATCACTTGCAATCTGGAAATAAATACTGTGGGGGTAAGACACCTCTGACACTCCTAGGGGTGGGGTGGGAAGGGGTGACATGTAAAAATAATCGAGAACCACCAATATTAAATTCCGCACAGACAGACATCCGTGACTCTATGCAATCTGCACAACGATAGTGTTTCTCGGGTTGTCTAACATTCAGGCTGTGTTGCGAATGGAATCCATAGTTTTCGTGACACTCCCAATGCGGTTCAACTCCAAGTTCATAACCTGTCAGCATGGGGGGTGAGAGGGGGTGAAAAATAAAATGCCACAAATAACCTACATTAGTGTTGAATCCATAGTTTTTGGAGTTGCTAAGCTAATTGGTGACTTTCACGATCACATTTAAAATTTAGAATTCATTATTTTCCTGTCTAATACAAGATTGGTATAAATAAATACCTGGGCAACGCCGGGTAATCAGCTAGTACAATAATAATAATAATACGAGGGATAGTAAAAAAAAAGTTTCCGTAGTCCATCGGGGTATGCGGGATTTATTGTTTCACACCGACCACATCTGTCCTTAAATCAAAGCGGCGAATTTCTAAGGGAATAATTCCACCTTACACTTTATTTGCGGAGACGTGGCTGCAATTCTTATCTGCACATGGATCTTTCTGTCACGTACTTCTTGCTGGTATCGAAACTTGAGTCCACCTTCATTTAACTAGTGCAAAAATATTTTTAAAACGAAACACAAGTTGGAAAAAATATAATGCCCTCTGCAGAGAGTTTTATTCTGAGGAAAGAACATGACATGAGCAGAAAGAGACATCATTACACGATTTTTCCACATAGTCCCCAGCGACAGTCAGGCACTTGTCGTACCACTTTACAAGTTTCAAGAAACCCTGTTCGTAAAACTGTGTGCACTGGTTACGGATGAAGAGACTGGTTTAATGTTGAGAAAAATCAAAATTTTCATTTTCATTTAATTTATTTGTCCATCACATAACGTAGCGGAAGTCCCAGCCATTCCTAGCGAACAACAGCTCGCATTTCATTCTTTGTTCGTGATTGCAACACATGTCTGTTCTCCATGCTGGCTGGGCACACACTTCTGAACTCTTCTTGTCTTCAACACACCAGTATGTTGGCGCCCTCTGCAAGGAAAATATCGTGCGTGAAACAACAAAAGAAGAATGATGCCTTTATAACCACAACATATTACCAACACACAAATTTCCACGCTTTCCGGAAATAAACATGCGGAAAACTTTTTTTTCCAACTATCCCTCGTAATAATAAGCTGAAGTAAGTACGTAGTCTTTATTTATGTGATATTCTCAGTGTGGAGAATAGTAACATGCCAACTGTTTATTCGTTGTTCTGGTTCGTCTGTGTTCTTATATTATTTTCCCTAAATTAGCGTTTGTTTATTTCCAGGCATGCAGAGGAGTATGAACGAGTACATGATGATGCTAGTCAAAATGTTCAGAAGTACTTGTCAAATCCAATTAATGCATATCGCCTAGTGAAGAGGTTAACGACTGACTGGAAAGAAGTGGAATTGATGCTCACAAATGATGTTGGACAAGGTATACAAATCAGGTTCAGAATAGTTAAAAGTGTAAAATCTGGGAAATAATTCTAAAATTTTCTTTAATTGTGTTCTGGGATATTCAATCCATACTGCAGGTAAACGCAACATCCAAGAACATAAAAGTAGCATAACAGTGTATATAACATGAACTATATTTCTTTTCTTGATGATATTTCATCTGACTCTCCTCAATAGCGTAGTGGTTAAGCTGTTGCTTTGTATTCAGCAATCTTTGGCTCTGGTGGGGGAACATTTCATTGGTTTGTACTCCACTTAAAAACTGTAGGTTCAATCTGAGATTACCTGACTGCATGAAGCAGTGATATGATTTTGACATTTCTCTGACCTCCGTGGCAGAGTGGTTACCACATCTTGCTACGATGCCAGGGGTCCCAGGTTCAAATTCTGACCTAGGTATTGGTGTTCTTTGTGAGTTCCCTTCATCAGTTTAATCATATGATCACTCATCCTCATCATCGCAATTAGCCAGCGGCAGAAAGATGATGGATGCTAAATAGCAAAATTCAAGATTTTATCATTTCAATTCTTTACATGGCACTTTTATCAAAATGTTTTAATTGAAATATGAAGTGTCCAGTTAAGCAGAAGCTGCATCATGCTCCCCCCCCCCCCAAACACCATATTTAAACACCTACTGATAACCCGGCGTAGCCCGGGTATTTATTTATCCCAATCTTCTATTAGACAGGAAAATAATGAATTCTAACTATAGTGTAAAATGTAAGTAATTTTATTTGCAGGTATTTAAAAGTATAAGTACAGTATACAAATTATAAAGTAAAATGTTTTACAAATTCACTATAATATTAATTTAATTCAAAACTTGATTATAAACAACATTTTTAGTTTCACCTCCAGGAGCAAGAATAAATAAATTGGACGGCAATGGGAATGTCACTATTCATCTTAGCAACCCCGAAAACTATGGATTCCAAACTAATATCGGTCGTTTTCGATTATTTTTACATGTCACCCCCTTTCCACCCAGGGGTGTCTTACGCCCACAGTATTTTCTTTCCAGATTGTAAGTCATATGTGTACCAAGTTTGGTTGAAATTGCTCCAATCGTTTGAGAGTTATGCTGGAACAAACATACATACATATATACATGCATACATCCATTTTTTTTATATATAGATATTATATGTTGTTGCTAGCTGATTTATTCACTTCATCATCAATTCATCCTAGCATAGAATTGTTCCTAATACTGTTAATGATCCTTGCTGATGCAGTTGCCAATACTTGTGCAACATATTTCTTCCAGTATGTGTAACAGCAGACATTTTAGCAAAATGAAAAGGTACACTACTAAGTCAAAGCGATAAAGGTTTTATGGTATTTTAGAGTGTGCTATAAATAACTGAACTCGATGTACATAAACCAGCTAAACTGCAAACTTTCGAAAATTATTCTGGGGAGGAAAATCTTAGCTCCAATTATGTGAGATCCAAATAGACGTACAGAAAATCAAACAAGTGTGTCTACAACTACTTTCCATGATTACAAATATTGCTCTCATGAGAAACGACAGTTCACAGAATTGCTATTTTTACTATTTTTACTATCTTTTCTTCAGTCTTTGATTGTATTTTTAATGTATCCGCCTTTTTCCAGCATTTGTTGACAACATCACCCAGTACCGCGATGTGCTCAAATTTCCCTCAGACGAAGATCTGAACGGTGCTGCTGTTGCTCTTATGAGGCTGCAGGATACATACAAACTGGACACTTCATCCGTAGCTCGTGGAGAGTTGAATGGCGTGCAATATAGCACTGCGTTGTCAGGTAAATTAGTTTCTAGATAAGGCATAACTTACACCACATGCCATCATTTCGCTAAGTAAACATTGACTGTTCTTGTCCTAACTCCTGAAGGAGCCACATGATGTGGCAAAAGCTTGAGTAACTAAAAAGTAAGTGCATGCCTAAACTGGACTTCAGCTACTTAGTAAATTCGTTTCTGTCCAAGTTTAGTAATAAATAAATCTGTGTAACAAATATCAGAATATAAATTCATGATGAAGGTTGTGCGAATTACTCGCAAGTTTAATATATATATATAATAACTTACGTTATGCAAGTATCGAGGTAACTCCTGCGATGTTTTGGGAAGCAACTGCTCCCTTCTTCAGGCTGCTCACGTTTAGGTTATGTGTAAATCATACCCAAGTCGAACTCTCCATAGGTTCGGGATATAATATTGGTAAAAGTTGTATGGTTAAAAAACAATAAAAATCGAAAACCCATTACAGGTGCACGTCACACTAAAATGCCATTTTCCCAATTAGAAAGTGCTCCTTGGAATGTTAAAACTTTAAAACTGTGTATAGCCACGGTCCGCGCATGCTGCAATTCTTCCTTAGAATACACAGTTTTAAAGTTTTAACATTCCATTCCATTTAACTCCCTGGCAACTTCATGTACAAGAGGTCCTTGTGACCTACACACAAGGTGAAGCCTTGGCCACCAAGAATAATCCTACAAGGCAACAATTTATTCTCAATAGACACCATCTCCAAACACATCATGTGTCCAGGGATTGCAATGTGATTTATTAGATTACACACATACCCTGAAGACGGAGACAGAACCAGCCTCCGAAACATTGGTAATTTTCAAAATTAACACAGTGGTTAAAAGTCCAACACTAAGAATGTATCAGAATAGATGTGTGGGTGAAGGCAATAACTATTATCCAATCATGCTCAAAAACTAAGGATAATGCCATTTCCAAGTGTTTCACCAGTAGGACTGCAGCCAAATTATTGTCATAGTGAGGCATGTGATACTAAAAGTATCACTAAGGTTGGGGAAATTCACTACTGGAGCAGTGCTGTAAAAAAAATGTTATATGGTTCAAATGGTGTGCGTATGTTAGTTACCCACTGCATCAACATGTGTGGTACAGAATGTTGGCATACTCAGCTCACCAATATCAAGCAGCTGTTGCAGAGTTTTGCTCTTGGTTTCCCAAAGTGTTGTAAGAGGTAAGGATGCCATACAGTATTGTTGAAGAGTGTCAATAAGGTTTATATCAGAAGACTGAGCTGGCCATGTCCTTCTGGAGTATTATATGTGAACCTGTGGGATGTCAGCCCACACTATGATACCACCTCTACTCAGAAAGGTGTTTTACTGACTTTAGGGTACTCGCTAGATGAAGATAGTGCGAATCACTCGGTGGACTAAACCACAACTAAACACCATACATCAAATTGATCTTCTGTACACCAGTGACCAGCCTACGCAGGCTCTACCATGGGCTTCATCAGCAGCGCAGCCTTGTACTTTGAAATCATTTGTACACAGTGTGTCTGGAAACCATCATCCCTGGCAAGGTACCCTGCTGTTTTCTGCCTGTGTCAGCCGACAGTTGATGACAATACAATGTACTATTCTCTAGCATTTCTTTTGCCTCCATGTTGGTAATGTTTCACCTTGTAGTCAGGGGGTCCCAGGTTCAATCCCCAAATTCCTTTTGAAATTATTATTGAAAGTTGAAATTACTACTTATTGGCAGCTCTGTACGTAGGTGATGCGACCTTGATTTGTCTAGTTTCATGCAGTTCACTTTAGTGCTTTATCAAGCTTGTACATATTTTGTTTATAGATGGTTGCATGATAGTTATTTTTTGTTGGTTACAAAATACAAGAAAGCTAGATTTTTTTTTTTTTAAATGATTTTAAACATGGTAAAAGGAGTCTTAAAGAATGTAAGGAAAATGCATGCATGCTTAATTCAATAATTATTGTAATTTAGAATTTACTCTTGTAAATAACGAGTAGTTGAACCTGAGGTATATGAATGCCAAGGTGGAGAAAATAATATGCATAACTGAGAATTCCTTATAAATCAGATTTAGATACCCTGTCATATCATTATTAAAATACAGTAATTGTATCTATTTTGAAGAACAATGTATATGTAATACAGGTTATTTCAGTCATTAAGTAAATTAACGAATCTAAAAGTGCGATTCTTACATTCATTACATTTGCCACTTTATTAGTAAACACTTTCATACCGAAATACTACAGTAGACACTATAGTTTTATAGTTTTACTACCAATTTTTTTTTAAAAAAATTCTAAAATAGCATTTCTTTTACTAATGACGGTGCAAAGTGTGGTATACGTGATGCCTAAATCTGCTGTTATTTCAGCTTTAGTTTTATGTGGATTAGCAGCCACGTCCTGTATAAATTTTACTTTCTGGTCAAGCATGTAACTTTTCCTCTTTCTGTTCTCCATGGCCGACTACTAGCAACTGAGAACTGTCTTGTGTGACATTGTTGTAGCTTGGTTACGTACAAATCAACTGCATTTTATGAAAATGAGTATGTTTAAATGCATTACGTACAAATAAGGTTTGCTTAACACATTTTTAAGTTATATTTTTCCGGGACCTACAGTAATGTACATATAAAACAGAATTAGGTAGAACTGAGCTACGTAGTCTCAACTCATTGTACCCTGCTAAAAGAAATTTCAGCACCCTGTTGGTGCTCCAGTTTGGCCATGACCTCTGTAAATCTGTATTTGTGGCATAGAGACTTTTTCCATTGTCGTTACTACCCATCTTGAAGGTATCTTGTTTCATGTTATTGATATTTGGCATATCAAGTAGCTATGTGCATTGCCAGGGAAGAAATTAAAAGTGCAAGTTAGTTACTCTAAAAAATCCTCAAGAATTTTAACACTGTAGATTTATTGTTGCAGTGACCTTAGCTTTTTACCAGTCCCTATCTGGCCAAGATCAGTTCACTCTTTGACTGTACTTACCAGTTTTCTTCAAATCCATCTTAATATTGTTACTTCATCTTCATCTTGCCCTTTCCACTCTTCATTCCTCTGCCATGCATGCTACATGGCGTGCCCACCTGAAGTCGTCTTGATTTAAGTATTCTAATAATATCAAGGGATAGAGCCTCCCCGATGGCGCAGTGGTAGTGTCGTCTCCTTGTAATCAAGGAGTCCCGAG
This sequence comes from Lepisma saccharinum, assembly GCF_977018435.1. Lineage (NCBI taxonomy): Eukaryota > Metazoa > Arthropoda > Insecta > Zygentoma > Lepismatidae > Lepisma > Lepisma saccharinum. Next base: position 21,018,479 of record NC_139248.1, read on the forward strand.
TTCCATACCCGGTGGAAACACACAGTGATTCGGATCCCACTTTAAACTGTAGGTCCAGTCCTGATTAGCGTTAGTGTGCATAATGTGGACTTAAAACACCAAATCAATCAATCAATATCAAAGAATAAATATGCAGTTGATTATTATTAGGGCCGCATATTTGTCGTAATTAAAGGATCAAGATTTTGATACAAAAACTGGGCACATTTCAATATATAAAATGGTATTTCGGTGTTAAAATTGTGAGTAAAAGGCTAAATTTGATTTAAAAACTTCACTTATTACACAAAATAAACATTAAGTTTATTTCTATGTAAAGGAGGAGTACATTTTTGCTTCTGAAATTTTACTACAGAATTAATCATTTTTCCATGAATTGCATAACTCTCAGGATAATTGAGACTTCAGAAAGTGTTGCACCAGTAAATAAATCCCAAATTTCATGTTTGAGTTTATTTTTCATTTTGCTATTCTTTTCGCATTATTTCATGACAATGGATGGTAGGAAAATTCACCTTACACCTGAAAGATGAACATTACAGCATTTTATTCCACATTTTGTGTTGATGCTAAATAAATGGTTAATTTTAGTGGTTTTTATTTTATTTTATGTGTGACATTTTGTTCTGGTTTCCCAGAACTTTTTCAAGCTACACTAAGATATACATACAATAACACAACCTCACATGGTTAGTCACTCTACACAGTGTAACCATGTGAGGTTGTGTTATTGTATTTTAGCGTAGCTTGAAAAAGTTCTGGGAAACCAGAACGAAATGTTGCAGATAAAATAAAACCACTAAATATAACCATGTTAGATTATTTTGCATCTATAAAAAAGTGGTTATGTGAACCTTCAAGAAGAACGCATTTCGTGTTTCAGTCAAAGACTAAATATGCATGGCTCTAATTATTGTTTAACTTTTTCCACCCCCCACCCCCCGAACCCTCCTGTTATCTGATCTCTTTTAGGTCCAAATATATTTCTTTAGTTAAATTTAATTCTTATGATGTGTGTAATTCTTCAACTGTTTTACTTTTCTTTTTCAGCGGGTGATTGCTTTGAACTTGGTCGCCAAACTTACAATAACGGGGACTACTACCATACTGTATTGTGGATGAACGAAGCTTTAAACAGATATGATGTGGAGTATAACAAGACTATTGAGAAGTCAGAGGTATTGGAATACCTAGCCTTCTCAACCTACATGCAAGGTAGAGATTTATTTAATGTCATTATCATTAAGGTGACTTTTCTGTTCTGTTATTTGTAAAGGGTGTCTCAGAAATATTTTCGTTTTTAAAACTATTAAAATGAATACTTAAATTTTTTGCATAAAGATAAATTTATTACCAAAAGAAAGCTTAAACATTAAATTTTTATTTGTGGAAAAGAGTATTGGACAAATGGTAACCGTTCATGTTTTCACATTGAATTTTTCTTGAACTTGCTGCATGCTGTCTTAACGATTGGTGAGGATCCTCACTAACAGACTGCCGCACACGGTCAACGTTTCTGTTATGTCTTGATGGCCTTGGACATCTCGGCGGTTTACTCATCATAGTGCTTGCAGTGTTTTCAAACTTTCTCACCCAATATTTAATTAAATTTGTGCTTGGGACGTCTCTCATTCCTGCCAGGTTATAATGATGCCTGTACAAACGACTCACAACAACATAACAATCATTATTTTTAAAAAGCACGTTGCTGCCCCATAAAGTGCTCCATGGCAACTAACAGTGTTACCAAGCATTTGCAATCTATCTCATTTCTCCGTAATGTGCGAATTGTCCCAGAGGGCAATTCAAAAATGAAAATATTTCTGAGACACCCCTTATTTCGTCAAATTGTGATGAACTCGGAGGTTTGCTTTGTACTACATGTTGGTTAAGTTCAGGCTCAAAATTTCATGGAACCAGGTTTCAACCTTACTTGAGCCAGAAGTGCCACTCTGTTGTAAGGATGTCCTTACATCCGGTGCGGGGAATGCCTTTATTGCAGTGTTGCCACATTTACTTACAAAGGAACTCTCGGCGAAACAGCCACCGCTTGGGCAAGAAGCAACAACATTACAATCCCTCCACCCTGAAGCAACAAGCAGAAAAATAGGATTTTGTCAAATTAATTGTTTTGCGCTGAGATTGCACACCTGTCGGTACGCCGTCCCAATAATAGGTGGCTGTTTTTTTTATTTTTGTTGTGAAAAGTTATAAAAAATAATCATACAAGATACATCATAATGAAATTGCCAGTTTCTGTATTTAAACGATATCTAATCATTTTTGTTGGGAAAAGGTAGGGACGAGGTGTTATTGGCAGAGATGAGATTGATGCACAGCTTTTTCTTAGCCAAAGTGATTGTATGTTAATCATTATCTTCCTTAAATTCTTTACGCAACACCACTTTATTATTTTCATCATAAAAAGAACCACAGATGTTTCCCCTTCTATGAATTTTGAAAAAGTTCTTCCACCAGCATTCTTTGTTTTCTATTCACTTGATATCATAAAATCGCAATCCCTAGAATTGTTTGAAGACAAACTTGGTAAATCAGTAATATCCTATGTCCGAACCTAATTTCAATGTACAATATCAGAACACTGGATGAGAGTATGCCTGGTTGAAATTTATCCATGATAACACTTTAAGAAAACCACAAGCACATTACACCAATGTTCACCCAAACTAGCTTCAACTGATTTGAGTTGTGTTTGGTAAACCTCACTCGTCCCTCACCCAAAAGAGTTAACACTTGTTCATTATTGCCAGCATGCTGTGTGCTAGATCAACTTGGCCGACAGTCTTGATTGTTGGAAAGGATGAACACAAGCCACCTGACTAGTGATAGGAGAGACATGTGATGGTATTTAATCAATAACAGGGTGGGAACTCTCCGGGAATTCCAGGAATTCTGCGTGAATTTTTGGCTCTGGGAATTATACGTAAATGCTGCTTGAATTTTTCTCAGTAGACGTGAAAAATTGCAGTTTTTATTAATTCAAATCCCATTGAATTGAATTGAAGCTTCTTAGCTTTTATATTTATCGAGGAAGAAAAAAGAGAGCTGCCTGGAAAATAAAACAGAATTCTCACAAGCTGTTTACTTTGTTAGTGTCCTTTGCAGAACAATCTATCTGACAGAGGGAAGATTATTGCAACATAAGATATCTTGAAGTTGATTGGGTAAACTTGAGTTTGAAATTCTTATATAATTAATTATATTTTTGTAGTTAGTATATCATGGTGACTTGTTTGTAGATGTATTTTGAGTTTTGAGTATGTGGAATAATGAACGTAAACTCCACACCTTAAATTAAATATTTTAAATATATATGTATTAATTGAAGGGATTAGAATTTTTGTATACATTTATATTGTTAATACTATATATGTGTGTGTATGTATGTGGGTGGTGATAGGCGGTAATACATACGGTTGAAATAGAGAAATCATCTGCTTGTACTCTTGAATTTCTGTAAGGTTCGCATTGAAAACCGGGAATTATACTTGAATTTTATCATGGTCCTAGAGTGGCCGCCCTGAATAAGCAATCCTCCACAAATCACAATCACAAATACATGATAATAATAACAGTGCAACAAATTATTGGGTGAGCTAGGGCTCCACAGGCCCATAAAAATTGGTACCAGTGCATATTTGTTCCTATTTTGTGTGACATTTTTATTATTTTAATGTATTGATGTAAAACAAGGAGTACACGGTAATGATTTCAAATAGACCCTTTCTACTAGAAAGGTGTGTAATACCTCGTTGGGAGGAGAATGAATGAAGGATTCTTGATATGCAGGATTTATGGTGATGAAACAATGCCAAAGGGAAAAAACATAGTATTAAGTTTCAGACATCGAAACGTAATGACCTTAATTTACAACATTGATTTTAATAAAATTCTGTTAATTAATAGAACTTCATGAAAACCAGTTTCACAGATAAGTGACTGCTTTATTATATGTAATTCAGAAATACCAGGCTAAAATAGTATTTGTAATTTGTAGGTGTATATATTTTTATAATAATAGTGGTCAGTTAATTGTTTGTTGTTATTTCAGGTAACATTCGCACAGCTCTGAGGTTAACAAATGAACTGTTGGAAATAATTCCAACCCATCAGAGAGCCTTAGGGAATAAAGTGTACTATGAATCCACCATACAAAACCAGACTACCACACAGAAGAAAGGAGAGGATGGGTCTGGCTATGTTGAAGATGAGGTAAGGGTGGCATACAGCAGTTTTACTGTAATTTGTTTTTAATATTTAATACTTATCATATGGGGGGATATTTCAAATGTTCATGGCCTTAGTTTTTGTTGACTTTATAAGATCAGTGTTCATGATTTTTCTTGCACAATTTTATTTGTTTTATGCACAATATGGTGGTGTGACATAATCGGAATGCTCTTACATTGAAATCTCAAATGATTGTGTTCAAAACTTGGTATTCGTTCTTGATGGCATAGTGGTAATGTCATCACTAGGGCTCGGAAGTTGAGGAAAAATCATTTTTTTTCCTAGAGCGTGTTTCTTAATTGCTAGAGGCATGCATATTTCGTTTTTGACGAAAACACGAAATGTGAAATAACACATTGTAATGTTAATTTTTCATGTTTCTGAAAGGTGTGAGGTGCATTTTCCTACCCTGTTTTGTCACGAAATGATGCGAAATGAACTGCAAAATGCGAAGTAGACTCCTCAACACGAAATTTACCGTTTATATACAGACGCAACACTTTCTGAATTCTGAAGTATCCTGTGAGTTATGCAATTCACGGAAAATTGATTAATTCTGCTGTAAATATTTGAGAAGCAAAAATGGACCCCTTTATACAGGAATAAACTTAAAATTCTGGTAATGATTTAATGTAGAAGGGATATGTTTATTTTGTGTAATAGTGCAGTTTTTAATTCAAATTTTGGATTATATTCATATTTTTAAAACCAAAATGTCATTTTATATACTGCTTTTTCACCGCTATCACAGCGAAATTTCATTTTATTTACCACTTACGAACCAGTAATTGACTGTTTTTGTACCGAAATTTTGCTTTTTTATTTAGCAAAAACATGTGCCTCTATTAATTGCCTAAATGCCCAAAATTTAAAAATTTTGCAAAAAGATTAAGAAAGAAAATCTAAATTTTAATGCAATAATGTAGACAGAAGATATTCTTCAAATAAAAATTCACGAAGGCATTTGCGATTTCAACATTTTTATTATCTCACAATGCCCTAATACGCAATGATTCATTAATTTTCAAATGTTATTCGTGAGCAAATTGATATCAAGGATGGTACATTATGGGTAAATACTGGTAAATTCAAAATGTAACATTAGTTAATTATTCAGCCTTTTGTTACTAATTTTGTTGTAACACATCAACTTAGATAAATGTGATCTGTTTATCATTGTGCATTGTGTATTAGTAAATAATATTACTAATTGTATTTTAGCTAATCAAGTCCAAATCATACAGCTTTAATTACAGCTATATATATGTGTGCTAATATATGACAAATCTGTGCATTACAGCCAGTCACTATCATGGAGAAGAAAGCACCCAAAGACGATCTGCCAGAACGAGAACTATACGAGATGCTGTGCAGGCGTGAAGTCACACCACGAATCGAAATCACTTCCAAGCTTGTGTGCCGATACACAGATCTAGGGAATCCCTTCCTTAAGCTGGCACGAGTTAAGGTAGAAGAAGCATTTACAAAACCACGAATTGTTATTTATCATGACATCATATACGACAGTGAAATAGAGATAGTTAAGAAGTTGGCACAGCCTAGGGTAAGTAATTGACTTTTCCCCCCCTCGGTCTTAGTGTGTTGTAATGTAAATTAATCACTAACTTTGATGTGTAATGTTTTTTTGTGGGTTGAAAAAATGTTTTTTGAAGTGTACATTCAGTTTAGCCATGTACAGCCATCTGTACAGTGTGCATCTAACTGGAAAATCTATTGGAATTGCTGAATAAATTTACATCTTGGTTAAAGGAACATGTCTTGATATTAGTTACTGCTATTTATGATAACATATACTTATAAGAGAAAATATGTGTATTAATGTTCATAATTATTCTTAAAAAAAGGTAAAGGTAAAGTGCTCCCCTGTGCTTTGCACCACGCCATGAAGGCATATAGGGGGTGTGGGGGTAACGCCCCACACTTTCTTGATCCGGTCGTGAGTGGGGGTGATGTGATCAGCATCACGCCCCTGACCGCCTTTACCCCCCAGGGTTTCCCCCAGGTACCCATGTCATTCGACGCTGGGTGGGTGCCGGGGCCGCTTCCAACGTTAGAAAAGTTCCCGGATTTGAACCGGCCGGGGATCGAACCCGGGACCTTTAGCATGGTAGTCAGACGCGTTACCGACTGAGCCACCGCGGCCACTCATAATTATTCTTAAGAATTTGCAATTGGTACGGTTTTCCAGTATCATGGCTGAGCTCCATGGCAGAGTGGTTAGCACAATGTGCTACGATGCCAAAGTTCCAGGATTCAAATGCCAGCGTTGGCATGGGTGTCCTTTGTGAGTATCACTTCATAAATTTCATCATATCATAACTCGCCCTTATCTTCACAATTATCCAAAAGTGGCAGGAAAGATAAGTGCCATTATTGATACCGATATATCAACGTTGATATTTTTACTATATCGATGTTTTGTTATTTTAAAAATATCGACTCTACATCGATATATCGAAATATCGCACAGCCCTACTTCTGAGATGTTTGTTTCAAGCATCAACTTCACGTTACAATTACTTGAGAACTACTTGATGTATTTCAATGTAACAAGCACCATTCTTAATTAATTTTTCCCTACTTTCAATTGCACTGAAAATAATATGGAGTTTCCATTTAAAAAACATAAGTTTGTGTTGAAAATCGTACTTGCTTACGTAGTTGAACGTATTGTGTCCACTAATTTCATGAGCCCCTCTCATACCTTTCCTTCTGCAAAAGTAGTTTTCAATATTCTTTGTTGTTTATGAAATATTTCCGGTGGTAATTTTAGGGGACTCAAATAAGAGAACCTGTTGAGAAATGTTCTCAAATATGAAAATAATATGTAAAAACAACTAAAATATGTAACAGGAATTTTAAGTGTTAAATAATAAAGCATATAGTCGGTGGGTGTGAAATTCTGTTCGGATGACAGAAAACTTGTAATAATGCAATTGAAGGGTATTTGAATTTTGAATTTGAATTAAAAATTTTTGGGTGCATCAGCACTGAGGCTATTTTGCACCCGTCACACTATACGGGGTCCAGCCCCTTAATATAACAAAAAATAAAAGCTTGATCGAACGAACGAACATTCCCCTTGGCTGCCTTCAGGACTATCATATATATCGTAATGAGCCGAGACATTCTCGCTCTGAGTATCTATTCCCACACTGCTTTCTTCAACATTCATGGATTCATCTTTATCCCTTGAAGTATGTCCACTGGTATTGTTGGCTGTTGTTGCGAGTGTCCCCTTTCTCTCTGACACTGGTGGCATGCATGGAACAAACATACTTTTTGGTCTTCTGCCTTCAGGTTTCCTTTCTTGGAAAAGTGTTTTCTTTATTTCCCTCAGAGTAATGGGGCCCAAGAAAATTTCATCATCTTCATCATCCACTAGTGGATTGAAATTAAATTCAGCCATAAGATGAATTCTTGTTTGACACTTTTCTCAAAATATCTTTGACTGCAGTGGTGATACACTTCGAAGTCTGTGCCTCTCTATAAAGAAAACTATTCTGGAGTACGTTTACGCGATACGAAATATTACCATTCGAATACCACTACCATCATGACGTGCGAAGGATTTCAAATTCAAATTTTCTGATTTCAAAAAATAAAAGCGTGTTCGAAAACTAAAATTTCCTTACCTTGGATAAAAGCTGAGGCTATAAAGGGCGCTCAGCACAAATAAGGACAAAACAGGATGACACAGAATTATACTGGCCATGGGGGTCAGTTGCCAGAGCCTCGTTAGTCTGCAGTCCAGGGTGTACTACGTGGAAGTTAGGTTGACTTTTGGGTGCACTATGTGGAAGGTAGTGGAGGGTATTACCCCCAATTGGAGGGTATTAAATAAGGTTGTAAACTTTTGTTTGTTTCACGTCACTTCGGACTTTGTCAGTTATTCGCAAGAAGTTCACCCAACTCTTTCGGTCACAGGGACATGTGGTTATTGGGCAAATGTGGAGTATATATATGTTCTGAAATATGGAAATAATATGTAAAAACAACTGAAATATGAAAAATATGAGTCAAAACATAATATATATAAAAATATGGAAAATAAAAACTGAATTTGCTACTTATGGTTGGTGCACCGATAAAAGGCTGACTTTTTTTCTTCAAAATATTAAAATATATCACAGGAGAAATAGTTGTTCATGTGCTGTAAGAAAACTTGAAGTAAGTGAAATTTATTATTTTCCTGTAATTTACGGTTATTACAAGCATAAGAAAACAGTTTTTCTTTGTGACATTTCAGGAGAACACACGCTCCTTTCATCAGACATTTATTTTCATTTTGACTAAAGATACAGTTATAACAATGGTTAGTAATTTTTTAAACAAAAAGAATCCCTTATATAATGAATATTGTCAATGTTACATTGTTGTAATATAGCAACTTAACTGTGAAAAAAGCAGTCTGTTTTATTTTTATTTCAGATCTTTTAAAATTATGAATCCCAAATATCATCAGGTAATTCAAATTCATCATTGTTTTCACAAAGTCTCTTGATGTTTTCTGTTACATTAAATTTTAAAGATGGTGGCTTACTCCATTTGTGAAAAAGAAAACTCCATACTGGATCTATGTTACCATTTTCATTATTTAATTTATTCCAGTGTTCTTCTGCAATGAACGAAGCTTCCCAGACATTCAACTCTGTGTTTCCCGTTAATCTTTTTAAAACCCTTCTCTTTTTAATCAAATGCTTCTCTTCGATGATATGAGTTGACAAACCTGTTCTTGGGTTTTGATTTATAATGTCCAAATCGTGTTCGTGCCATCTTATTGCCATTTTCCTTGCTGTTTGTCCCACATAATCTTTTGAACATGAACAACTTATATTATAATAACATATTGGTTACGTGCGTGTTACTCACTATCTATAAACAAAAATACGTTAGAGCATTCAAATTGGTCTACTTACGCAAGTGAGTATGTATTCTTACGTGGACGACGTTTCGGAAGTTTTACTGCTTCCTTCCTCAGGTTGTCGTTTTCAGCTCGGAATATCAAGCCATGTCAGAGAAGTGTCATGTAAGGATACAGGGTAAAAGGTTCGGGTTAAAAACGCTTCATAGTGCTTGACCTATACAGAATTAAACTTATATTATATATTCCTGTGGTTTCCACATCTGATAGAGAGTTTCTCATTTTGAATTCATTAAATGTACATTCTAAACTTCTTGGTGATTTAAAAACAATTTTGAAATTAAAACTTCTAAAAATTTTTGCAATTTTATGTGAGAATCCCTTGTGGAATGGAATGCACACAAATTTATTTTCAACAGATTTTTCATCTTTGTCTGTATTTCTCTTTTCCTTTAGTTTTCTTGCGAATTGTTTTTTGATTTGGTTTATTCTGTTAGTGTGAAAGCCATTTTCTTTTGCTATATTAAAGAGCCTTTCTTCTTCATTTTTGATATCCTCATTATTAGAACATAGTCTTTGTGTTCTCAGGAAAAAAATTAAAAATATGTTATCCATTGTTATACTCGAATGTTCTGATTTGGCATGGATGTATTTTTCCCCCGCTAATTTTTTCCTATGGACTGATGTTTGAATTGTTGAGTCAGTTGTCTTAATTTGCAGATCAAGGAAAGAAATTACATTGTTATTCATGGGTTCGCAAGTGAATTTTATGCGACGATGTGATTCATTTAACAATTTAAATATGTCCATGATGGTGTTCTCATTTTTAGCAATAATTAGCACATCATCTACATATCTGATGTAGAGTTTGATATCCGCACCTATCGTATTAACAATTGGAGATTCTATGTAATGAAGGAAAATGCTGGAGATGATTCTGGATACTGGGTTTCCCATTGATACACCATTACTTTGCTGATAGATTTTGCCATCAAATATAAAGTAATTGTAATTTGCACATACAGTAAACCATCGAACCATTTCCCATGATTCTACTGGGTTAACCTTCATCTCAATAAGCCATCTGTGTAAAATGTGCTTTTTTCACAGTTAAGTTGCTATATTACAACAATGTAACATTGACAACATTTATTATATAACGGATTCTTTTTGTTTAAAAAATTACTAACCATTGTTATAACTGTATCTTTAGTCAAAATGAAAATAAATGTCTGATGAAAGGAGCGTGTGTTCTCCTGAAATGTCACAAAGAAAAACTGTTTTCTTATGCTTGTAATAACCGTAAACTACAGGAAAATAATTCTACAATGCAAGCAATGCGTACATACAAGAAAAACTATAAGTGAAATTTATCCTGAAAAACCTAGGACTGTACTTAATTCTTTGTCGTTGTATTATTTTACAATCTCTCTGGGATGTATGGCATTGCAGTGAAGTAAAGGAAATGCAACCTATAGTAATGTGGCTGTCGGAGCAGGGAGGAGGGTGTTTGTTTTTTTACCAAATTCAGTAGAGCATAGCAGAAACTAAGTTGTATTTTTTTCTCTTACAGTTCCGCAGGGCGACAGTTCAGAATTTCAAGACTGGAGAACTGGAAACAGCCAACTATAGGATCAGCAAGTCAGGGTGGTTGAAGGGTGAGGAGCATCCCTACGTAGCCACCATCAATCAGAGGGTGGAGGATCTCACAGGGCTCACTGTATCAACAGCAGAAGAGCTTCAAGTCGTAAACTATGGAATTGGTGGCCACTACGAACCACATTTTGATTTTGCAAGGGTAAGACAATATGAAAGGTCTTCAAGCACATATTCACCAAGAATGTACGTATTTGGATATATTTTTTTGTTCACATTGTGTTGTAATTTGCAGAAATAGTTGAGATTGTCATCCATATCAAGGGGTTATTAAAATATGTCCACCCAATTGGATAGTACCATATCAGTTAGGATTAGCATCCAAACATACATGGTACTGCATGTAGCATAAAAGACTCGGCAAGTGCTGGATTCTGTCATCTGCTACATTCTTCATTCTGTACATTTATCTAGATAGAGCATAGACTCAAAAATGAATAACCTGATTAGGGTATGTTTGGTTTCTCCCTCCCAACAAACGGTAATTAAGAGTTAGCGTATACGGTTGCTGGTCATTGACAGCTGTTTCTGTTCTGAGTTAGCAACACTAATGGCAAGCAATCCATTAGGTTAGGTTTTTCATCTGATTTTTGTTGGTTAATATTGAGAAGTACTAATGATTTACCGGGGTGTTCAAGAAAATGTATACACACTTTAAAAGCATGTCATATCGCATGTGTTGACTACAGGTTCAACGTGTAGTACTATCATTCAGAAACAACAACAGATAGCGTTAGTGTTCAGCAACACGATGTGCTGCAGAATGCATATTCAACAAGATGGCGCCCTGCCACACTTTCATTCAGATGTGCGAGTCTACCTGGATAACACTGTACCAGGACGTTGGATAGGACAAAGGGTCCCGATTGAGTATCCGCCCCGTTCGCCTGATTGAACCCCCCTACATTTTTACTTGTGGGGGACCATCAAGGACGTAGTGTACAGTAAGAAGCCATGAAATTGAAATGGCTTGTGCAGCAATCCCTGTGGCTACTCTGGAACATATCATCAGGAATGTACAGCATCGTGTGCAAAAGTCTTTGCAGGCTTATGGTTTGCAGTTTGAACACTTATTGTAAATGCACGCAGAAACTGTGTTGTAATACTCACAATAATATAGCAGCTATTCCATTTTAAAGTGTGTATACATTTTTTGAACACCCGGGTACTAATGACAGACACAGGCCTCCTCAATAACATAATGATTAACATTGTGTGAATTAAGCTTTTTGCTTTGGGGGAATACCTAGTCGGTGGAGTATTTGAGATTTTATTTCGGAAGGTTTTTATTATTATTATATGTAAATTTAGTAAACTAAACTATTGCCTTGTGGTTCTAAGTATCTTAGAACATTGATTATAACCTACGTCATTTAATCTTATAATAACATTTAAATGTAATTTAGAAACAGTATAAGAAAGCCCAAACTAATACACAAAAAAAGCTTTCGAACTACGAGGGGAAGTCAAAAATTATCTACACTTTTGCCACAACTTTTCTCAGGTTGGCCACACTGCCTTCAGCGCTTGTGTGCTATAAGGTTGTACTTTTGTGGTCATGTGGCCAAGGTTTGATTTTAGTCGCTCCATTTTTGTGGCAAAAGTGTAGATAATTTTTAACTTACCCTCGTAGTAACACCGAAAACTTGTCCAAACTTCTATTGCCGAGTTCATACTTAATGCCTACCTAAAAGTTTCTTGTGAACACTTTAATACATGCAAATTATCAGCACTGTAAACGTAGGTGAAATCGATGAACTCTGTCGTCTCGGTTTGGTGAGGTTGATCAGTTGCAGAATGCTGTCCTTTAATCCACAATGCTACATACTTGTAGACAGGGAAATCTTTGATGACTGGACCATTAAATGGTCACAATCATTTTTCAAATGTGTTTGTTACATAGTTAGGAAATAGTATACTACGAGGGGTGTCCCATAAGTAGCAAGCCTAACCTAGAAGAGCCCAGGATGGGACCACAATAGCAACCTATTTTTCTACGTAGTCTCCCTCCAGGTCCACACACTTTTGCCAACACTTCTGCAGTGCTTTTATCTTGGTCTCATAAAAGCTTTCCTCAAGGCTTACAAATTAGTTACCCACAGCACTGATGACGTCGGCATCACACTGATAATGCACACTGCCCAAAGCTTTTTTCAGGTTAGGGAAGAGATGAAAGTCTGATGTAGCAAGATCGGGTGAATAAGGGCGATGTTCCAACAATTCGAACCCACAATCATGGATGTTTGCCATCGCAACAAGCGATGTGTGAACACGTGCATTGTCCTGATACAGAATCACCCCTTTAGAGAGCTTTCCTCGTCGCTTAGTCTTCAAAACACCCCATAATTGCCGCACCAGGGAAGCATAATGCTCTCCGATCATGGTGTTTCCTTTTCGGAGATGATCAACCAACAAAACACCCTTAGAGTCCCAGAAGACTGTCGTCATCACTTTCCCAGCAGAGGAACCGGACTTTGCCTTTTTTGGGGTGGGGGAGCCACGGTGTTTCCACTGTTTTTATGCCTATTTTGGCTTCGGTACATAGTGATGACCCTAGGTTTCGTCAACAGTCCCAAGTCGTTCAACAAATCTGTCTGGATCGGCCTGGAACGGCTCAAGATTTCATACTGAAATCATGCGTCTTGTTAACTTTTGTTCACTTCTTAGAAGTTTTGGAACCCAATGCGCAGAAACCTTTTTCATCCCCAACTGGTCATGCACAATGCGCTCCACTGTTGATTTTGACATCTTCAGTTCCTCTGCAATATATCGCACAGTCACACGTCTGTCTGCAAGAATAATCTTGTGCACTTTCTCTACATTTTCTTGTGTCACCATCTCCACTGGCCTGCCTGGGCAAGGGTCATCTTCCACACTCACTCTCCCCCGCTTAAGTTCGGCTACCCATCTCTTCACTGTGGCAGAGGATGGAGCATCCTCTCCTAATGTTGTCACCATATCCTCATGGATTTCCTTGGGATTCAACCTCTGTTTCAACACATCACTGCTCGTATCTCTTCTCTCTTCATTTTTCTGACATTATGCACTTAGCACACTTCTAACTACTGCAAAGAAGAATAGGATGGTTAGAACTGGACACTGCTATGCATATACACTTACAAAAAATTGCTATTACAAATCCCCAAATTATTTTCAGATTGAACTATGGGAACCCTGTCAGGCTCACTACTTATGGGACACCCCTCGTATATACTTTCAATTCCATGAGGGGGATAGAAACATCCCTGGTAGGGATAACAATTATTTTCTTTTGTGGGGGGAAATCCCTGGCATCCTCCTACTGCTTAATTCGCACACTGGTGATTAATACTACAGCTAGAGGCACATATTTTTGGTAAATAAAAAAGCAACATTTCGGTACAAAAACCAAGTCAATTTTGGGTTCAAAAGCGGTAAATAGAATAAAATTTCGCTGTTATAGCGGTGAAAAAGTGGTATATAAAGTTACATTTTGGTTTTAAAAATGTGAATATAATCCCCAAAAAAACTGCACTTACTACACATAATAAACATATCCCTTCTAATAGCACATTTATGTGTTATCAGAATATTAAGTTTATTCCTGCATAAAGGGGTCCATTTTTGCTTCTCAAATATTTACAGCAGAATTAACCAATTTTCCGTGAATTGCATAATTCTGACTTCAGAAAGTGTCGCGTTGGTAAATAATCTCTAAATTCGTGTTTAAGAGTCTATTTCGCATTTTGCAGTTAATTTCGCATTATTTCATGACAAAACAACCTGGGAAAATGCACCTCACACCTTCCAGAAACATGAAAAATTAACATTACAATATGTTATTTCACATTTCATGTTTTCGTCAAAAACGAAATATTGCCTCTAGCTTATAGCCTTGTATTCGAAAGTTCAGGGTATATAACCTAGTAGCTCTGTCATTTCAATGGCTGAGATTTTAATTTTGAGTCCCGGTCAAGCTAGGTTGGTGGTTGAGCACGTTAAGTGTCCACTCTCGATATTGGCACTGATGTTCCTGGCCTGAACGTGGCTGTTCTTGGTGAGTGTCCCTTCATGAATTTAATCTAATCATCACCCATCCTCATTCTTGCGATTAGCAGGAAGTGGCAGAAATGAGACATAAAATAACAAAAGTATAAATATAGTTTCGACCAACATATTTGTGCATAAAACCAGTATTAAACAATTTTGAGAAGGTATAGTAGCCTATGTGAAAATCCAGGAAAATTGACAGTGGATTTTTATATATTTATTTGTCCTGCACTCAATCATAATAATATATAATAATGTGTTGACTATGCAACAATACCTAGTTAAAATACACAAGACAGGTTGTGTTGCACAAGAGACTATTATCCATGGTGTACATTTTTTTTCATTTGAGCCAATCTCCATGGAGTAGTAGTTTCCACAGGACTGCTACGATGTCAGTGGTCACAGGTTCAAATCCTGGTCTGGGCATTGTTGCTCTTTGTGAATGTCCCTTCATCAATTTCATCATATCATCACTCATCCTCACCATCGTGATTAGCCAAAAGTGGCAGAAAAGTGACACTAATTGTAAAAATCAAACATAAAAAAATCATTTGGTTAATGGATGAATTCTCAAATATGCATTGAATTATGGTAGAATGTTTTGTTATCTTAGCAGTTTGCTTGTATTTGTGTGTACACATTAAAAGTAATATTTTAATTAATTTCAAATTTAGATTGGTTAAAATTGTTCATTCAACAATTACTTACATGTTAAAATCTTCCATAATACCCATCATGAAATTTGCCTTTGGCATATGTATACTCTCTACTTGGGAGATCTTTAATGTTTAGTATGTTAAGCATGAATATTGTTAAATATGGAGATAAAATGCTAAAGTATAACTTTATTTTGACAGAGAGAAGAGAAGAATGCTTTCAAAAGTTTAGGTACTGGAAACAGAATAGCAACGCTTTTGTTTTATGTAAGTATATTTGTGGTAGCAAGTATGAAAACAATAGAGAAATGTGTCAAGGATGTTTTCACTTTTATTAATGATTAGTTACGTGTTGCACTAGTCACCAATACACCTGTGTTTTTTTTTTACTTCACAGTCTGTGGTATTTCCTTTTCATGTCACTTTACCAATTATCTTGGAAATTATGCAGAATTAAAAGTTTCCATTTATTTAGCACCACTAACAGGCATTTTAATGTGAGGGGTTCAGAACACAAGTGGCGTAACTCCACTCATGGAGTTAGATGAACAACTTAGAACTGTGAAGTATCAAGATTGCAGTGCTACTAGTAAATATCACCTAAGTTTCAAATTTTGCTCCTAGATGCACTACTGGGTTTATGCTGCAATAACTTAACATAGTACTAAGTTATGTAAAAGTGCCTTTTTCTCAAAACTGTCGTGAGTGGAGTTATGCCACTTTTGATCTGAACCCCTCATATTCTGATCTAATTCGTGAATATTATAAAGCAAATCTGGTAAGTTGATGCTTATAATTGCAGTGGAATACTCATTCACTAATATAAGTCAATATTTTAATTATTTCAATTTTCAAGCAATGGTGTCTGTATTGGTGGGAATTGATAAGGATAGCAGAATTGGTATCAGCTCAGGCCAATATAATTGTTTTTCCTTCAGCTGCCATCGTAATTATAGATATAGGGTGTTCAAATAAAAGTGACGGATTTAATATGCTTAAGAAAATACTGTGTGTTTCCAAATTTGCAAAAATGTTTACATCATTACAACGGGTAAACGTTCCAATTTAAGAATGAATGTGGCACGTGTCCCCCGGGTACACCTAGAGCGTGGTGTTTTAATGTATGCTGTCAAACCTGTTTCCTCAGATTTCTTGATGAACTTCAGAACTGTACTCTCACTAGGTGCACTTTCACTTCCAAGGATTGCACGAAGCTTCCTAACGGTATCTGCTTAACACTCGCCATTCTTGTAATGAGTTTTCACTATCAAAACTAGTAGTTCCTTTGTGGAATGATCCATCTCAACTTAGCTGCAATAATCATTAATAAAGGAACTTGTAAGAACAGTGTTACCAACCCTGCCACAAGATATGTTGCGTAAATCCAACTTGGCATTCGTAAATCGGAACACTTTCTCGTTGCAATGATGTAAACATATTTGTCATTCTTTTTTAAAGAAGTATTCTATTAGGCATATTAAATCCGTCACTTTTGTTGGGACACACTTTATTTTGTACCAGGAATTCCTTACTAATTTTGTTAATTTATGTTCAGCTTTTATTAATGAGCTTCCTTTAATTGAATAGTAAGCAGAGTTTAAGATTTATCTATTTCTATGTAAAAGTGTTGTAGGGTGGTCTGGAAATTTGACTTTTCTTGGATTTTACATTTTGCTACATTATACAGTCAATCTTCATGATCCCAGTACAGTAGAATATTATATAATTTTCCTGCATTTTAAGTTTTTTCAGCTTCATCCACCAAAACTTGTAAAATCGAAGGTTACACTGTGATTTATCTAATAATTAGATTTGGTCAATATTTATTTACTTGTTTACTTAAAAGTTTCAAATACAGTACATAATGACCATTTTGTACTGAAACTGTAACAGGCAGAAAACAACAACAAGAAAACAAAAATAATACAAGATTGCAGAGAAAAAGTATTGTAAAAATACATTCTTAACAATTGTCATAAAGTGTGTTCTGGCAAGGAAGTATCAACATTTGGAGGCAGGTTATTATATAAGTGGGGAAGCCTATAGAAAAGAGACTGCTGTAGATGGGAGAGCCTTGTAGTGGGATTGTGAAGAAACTTTAAGTTGCAGATTGGTTGTGTGGGTTCTAGTATATTAAAATGCAGTGGCATATTCTCCCTGGTAAACCAACATTTTTTCACATTATATAGAAATTTCCGGAAAATTTGAAGTTGTCAGAATTTTTTTTTTAGTTGCAGGTTTTATTTATTGTAGCGTGACGTCGGGTAAGGTACGGGATCGAGTCACGCCGGGACGTAGCTCAGATAAATACAATAGGTCTTAAGTTTGACTTGGCTAACCACCTCTACCCTTAAGGAGGCTGATGAAGGATTGTTGGGAGCCTGTGTTGTTGAACGCTACTCACCCCTTGCTGTTGGTCTGGCCCTCGGCTTCTGGCGTCGGCGACGGTGACAGGTGTCCGCTGGAGAGATCGAAGATGACGATAAGAGACGGCAGGCAATTCGGCGACTTGTTTTATTCTTGCAGATTCTTCGGTTGGCTTAATCCGGACTGCTTATGGACTTCTCGCTTGTTGCCGCCTCGTAGTGTCGCGATCTCTCAGCAGGCCGTCGTCCTCTTCTCGTCGATCAGTTTGGTGGTGATATTCGAGCGAAGTGAGAGATCGATTTACCGTCTCCAGCGGTTTTATACATTGGATTCGAGTCATAGGTTGGTGGACTTTGCACCTCCACTGTGCACCTGGGGTATCCCTGGATGCAGATGGAAATTTACAGTGGAGGTGCACTCACCGCTGGCGAGGGCCGTTGCCTTGCTGACTGTGCAGAGCCGAGTGGAAAATTCTTGTTGCTCGGCTCTGCATCCGGTGGAATGTGGGGTGAATGAGCGTTCAACTTGCGAGCTTCTGAGCGATGTTTGAGGCAAATTAATGTTTCGACTTTTATGCTCCCAATTCCTTCATCATTATATTATATGTAATAAATATATACAATAGATAAGAATTGTTGTGGTAAACCAGGTCAAATTTTCAGAATACGCCACTGTTAAAAATGATTATAAATTTGGATTGAATTTCGCCATTGATGATTTCATGGAAAAATTTCATGTGAACTAGCTTGCAACAAGTGTGTAGCGGTTGGATATTCAAAACATACATAATATCTGTTTTATGGACGTGTCTTTGAGAAGGTATTCTATGGCGAGCAACGTTGAGGAAGAAGCTGAGGACCTATGTGTGTGTACGTTTCTCTTTAGAGGATATGTAGAATAACACAAGTTTGGTTTCATTACACTGACGTGTTGTTACATTTACAGATGAGTGATGTCGATCAAGGAGGCGCCACTGTGTTTCCTGCACTGAAGTTGGCCCTTTGGCCCAAGAAGGGAAGTGCAGCATTTTGGTTCAACCTTCACGCAAGCGGTGAGGGTGACTATCTGACTCGGCATGCTGCTTGTCCAGTGTTAACTGGCTCAAAGTGGGGTAAGTGAAAGCGTAACGTAGTGTGACGGGTTATTAGTTTGTGATGTTTTAATATCACGGTGTAGCCTTTTTTTTTTTTCAGATAAAAAGTCTCTGTATACAGTGTGCAGGTAAGGATGTAGTGTAGTGAATTAGTAGTGATATTTTAGTAACGGGGAGTACAGTACATTTTTTTAGATAAAAAGTATCTGTATACAGTGCAGAATGAAGAAAAATGTGAAGATCAGCAGTTTTTCTTTGGATCGAAAGAGAATATTTTGGGTGGTGTAACCTTAGCAGCCTGACTGTCGCCACCGTCTAAAAATTGTTCACGAGAGTGGCCACACCACATAATAGCAATGAAAATGCCGTTTCTCCTAAACCAGAAATTATATTTCAGTTAAGGTTGATTCAGTACACTAACAATGGCAGTGAGCTGTGGTTTTTCCTTTTTCAGTCTTTCAATTCTAACTGCGATGAAAGGATTCGAATTTCATGCACCTTTCAATTGTTGGCATCTCGGTCAGTAGTAAACTGTCCGGTGTTTCTTTGTGGTAGTTGCATACTTGGAACTTCCGACATGCAGACTTCAGTTTTACTGTTAGATGATTTCAGGCACAATTTGTTTCGCTTGTAAGTGTTCCTGTGCTACAACTGACTGGATAATTGTAACATACTGTCAGCTTTTGTTGTCTAAAACTATGTATAGTAAAACTTTGTTAATCCAGACCCTGATAAGCCGGACTTAGCTTAATCCGGACAGGCAAAAGGAAAGGGGGGGGGGGAAGCAGAATGCAAGGTTTTAAATGTGGCTAGAAGTCAACAAGAGAACTTCCTAAAGAAAAGACAGTCGACCACTGATGAAATTCTGTTTCCCACAGACTTTGTACTGTACTGTATAGTGTATTTAGGCCTGTGCCCTTTAAATACACCGTAATAAATGTGTTTTGTTGCTATAAACGGAGTTTTAATGCACTTTGTACTGTTCTTTTAGGTTATTTCAATTAATCCGGACTTTTGTTAAACCGGTCAACTTATCCCCCATTAGTCTGGATTAACGAGGTTTTACTGTATTTCGAAAAGTTAATTTATTGAAAAATGAAATCAAATTATCAACAAACAAAAATCAATTACTGCATGTTTGTCCAAACTATATTTGCGCATGTGTTTGTCGGGGGGGGGGGGGGGTTATGATGAACAGTTCTTTTTACGGGGATTTCGATGAACGATTTTTGGGGGGATGCATCCTTGGCCTTGGGAGGATGAGCACCCCTGTATTGTGATACTTAAGTTTGAGGGGAAACAATTGTTGCCATGACTTATGTCCCAACCCTCTCGTATAATATGGAAACATTCTGATTTCTAGTTATATTTGTTTCTATTACTCAGTCAGGATTTAAATGGTCTGAATGTCTTCAAATCAGAAACTGATATTTTTTTTTAACCATAAATGTGTACTCCTAATGTTCTAGACAAAGAGTTCTCACATATCCTCATGGGTAGCGCTCTAGATTTGGTTTCTTTTTTATCCTGTTCTCTTCCTTTTGCGGGTTTCTGTGAACATTCTAATAACACATTCCTTCATTTCTTGTTGTTTTAGAATGTACAAGTGTCTCTGGACGTGATAAATTGTAGATAGCTCCAGCTGTCACCATTGCATGTGTCTGCTGCATAAATGAAACTTCCCCACCCATGCGTTGGTCGCAAGCAATCACTGCACACAGTGAATCACATGAGACCATCGCACAAACGAAACCGTACCTTAGGTGAAACAAGGAGTCTGTTTTATTATTATTTAAGATGAAAGTTTTTTATCACATTTTTTTTTAAAAAAATATATTTTTTTCATTTTTTAAAAAATTATAAATCCCACATATCATAAGGCAATTCAAAATCATCATCCCTTTTTTTGCAGAGATTCTTGATGTTTTCAGTTACATTGAATTTTAAAGATGGAGGCCTACTCCACTTGTGAAAAAGAAAACTCCATGGTGGGTCTATATTACCATTTTCATTATTGAATTTCTTCCAGTGTTCTTCTGCAATGAACGAAGCTTCCAAGACATTCAAATCTTATGTTTCCTGTCACTCTTTTCAAAACCCTTCTCTTTTTTATCATATGCTTCTCCTCGATGATGTGAGCTGACAAACCCGTTCGTGCATTTAAATTTATAATGTCCAAATTGTGTATAACTTATACTTTCTGATATCAGCAATACAGTCTGATTCAAAAGTCTCTTAGCACCCCCTGTAAAATGTAAAGGAGTTAGGCTGGGTCATGATGCAAACAGGTTAGGCCTAGGGGGAACCATATTGTTGTGTTCCAAGGAGACGTCTGCCATATTGAATTCAATTCAAAGTTTTTAAATGGGGAGGGGTGATATAATATATATTAAATCAGGTTAGAATTTCACGGGAAATGTAATGGTGAAGATTTTTTCAACCTATCTTTAATCAGGAAAATGTTACGACTGCATGATTGTAATAAACGTCTCATTTTCCAGGTGTGAGAAAACAATACGAGAATGCTCCTAACATGTGAGGAACGCATCAAGATTGTACTCCTGTCTGGGGAGAGAAGTTCATGTACCATTGCAAATGATTTTAATCAACGACACCCCCAATGAGATCCAGTGTCGCATGTGACAGTTGCACAATTACTCCAAAAGTTCCGGGAGACAAGATCAGTCAAAGACAGGCGACGATCAGGGTGTCCTAGAACTTCCACGACGCGTTAGGAGCATTCTGACACTGTTTTCTCACACCTGGAAAATGGGACATTTGTTACAATCATGCAGTCATAACTTTTTTTCTGATTAAGAAGGTTCCTAAAATTCTAACCTGCTTCCCATTTAAAAATTTTGAGTTTAATTCCATATGACGAACGTCTGCTTGGAACATGCCAATATGGTTGCCTGTAGGCCTAACATGTTTCTATCATGACCAATTGTACCCAGCCCAACTCCTTTATAAGGGGTGTTACAGGACTTTTGAATCACCTTGTAAATTCCATCTTATGCTTTCTGATACTAGTACCATTGATTATTGGTGGTTATATTCCCACTGATGCTTTCATGTACCAGCACCACTGGTATAACCTGGGCACTATTCTGTAGCAATTAATGCAGACCACTGCTAAATTTTCCAATCTCTCCCATAGTTGACGAAATTATCTGAAAGGTCAAATCCCCCTTTTTTCTTGTAACATATTAAGTAGGAGTAAGCTGCAAAAAGGGCACACTTGTCCATCTTTGATAAAGAGAAATACATGCTAGTATGTTCATCATCTTTCATACTGTATAAATGTGTCCCGGTTAAGGATGTATTGCATATGTGAGTAATGAAATCCTTAAAAGTCCAATTAAAATTATAGGGCAGACTGAATACAGTTCAAACTTACATGAGGTATCAACTGTTATTTAAAAAATGACCTCAAGGCTGCAACACCAATCAAGTAAGCTTCAAAATGCCATTTTTGTTATTTTAAAGATGGCGCCTCCTATACACACTTGCACTTGTCAGCCTAAAACTTGCAGATATTTCTCGGCAAATGAAAATTCAATATATCTGTGCATGCTTACCACACCAGCAAGTTTTCTAATTGAGGAGAAAGTTCGACAATGGCCTCAGTTTGCAGGAAGATGGGTGGAAAACCTTCTTAATGTCAGCGTTTCGTTAAAAAATGCAACAACTGATGAAGTTTTATAGTGCCTAAAAAACCCTATTTTGCTTGTTAGAACCTATTTTAAGTTTATGCACCTAAATCAATAATTTTTTTACAGGATTTTTATGTCACACAGAGGCATTTGCTTTGTTTGTATAAATGTGTCCCGATTAGCCTTACTGTGCATAAAGTGGACTTAAAACACCAATTCAATCAATCAATCAATAAACATGATCATTGTGATGCAATTTGAAGTTTCGTGGATGAAGATGTCAGAGTTCAATCCCCAGTGGAGGCTCATAGTTGTTTGTATCTCACTTTAAATTGTATGTGCAGTCCCAATTAGCAATCCCTTGTTAATTGAGGAGAGGGTGGAGGTTGATTACCAGAAACTTTCTCTTCGCTATGGCTGTCTCTGGATAGCTGCCTTTGAATTATCGAAATAAAAACCCCCCTCCCCCCATGATGTTTGTCGCTTTGATCAGAAAGTTCCTTTTGTTTGTTTATTTTTACACTGTTAACAAAATCTTCAATTTCATTCATCTCTAATGTTAAGCTAGTACATGCACCATGTTTCTACACTGAACAATGTTCCGTGACTAATCACAACTGACAACTAGGGCAGTTAAGAAGACTTTCAGTACTTACTTACAGTAAGAATACTTACAGTATTCATGTTACTACTCATCAAAGTTAAGGAGGTTGAGTAACTTCCACTCTGTATATTACTTTGTTTCTTATTTATTTTATTTTTATTATTTAACAAGTTTTGGTTGTTGAACATCTGTTTCTGTTGTTTATTTTTACCATTTGACACACGCAAAATAATACGATTATTTTATGTTTTTTTTATTTTTCCTGTGATATTTTCGTCCTGTTTTGCCAGAGCATTCTCAAGCCAAGATTAACACACACACAACTTTACATAACTAGTCACTCTACACTTCTAATTGACGTAAGGTTTCTGTCCTTGTTTTTTCCTTGGAAAACTGGTTTTTTAAACCTTGTTGTACCTTGTACAGCAAAGTTCCATTCAGGCAAAATAAAAACCACTTAAAATAACCATATTATATTATTTTGCATCTACAAAAAGTGGTTATGCGAACCTTTGAGACCCTACATTTAATAAAGGGTGCAACAATGAATTGGGCAATTTTAAATACTCCACAGTTACAACAAAGTAATGCATAAATCATACAAAACATACATAATTAAGACAAAATTGTTGACTGAAGAAGAAATACCTAAAGAAAGTACAAATATAGTCCTTACAACGTGATTTGTTTGAAAATAACATTACTAGGATGGCCTCCATTTTGTTCCAGACATTCTATCAGTAAGGTAGGAATTTGAGCCACCTCTTCCCGGTTCTGATCTTTAAGTTCATTAAGGATGTGTGAGGTTTGGTTGGAAGAGTTTTCTTTTCAATTACTCCCAAAGAAAATAATCGCAGTGTGTATTTTTCCTTCATCTTACCCCAATACACAAATCAAGGAAAAGCATTATCGTCATGGTGTAATTTGAAGTTTCGTAGATGATGAGATCCTGGGATTGATCCCTGGCGGAGGATTGTAGTACGTAGTTCAGATCCCTATTTTAACTGTACTTCCAGTCCCAAGTAGCTTATTATCTATGCATAAAATAGACTTACACCAAAGTCCACTCAAAACTCCATGTATTATTATGCCTTACTGAGGTTTACAATCAATGGAACATGTTTTCAACTTCTGTTTGAATTACTGTATAATATATTCCTGCCAAGGAATATCCCCGCTGTTGTTTTTTGTAATGACGCTTTTACAACAAATGCACGCTGTGAATGTGACTTTATCAAAACTAAATGGTAAGGCAGGCTCTGCAAGATGGCAGTAGTCACGTGTTACCTATGATGCAACAACTATCTATATCCAATGTTGCAAAATTGCCCATTCATTGCTGCACCCTGTATTCTTCTGGTATTGTGCAGATAGTTATATATTAATGTAAGTAATTTTTTTCTTGTTCTAGTATCGAATAAATGGTTACATGAACGTGGGCAAGAATTTAGAAGACCTTGCGACCTGGTCAAGACTGAAGATGCTTAAATATTTGCCATTCCTGTATCAAAACTGTTTTGTAAAAAAAAGAACACCTCGATGCCTTTATCTAGTGTTCATGTGTGCCGTATGAAGCCCCAGTGAACCTTTTAAGTTTTTATTACCCCTAAGATTGCCAAATATCTCCCCATCCCCCCTAATTTCCAAGTGATCAATGAAGATTTGTGACAAATCATATGAGCTGTTACCTTACTGTTATGTCATGTGGTGCTACGAATTTTGCGAAGTATTAGGGAGTTTGAAATAGTGCTTATATTGGCTGTAGTTGCTTATGCACCTTAGAATGGAAATTGTAATGTTTCACGTGGTGCTGTGCATTTTGTTAAGATTTTACATGGATTTTTTTATCATGTCTGATGTAGTCTTCCTTGTTTTATAACCTTTTTCTAGTTTTTTTCCAAGGTATGCATAGTTTCTTGTAAAAAGAAGTATTGCCTGTTTAAAATGATCAAGTAGTCAAATAATGTGCCAAAAGTCTAAAGAGTTTCTGAGAAATGTGTGTTTAAATGCAGAGTAATTTATTCAAAGCAAGGATGATCTTTTTACAACTGTGGGGTTGCAAACATGTTTCAATATACAGTGTATTTCATTAGGGGCATTCAAGAATTCAAGATCTCTTACAGTGTCAAAATACACCTTAAGCTGTAACACTCAGAAAAATAGTGAAGTAGATGTGATGATATAATTTTATGAACATCGGTAAAGTACCAGACTAAAATATTCTATAACTTATTGAATTATTATGTGAAACCATAATCGAACCTCTGTCATTGTTATTCTGAGTTAGTGTTGTATCACTAGACCTACCGAACCCACCTCTGACCTTACTACTTTATTGGAACCATGTGTAAATGTATGTGCAGTCAATGTGTACTGCGTTTTGGCCACCCATGGACATGAGACACCAGTGCCATCTATCTGCAGTTGACCAAAGGCAGTCAGCATGTTAACTGGAACTAGTCAGAACTGTCCTCCTGAAGGCATGGGTTGTATACAAACATAACCGAGCAACTAATTATTTCTTAACTTTTGTTGGAGTACGTATGCAAGGATGGATGGTCAGATCTGGATCTTAAAATACCCAGGTCTCGGCTAATAATGGATTCAGGTACACGGTTCTGTGATCCACATCTGGATACCTAGTTCTGGGATCTGGACCTGGGTACCTGGTTCTGAGACCTGGTTCTGGGATCTGGATCCAGGTACCTAGTTCTGGGATCTGCATCCGGGTACCTGGTTCTGGGATCTGGATCCAGGTACCTGGGTCAGGGATCTGGACCTGGGTACCTGGTTCTGGGATCTGGATCTGGGTACCTGGTTCTGGGATCTTGACCTGGGTACCTGGTTCTGGGATCTTGACCTGGGTACCTGGGTCAGGGATCTGGACCTGGGCACCTGGTTCTGAAATCTGGACCTGGGTACCCGGTTCTGGAATCTGGACCTGGGTACCTGGTTCTGGAATCTGGACCTGGGTACCCGGTTCTGGGATCTGGTCATGGGTACCTGGTTCAGCGATCTGGACCTACATACCTAGTTCGGGATCCATATGTTTTTTCCTGGTTCTGAGATCTGGACATAGGTATCCAGTTCTGCAGTCTGGACGTGGGTACCTGGTTCTGGGATCTAGGCCTGGGTACCTGGTTGTGGGATCTGGACCTACATACATACATCCGAAAATTGTTGGCCATCCTTAGTAAGAAAAATGAATAAAACTGGATAAGAACCTGCTCCTGTGGTGAGCACATGTTCACATTTGTACATGGGTAAAAAGAAGAACACCTTCTCAGAAATTAAGAGGTACTTTTCAGGAAGTAATGAAAAGCATGAAATAGAGAAATAATTATGAAGGTAATGTACTGCCACTGGCCAGAAATTTAATGTATGACAAATGCATGCATGCTTGTCAAACATTAAGGAAATAAATCTCTAGCCACTGGTACATTACATTTATTACTAATATTGCCATTACTATTATTTTAATAACGCTACTAAGATTGAGACATACGGCGTTCAGTCCAGTTATCATAGAGTTAGATATGATCAAAAGAAACTAGGATCGAATTGTTGACTAGGTTAAAGACTAAACCATTGTTGATTATTGTACTTTTAGTTTTAATTATTTACTTGGTAACCCAATATAAAATACAGAGATTTTTGCCACTTGAGTATGTGATGTAGGTCGAAGGTCCTCAATTGAAGTGACAGTTCTGGAGTTTCTTTTTTTCCCCTCCAATTAGGACTTTCCAAGAATAATTCAAATATAAGTTATAGGGTAAGAGGCTTAACTCTGTTGCATTCTTGTTCTGACAGATTAACCCAAATTTCAAGTCAGTCAAACAATAAATTCAGTCCATGATCATACATAAAATAACAATATGGAAATATCTTTCACTGGCACAAATTGATTGTATTGAGGATACATACATTTAATTTTTAAAAAAATTCCCACTTGGGAATGTAGTGAAATATCTATTTACATTTTTAAAAGGAAAGAAAATTCCAGAATACTTGTGTCAAATGTATTTGATAATATTTTATCTTTATGTAAATATTTTAACATTGATTATTATTAATTGTGATAGAGTAGATTATTATTAAAACTAAACAGTAAAACACCGTGCAAACAAAAATAAAGCGTTCCATTTTGGGAAAGTGTTATCTTCCCCTTCCTGAGAAAATGTGGGTATTCAAGAGCTGTCACTGCAGTGCTGCTAGAAGGTTTTCAGCATGGATTAAATTTGTGTTCATATGCGAGGGAGATGGTAATGAATGAGCAAACACACACAGAAAAAAGCATAGTGTGAAGAATTCTTACAATGTAGAAATCAAGCCAGAACTTTCTTCCTTGCTTCTACCGTGAAGCTGACTACACAAGTGTATTGGTAACAGCAGCCACATTACTTAGCACAGAGTGCCGGGAAGTCAACAGAGTTATGCTTAATGCCCTGCAACATGTATGCAATAAATTCGTTGGATTAAAACTGTGGTAATATTATAATAGTATTTCTCTCGGAAGAAATCAAAACATCTCTGCCAAAATTTGCAAGAGTTAAATATATAATTTTACGTAATGTTTCCAATATAACCCTGGTGGTAACAGAGAGGGGAAAATATTTAACAAGATCAATTTTTTAAAAGGATGATCGTAGAATCTTCCTTATCACGTCAGCAGTACATGTTCATCGTAACTTTCATAGTGAAATTTAGAATGTAGTTTTGGGTATTTTTACCATTTCTTACTTAGGGCATTGGTGGTGGAAACACCTGGGCTCTAGCCCAGTGTTTTGGGAAGTGATAAAACACAAAATAATAGTAATTTACCAATACACTCTTCTGAGAGACATGTTCAACTGTTGACAGTCTCTCATCTCTAAATCACTTCAAAGATAGGCGCAGAATAATCTCCACTGTGTTGTTGCATTCTTTCCTTCAATGTTACAGTAGTTTTATCAACATAGTATGGTTGTGATCAATTGTACACTGTTTTTGCCAAACCTGAATTGTTGTAGATTATGTAGGTTCCCCTGTGTTCAATTAGATATGTGCATTTGGTTACAAATATCATAGAGTATTTCTGACTGCAAGTAACATGTGAATTCCCAGCCGTTTACACTGGCATGCATATCACTGAAAAATAACAGCAATGTATGTGCTTGTTCTTGTTGCTATTTTAATAAAGTAATCCTTATCATTCTACTCTTTTCATAAATCATAATCATTAAAAACTGTCAAAAGGATAGGAAATGTTGCATTTGTTATTTAGAAGCAATTTTGAGATAAATACAATCTTCAATGCTGACAATGGCAGTTGATATAAAGAAGCTTACCACGTTTGAAAATTTTTACATTTTTTATCAGTACAAGTTATTCTGGTCAATTTTAAATTAATTATTAACAGTCTCCACTACTTAACCGTAATGTTGATGCATGAAAATTTTGTATGTTATGTATGAATTTTGATAATGTTACTTTGCTTAGTAAAACTGGTTTCCATTGTCTGAATTTTCATGTACAAACAGGGAAAATAATGTGGAACTCTATTGTAAATAAATAAATAAATAAGTGATTCAGTTGTTGTCTTCATGAACCTGCAACCCCTTGCATGCTTGCATGTGTACATATGAAGAATGAAGAGTAAAGGATGAAGATGTGGAATATGTAAAGTCTAGTGCAAGATGGGACTACCTAAAAGTTCCAAACTTAAACTTTATTGGTCAATAATAAGACCTGTTGTTACTTATGTATGTGAGACTTGGGTGTTATGAGAATCTGCAAAATGAAAATTATTATTAGTATTTGAAAGAAGGATATTTAAGAAGAATATTTTGGTTAACTGAAATGCAGATACACAGAGAATTAAAACCAATAGTGAAATTGGTACAGTTCTTGTGAATAAAAATAGAATAAATTCTATACTATCTTAAAAAGCCACGGTAGCTCAGTTGTTAGGGCATCTGACTACCATGTAAGAGACCCGGGTTCGATCCCCGGCAGGTAGAACCGGGATTTTTTCCACCTGTTCAAGCGGCTATGGCACCCACCCAACGTCGTATAAAGTTGGTACCTGGAGGAAACTCTGGGGTATAAAGGCGGGCAGGGGTGTGGTGCTGATCAAGAAAGTGTGGGGCCCTAACTCCACACCCCCTATACGCCTTCATGGCGTGGTGCAAAGCACAGGGGAGCACGTTACCTTTTCTTACTATCTTAAAGATTCGGATTGTTTGAACATGTAAATTGCTTCAAAGAAGATAGTTAAAATATATATAAATGGGAATTTACAGGAGGAAGATCGTTGAGAAGACTGAAATATTTAATTAGAACTTGGTATAAGGAAGGATTTGAATTGTATGAATATAAAAAAAATGATCAATATGTATCCAGTACAGAATGAAATGGTAAGACATTGTTGAGAAGGACAAAACATTTATAAAGTTGAAGAGCCTGAGGTCGCACTCATCTTCAGATTTAGCTCTCTGGAGCATATGTAGAACTGACCTCACTGATACCTCTGGAGAATCGCTTCTTGTTTTTACAACTCGTAACATATTTTTATAGCTATATTACTATGCGTGAAACTTCTATGTTGTTTCATCAGCTGTAGCTTTACGCCAAAGAGCTAGGGTTCTGTGTCAGCAAAAACGATCACCTTGGTAAACCACTCACTGTTGCCCGAGAGCTCACTGCACCCCTGCTGAAAATGTCAACGGCCTGTGGTTACAACTCCCTCCCGCTTGTGCTCTGTAACTCAGAATATATGTGCAACATAGAAGGTTAGTTTGTTGTGCTGTTTTGCTTGTGTGAGGTATTCGTCATTATGTTCGGATACGAGTTAGATGGTGGTGAGGGTTAAGAAGCAAAGAATTCTTGCAGTGTGTATAGTGCTTCTGCGATGAAGCAGATCGCACAAGTGCAACAGTGTCCACATGACTCGGCATGGAGTGGCGGGAAGCTGGCAGACAAACTACAATCCATAAAAAAACAAAAACATGAAATTAATTACATGGTATCCTTTATTCCCATCAAACAATTATATAAGTTACCAGTTACAAGAAAAAAGTGAGAACAACTGTTATAATGATACAAGCAGCTTCACACGTGATATTTTCCCACAAAGCCACTTCTCTGAGCCGGTTTCACTTCGTTGCTTTCATCACTCATCATCCATTGGATGCCTGGCAGTGGAATTGGAACGATGGAGACCTCCTCTGTGTCCCCAGACTGCAGCACTGTCTGGTTCAGCTTCCTCAGGGGAACATCCGTCCCATTCTCCCAAGAGTCCTCCCACTCATACGTTTCGATGGTCAGAGTCTGCTCAAAGAATCGGGTCCCATGGAAGATGCCTCTGTATACAAACCTGGCAAAATATAAATATTTATTTATTAGTAGTTCTGGTGACAGCACGAGTCAAAATACAGTACGTGTTCATTAGATACAAATTACATTAAATTGGAGTGACTGATTATGAACAATTTTAAAAATAAAATATCATTGAAACACAATTCAGTGTTATGTCAAAAAGAATACACATAAGTGAAACAAATATAAGTATTGAAATCTTGAATAAATTAGCAAGGAAAAACTGGTTCTAATAATTCAATCTCGGCCATTATTTAATTTATTTACATTATGAAACAGTTTTATAAAATAATCCATTCACGATAAATTTTATTTTATGTTCATAATGAAAGCACCCTCAGTAATTTTCAATTTGATGAATGTATAGCGATATAATTTCCAGAAGGAATAGTGTTTGCAGCATGATTGTGCAGTCTAATGCGTCAGACTTTGGTCTATGGTTTTTGTGCTGGTTCGACTCGGGAAGTGTATCTTTACCCCTGAGATTTCAGCCAGTGTATCTGACCAGTGGCCACCAACCATTGTGAGGAAATTGGGTACCTACAAATGAGTAGCGTAACCCAGTCACAGAAAACCTACGACGACAACTGGTTGTTCTTAGTGCTGACCACACATCACCCCGTAACTGGTTGAATGATCGCTAACCTCTGCTGAGGCACGTAGGATGTAGCTGGCAGTCAGTAAGTAGGGCCTTGGTCCTGAAAAGCTGTTGCACCATGGGTTATGTTATGAGGGAGGGGGTTATAAAATTTGGACCTCTAGGCTATCCTGTCCTTTGGGTCCTTTTTTTGTCATGGTACTTCACTTCCACTAATTTTTCAACCTTTTGCTGATGTAATTAGGTTACCCTGTATTATAATAACACTTGTAAACTTTAAAGTAAAGACCCATCTTATTAAAAATTATTCATTAAATTTCAATAAAACAATACATGTAGATTTAACAAGAGAACACTTGCCTAAAACTGTTTCCTACTGCCCTTTATGGCAGCAAACTGATGAATGAAAGACTCATACTCAATTTCTTGCAGTACATCATAATTCGCTGTGAAGGATGCCGAACTAGAAAGTCTGCCATCCGATGCTGAATTTCTGAGGGCAGTTTTAATCCTTTTTAGGACACTGAACGCCTGCTCTCCAATATCATTTTATTGTAAATAGTCAAAAATTCTCATAGCAATAAGATTTGGGAAAATCGCTGTCTTTCAGGAATAAGTTTTAAAGGCACGCACGTAATCCACTTCATACTTTGCTTCAGTCACTTCTGCCCCTTCAACGTCTCATTTTTGTGCAGCCCCTAAGTTATAACCGAGGCTAGCCTAGTGGCAAATCACCCCCTGCACAACAAGCTGCATTCGTCGCTCGGACTGGGTCATTTTCTTAATCGTGCGTTGTGTTTTGTGTCTGGAAGGGTCCATGTTGTTTGTCAAGTTTACAGATAAACACTGCGAACAAATAATAATTTAATAATGAAATCATTACATTGAAAGCAGAAAAGATCCCACTTACTTGAGATTATTTCCAACTTTCTCAAATCTATCATCCTCCATGAGGTGTACAGGGAATCCCCAACATTTGAATCCATTACTTTGTTTATCAAAGCACAGTAGGACATATCCCCCTATTATAATATCGAAGGAATATGGCACTATGACTTCTTGAGTTTGCACAGCATATGTTATCTGGGGAAAAAAGTAACAGTCAATATTGCATTGTCATAAACAGTAACGTTTCAAGAAAATATTGATTGAGTTCCATCGAGGGACTCCAATACCACTTAGAATTACATAATTATTTTACACTGCTTTTTTACATGCGAAGTGCCTAGTTACAGCCTAAGCTCTTATCTTCAATCAGAGAATTTTAGTCCTCAGATAGTGATTGTAGCCTCGTATAATAAAGCAAATGTTGATGCACTCAAGAAAACCAGTAATACTTGAAAAACACCTTAAAAAGGGGTACGTATGAGGCTACATTATTCTTCTAGCATAGAAAGAAAAGTTTGGCAAGTTGACCTGTGGTCCATATAGTCAGTCGTCTGTGAACTTCGTCTTGTCCTGTGAATTGTCAATATATCAATATCAATATATCAATATTGATAAATGGTTTAAGGGAGAAAAGAAACAATGTTTGGTAAGCGTCCAGCTATGGACCCCTCGGTAAAGGGATTTCAGTCCTCATAGACACATAATTATTTTAGTCTCAGTAAAGTTTGGCCTTATATAATATCTCAACTGCAAATAGTCGAAATGTTAAACATTTTGTGTATTTTATCCAGTAAACCTTAGCTAAAAATACAATATCAGCGTTACAGACATAAAAATTAAGCAAGCTTTGATATTCTAGTGACACGTAATAAGTATAAAATATCCTTTAAAATACTCCGACAGATAGTTGTGGATTATCGGAGATCGAAATTTTCAAGCCCACTCTCCTGCATAAATATGTTCTAGAATTCACTAAGCCTCAATAAAATGGGTACATAAGATAAAAACCAGATGGAGAGTGGTGCTGATCGCATCATCTCCAAAATAGCAAAAACAAAAGTATTTGGAGCCCTATCTCATATTTAGGAAACTTTACCTAGTATAACAGTAACAAAATACTCAGCAAACTCTAAAATAAACAAACTTTCCTACATAGCAGGCATAACCTGCCTTAAATTAATATAGAAATACAAAACAAAAAATAGCATAGTGGAAATATGAAAACTGTAAAATAACTTTTAGACAAGATTATTTTCTCTTTAGTGTTTTTGAAAAGATTTAAATAACAAACAAAACTCTAAGTTAAAATTTAGTGAATGTGGGATACAAAACAAAATAAATAGAAAATTTTACTAATCCTGTAAAAAAAAAAGTAAAACTTGACAAAACACCCTTTATGCGTCCAAAATATAATAAAAGATTTTGCCTAAATGGATTAAATTGTGTTATTTGAATAATAATAATAAGCCCAAAATTTTAAAAATAAACAGACAAAACTCGACAAGACGTCCTTTGTGCGTCCAAAATGTAATTAAAAAACACGTTCAAATCCTGTTATTTGAGGAAAAATAGGTATAAACTTTTAAAATAAATGGGTAAAACTTGACGAAACACACTTTGTGTGCTCAAAATGTAATAGAAAATCTTGCCTGAATTGTTGAAATCGTGTTATTTGAGTAAAACGTGACGAAACACACTTTGTGCATTCAAAATGTAATAGTAGAATATCTTGCCGGAATTGTTAAAATCGTGTTATTTGAGTAAAAATTAGGATAATCATGTGAAATGAACAGATAAAAGTTGAAAAAGACACACTTTGTGTGTCGAAATGTAATTAAAAGTATTTCCTGAACAGATGGAATTGTGTTATTTGAGTAAGAAAAGGTATTAACTTGTTAAATAATAAGTTAAAAGTTGGAAAAATATCTTCGTGAGACCAAAATATAATAAAAAATGTTGCCTGAATAGATGAAATTGTGTTATTTGAGTAAAAAATAAGCATAAACTTGTAAAATAAAAGGGCATAACTTGACAAGACATACTTTTTGCATCCAAAATATAATAAGAACTCTTGTGTTATAAAATTAAATTGTGTTATTTTAGTAAAAATAAGCATAAACGTGTAAAATAAAAGGGCAGAACTTGACAAGACATACTTTTTGCATCCAAAATATAATAAGAACTCTTGTGTTATAAAATTAAATTGTGTTATTTGAGTAAAAATAAACATAAACTTGTATGAAAATAGAAAATAACTTGACAAGACACACTTTGTGTGTCCAAAACTTGAAAAGTAAACAATATAATAAAAAATCTTGCTAGAATCGTTTACATTGTGTTATTTGAATGAAATAAGCATAAAGTTGTAAAATATTTGACATGAAGTCAAAGTTTATTAAAATAAACTCAATATTATATTAAAAAACATGCAGTAACAAAAAATCAGTAGCTAAATCAATACTCAAAGGGTCCAAGGTTCGACACCCCTTGATAAAAGCAAATAGTGAAAACTTTAGGCCCAATCCCTGATAGCTTTCCATTCTTCCTAGTTCAGATAAGACGCTTACGCTTCGTTCTCCTTGTTCAAGGTAAAGTTCTTGCTCCAATCTAATTGGATATCCCAAAATCCTCGGTAATTTTGTTCTGGGTAACCTTGGCCTACTTTGGCAAAACATGTCCTAACATGCAAGCGTTCTAAACCTAAACTGCATGCTACAGCATCCCATGACCCGGGGGCAACCCTGAACGGAATATTAATTGGCTAAATCCGGTTCTACAAGCCACGCGCAGTTTCAAAGATTTGACCTTGACCGCGCATCCTTTGTTGTCTTGTTCAATCCCTCCCTTGTCCTATGCGACAGTGTTGCATACCTTTCCCCTGTTCTTGCGTTCTGGATAACCTTGAAAAAACCTGTTCTGAAAATCTACCGACGCGTTTTCTCATTTCTCATCGCGTTCTTTCTTTGTTCTGGCGTTCTGATGTCATTTGACCTTGACTGCACATGATACATCCCCCAAATTCCTCTCTCGTCTACCTGCACGGAGTTCACCGTCTTCTGTCTAGCGTCTCGAAGCACTGTTTTTCATACCATATAACATTATTAAATAGTACACTATAATTATTAGCAGTACATATCGTGAGTTCGAGTACTGGGACCGTCCTAAATCGTAATTGGACCTTTACCATTGCCAATTGTCACCATTAAAAGCGTTTCATAAACCATAAAATCTTATTTTCAATATTATAAACATTAATTATTCTCGTTTTATACATTACATACTTTACAGTAATGAACATAAAATCATATGCATAGCGTTTAGTTCTGCTAATTATCTTCTATTTACATATTTTTCATAAAATAAATAATTAAAAATTCATAAAACCTATAAATATGCAGATATATAAATGTAAATTATTCTAATGATATGCAAATTTATTCTAAATACATGCAAATGAATTAATTCTAGACGCCAATCGCCCTAGGGCACAAAACGACGTTAGCGGCAATATAAGCTACTCAGGTGCCAGGAATTTCAAAGTTTATCGTATGTTTCATCTTTCGTTTG
The DNA here is from genome assembly GCF_977018435.1 of Lepisma saccharinum. Taxonomy (NCBI): domain Eukaryota; kingdom Metazoa; phylum Arthropoda; class Insecta; order Zygentoma; family Lepismatidae; genus Lepisma; species Lepisma saccharinum. The sequence continues at coordinate 21,054,085 of NC_139248.1, forward strand.
ATAGACCTGAATTCCAAAGTGATATACACACCTCGGAAGAGGGGTGGATTTCCCAGAAGCGGGAAGATAAGCTTCTAGGAGGAGAATTCCTTCCTATTGCTGACAGTTTGCCATTGTCAGTTGCGTGCTGTGAAGTGTCTCTTGTTTCTGTATTTTTTTTCCTCTGTGGTGTTCCCCCTTCTGCAAGCAGCATCCTATAATTTCTTCCTTTGCTATAATATCGGATTAAGCTGAAAAGGGACCTTTCTTCAATATTTCAGTGTTTTCGTGAAATAATTCAACGATACTGGTAGTATGAACAAAACTGAAGAAGGTGAGAGAGAGCAATTGCGCATATGAATGGGAAACAATCAAATTGTTTCCACGTGATTTCATTCAACTCAGTTCCTGATAATGTTAAAATGAAAGTGAAAATATTTACAGTTAGAATTCACTTATTTACGATTATTCAGAATTTCTGGACATTTTGAAAAAAAATATATTTGTTAAGTGCTATGCGTTTAAGATTTAAATGAGAATTCGTTTTCTTGAAATAACAGATACGACAGATCTCACCATTATTATTGATACAACAGTGAATTACAACACTCAGTGGGAAACTAACGAATCAGGAAGACCCTAACCATCATTCTTTCTTGTTTATGTAATCCTCTCAGAGAGAACTGAAGGCTTAAGTTTAAAATGACATTTTCACCTTCATTGATAACGCACAATAATAGACTATTACATTATAATTTTTATCATTTGCTGGTTCATAAACATTTGCAATTGTACAACAAATTTATTTTTCTATGACACGCCCTTTATGCGAAACAGACCTCTCTTCTTAGAATATATTCTACGTGAGTGATATCTCTCTCTCTCTCTCTCTCTCTTTATATACAGTTTGTAGAATCCCCCTACCAATGGACATTCCTTAAGAACAACAATGATAATAAATATAAATGTTTAAGTCGCAGTAGCTCAAGTCAACTTCCGTGGCGGAGTGGTTAGCACAACACACTATATGTCAGGAGTCCCGGATTCAAGTTCGTTTCGGACATAGATGTTTGTGTTTGTTCCAATGAGAATACAGAAAATTGACATATGTAAAAATTGAGAAGATGTGAATAACGGAGGGTGCTACCGCATAGGGTATTCCTTTAAAAAAAAAAAAAGTCGTTTGGGTGCCTGACTACCATGCGAGAGACCCCGGGTTCGATCCTTGGTGGAGGAGAAACGAGATTTTTTCCACCTGTTGAAGTGGCTCCAGCGCTCACCCAGCGTCGTATAAAGTGGGTATCTGGAGGGAATTCTGGAAGGGAGGTAAAGGATGCCAGGGACGTGGTGCTGATCACATCAGCCCCAACTTCGACCATGATGAAAAAGTGTGGGGCTCTAACTCCACACCCCCTATACGTCATCATGGCATCGTGCAAAGAGAGCACTTTATTTTGTAATAAATATAAATATATGAAGACTTATATTATGTATCAGAAACATAAGTAAAAGGCATGTTAGTCTTCACAAAATATGTTATTAATAATCGATTTGTGTAATTTGGTTGGAAGAAAGTTTTCAGCATAAAGTAACTGTAAAAGTAACTTACAGTTACTCTTGTAGTACATGCAACTGTAACTGAGTTACTTTTTAAAACGAGTAACTATAACTGTTAGTTTTTTTAAGCAAGTAACTGTAACTACAGTAGTTACCTTTTTAAAAGTAACTTTCCGAACACTGAGAAGAGGTCATTTTATCCCGTCTCCGAAATGGGCACAGCCGTGTCACCCATGGTAATTTTGCGCAATCTTTCGCGTATGTTGTTTCAACCGTTCGGGGCATTATTTTCGAATGAGCCGATTTCTTGATCCGGTCATGAGTGGCGGTGATGTGATCAGCATCACGCCCCTGACCGCCTTTACCCCCCCCCCAGGGTTTCCCCCAGGTACCCATGTCATTCGACGCTGGATGGGCGCCGGGGCCGCTTCCAACGTTAGAAAAGTTCCCGGATTTGAACCGGCCGGGGATCGAACCCGGGACCTATAGCATGGTAGTCAGACGCGTTACCGACTGCCCGAGATCTGTCGCTGTCTGTCTCACAGTGGCAACCCATATATTTCACGGTTCAATGCACGCACCACGTGACCATACACCGGTCCGGAAGGTAATGCAGACACCAAATACGCTACTTGACTCCAAATCAACGAATTGGACGACTCGGTGTTCCACCGTGAAACCACCTAGACGGTTCGGTGCAAAGAGAGTCAAACGAGTCAAAAAGTTCATCCAAGTAGACGGGGCTATCGGTGAAGTTGTGGACTGGCTGGATCAAGGCTATGAACGAGGAACGTGAAACAAAAGATAGTCGTACAAGAACAACAGCAGAGTGGTAAATTGGGTGCCGTGCAAATCGCACTCCAGTGCATGGCTAAGTAAATAGCACAGCGTGATAAAAATTGTGTAGTGAGAGTATAGGCTATCCGGTTTCCTAACGTGTACGTTTATGTGCTTGTAAATAACTACAAATTTATATATTATTAATTTTGAACATGGATTGTGCTGAAGCAATGGGACACTTGTTAAAAGTGCAGAAACATCTTCACAGCGGAAGGAGAAATTCTGAAGTACGAAGCAGGCCAATGTGATCTGACGGAGTACTGTAGTAGTTGAAGAATACGATAAGCTCGGTCGGTGTTTAATATTCATCATTAATTTTCATAATTTAGAATAAATTTGTATATCATTAGAATAATATACAATTATTTATTTGTATATTTATAACTGCATAACTAAACGCTATGAATATGGTTTTATGTTCATTACTGTACAGTATTTAATGTATGAAACGATAATAATTAATGTTTATAATATTGAAAATAATATTTTACTGTTTATGAAACGTTATTGCGTAAGGGTACAAAAGAAGACGGTCCCGGTACTCGAACCCACGATATGTAACGGTAATAATTATAGCGCACTGGCGGAGCGTGACCTTTCCAACAGTGTAAGCCTATCATGATGAAGGTTATTTCCCCTTGTGCTTATTTTTGGGCTGACATGGTTAGTGATTTATCCACACACATCGACCCCCCCCCCCGCATTTTTTCAGAACACTTCCCCTGAATTTTTCACAAAATTAAAAATCCTGGATAAATCCCTGGGATTGGTGTTTTCTTTGCTAGGCTGTGTATCTCCTACATTTCAACTGATAATTAAGTCAGTCTTATTCCTATCACAATGAGCAACGTAACGATAAAAAATATGCAAAGTAACATAAAATTAATAATAATAATAATAATAAAGAAACGAAAACAGAAGGAAACAGAAAAGTGCTGAATACTTTTTACAACCGCATAACCAAGTATCAGCATCATACCCTGAATCACAAAATCGGTGCACTTTATTTTCCGTTTCTGTTACTATGCCTGCTAGAGAAGGAAGAGGTGGGCCTACCTACATCCACAAGTTTCTTCTTGGCAGCAAAATCCTTGCTGGATAACGGAATCTTCAACAAGTTCTCCATCCCACCGCACAATCACACTCATTTTATTCCATAATGCACTTCACTATCACACCACAGCACAGGGCCGACAGTCCGCTTTCAACAGATGAAATTCGCAAAAGCAATACCTCGACAACAAGAACGGGGAAACAAAAAGAAACCAGATCCAAAATTGGTCACTGCTCAAAGCAGTGATCTTTCGGACTGTGAGGGGAATATCTCTTTCGGATATAAATAAATGCCCTCTCTTGCCTTAAAATTTCCTATATTTAGTAAAAAAAATTAAAAATATACAATATTAATTATAAAAGATATGCTCACTAATTGTAGGAGCACATCCAGAAATTTCTATCAAAGGACACGTAAGTGCTTTCTTAGGATACTGTAAAAGCAAATCTAGCACCTAGAGGATCATAAACAGGCTTTTCGAACGCTGTTCGAAGAGTGTTTGAATCACGGACTGCGTAATTAATAATATTTGGTTCACATTTGACATTAGATTTGTAAAATTGGTCCACTCTTCAGCTCTTATTAACATTTATTTATTTATTTTTGCACTTTTTAGCTCAATTATTACCAGCTGAGTTCATACATAAAAGGAAAACAGAGATCTTAAAATTTCTGATGTTTATGCTCTCCTACAATATAAAAACAGAAACAAGAATGTAGCACATCAATGTGTATCTAGTTTTCCCGTATCCCGCTCATTTTTAGGTTTCTCCTTTTCCCCCCTTCCTGTTAGAGTTTTGCTTCAGAATTCCCTGTTCCTGTGTTCCTGGAAAAAACCTCCTTGAAGCACCACCGGCTCAAATTTCCTTTGCAGTCAACCATTCATACCCGACAACTACCCTCCTCTTGCAGGACCTGTGTCTCGCTGGAGCGTGTTTAGTGAAGCCAACCCAAGCATAATGGTGCTAAATCTCGCACAAGTTTAAAAAGTCGTTTGTAAGTTGGGAATATAAATAAAACAAGAGGGCCACTTTTTGTTGTGGTTGAATTTTCTCAAACTTTTCACGGTACTTCCTGAAAAATGAATGTCAACCATTTTCACACATACAATTTCATTTCAGTCACATCAAATTGTTAATTTTTGTAAGGGCGTTGCAGAAAAATGTTAACTTCAAATTGAATGAGTATATTTTGAGAAGGAAAATATACCTATTGTCCATTTTTTTCCACTACGAAGTGGATGTAAACAAAAGCACGTGTTCTGGAGAAAGCCAGTGCAGCCCTATTGGTGGATTCTGGCAATAGTCCCTCCGCAGACCTTTTGCACCCTGATAGATAGTCCATTCAATGCCGTCTTGAAACTAGAGTAATGCAGCATTGTATGCTGTTCAAAGCATTTACTAGCCTTATCCTTGTTTATGAATTCATAACCATTCTTTAGTAAAGCACCTATGGTGACATTCACTCATTTAAATTAACGAAATTCCCGCTACTTGTCCGTCACTCCGTGTTGTGCAGTGTTGCAAATTCGCAATATTAAGTACAGTCTATAATCTTGAAACACAGGACTAGACAGAATCAGAAAACATGATTTACACTGACAGTAACTGACATGGGAATCTCTAGATTACACATGTGTTGATGTATATACCACAAACACGCACACACTACTTTCAACTTCATGCGTTTTATCTAGAATGGTAAAATCAACACACTGCAAAAGATTGTAGCGAAACCTTTGAGAAAGCCAAATTGCTTGGTGCAAATACAACCAGTGATGCTTAAAATCGTACGGAATATTAGTTTAGCATTTATTAAATGATCCACCTATGCTTCCTTTCCTTACTTCCCACATAAAACATGCTCAGATTTCAGGAACCTGAATTCCCCCAGCTTGTCAAAGAAAAATGCCAGATGCATACACTGGCAACTGCTTCCAGGAAGGAATTTGTAGAGGGCGGGGACACAAGCTTTTGGCGTTACAGATGGGCAAACTGTGCCATTCAGTGTTGCTACCCGACCTTTATAGAAACATCGTTACAATTCGGTAATATTCCAAAGCTGTTATCGTATCTAATTGCTACATAGCCAACTTCGCAACTACAAAGTTTTATTAATGTTCCAACACGCGTGTACGTAATAAGACATTCACATTTCTTGTATCTAATTCATAAGGGAAAAACTAACATAGTTGGAGACACTACTTCTGGTGGTCAAGAATCTTCCGAAACACTATTACCCTCAAGCACACGGCTATTTATAGCTTTCCTCCCCTCGACCCTGCAAAACCTGCCCTCCCTTTGCCGTGTGGTGGTTCTCGAGATTTTGCGTAGTGTTTATAGGTTGTAGTAAGTATCATTGAATGTTGATGTGGCTTCAATGGCAAGTGTTACAAAACATCTACATTTGAAACCTTGAGCAAGTGGCGATACCAAAATTGCGGGGAATCCAGAGTATTGTGTTGAATCGTTAACTTCTGAACAGGTGTCTTAAAAACAAGGATTTATGCGGTCCGCAAGGAAATTCAGCCGAACAAAAACGCGGATGGCACATTTTAGCCGATTTTGTACTTGCTGCCGTCAGCAGGAAAGTGGATGTTTGTTTTTCATGGATATGAGTTTGTCTACGCTGGTTAAATTATTGCATGATTCATTTGGTTTATTTTACTTCGCATTTCTGCCACACTTGATTAATCGCGAGGATGAGGATGAGTGATGATATGGTGAAATTGATGAAATAACACTCACAAAGAACATCCATGCCCAGGCCAAGATTCAAACTCGGGACTCCTGGCGTCGTAGCGCACAGTGATAACCACTCCGCCAGCTGTGTGAATTCTTCTTACATGGTATATTACCATTGACGAGAACTGACATCGTAAGTGTTTACCTCTATTTTATTATATTTTCTTCATCTCTCGTATTTACAACAGTGTTCATTTTAAAAACTAATATTTGCACATTTTTAAAAGCCACTTTAGATTCGAAACGTTGTGAAAAATACTGACACTGAAGCTAACACGTGCGCTAGGAGGGAGGAGCAAGTGCTGGCGAATAGAAAGTGGGCACCGCGCGCATTAATACAAATTTCGGTAACTTATTGGCCACACCTACTTCGTTTTAAAGCTGGAAACAGTATAGTTTACCCCAACCCCTGAAAAAAAAATACTTTGCTTAATCCTCCCTGGTGGAAAGAAATACTGCGGACGTCCATGAACAACACTTTTTCTAAACATGAGGTTTGCAACACTGCTGTAAGCCTGTGGCCGTAGGTTTACAAACCTAGGGTTTGGCCCGCTCTTCTCCCTATATTCCTTGCTCTTCTCCATCCAGATACAGTAGGCACTGCTCCTTCGCGGTCAGAAATTTGTAAGGCAACATTCAGAGGGCTTACAACTTTCCTCAAGCAGATGGCGGGAGTTCCCATGTGCCCCTGGTGCTGAAGTGTTGCAATCTAACAAACAGGATCTCGAAGACTGGTATCGGGCCGAGTTTAACTTTGAAGTTTTTATGAATTTTGCCACATTTTACTAGAACTAATAAAGTGTAAGCCCGGCTTACAAGGCTTACATGGACGCTCCGCGCCTGTTATAGCGTACTAAGGAATAATAAAAATGGTTATAGTGTACTAAGGAATAATGTTATATGGTATGAAAGAACTTGATCCGAGACGCTAGACAGAAGACGGTGAACTGAACGCAAGGCGATGAGAAAGGAATTTGGGGAATGTTCGGTCAAGGTAAAATGACGTCAGAACAAAGAAAGAACCTGTTTGACCAATTAGAAAACGCGTCGGTAGATTTCCAGAACCGGTTTTTCAACGTTAACCAGAACGTAAGAACAGGGGAAGGTATGCAACACTGTAGCAGAGAACAAGGGAGGGATTGAACCAGACAACAAAGGATGTCTGAGAATACGCGGTCAAGGTCAAATCTCTGAAGCTATTCGTCGCTTGTAGAACTGGTTTCCGCCGCCAATTAATATTCCGCTCATGTTTGCCTCCAGGGCACGGGGATTAGGGTAGAGCGCTTACATGTCAGAACATGTTTCCGTCAAAGTTTTATGTTTTCTCCACTGCCCACGAAGGTGAAGTAAATTTCTCCTGTAACCTTTATAGATCTGAATCTGTCTTCTTGTGTGGGGAATCTGTTCTTGTAATTGTCGAAGATCTCATCTGATCTGTAGACGCATGATGGGTACTCTTCTCTATTTAGGACAATGTATTTTTTTCGTTTCAAAATCAATTCAGTGTCTGTGAAAGTACCTCGAATAATGATGTCTATGTTGTCATCAATGATGAATCTAGTTTCTGGTTTTATGTTGTTCATTTGGTGGGTGCCTCTGATAGACTGCAATGCTAACAGTGTTTTTGTTTGCAGCAAGCAGCAAGAAGAATAAACAGAAACCAACATAGAATCCAGAAAGAGAAATCAATAGTCACATTCAGTGGCGTACGCAAGGGGGGTTACGGGGTTTAACCCCCCCCCTTGAGCCTGTGAAATGTTATGAAAAATGCTGTGGAAAAAATAATTAAATGACCAACTTACCACAGTCAAAGATCTAGGACAATACTATTACTACTACTACTACTACTACTATTACTACTACTACTACTACTACTACTACTACTACTACTACTAATAATAATAATAATAATAATAATTTGAATTATTATTTCCATGCAGCACGAAAAATAGCACAGCATTCCAAACACATGCGTCTTTCAGAGAGAAAGCCTTGAAAATTAACATGTATTCTTGAAAATAAAATATGAGGGCAACTATGATTTAAAAGAGAGAAAGCTTGTTTTGTATCTCAGTTGCAACAATGTTCAATACACTGGCGTACGCAGGATTTTTTTTCGGGATGGGCTGGAATAGTAAATGTGGATAGCACATGCCTTCGTTTTGGAGGGCAGGATGCATAATAAAATATTTCGTATTTTTGGAGCTTTTCAGTCTATTAAAATTGTATTCAAAGACAAAAATGGTAATCAGTATTCATTTTAAAAGAGGTTTCGCATTTACACATTTTGATTTTTTAAAGTTCTTAACGAATTTTTATTTGAAAATTCTGATTTTCTCAAAATTTTGGTAGGGGCTGTAACCTCATCAGCCACCCCTCTACGTTCAATGAACATGTATTTTTTTGTGTGAACAATGAGAATTAACTAAAGAAAATTCTTTGTTCGTTGTAAGCGGCTAATGTATAGACAAAGGCTAGGCGGACAAGAACAGTCGCCAGTCAACCTTCACATTGTTTACCGCAGCATGTTGGAGTGTCTCTCTTTTAAAATGTCTCACCTTGTTGACTAGACAATTATTCAAACGACAATAAGCTTAACTATTGTAAAATGTTTTGTTGGCAAGAACAGAGAGAAAATCCAAATGTGAATTATCGGGACATTTATGAGGAGAAGAAGCCGGAAAAATTCCAACCAATTCCGGGAATCGAACCCGGATCTCCCGCGTGGTTGTCAGACGCTCTACCGACCAGACTACCGCAGCTCCTTGGATGAGTTCCATACTTTAATTATTTTAATTTATTTTAATATATTTTCTTGATTTTATGGATTTTCTTCACACTTAAAATGTCTCACCTCGTTGACCAGACAATTATTTCGTAACAAAGAAACAAAAAAATGCTCCCAGAATTTGATAAAAATCGAATGACTAGAAAGTTATATTGTTCTATTGCTTTCGTAAATACTATATTTATGTAGATCTCTAGTACTTAATAGTATTAGTAGTATTATTAGTAGTAATTCAGTTAATTAATTAATTATAAGTATTATTAATTGATTGTGATTATTATTATTTAATTAAAGTATAATAAAACAATGGTAATGTGAATTTGGAGAAAGTTTTAGAAATAACCCCCCCCCTTGATAAAATCCTGCGTACGCTACTGGTCACATTCATAGCACAGTTAATGAACTACATAGCTGAAACCATAGAGAAACATAAAACTGCAAGCACAATCTATATAGATCCTTCCGAGGCATAGGATAGAGTAAAAACATGGCTTGCATATGGACAAACTCAACAACATAGGAATAAGCTAGACAGCCAATCCTATTTTCAGTACAAAATTCCAATTACTCAAGTAAGCTACATCATACGTAGTACATAAGAAGAGCAAATTAGCATCATCAGCAGTAAACCATCATGCAACTTCTACCTGCTGAAACGACTAAGTGAGTATAATGTATCAGAAAAATGTCTACATTACAGACTAATTTACCTCTACATTAATAATACTACCAGAATACTAAGGCTTCAAAAGTGAACACTAACAATAAAGTTCAGACTAAATTATAGGGCATGTTATAACGGTCAAATATTGAGTAACAGGTAAATAATCTAATTGCCCGTTATTAAGAATTAATTACAATTGGTAATATTAAAATCCGTCGCGAATAAAGGTGTCTAGCGACTGCCTTAGCCAACGCTAGCTTGCTCAACCACAGTTTTTCGCCCGAATCCGGATTTACATGCATTCATATGGAGAATAGCACGAAAAGAGCAACTTCTAAACCAATGGACCGAATTGGATGAGAATTTAACCAGCGGAAGACCACATCATGAAAGTACAGATTCCAGAATTTCAGCCTATTCAGAACAGAACTACGGGAGTTATAAATTATTAAAGATCCATCGCTGAAGACGGTATCCTGTTGAGATGGACCTTGCTGAACGTGTCGAACACAATAGCGGATGATTTAGCCTAATCTCTGCACGAGGGGCTGCTAACAGAGGTCAAGGACCGGCCAGAGCTTTGACCAGGATAGGAGGACAACGGTGAAAGCACCAAAAACAATAAATAGGCACATAAACACAGAGGCTAGAGCGTCACCACGTTCAAATCTTGAATAAAAGGGATGATTCGGAATAGCGAGAAAAACAGTTTGCCTAGAATCGACACCGGAGTGTGAGCTACGCGCGACCTAGCTCGGAGTCGCGATCAGACTCGTGGTCTGTATTTGTCTTTTATTCGAGTGAGTGTTTAGAGCCATGGAGTAGAGCAGAGTGGACACCAGGGGGTTGTTTTCCCCTCGCCGTCAACGCGTCCGTGTACATACGTGTGGTTATGTGAGAAAAACGCCAGATACGTTCACCTGTGTCAATCGTCCGAAACAACGTCCTAAGTTAGCAGAAATTAATAACAATTGATAGCAAAGTTAATACTGAAGTGCATAACAGCCAATACTAAAGTTAATAACATTTGATATCCATGTGTGTCCATGTGAAACCGCGAATGGCTCATTGCGTATGTTCGTCTCATCGCCTAAGCCAAGTTTCTACGTACAAGTGACAGCGAAGGACTGACCTATTACTGCGCTAGTTGTCGTATGGAGTCGACAGTGTACGTGTACCGTCACGGACGTGCCAACGAAGTCAACGAGTGACACCAGGATAACCGCGAAGTACAACGCTCGAGTGTGGACGCCTTCCAAAACTGTAGGACCACTTTCACCCGACCCATGTCAGAGGGAATGCAGCGAAGCTAAGATCCAACCATGTGCGTGTGTGTGAGAGAGATGACACCAATCTACCTAGAATCTGCGTAAATCAAATCATTGCATAACTTAAATCAGTGCTATGGCATACCTAGACATCCTTATTCCGGCGGACTAATCAACGTTATAGATCAGAGTATATGTTATCAGCCAAACAATAGTTCATTGAAATATATTTGTACCTTCAGAAAAGATAAAAGGGTTCGCACAAAGAACAATTATTCACATTATACTTAAAACCCTAAACGGTAAATTATAAAAGGCAATGTAGCCAAGAAATAGCATGAGTATAGTCAAAGTATTAATTAATCTAACATTTGTAATTGTCATATTGTCACGATATGCCATGGAATGTGTGTATGAATGAGAGAGAGAGAGAAAGAGGGCAAGATGTACTGTTTATTTATCTGTGATTTAATATATGTGTATATTCAGAACCACCGTAGTACTATGTCACGTCATTTCAGGTGCTTGAAAACAAATCCTCCTAGGTTTATTCTCGGTAACTCCGACTGTAGGCACTTATCCTGACCGTCTTATAATTCATGTAATGTTTAATTAGAGTGACAGGTGTGTCACGGGGGAGTGATTCTGCGTTGTTGCGTCGCTTCGTCGTTGCTTAGTTTAGTTAGTTTTCTTATAAGCACGTAGCAATCTTGCAAAGGATTATATCTCCCTACATCTACAAATCAATAGTAATTTTTCTAAATACTACGAACTTGAGCAACATATAGTGAAATACACAACACAAGATGGAAAGATAATTACAAGTAGAACAGCAGACACTCAATATCTCAAAACAATCAGGTAAAAATATTCGACAACAAACTGCCTCATAACATAAATATGCTGTCCCCAAAACATATACAAATACAATCAATAAAAAACTTCTTAAAAAGGGAAAACTCTCTACAGTCTCACAGAGTTGGTGGAAAATAACAGCAATAGTCAATAGTGCTCAATTTGCATACAGTTCACATACAAATTTCTTGAAAAGGCTCAAAACAGTCTCCCATCTCGGTTCTCATCTGTACTTGGACAACAAAAACCTGCAACAAATTCTTAGAAATCCTTCCTTACCTACCCTTGCTTGAATAGCAAAACGTGCAATCTTCATACTAAAATAATGAAAAAAAGGCATATCTATGTACTTAAAAGTGTGTATATGTAAGAGAGAATATGCGTTTTTTTTAAAAAAAAATACGGTTTTTTGCGTAACTTTGTGAATTAAATACTAGTACATTTTGTCAAATTATACTATACATTTGTACTATAGTCAAGAAAAATGATACTATAATTTGGCTAGTAGTTTGTGCGTTCGCAGTAAATCTGAGAGTTTTAGCTTTATTTGTCCGTAGCTGGATATAAGTGTAACTTGTTAATCTCGTCAAACACAAAATCTTCTAGATATTGAACTATGTAACTTCAATTTTGAAAGCCAACTGAACTCTAGCGTTTCGAATTACATATAGTATAGGCCTCTATAGTGGTAAAATACATCCAGTCTGTAAAATCTTGGAAATGTTGTCTCTTTCTCTGCCGATCCAGACCAAAAGTGTTCTCAAATGATATTTCTTAACATAACTAACTTTTCAAGAAAAGAATATCTTGTGCCGAGATAGCTTAGTTGGTATAGAATTAGGCTTTTAACCTATAAGGAGAAATGACCAAATTGGTCCTAGCGCCTATGACCCTACTTGGGTTCATCCGCCAAGCTATCTGCTTCGAGCCTCCGATGCCTTGCCGTTCAGGTTCTACCGTCGACAAGTGCGTTCCTTCGCCGATCCAGCGAAGGTGAGAATTATGGAGAGCGACTCCCTATATATAAGCTTAGCTCAATGTTGGTCACTCCTTTGACACTCACAAGCGCAGAACTCACACAAATCTCACGCAATATAAATTTACTCTTATAAATAAATCCTTGTACATCAATAATGTATTGCAACACTCTCGCTATTATTGGTCAGTCTCTCTTTATTCAACTCTCACAAAAATCCTGTGCTACCATAAGTAAGATCTGCCGAGCGTATAGGATCTATAAGAGTCTTCACTAGTTCGATATTGTTTGAAATTTCACATAACACATTATAAAAAGCTTTGTATTCCGTCTGTACCTCGTGTGTCGTCAAAGCATCGGCAACATCCTCATGGTTAGTATGGTAAAAATCAAAAATATGTTTTGTGTTATACAAGTCCTGCAAATAATACTGGATTCTTTCGCACATCCACTTAACATATCGTTGGCATTTATTTAAACAGCGTTCTCCTTGGCAAGTAAAATAACGTTCAGAGAGTAAATCTTCATCTTTACAGCATACGCACTCACACTCGTAGAAATGGTTAACAACACAATCGTGGGCTAGTTGGTTGCCTTGATTAGAATAACATCCCCAGCATATAATATACTTGCTAGGTGTATACCTCTTCAAAGTCTCCAACACACAATCCTTATAGATATAGTTGGAAAAACATGGACATGATGCAATTATTTGACTCATGTCCTTGTCGATTACTTCGTTGGCGTCATTTCCAGTAACAGATCGTTCCACTCACAAGTACACGAATAAGAGAACCTGAAAAATAGAAACATAATTGTAGTACTTGTTCACATTACGCATATTCATTTTTGTACATACATTTACTTCGTTTCTTTGTTCTCTGGATTTATATATTATTTTAAAAAAACTAGTGAGGAAATATACATTCCAGTGGTAAAATCTCTTGCGAGGTACTTACCGTAGTGGGTAAAGCCTTGTTTGTGGAGATTGAAGACGCCATCTTTCACTAATGGTCCCTTCCAGTCACACACACAAAATTAGAAGAACCTGAAAAATAGAAGAATAGTTGTATTACTTGTTCACATTACGCATATTGTTTTTGATTTGTATTGACTTTTTCTTCATTTCAATATTTGTATTTACATAGTATTTAAAAACACACTACATAATAAAAAGAACTTACCTTAATTATAGCTTCTCTTTGAGTTCTTTGTCTTCAACTCTCAGAAAATTATAACAACTTGATATCTTTTCTGACACAATGCTTCACCAATACTTATCAAAATAGCTTCTGCATCTTTTACGCGCTTTTTATATCTCATAAGCAAAATTGGCGCTTTCTCTGATTGGTTGTAATAAAACTGACGCTTTCTCTGATTGGTTGAAATAAAACCAACGCTTTCTGTGATTGGTTGAAATACAATCCGAGCGTTTTCTGATTGGTTGAAATAAAACCCAAGCGATTTCTAATTGATTGAAATATAAACCGACGACGATCTTTCTAATTGGTTAAAATACAGTAGTAGAAAATTGATGCTCAGTCCGAGATAGCTTTCCCTTCTTCCTAATTCGGATAAAACCCTTACGTTTCGTTCTCCTTGTTTAGGGTAAAAGCCTCTCTCCAATTTAATTGAGTTTCCAAAATTCTTTTTTTCTTGTGTTCTGGGTAACCTTGGGTTACTTTGACAAAAACATATTCTAACAAGCAAGCATTCTACCCTAATCCCCATGCTACAGCATTCAGTGCCCTGGAGGCAAATCTGAGCGGAATATTAATTGGCAGCGGAAACCGGCTCTACAAGCGACACATAGCTTCAAAGATTTGACCTTGACCGCGCATCCTTTGTTGTCTGGTTCAATCCCTCCTTTGTCCTGTGGTACCGTGTTGCATACCTTTCCTCTGTTCTTGCGTTCTAGTTGACCTTGGAAAAACCGGTTCTGGAAATCTGCCGACGCGTTTCCTAATTGGTCAAACAGGTTCTTTCTTAGTTCCAGCGTTCTGACGTCATTTGACCCTTGACCGCACAACCCCCAAATTCCTCTGTCGTCTCCCTGCGTTCAGCTCACCATCTCCTGTCTAGCTTCTCAGATCAACTTTTTTCATACTATATAACATTATTCCTTAGTACACTAAAACCATTTATTATTATTCCTTAGTACACTATAATTATTATGATGGCAAACCATCACAGGAACATACTACCGAAATCTCCTGACGAAGTTACGGGAGACTGTCAAGACGAAGCGTCGCGGGAAGCTGTCCAAGGGGGTATTTTTGCTCCACGACAACGCCCGAGCTCATTCTGCACAGGACACAATCATACATGCTGCTTCTTTGGGCTATCAAATTTTGCTTCACCCCCGTATTCTCCTGACATGGCACCCAGTGACTTCTTCCTCTTTCCTCGGATGAAGAACCCATTGCGCGGCAGGAATTTCCAGAATGACGACGAGGGGATTTTCGAGGTGGAACGTTTCCTGTACAGCCAAAATGCAGACTTATACAACCAAGGTCTCTGCCAAGTCATCCATCGTTGGGAAAATTGTGTCGCATTGAAGGCTGAATATGTAGAGAAGGACTAACACCATCATCAAGTTTCATGGTCGCAGCTTGATTTTTTCGGTGATAATTGCAACTTTATGACTACCAAAAACCATACAAGCAATTTTAAGAACTTTTTTTAAAATAAAAAAATCGATTTAAAAAATAAAAAATCTGATCAAAATTTTTAAAAAAATCATTTATCCACCCTGGAGCTATATAGTAAACTGCGAAAGAGTCGCCTAGCTTTACTGGACGAATCAATGCTCGAAGGGAGAAGAACGTAGAAAGTATGCGCAATGTTACAATCTGGATTTTAGATCAGTATTTCTCTTGTATGAATTGTGTTTATTATCGCTCACTTTTACCATGGCAATTTTGCTAGGTATTAAAACTCCGTTGTTCTGTCAGCAGCGGAAGATATTTACGGTTCCTGCTTCTCTATCGGAGTTTAACTTGGAGTCCTGCAAATCAGCCAATTTCTCTTTCTCATACTCGCCTGCTGACCGAGCCAAATTGTCTTCGTCTCACCGAAAGCCCGTGCGATCGAAGAACTACAGTTCCGCCGCTCTTATATCTTATATCGTTACATTTCGTGGGTTCGAGTACCGGGACCGTCTTCTTTCGTACCATTAACACCCTTCATAGCGTTTCATAAACCATAAAAACATTTTCAATATTATAAACATTAAGTATTATCTTTTTATACATTACATACTTTACAGTAATAAACATAAAATCATATGCATAGCGTTTAGTACCTCTAATTACCTTCTATTTGCATATTTTCCATAAAATAAATAATTAAAAATTCATAAAAGTTATAAGTATGCAAATACATAAATGTAAATTATTCTATCAAGATGCAATTTTCTTCTAAATACATGCAAATAAATTATAAGTATATGCAAATTAATTATGAATATTAAACACCGACCGAGTTTATCGTTTTCTACAACAACTTACTGTCATTTTTTGTGTCATGATTTCGCATTTACTATTGTTGGATAAAAGAGTAACTTGTGAATAAATTAGTGCAACATGTTTAAGACCAAACTATCTACGCCCAAACCAAAATCGAAGTGAAATTATCACGAGGAGTGTTAGATTTATTGGCGTTTATAATTTTATGTCGTTAGGTTAGGACTGTGAGGTTTGGTGCTGGTAGGAATTTTCTACGTTTTTGTTCAGTTTGGTGTGCTAAATTTGATTCTATGATCTTTTGCAGGTGTTCTCTAGGTATTTGAGTGTGCGTACAACCGGTTTTTAGGAATGAAAAGCCATTGTGAAGCTTATTATTTCCTCTCCTACATTATAGGTCTATTCATGCACATTACTATGCTGGTGAGCTGACCTTGGTAGTGCATGCGACGAATGTTAATTTAATTTAAATAGTGGTTCTACAGAAAGAGATAGAACATAACAAACTTCCAATACAGAAACAATTCGTGAAAAATAAATAGACTGTGAATGCTCGGGAGATGTGAGTAAATGAATTATTCATTGCGAGTTTTTATTTTATTGTTTTCTTATACGGTATGCGCCAAAATATACAGTACTGAAACTCGCGCATCTCGAACACGTGGTTGCGTTTGTCGACGGGGCATAGCTCCAGCTGCACGTGTTCGCAGGAGTGAAAAGGAAGTTGTGTTGTGCAATTGTTGTTGGAAATGGGTCTCTCGACGGAGGAAAAAGTATTCATAGTTGAGCATTATTTCCGCTCATACGGAAGCGGTCGTGAAGGTGGACCGAGTTTGAAAAAGGTGACTGGTCTATATGCAACCCAAATGACAATCGTCCACTCCACATGCCCTAACCTAACCTAACCTAACCTTAGGTTTCCTGACAGTTATGCAACCCAAAAGGCACGATTGTTATTTGGGTTGCATATAGACCAGTCACTATATTGTAACATGTCTTATACTTTTGTTCATCTTTTCATTTCAGTACTGTATATTTTGGCGCATACTGTATTTATTGTTAATAATTAGTGCTCGGAAGATGAAAAACCTTTTTTTCTGGCCCTTGAAGACCATGCTAAACCTGATGTAAGTCAGTTTCCCTGAACCAGAAAACATTGTTTTTATGTTGCATCGTTTTGCACTTTCCGGTCTATTTTTTTATGTCATTTTCCAGTATTTTTTTTTGCGATCTTTGATCATTTTTAGGTTTCTTTTTGCTCTTTCCCTGTTGTTTCGCAAATTTTAAATGCGTTTGTTAGCATAAATTTCCTAACATGGTATTTTTATCAAGTACGCCATTACTCGAAACTTTGCTCAATAAAGAAGCAAAACATTTTTAACGGAAATAAATTTATCTTTCCTCCAACAAACTTAAAATGCTTTGGGTGAAACTTACTTCGAGGTAACCTTGCTGTCCAGTATTATCAGTTTACTCTGTGGTTTTAAAGTACGATTAGTAACAACAACAAAAATGTAATCTGATTCAGGCGAAACACAACTGTGTTTTCAGACGCTGACCGAGTACAAGTCCGCCCCCCTCTGAAAGGAGGTGAATGACTTTTACAGAAAAACCTTCAGTGTATTTTACGTAACCTTGAAGTAAAATTAAATAAAATTAGATTAGCACTTATTTGCCTTTTCTCCTTTGCTTCTGTAGTATAAACCACCAAATTATTTTAGGTCATTTTTTAATAATTTTAAATGTCATTCCACATGACATTTTTTTGAGATTTTTTCGTTCACAAAATTCCGAAATTCCAAACCCTATTAATAATAATCCTCGAGGAAGGAAAATATATGAAAATTACATAAAATTGCTATCTGCAATACTAACTTACTTTGTAACTCCTGAAGCCTTCTGCCGTGAAGGATATATCGGCCATGTAGTCGTTAGGTAGGTTCATGACTTCGCTTTTCCCTAGTCCTAGATAAACTGTGAATTTATCGTTGGAAAATTCGCTAAAGTCGCATGGCACAGACGAATAGATCTTGTGTTTTATTCCAAGGTACAGATCTCTAGTCACTTTCCATTCATTCACAAGGTTCAACTCCGGCTGAAAAATAGAAATTCAATGGAAATTCATTGCGCTAGCTTCCAAGAGTATTGTTTATTTTTAATATACTCAGTTTGCTTCTTTGATGGCTTATTTTCTGTAGGAATCAAGGTCCTACCACCATTGGTGTGGCGAGGGGGGCGTAGACCCCACCGGAAATTGACATAATTTATTTCAAGTTACACAAAGGCAGGAACAGTTATTGTTTACAGTAATAAAGAAAAGTTTATTTACGTAATTAGTTCGAACAGAATAAAAAAGCACTGGCGTATGCAGGGGGAGCTGATGGGCCTAGCCTCCATTGAAATTTTGAGAAAATAAAAAAAAATCGAATTAATGCAGTAAAGAACTCCGGGGGTGGGGAAAACAAAAATGATAACTGGAAACCACCCTTAAATTGAACCCAGATTAACACCTTGTCTTTGAACAACTTTTAAAACTAAGGTTACAACTGTTAATTGTGAAGTATTTTATTGTGTAACCCCTCCTCCGGAATGAAGCTATGATATATACACCTTTACGATTGCAGCTCCCTTCGAAAAACAGAATAGTGTAACATACAGGAACCAGGCTATATTTTCATATTCTACCATTAAATCAAGATAATAAATTGGTCCACAATTTCCAAAATTTCAAAAATTATAATTTTTTGTGAGAGGTCACACATAATAATCTTAGTAAAAATTTCACCCCTATAACTTTTAGAGCCTTTTATTAACAGTTTCAAACTAAATACAATAACTATGAATTTCAATACACTATCTGTATGAAATGTGAAAAAATAAGATAAACAAGATAGGATGGATGTTTACTCATATGGCGGATTAAGTAGTGAAGTGTCACCATTTATATATAGAATAATAATAACTTTGGAATAAAATAGGTTTATTTTTATTAGCTTATAGAAGTTGCTATTGTAAAATAACAATTATATCCGTGCTAATAATTATTATTATTATTTCCACTAATCCAATTTTATCAATGACCTGACCCCTCCCCCCTTCCACAATAATTTCTGGGTACACCCATGCCTACCACTGCTATAGGTGGCGAGTGTGAAGTCACTTGTATGATAATTATTTTTCATTATTTATCAATAGTTTTGATTATTAAAGTGAAATAATAAGAAAAACTCAAGATGCTGACCAAGGCGGAAATTTATTTTATTATAAAACATAAACTAAACGTAACGTTTCAACCTTCTAGCAAGGTTTTCTTCAGACTCTGCACCAAGTACAAATGTAACAAGGTACAAAACAGGATGATATATATACACAAACATTACTCCCCTCCAGACTATTAGAAAGTTGTTCTGGAACATTCTAGCAGGTGGCTTTCCCTTGTCAACTGTACTTTCACCTCAAAGTGAATATGGTTGGACTCTCTATCTCACGCTCTATTTCCTTCATTCTTCTTCCTTCTTCTCTCCTCTTTCTCTCTTGTCCTTTCCACTCTTTCTAACACCTTCCATTCTTTGTTTAACTTCAGTCCCCCATTCCAGTTCATTGTGTCTTCTTCACCTTTCTTCTCTAAACGTTACGTTTAGTTTATGTTTTATAATAAAATAAATTTCTGCCTTGATCAGCATATTGAGTTTTTTATATCATGGAAAAAAGGCTTAATGGTGTTATGAAATAATAATTGTTGTACTAATGGTTTAACAAATCGTAGTGCAAAAGAACAGAAATGTTGGAACTATAATTTAAACTTTTACAAAGTTATATTGTTTGAAATAATAATTATGTGCATATTGTACTAAAAGAACTTCAAACAATATCTTTTGGCATTTTGTTAATATTCTTATATTAATGACACAGTTTGAATTGACATATATTAGACAGGCCGTAATAATAAACACTAAATTTTTCAAGTCTCGCCCACCCCCACCCCCTAATGCATTTTGTTTAATTCGAATTCAATTTTGCTTTTAGGGGGGATGCCACTCAGTGGCGTATTTTTTATTTAATTTCGGAAGGCAGATTTTCGGGAGTATGCAAATTTGTACCAGCCACTAAAAAAACTGGGGGCTAAAAACATCCCTGGCAGGGATAAAAAGTAATTTTATTTTGCTTGGGATAAAATTCTCGAGGGAGGGGGTGAATCCCTGGCATCCCCCTGTTAATTTGCAGGTGACCAAACACTTATGTGTTCGACTCATGATCATCCCAATCGCGTCGTTTATGCTTCATGTGAGTATTCTTCCACCTCAAACCATCATTCCCAGATAGCACATAAGCTTGGGGCAAGCTTGCGATAGCTTCCTTTTAGCTTGTCAAAGCAAGCTTGACATGGCAAGCTCGATGTAAGCCTGATGCATGTGATAAGGATAACAATAGACACACCCATTTAATATAACAATAGAGATACTTATTAAACATAAACAATAGTGACAAAATTAAATAAAACTGAAACACAGTGCAATGAATTCCTGTGTGAATAAAGCACCAAAGCTTTTATTTCATGCGGCGTACACTAGATGGCAGTGTAATTCAAATTTAAAATAAACAAAAGTTTTAGTAACATAAATAAGGATAACTTTGATTGTAATTAGTGAAAAAATGTGTTTCATTATCCTTCAAAAGATGTGTGAATATTTAAGTTGTAACGAAGATCAGAAAATGAAATGTGGAGAATAAAAGTGAAACTCCCATGATAAATATTTTTATCCCAGACTATATAATCTGGAGCTAAGTACTGCAAACAACATCATCAAGGTATAGGTAATCGTAAGTCGGTCTCTCTTGTGTCACGCATCGTGGGCCAATTATTCCAGGTGGAAGCCGTAAGTCTGGAACGGACAAACGGTACCAATTGTGCCTATACGGTGGTTAGGTGATTGCGAGGAACCTTTTTGGTTGAACACGTTGAGTGGAGCAGACATACGACTTGCACTATTTTTTGAAACTGTTTTCCCTTACTACCTTCATCCTTCCTCTTCTTTTGTCTTGGGCTCTACAATTAGTTTGGAATTTGGATTCGCTTCTTTGGATTGAGTTGTCAGTTGGTTTGAGTTTGTGCCTCTTTTCCCATAGGATTTGCGTTTGTTCTATTGGATCATATAAACAACTCACGGTTGTGGTCTTCTGATATGCATCATGGTCTTCCTGCAACGCTGCTACGACAGCGAGAAGGGGTGAAAACCTTCACCGGAGGTACTAAACGGACGGACGGTCCAAACTCCGAGACGATGCTCGATTCACGAAGTACCAATGATCCAATGCAAACGTCCAGCTATTCCACAAAACACCGACGTCGCAATTCCTATGAAGGATTACCTCTACCTCAACGTCAACGATCTAGATCACCAATTAAACGAGATACAGGAAATACAGCTCATGCAACCCAACTAAAATCCAAACAACAGGATAACAGCTTATACAACTTCCTGCTCACCAATTACGACACCAAATTCAATACAGCAAAACATGTGTTCCAACAAACATCTAAGTATGTACCAAGGGCACAAATTGCACAAATACTGTTCACCCGTAATGGCATCATATTGAAATCACCAGATCCAGACTTTGCAAAACTAATTAGAAACAAAGCTTCTTTTGAAATTTATGGAGCCAAAGCAAACATCCAAACACTGAATGCTTCCACTCAAAAACAACCACCACCACCACATAAATCCCCACTACTATCAGTAGTCATCAGGGGTGTAGAACCTGTCTTAACAGACGAGGAGATCTTTGAGGAACTGGAATGCGAAGGTGTACAAATCCGCAAATGTATCCGTATTCGCAATAACAACGGACCCACATACATGGTGCGGGTCCTAACAGACTCACAAAATGCTCTGGACACACTACTACACAGTGGAGCATACATATACAGACGCAGGTACAAAGTTGAACCATCCCGTTCTCAACAACCTCTTCCATTGCGGTGCGAAAAATGCCAACAGTATAACAAGCACACTACCGCTGCATGTCCAAACCGAGATAAATGCGGATACTGTTCAGGACCCCATTCAACCAAAGAATGTCAAAACCAAACTGCTCCACCAAAATGTGTCACATGTACGGAAAACCATCCTACATACAGCTACAAATGCAAAGCCAAGCCAGAAGCAATACCTGAACACCCCGACCTAACAGTCCCCCTGCGCACCAATGACACTGCTACGGAACCTGACAACTCACTACGACATCCTGTAACAGTGGAAGATCTAATACGTTTCTTCACACTGACTCTCCAAAATGTGCACCCATTTCTAAGAACGCACATATTAACCCAAGTAACGGCATCGGCAAAAACCATTTTCAACTTGCAACTCCATGCAACATACTCTGGTCCTCACGTGCATTTCCACATATCCCACTTGGAAACTGCGGTTTAAGGTTTTTATTTTATTTGATTTAGTTTATTTTACTTCGCGTTTTGTGCCTCTTGGCTAATTTGCGAAGATGGGGATGAGTGATGAAATGATGAAATTGATGAATGGACATTCACAAACAACCAAGCCCGACCGGGATTCGAACCCGGGACCCTTGGCGTCGCAGCGCGATGTGCTAACC
This sequence comes from Lepisma saccharinum, assembly GCF_977018435.1. Taxonomy (NCBI): domain Eukaryota; kingdom Metazoa; phylum Arthropoda; class Insecta; order Zygentoma; family Lepismatidae; genus Lepisma; species Lepisma saccharinum. The sequence continues at coordinate 21,076,889 of NC_139248.1, forward strand.
ACTCGGCCACAGGGTCGGGCGGTTTAAGGTTTTGAATATGGCAGTACGGAATATGTATAATTTTCTATTTTTAAATATCCGATCCGTTTCTAAACGAAAAGCTTTATTGCAACACCTGCTCTTGGAAGAATCTGTTCACTGCTTTGCGCTAAACGAAACCTATCTTGCTCCAAAAATGATCTGTCATATTCCACCATACAACATCTTACGCCACGATGGCCCGCCGGGCTTAAGAGTAAACGGCGGCACAGCAATTGGAGTAGATAGAAAATTACCATATCGAACAGTTACCTTCCCACCACACTTCCACTTGCCAGAACATACTGCTAGTACAATCTACTTTCCATCCCGGGTCGTTACATTTGCTACCATCTATGTAAGACCAGGGGAGACTATTCCATACCAATTCTTTCAACATATCCAAACCCTTAGCAAACATTATATCATAGCAGCAGACATCAATTATCATAGCCGAACCATGCAAGACAAAACAAACTTTTTACAATTTCTGGACCAAAACACTACAGCAGAATTTCATGTACTGCCCAGAGCCACACGTCCCATAAGTAACACTACCTCTGACGTTGTTATAACATCAACATCTCTAAGTGCCTGCTTGAACATATCTGTGCTGGATTCCATCGGCAGTGACCATGACCCAGTGAAAATTACCTTAAATCTTGGTAACCGCAATACGAGCAGTACAATACAACCTCGAAAAATCTGGTGTTATAACAAAGCGAACTGGGAGGCATATAGTGAAAAGCTACAGAATGCTTTTTCTCACCCGCATCCAGAACCAAACAATTCAGAGGAACTCGATACGGCGGTGGAACATGTTACTGCTCAGATTACCAGTGCGGCAACCACTAACATACCTACGACCACTCTGAATAGTTACAAACCAAAGCTACCTCCGCAATATCTTCACCTAATCACAGCATCACGACGAGCATACAGGGACTATCTCCAGACCAGAAATCCTGAATCCCTTAACTTACACCGTCAATGGCTGCGTACAGTTCATAACTATATAAAAGCTTATAAACAACGTCGATGGATTGAAACGTGCAACCAATTGAGTGACGAAAGCCATCCCACAAAATACTGGAAACGTTTCAAGGTGCTCACTGGACAATCCAGAAGTACTCCTTATCCGATAACAATCAAGGACGCAGCTCTAAACACAGACACTGAAAAAGCTTATGCCTTCGCAAATGCCTTGCAAGACACTTTCACTCCGACACCGCAACTAGCTCCAAATCTCCGCCTCCAGACCAAAATTGACAGAGTCACAAACCCCAATAACAGGCAACTGCAACCCAGTAATACGCACACTATTGATCCTACAAATGCTCTAACTGTTCCTATCACAACAGACGATATTATCAATACTGTGTGTAGGAAGAGAAACACTGCTCCCGGATTGGACAATATCACATACGTATTGATTAAACAGGCCCCGCTTGCATTGCTGTCCTTTCTGACCATTATCTACAATTTTATCCTCCGCACAGGACACTACCCGACAGACTGGAAGATTTCAAAGGTTCTAATGTTCCCAAAACCAAACAAAGATAGTACCAACCCAACAAACTATCGACCTATTCAGCTCACATCAACCTTTAGTAAAATATTCGAACGCATCATTGTTCGACGCATACACATGCACTTACAAGCACACAGTTTACTTCCGTCGCACCAAGCAGGCTTTAGACCTCAACACAGTGTCCTTGATAATTTATTAAAACTAACGACTCGCATCACAAATCATTTCAACACATCCAAACCATCCTGCCTAGTACTATTCGACCTGGAGAAAGCATTTGACAAAGTATGGCATACTGGGCTCATCTACAAGCTCCATAAATTCCACCTACCGCTTTCCTATGTCAGATTAGTACACAGCTTCCTAACAAATAGGGTCGCCTATGTCACTGTAAATGGAGCAATGTCATACCCCATTTTCCCTTACTCTGGCGTTCCACAGGGTGCTGCTTTATCACCATTACTCTACATACTATACGTTGCCGATATGCCAAAACCCCCACAAGTTTCTATCTACCAATTCGCTGACGACACCGCATTTCTCGCCTGTTGTTCAACCATCCAAGCTATAAACAAAACTCTCCAACCAGCTATAAACTCCTTCCAAAGATGGTGTGACACATGGCGTCTCACAATTAATGCTCTCAAAACACAAGCATTGGTGTTTCTGCAGACAGGCTGTCGCTCGAAGATCCAAAGGAACCCAACATTATTAAACATCAAAATACGGGGAACTCCAATTCTGCCTGCCACCACTGCAAAATATCTGGGAGTCATATTTGACTCCAAGCTAACCTGGAAACCTCAATTGCTCAACATCGTCCAAAAAGCTACAAATCGTCTGAGCTTGCTCAAACGGCTAATTGGAACATCCTGGGGACTCAACTCCCAGGTTGTCCTACATACCTACAAGGCTTTCCTTCGACCAGCAATTACTTACGGCCACACTGCATGGATATCAGCCCCAGACTCATTCTATCACAAACTACAAGTTCTGGAAAGACATGCTCTTCGTTTGGCCTTCAGAGTAGTCCTACCAAGTCCTACACGACTACTGTACGAGCGAATAACCTTTCCCGAAATCACAACCCACATCGAAGCCATCCGTCACAAATATATAACTGGTCGAATGAACTCGCACCATCCACAACTTCTTAGCACAATGTACGAAGATGCTCTACACGACTGCCTTCCCACATACCACTGCACACCATTACAGCATCTCTTAACCATGTACACCTTCCTGATAGATCCACAGCATCCTGACTACCAGCTGTATAATATCCATCATCCTCCGGAACTACGGCACGTGATATATCCAACACATGCCGCACCGTAGCAAATTATTACTTTCCTAACTGAAGTAATTTTCCCACTACTGCATAAATAAGATCTAAGTGAACTACCCTCAGAATAAGTAAATATGTACCACTTCATTACTGAAAACACTTAGACCATCACCTTGCAAGGGAAAACATTTATGAAAACAATTCACTTACCAAAGAGAAGGTGTACCCTTCTAAATGGAAAACGAGGAAAAAAAAAAACAAAAAAAAAAACTGCAAACAACACGTCAGTGCGTCGAGAGAAAACCCCCTTGGAACATTCGCTGTGACTGTAATTTCAGTACGTTTGGAACGGACGACTGGAGGTAATTGCAGTCTACACAGTGGTTTGGTGTTCCCGAGGTACTTTGTTGAACGCCTTGCTGCGAAGGGATATCTAGCTCGAACGACACTTTTCAGGTGGCCGCAACTAGGTTGTAGCCCCAAACATTCACCGTTGGAGCTCTGGTCACAGTACCAGTCCTTTCTTTCTTTCGTTGGCTCTGGTTTCTGTCCTCGTTTCTCATTGGCTGTTTGGTTCTAAAATCTTGTTTGGTAAGTGTCTGTTCCGAGACTTTGACTCTGACTCTCTCCATCACGTGCAAAGTGCAGCTTCCACACTCACTCGCCGATTGCAAAGTAGTGCAATGGAAGCGATGCATAAAGGGCTCCCCCAACAAGTTGGGGGTACTGTCCCTAGAGATGTCAGAGCCAGAGGCCGGAACAAGCTAGAAAACCCAAATTCCCGAAGCTCTTCCATGGATTCCCGCGATCGATCTAGGTCACCACTTGCCAACAAAAAGCAGAAACTTCCAGAGAGAACAGACTCCAGACAGAACAAGACCGGAGTAAACACACAGACACCAGAGCTGTACAATTTCCTTCTTTCGAACTACGACACCAAATACAAGACGCCAAAACATATCCTAAATCAAATCCTAAAATATGTGCCAAGAGCTTCAGTTAATGAAATAGTCTTCACCAGGAACGGAATACTTATAAAATCTACTGACCCACATTTCTCCACCATTATCAGAGACAAGGCCTCCTACCAAATTTTTGGTACAAATGCCAATATGAAGCCACTAACCTCTACACGTCCAAAGCAACCTCCTCCGCCTAAACGAGCACCAATGCTATCAGTGGTGATTCGGGGTGTTCCCCCTGAATACACCGACACAGAAATCGCTGAAGAAATTCAGGCAGAAGGTCACACCATCCACAAGTGCATGAGAATCCGAAATGACAACGGACCAACCTATATGGTTCGAATACTGACAGTAGATAAAGATACCGTGGACGAACTATTACACAATGGAGCCTATATATATTGTCGAAAGCACAGAGTCGAACCTTCCAGTACGTCAACACCACTGCCAGTGTGTTGTGAACGTTGTCAAACATACAATCAGCACACTACAACCAACTGTCCAAATTCAGCCATCTGTGGATACTGTTCTGGGCCACATTCTACCAACACTTGTACAAACATCCAGAACCCGCCTAAATGCAACACATGCTCTGAAGGACATCCTACTTACAGCTATAAATGCCAAGCCAGACCTAACCCAGAACCAAATCACCCTGAGCTTGTTGTTCCCATCCGAACTATAGATAGCTCAACCAAACCGGCAAATTCACTAATGGACCCAATCACTGTGGAAGATCTGCTACGATTCTTTACTATTACAACTCAAAACATCCAGCCATTTCTACGCACACATATTCTGGACCAAGTCATACTCGCTGCAAAAACACTTTTCAAACTGCAGTTACACGCTACGTATACGGGACCACATGTTCATTTCAATATCAACCCTCTTGAAAACACAAGTACATCCTAAAACAGTTTTCAGACTCTTCATAACAATCATGGGTTATTCTTTTCTCTTCTTAAATATTCGCTCTTTAACAAAACACAAAAGCTTATTTGAGACTGTCTTGCAGGAAAAGAATGTATCAGCTTTTGCCCTCAACGAAACATTCCTAACGCCAAAATTCAAACCCAAGATCAGCGGATATAATATGATTCGACATGATGGGCCAACGGAAGCTCAACGTGCAAATGGAGGGACTGCAATTGGCTTCCGAAAATCATATCCGCATAGAGAACACACTTTACCACCGCATTTCAACCTGCCGGAATACAGCATAGCAACAATATATCTGAGACACAGAAGCATTACCCTAGCAACCATCTATGTTCGGCCTGGACATCCTATACCATACAACTTTCTCAATTACATTGAAAACAGCTACAAGCATTACATAATCATGGCCGACATAAATCTCCATAGTCGACCACAAGTCGAAAAGCGACAATTTCACCAAACTATAGTCAACTGCCAAAATTGCCATTTCCACCAACTTCCGAAACCATCTAGACCAATCAGCAGTACTTCTCCAGATGTTGTACTTACATCGACTTCCCTTCTTACAAATAGCAACGTGGATGTACTTGAACCCATTGGTAGCGATCACGCACCTATAATCTTTACAGTTGACGCACCTGCACCAACTCCTCACAAACCCTTTCTCATAACAAGGTACTCCTACGATCAAGCAGACTGGGAAAAATATCGTAATGCAATCGAAAACTCCGTGCAAAACGCAGATACGCCAACAAACGATAGGGATCTGGATGATGTAGTCCCATTACTCACTTCTGCCTTAACTGAAGCTGCGAAAAGTACCATCCCACTTCAAACCATCAATCTATATAAACCAAAATTACCGCCAAACTATCTAAAACTGATTTCAGCCTCCAGGCGTGCCTTCCGAGAGTATGTTGTAACAAGAAATCCTGAAGCGTTACGGCATCATAGACAACTCCTCCGCACGGTACAAAACTATATCATTGCATATAAAAGAAGGAATTGGAAAAAACGTGCAATGCACTGGCTGATACAACACATCCATCCAAATACTGGCAGCAATTTAACAAACTCACAGGGAAAAAGTCAAGAACTACATATCCCATTATAGTCGATGGGAAATCCGTAGACGACGACCAAGAGAAAGCAAACGCCTTTGCACACCACTTTCAAGGTATCTTCACACCACAAACTGAACCATTACACCAAACAACCCAATCACGTACAGTACAACGTGTCTCAAATCCACATAACCGAGCTCTCAAACCTAACAATGACCATAGTATGGATGAAAACGAACCTCTAACCTCACCTATAACACCAGAAGACATAGCATGCGCAATATCTCGGAAAAGGAACACTGCTCCAGGCTTCGACTCGGTAACCTACCGACTCGTCAGAGAGGCTCCAAGAACCTTTCTGCTCATCCTAGCCACCATATATACCTATATACTACGAACAGGCTACTTCCCGACAGAATGGAAAGTTTCCAAAATGCTGCTGTTCGCCAAACCCGGGAAACCTGTTCGCGAAGTATCCTCTTACAGACCAATACAGCTCACATCGACCCTCAGCAAAATCTTTGAAAAAGTACTTGTACGCAGATTGCACCAACACCTTTCATCCAAGAAGCTCCTACCTGCACATCAAGCAGGCTTCCGACCATCCATCAGCCTCAACGACCAACTTCTGAGATTGATAACAACTATAACAAACCACTATAACAAGTCCTTGCCATCGTGTCTTCTTTTATTCGATCTCGAAAAGGCGTTTGACAAAGTATGGCATTCGGGATTAATATATAAACTCCACAAATTCCAACTTCCTCAATGCTACATTCGCCTTATCCATTCGTTCCTGACAGGCCGCATGGCATACATCTCTCTGAACTCGGCAACATCCTATCCCATCTTCTTGCACACAGGAGTCCCACAGGGGTCTGTTTTGTCACCGCTGTTATATTTAATGTATGTAACAGATATGCCGACCATGGATACCAGCACACACGTATTCCAATTTGCAGATGACACTGCTTTCCTAACTCTTGGGAAAACAGTTCAATCCATTAATAAAACACTCCAAAAGGCCGTAGACTCCTTTATTCGCTGGTGCAACCAATGGAAACTATCAATAAACTCTTCAAAAACTCAGGCAGTAGTTTTCCTACCTCCCCACTGTCGCTCCAAAATACACCGAAACCCCAAACTCTTGGAGATTAAAATAGAGGGGAGACGCATCTTACCTTCAAATCACGTAACATACCTTGGGGTTACCATAGATGAAAAACTGACCTGGCGTCCACATTTAGAAAAGATAAAGAAGAAGGTAAAAAACCGCCTAAACCTATTATGGAAACTGGTGGGGACATCTTGGGGATTACACCCGACAACAGTTCTAACCACCTACAAAATGTTCTTGCGCCCAGCCATCACTCACGGGCATATTGCTTGGATTGACGCTTCTGCTTCCTTCTACGACCAACTGGAAATCTTTGAACGGCACGCACTTAGATTGGCTTTCCGGATTAAATTACCTTATCCCACAGCACTACTGTATGACAGAATTTCCTTCCCGACTATTTTGTATCACGTCGAGAGCCTTCGCCAACGATACATAAACAAAGTCATGATATCCGAAAACCCAGTATTCTGGAATACCATTCATCTTAACATCAGACATGATGCAGCACCTACACATATGTATACCCATTACAACACCTGCTCACCATGTATTCAAGTTATCTAGATGATCTAGACCCACAGAAACACGAATACGATATATATCATCCATCGCAGTTATCACGCCATATTTATCCCACCACTACAGCCTAAGCAGTACCAACAATACTCCGACTCCAAATATCGAAATCCATATTTATAATTCTCAACCATGCTCAAAAGTAAGATAACCCATACGAATCACCAATCTTAATAAGAAAAATATTCTGCAATATAAAAAAGCACTTAGACCATCCAAAATGATGAAAAACACATAACTTACAATGAAATCACTTACCGAAGTGAGGGCATAACCCTCTCAACGGGTTGACACTAGCAAAAAAAAAAAAAAAAAAAAAAAACTGCAAACAAACACGTCAGTGCGTCGAGAGAAAACCCCCTTGGAACATTCTCTGTGACTGCAATTTCAGTACGTTTGGAACGGACGACTGGAGGTAATTGCAGTCTACACAGTGGTTTGGTGTTCCCGAGGTACTTTGTTGAACGCCTTGCTGCGAAGGGATATCTAGCTCGAACGACACTTTTCAGGTGGCCGCAACTAGGTTGTAGCCCCAAACATTCACCGTTGGAGCTCTGGTCACAGTACCAGTCCTTTCTTTCTTTCGTTGGCTCTGGTTTCTGTCCTCGTTTCTCATTGGCTGTTTGGTTCTAAAATCTTGTTTGGTAAGTGTCTGTTCCGAGACTTTGACTCTGACTCTCTCCATCACGTGCAAAGTGCAGCTTCCACACTCACTCGCCGATTGCAAAGTAGTGCAAGGGAAGCGATGCATAAAGGGCTCCCCCAACAAGTTGGGGGTACTGTCCCTAGAGATGTCAGAGCCAGAGGCCGGAACAAGCTAGAAAACCCAAATTCCCGAAGCTCTTCCATGGATTCCCGAGATCGATCTAGGTCACCACTTGCCAACAAAAAGCAGAAACTTCCAGAGAGAACAGACTCCAGACAGAACAAGACCGGAGTAAACACACAGACACCCGAGCTGTACAATTTCCTTCTTTCGAACTACGACACCAAAAACAAGACGCCAAAACATATCCTAAATCAAATCCTAAAATATGTGCCAAGAGCTTCAGTTAATGAAATAGTCTTCACCAGGAACGGAATACTTATAAAATCTACTGACCCACATTTCTCCACCATTATCAGAGACAAGGCCTCCTACCAAATTTTTGGTACAAATGCCAATATGAAGCCACTAACCTCTACACGTCCAAAGCAACCTCCTCCGCCTAAACGAGCACCAATGCTATCAGTGGTGATTCGGGGTGTTCCCCCTGAATACACCGACACAGAAATCGCTGAAGAAATTCAGGCAGAAGGTCACACCATCCACAAGTGCATGAGAATCCGAAATGACAACGGACCAACCTATATGGTTCGAATACTGACAGTAGATAAAGATACCGTGGACGAACTATTGCACAATGGAGCCTATATATATTGTCGAAAGCACAGAGTCGAACCTTCCAGGACATCAACACCACTGCCAGTGCGTTGTGAACGTTGTCAAACATACAATCAGCACACTACAACCAACTGTCCAAATTCAGCCATCTGTGGATACTGTTCTGGGCCACATTCTACCAACACTTGTACAAACATCCAGAACCCGCCTAAATGCAACACATGCTCTGAAGGACATCCTACTTACAGCTATAAATGCCAAGCCAGACCTAACCCAGAACCAAATCACCCTGAGCTTGTTGTTCCCATCCGAACTATAGATAGCTCAACCAAACCGGCAAATTCACTAATGGACCCAATCACTGTGGAAGATCTGCTACGATTCTTTACTATTACAACTCAAAACATCCAGCCATTCCTACGCACACATATTCTGGACCAAGTCATACTCGCTGCAAAAACACTTTTCAAACTGCAGTTACACGCTACGTATACGGGTCCACATGCCCATTTCAATATCAACCCTCTTGAAAACACAAGTACATCCTAAAACAGTTTTCAGACTCTTCATAACAATCATGGGTTATTCTTTTCTCTTCTTAAATATTCGCTCTTTAACAAAACACAAAAGCTTATTTGAGACTGTCTTGCAGGAAAAGAATATATCAGCTTTTGCCCTCAACGAAACATTCCTAACGCCAAAATTCAAACCCAAGATCAGCGGATATAATATGATTCGACACGATGGGCCAACGGAAGCTCAACGTGCAAATGGAGGGACTGCAATTGGCTTTCGAAAATCATATCCGCACAGAGAACACACATTACCACCGCATTTCAACCTGCCGGAATACAGCATAGCAACAATATATCTGAGACACAGAAGCATTACCCTAGCAACCATCTATGTTCGGCCTGGACATCCTATACCATACAACTTTCTCAATTACATTGAAAACAGCTACAAGCATTACATAATCATGGCCGACATAAATCTCCATAGTCGACCACAAGCCGAAAAGCGACAATTTCACCAAACTATAGACAGCTGCCAAAATTGCCATTACCACCAACTTCCGAAACCATCTAGACCAATCAGCAGTACTTCTCCAGATGTTGTACTTACATCGACTTCCCTCCTTACAAATAGCAACATGGATGTACTTGAACCCATTGGTAGCGATCACGCACCTATAATCTTTACAGTTGACGCACCTGCACCAACTCCTCACAAACCCTTTCTCATAACAAGGTACTCCTACGATCAAGCAGACTGGGAACAATATCGTAATGCAATCGAAAACGCCGTGCAAAACACAGATACGCCAACAAACGATAGGGATCTGGATGATGTAGTCCCATTACTCACTTCCGCCTTAACTGAAGCTGCGAAAAGTACCATCCCACTTCAAACCATCAATCTATATAAACCAAAATTACCGCCGAACTATCTAAAACTGATTTCAGCCTCCAGGCGTGCCTTCCGAGAGTATGTTGTAACAAGAAATCCTGAAGCGTTACGGCATCATAGACAACTCCTCCGCACGGTACAAAACTATATGATTGCATATAAAAGAAGGAATTGGATAAAAACGTGCAATACACTGGCTGATACATCACATCCATCCAAATACTGGCAGCAATTTAACAAACTCACAGGAAAAAGGTCAAGAACTACATATCCCATTATAGTCGATGGGAAATCCATAGACGACGACCAAGAGAAAGCAAACGCCTTTGCACACCACTTTCAAGGTATCTTCACACCACAAACTGAACCATTACACAAAACAACCCTATCACGTACAGTACAACGTGTCTCAAAACCAAATAACCGAGCTCTCAAACCTAACAATGACCATAGTATGGATGAAAATGAACCTCTAACCTCACCTATAACACCAGAAGACATAGCATGCGCCATATCTCGGAAAAGAAACACTGCTCCAGGCTTCGACTCGGTAACCTACCGACTCGTCAAAGAGGCTCCACGAACCTTTCTGCTAATCCTAGCCACCATATATACCTATATACTACGAACAGGTTACTTCCCGACAGAATGGAAAGTTTCCAAAATGCTGCTGTTCGCCAAACCCGGGAAACCTGTTCGCGAAGTATCCTCTTACAGACCAATACAGCTCACATCGACCCTCAGCAAAATCTTTGAAAAAGTACTTGTACGCAGATTGCACCAACACCTTTCATCCAAGAAGCTCCTACCTGCACATCAAGCAGGCTTCCGACCATCCATCAGCCTCAACGACCAACTTCTGAGATTGATAACAACTATAACAAACCACTATAACAAGTCCTTGCCATCGTGTCTTCTTTTATTCGATCTCGAAAAGGCGTTTGACAAAGTATGGCATTCGGGATTAATATATAAACTCCACAAATTCCAACTTCCTCAATGCTACATTCGCCTTATCCATTCGTTCCTGGCAGGCCGCATGGCATACATCTCTCTGAACTCGGCAACATCCTATCCCATCTTCTTGCACACAGGAGTCCCGCAGGGGTCTGTTTTGTCACCGCTGTTATATTTAATGTATGTAACAGATATGCCGACCATGGATACCAGCACACACGTATTCCAATTTGCAGATGACACTGCTTTCCTAACTCTTGGGAAAACAGTTCAATCCATTAATAAAACACTCCAAAAGGCCGTAGACTCCTTTATTCGCTGGTGCAACCAATGGAAACTATCAATAAACTCTTCAAAAACTCAGGCAGTAGTTTTCCTACCTCCCCACTGTCGCTCCAAAGTACACCGAAACCCCAAACTCTTGGAGATTAAAATAGAGGGGAGACGCATCTTACCTTCAAATCACGTAACATACCTTGGGGTTACCATAGATGAAAAACTGACCTGGCGTCCACACTTAGAAAGGATAAAGAAGAAGGTAAAGAACCGCCTAAACTTATTATGGAAACTGGTGGGTACATCTTGGGGATTACACCCGACAACAGTCCTAACCACCTACAAAATGTTCTTGCGCCCAGCCATCACTCACGGGCATATTGCTTGGATTGACGCTTCTGCCTCCTTCTACGACCAACTGGAAATCTTTGAACGGCACGCATTTAGATTGGCTTTCCGGATTAAATTACCTTATCCCACAGCACTACTGTATGACAGAATTTCCTTCCCGACCATTTTGTATCAAGTCGAGAACCTTCGCCAACGATACATAACCAAAGCCATGATATCCGAAAACCCAGTATTCTGGAATACCATTCATCTTGATATCCGACATGATGCAGCACCTACACATATTTATACGCCATTACAACACCTGCTCACCATGTATTCATGTTATCTAGATGATCTAGACCCACAGAAACACGAATACGATATATATCATCCATCGCAGTTATCACGCCATATTTATCCCACCACTACAGCCTAAACAGTACCAACAATACTCCGACTCCAAATATCGAAATCCATATTTACAATCTTCTCAACCACGCCCAAAAGTAAGTTAACACATACAAATCACCAATCTTGATAAGAAAAAGATTCCGCAATATACAGAAGCACTTAGACCATCCAAAATGATGAAAGACACATAACTTACAATGAAATCACTTACCGAAGTGAGGGCATAACCCTCTCAACGGGTTAACACTAGCAAAAAAAAAAAAAAAAAAAAAAAAAAATGCAAACACACGTCAGTGCGTCGAGAGAAAACCCCCTTGGAACATTCGCTGTGACTGTAATTTCAGTACGTTTGGAACGGACGACTGGAGGTAATTGCAGTCTACACAGTGGTTTGGTGTTCCCGAGGTACTTTGTTGAACGCCTTGCTGCGAAGGGATATCTAGCTCGAACGACACTTTTCAGGTGGCCGCAACTAGGTTGTAGCCCCAAACATTCACCGTTGGAGCTCTGGTCACAGTACCAGTCCTTTCTTTCTTTCGTTGGCTCTGGTTTCTGTCCTCGTTTCTCATTGGCTGTTTGGTTCTAAAAATTTTGTTGGGTAAGTGTCTGTTCCGAGACTTTGACTCTGACTCTCTCCATCACGTGCAAAGTGCAGCTTCCACACTCACTCGCCGATTGCAAAGTAGTGCAAGGGAAGCGATGCATAAAGGGCTCCCCCAACAAGTTGGGGGTACTGTCCCTAGAGATGTCAGAGCCAGAGGCCGGAACAAGCTAGAAAACCCAAATTCCCGAAGCTCTTCCATGGATTCCCGAGATCGATCTAGGTCACCACTTGCCAACAAAAAGCAGAAACTTCCAGAGAGAACAGACTCCAGACAGAACAAGACCGGAGTAAACACACAGACACCCGAGCTGTACAATTTCCTTCTTTCGAACTACGACACCAAAAACAAGACGCCAAAACATATCCTAAATCAAATCCTAAAATATGTGCCAAGAGCTTCAGTTAATGAAATAGTCTTCACCAGGAACGGAATACTTATAAAATCTACTGACCCACATTTCTCCACCATTATCAGAGACAAGGCCTCCTACCAAATTTTTGGTACAAATGGCAATATGAAGCCACTAACCTCTACACGTCCAAAGCAACCTCCTCCGCCTAAACGAGCACCAATGCTATCAGTGGTGATTCGGGGTGTTCCCCCTGAATACACCGACACAGAAATCGCTGAAGAAATTCAGGCAGAAGGTCACACCATCCACAAGTGCATGAGAATCCGAAATGACAACGGACCAACCTATATGGTTCGAATACTGACAGTAGATAAAGATACCGTGGACGAACTATTGCACAATGGAGCCTATATATATTGTCGAAAGCACAGAGTCGAACCTTCCAGGACATCAACACCACTGCCAGTGCGTTGTGAACGTTGTCAAACATACAATCAGCACACTACAACCAACTGTCCAAATTCAGCCATCTGTGGATACTGTTCTGGGCCACATTCTACCAACACTTGTACAAACATCCAGAACCCGCCTAAATGCAACACATGCTCTGAAGGACATCCTACTTACAGCTATAAATGTCAAGCCAGACCTAACCCAGAACCAAATCACCCTGAGCTTGTTGTTCCCATCCGAACTATAGATAGCTCAACCAAACCGGCAAATTCACTAATGGACCCAATCACTGTGGAAGATCTGCTACGATTCTTTACTATTACAACTCAAAACATCCAGCCATTTCTACGCACACATATTCTGGACCAAGTCATACTCGCTGCAAAAACACTTTTCAAACTGCAGTTACACGCTACGTATACGGGACCACATGTTCATTTCAATATCAACCCTCTTGAAAACACAAGTACATCCTAAAACAGTTTTCAGACTCTTCATAACAATCATGGGTTATTCTTTTCTCTTCTTAAATATTCGCTCTTTAACAAAACACAAAAGCTTATTTGAGACTGTCTTACAGGAAAAGAATGTATCAGCTTTTGCCCTCAACGAAACATTCCTAACGCCAAAATTCAAACCCAAGATCAGCGGATATAATATGATTCGACATGATGGGCCAACGGAAGCTCAACGTGCAAATGGAGGGACTGCAATTGGCTTCCGAAAATCATATCCGCATAGAGAACACACTTTACCACCGCATTTCAACCTGCCGGAATACAGCATAGCAACAATATATCTGAGACACAGAAGCATTACCCTAGCAACCATCTATGTTCGGCCTGGACATCCTATACCATACAACTTTCTCAATTACATTGAAAACAGCTACAAGCATTACATAATCATGGCCGACATAAATCTCCATAGTCGACCACAAGTCGAAAAGCGACAATTTCACCAAACTATAGTCAACTGCCAAAATTGCCATTTCCACCAACTTCCGAAACCATCTAGACCAATCAGCAGTACTTCTCCAGATGTTGTACTTACATCGACTTCCCTTCTTACAAATAGCAACGTGGATGTACTTGAACCCATTGGTAGCGATCACGCACCTATAATCTTTACAGTTGACGCACCTGCACCAACTCCTCACAAACCCTTTCTCATAACAAGGTACTCCTACGATCAAGCAGACTGGGAAAAATATCGTAATGCAATCGAAAACTCCGTGCAAAACGCAGATACGCCAACAAACGATAGGGATCTGGATGATGTAGTCCCATTACTCACTTCTGCCTTAACTGAAGCTGCGAAAAGTACCATCCCACTTCAAACCATCAATCTATATAAACCAAAATTACCGCCAAACTATCTAAAACTGATTTCAGCCTCCAGGCGTGCCTTCCGAGAGTATGTTGTAACAAGAAATCCTGAAGCGTTACGGCATCATAGACAACTCCTCCGCACGGTACAAAACTATATCATTGCATATAAAAGAAGGAATTGGATAAAAACGTGCAATACACTGGCTGATACAACACATCCATCCAAATACTGGCAGCAATTTAACAAACTCACAGGGAAAAGGTCAAGAACTACATATCCCATTATAGTCGATGGGAAATCCGTAGACGACGACCAAGAGAAAGCAAACGCCTTTGCACACCACTTTCAAGGTATCTTCACACCACAAACTGAACCATTACACCAAACAACCCAATCACGTACAGTACAACGTGTCTCAAATCCACATAACCGAGCTCTCAAACCTAACAATGACCATAGTATGGATGAAAACGAACCTCTAACCTCACCTATAACACCAGAAGACATAGCATGCGCAATATCTCGGAAAAGGAACACTGCTCCAGGCTTCGACTCGGTAACCTACCGACTCGTCAGAGAGGCTCCAAGAACCTTTCTGCTCATCCTAGCCACCATATATACCTATATACTACGAACAGGCTACTTCCCGACAGAATGGAAAGTTTCCAAAATGCTGCTGTTCGCCAAACCCGGGAAACCTGTTCGCGAAGTATCCTCTTACAGACCAATACAGCTCACATCGACCCTCAGCAAAATCTTTGAAAAAGTACTTGTACGCAGATTGCACCAACACCTTTCATCCAAGAAGCTCCTACCTGCACATCAAGCAGGCTTCCGACCATCCATCAGCCTCAACGACCAACTTCTGAGATTGATAACAACTATAACAAACCACTATAACAAGTCCTTGCCATTGTGTCTTCTTTTATTCGATCTCGAAAAGGCGTTTGACAAAGTATGGCATTCGGGATTAATATATAAACTCCACAAATTCCAACTTCCTCAATGCTACATTCGCCTTATCCATTCGTTCCTGACAGGCCGCATGGCATACATCTCTCTGAACTCGGCAACATCCTATCCCATC
This sequence comes from Lepisma saccharinum, assembly GCF_977018435.1. Lineage (NCBI taxonomy): Eukaryota > Metazoa > Arthropoda > Insecta > Zygentoma > Lepismatidae > Lepisma > Lepisma saccharinum. The sequence goes on from NC_139248.1 coordinate 21,092,993, forward strand.
TTCTTGCACACAGGAGTCCCACAGGGGTCTGTTTTGTCACCGCTGTTATATTTAATGTATGTAACAGATATGCCGACCATGGATACCAGCACACACGTATTCCAATTTGCAGATGACACTGCTTTCCTAACTCTTGGGAAAACAGTTCAATCCATTAATAAAACACTCCAAAAGGCCGTAGACTCCTTTATTCGCTGGTGCAACCAATGGAAACTATCAATAAACTCTTCAAAAACTCAGGCAGTAGTTTTCCTACCTCCCCACTGTCGCTCCAAAATACACCGAAACCCCAAACTCTTGGAGATTAAAATAGAGGGGAGACGCATCTTACCTTCAAATCACGTAACATACCTTGGGGTTACCATAGATGAAAAACTGACCTGGCGTCCACATTTAGAAAAGATAAAGAAGAAGGTAAAAAACCGCCTAAACCTATTATGGAAACTGGTGGGGACATCTTGGGGATTACACCCGACAACAGTTCTAACCACCTACAAAATGTTCTTGCGCCCAGCCATCACTCACGGGCATATTGCTTGGATTGACGCTTCTGCTTCCTTCTACGACCAACTGGAAATCTTTGAACGGCACGCACTTAGATTGGCTTTCCGGATTAAATTACCTTATCCCACAGCACTACTGTATGACAGAATTTCCTTCCCGACTATTTTGTATCACGTCGAGAGCCTTCGCCAACGATACATAAACAAAGCCATGATATCCGAAAACCCAGTATTCTGGAATACCATTCATCTTGACATCCGACATGATGCAGCACCTACACATATGTATACGCCATTACAACACCTGCTCACCATGTATTCAAGTTATCTATGATCTAGACCCACAGAAACACGAATACGATATATATCATCCATCGCAGTTATCACGCCATATTTATCCCACCACTACAGCCTAAGCAGTACCAACAATACTCCGACTCCAAATATCGAAATCCATATTTACAATTCTCAACCATGCTCAAAAGTAAGATAACACATACGAATCACCAATCTTAATAAGAAAAATATTCTGCAATATAAAAAAGCACTTAGACCATCCAAAATGATGAAAGACACATAACTTGCAATGAAATCACTTACCGAAGTGAGGGCATAACCCTCTCAACGGGTTGACACTAGCAAAAAAAAAAAAAAAAAAAAAAAAAAAAAAAAAAAAAAAAAAAAACCTGCAAACAGCTCTAAACACAGACACTGAAAAAGCTTATGCCTTCGCAAATGTCTTGCAAGACACTTTCACTCCAACACCACAACTAGCTCCAAATCTCCGCCTCCAGACCAAAATTGACAGAGTCACAAACCCCAATAACAGGCAACTGCAACCCAGTAATACGCACACTATTGATCCTACAAATTCTCTAACTGTTCCTATCACAACAGACGATATTATCAATACTGTGCGTAGGAAGAGAAACACTGCTCCCGGATTGGACAATATCACATACGTATTGATTAAACAGGCCCCGCTTGCATTGCTGTCCTTTCTGGCCATTATCTACAATTTTATCCTCCGCACAGGACACTACCCGACAGACTGGAAGATTTCAAAGGTTCTAATGTTCCCAAAACCAAACAAAGATAGTACCAACCCAACAAACTATCGACCTATTCAGCTCACATCAACCTTTAGCAAAATATTCGAACGCATCATTGTTCGACGCATACACATGCACTTACAAGCACACAGTTTACTTCCGTCGCACCAAGCAGGCTTTAGACCTCAACACAGTGTCCTTGATAATTTATTAAAACTAACGACTCGCATCACAAATCATTTCAACACATCCAAACCATCCTGTCTAGTACTATTCGACCTGGAGAAAGCATTTGACAAAGTATGTCATACTGGGCTCATCTACAAGCTCCATAAATTCCACCTACCGCTTTCCTATGTCAGATTAGTACACAGCTTCCTAACAAATAGGGTCAGTAGTATAAAAACCAATAGGATGAGCACCACTTATAGGTGTAGAAAAGAAGAGGTCATTTGATTAAACAGTCCGATTTGCCCACACTTAAAATTATGCCAAGATCCTCTTATTCCCCATTTCTTCAAGTGTGATATGCTCTTAATTCTCAAGAATTTTGAATCCTAGTGTAGAAAAGAAGAGTTCATATGCCCCGATTTGCCCACACTTAAAATTATGCCAAGATCCTCTTATTCCCCATTTCTTCAAGTGTGATATGCTCTTAATTCTCAAGAATTTTGAATCCTAGTGTAGAAAAGAAGAGTTCATATGCCCCGATTTGCCCACACTTAAAACAATGTCAAGGGGGGCATATAGCCCAATCGGCCATGTGTGTACATATTTAAATCTAAAGAATTTTGAGCCTTAGTGTAGAACTCCCCTCAGTCAGATTTGCCTATGTGTGTAAAAGCTACATCTCTCAGTTTGTTGTCAATAAACTTGTCAAAAATATGCCCCCCCCCTTGATATTGTTTTGGCTACACTTAAAACTAAGGCAAAAAGTCACTCTCATCCTCTACAACTTACAAATCAATACAATACAAGGTCAGGCTGCAAATTGTTTCATGTTCTTTCTAATCTTTGATCATGTTTCATGTCCCGGCCGGCAATAAATCATGCACGCCTGGTAGATTTTATCTCATGCATGCAAGCATAAGATAAGATCTACACTGTGCCCTTTCAGGGAAAATTCTCTATGCATGCCTTCATGTCATTAACTCCAAGGGAAATTCCTAGTAAAAAGAACATTGGCCTCTATGCATGTTGCCTGAAATGGAATCAAGTTTTGTCTTGTTCTGATAATATTTACCCGAGAGAGACTTACAGAAATATTTATTCCACATTTCAAAGTCCAACTTTGAATTGTATTTAGCTGATATAGAGCTCAATAACTCCTGGGTTCTGAGACCCAGTAGAGTGTGGTGCATAGCCCCATGGCTTTTATTGCTTTGTAATCAAGAGGCTTCTGGGTTTGAGTCCTGATAAAATGTGAAGCCTCCCCTGATGGCAAAGTGTTAATATTGTTGCCTTGTAAACAAAAGCTCTTGGTTTGAATCCTGGTAAAATGTGAGGCCTCCCCTGATGGCAAAGTGTTAATATTGCTGCTTTGTAAACAAGAGCTCTGGATTTGAATCCTGGTAAAATGTGTAAGATTGAAATACATGTGGCAAAATAATATGTCCACACGTGAGATTTTGAGAATATTTACTGCTAGCTGATATACAGCTGAGGTTTGAAACCTGGTAAAGTGTGTTGTACAACAGCATAAAAGAGCAAAACTATTTTATATTGGGGATCACCAGAGCCTAGTTATTGCTGTTGTTTGGGTATGAAACCACCAGCTCAGCCACTAACTGCTGTTATAATTGTTTTGGCATATTGTCCATATATAAACAAACAACAAAAATGCCAAATCAAAAATATTGCAATCAATGCAAAAAAAATATATCTAGTTCTAATTGGTCTAGGCACCGGTTTAATTGTGACCGTAAGAAATGCAGAAAGGCCACAAAAATGTGTCCAAGATGCCATAAAATATTAAGCAAGGCATATTACAAATGGCACAAGTGTAATTCTTATGTACAGTCATCAATATTGCCCTCACAACCATCTACATCTGGTCTGAAAAGAAAGCATGAAGCACCTGTTAATGCTAGAGCAGCAAAGCAGCCACGCTATGCACTACCTATCCGTAGCAGTTTTAATGGCCAATTAAGGGATCACTGTTTTGTATCAGAGCCAAGATGTGGTATTAAGAATTTTTTGAACAGTATAAATCCAGATGTGCAGGCAATTCTAAATGCACAAAATGGCTCTTATAAGCTGTCCCTCAAATTGTTTACACAATATAAGAAGCCAAATGGCACAAAATTTACACAGCCCCACATAACAGAAACTGTACCTGTATACTCAAATGCAAATTCAGACAAAATAATAAGCAGTTTGATAGATCAATTGAATATTAAACACTCTGAATTTGCAGCAAAAGAGTCTGGATGGAGCCTATGCGGATCTCCACACAAGTTATATATTAATATTTCTGAATTCAGCCCATTACAAGGATCTACATATCTGCCATTACCTGACAATATTAAAAACAAAAGAGCCGTGGTTAATATAAAAAATAATGATGAGAAATGCTTTTTGTGGTGTATTTTAGCTGCTTTGTATCCAGTTTTAAAGAATCCTCAGAGAATAACTTATTATAAGCAATATGAGCATGATTTTGATGAAGCAATGGAGGGTTTAGAATATCCAATGCCTGTTCAGAATATTGATAAATTTGAAAAAAAGGCCAGGCATATCAATGGCAAACAATTATCTATTAATGTATTTACTTGTTCTACTGGCCGTGGCAATTGCTTGATAGATCCTCTCAGAATCAGTACACTTGACGATGATTCTGCTGTTCCGATTGATCTGCTCTTAATTGAAGGGGATGGCACATATCATTACACTCTGATACACAGTCTTGAAGCTTTAGTCAGAACACAACTAGACAAATCCAATACAATATTCAAGTTGTGTAGAAGATGTTTGTCTGTATTTGAAGGTGAAAAAAATAATAAATGGGGTTCGGGAAGTGAATGCAGAAATTGCTAAAAACAAGTTAATTGAGCATCTGAAATACTGTGGGAATCATAAACCTGTTCATATGCTTATGCCTAAGCCAAGTGAAAATGCCAAATTCAAAAAGTTTGAAGCCTTGTTGGAACACCCAGCATATATAGTCTGTGATTTTGAATCAAACCTCAAACCCCTTGCATTCTGCAGCCCAGACCCTAAGGAATCTTCAATTACATCATATCAATTACATGAACCTTCCAGCTTTTATTATGTGGTTGTACAGGGTGGTGTGGTTAGTAAAGAATATTTATACATGGGAGCAGATGCCATCAAAGAATTTGCACATAGAATAGAAAATGAGTGCCATGACATAGCATCTAATATCTTATTAAAATCAAAACCCATGTTGCCCTTAACAGAGAAACAGATTGAAGATTTCAACAATGCAGAAAAATGCCCGGTATGTGATTCTGAATTTTCAGATACAAATATCAAGGTTCATCACCATTCTCATACAGATGGTAAATTCTTAATGGCCCTGTGTAATAGCTGCAATATTCAGATCCAGAGACCAAAATTTGTCCCCATATTTTGCCATGGTGCATCCAATTATGATTTTCATCATTTGATCAGGTACGAGGGGTTTAACAAGCAGAATTTAAATATTTTAGCAGAAAATGATGAGAAATATATAGCTATTAGCAAAATAATTAAAGTTAATGGTGTTTCTATTCACTTAAGATTTCTTGATTCATACAGAATTTTATCGGCTAGCCTGGCTACACTGGCCACTCAATTATCTGATGATCAATTTAAAATTACATGTGCTTTGTTTCCAAATCAGGACCTGAAATTAATTAGGCGGAAGGGCGTATATCCATATGATTATGTTACAGATTTTTCTAAATTTGATGAGTGTTCTCTGCCACCACAACAAGAGTTTTACAGCAAAATCAGAGGATCTGGAATCACTGATGAAGATTATCACCATGCCCAGTTGATGTGGAACAATTTAAAATGCCAGACATTTGGTGATTATCACAAGGCATATTTAAAACTTGATGTGACTCTCTTAGCTGATATACTGCAGGCATTCAGAAAATCTTCCATGCAAAATTATAAACTGGATCCAATATATTTTTACAGTGCTCCGGGCCTAGCATGGTCTGCAATGTTTTTAAACACTAAAATGCAATTGGATCTGATTCAGGATCAAGATATGTATCTGTTTATGGAACAATGTATAAGAGGAGGCATGGTGCAATGTTCTCAGAGATATGCCAGAGCAAATAACAAATATATTCCCGATTATGATCCAGCACTGCCATCAAATTATATACTGTATGTAGATGCCAATAGCCTCTATGGTTATGCTATGATGGATAAACTGCCATATGCAGGGCTTGAGTGGGTTGAAGATTTCAATATTGAGGATCTTAAGAATTTTGATGACAGTAATTATGGCCTATTCTTAGAGGTTGATCTGACAATTCCTGATGATTTACACAACATATTTTCTGATCTGCCCCCAATTCCTGAGGTTAAGTGTTCACCTGGCTCTAAACAAAAGAAATTGATGATGACTCTAGAGCCGAAACAGAATTATGTCTTATATTACAAAAACCTCCAGTTCCTGATGCATCATGGTGTTCAAGTGACCAAAGTTGGAAAAGTTTTGAGGTTCAGGCACTCAAGATGGTTGAAACCATATATTGATACAAACACAGAGCTTCGAACATCAGCAATAAGCCAATTTGATAAGACCTTGTTTAAATTGATGGTCAATTCAGTGTATGGCAAAACAATTGAAAATGTCAGAAAACATACCGATGTTAAAATAATTACTGACCCCAGCCAGAGCAAAAAATTGATAGCAAAGCCTAATTTCAATTACAGAAGAATTTATGATGAAAATATGGCACTTTTCAACATGAAAAAAACAAATATTAAATTTGATAAGCCTATTTATGTAGGGGCTGTGATATTGGAATTGGCCAAATTACACATGTTAAAATTGTATTATAATGTGTTGAAACCTTTTTATGGTGATTGTGTAAAATTGATGTACATGGATACAGATAGTTTTGTTCTTGATATTCAAACAGAAGATGTTTATCAAGATATAGCACAGCCTGAATTGTTTAAATACTTTGATACCACTGAACATTCAAAAATTAAACCCCACAACAAAAAGGTTATTGTTATTGTTATTGTTATTGTGGCATTTGCTGGGTTAAGGGCCAAGATGATCAGTTTTGAAACATGTAGTGGTGTTGTTGCCAAAAAGGCCAAGGGCATTGGCAGAGTGATTGTGGACAAAGAGCTCCAATTTGAAGATTACAAAAATTGCCTCAAATCATGTAGCACAATCAGAACATCAGAATCCAGAATTCAGAGTGTGGATCACTTATTGACTAGCAATATTGTAAGAAAAGTGGCTCTGGACCCACATGATGATAAGAGATGCATTTTATCATGTGGCATACATACTCTACCATGGGGTCATTGTGATTTGAAAAATAGCAATCAATGCCCAATTACAGAGCATGATTTGAAATAAATAAACATGCCTATGAACTTATTTGGGTTCAAAAAACAGGCTATTATGGACCTGCCAACAGCACAACCCTCTTCTGATATAATATCTAAACTAAGTGCTTTGTTAATTATTCATCTGAACAGCATACTTACAGATGTTGATGATGAAACAGGTAAAACATTGTACATATTTAACAATAATTTAAATCATTACCAATTACCTGTAGGTGGTCAATCGCAATTTATTACAACCCCTGAGGGTAATGTCAAAATTTCAGTGGGGAGAAATATTTATAGAATTAAGCACTCAAACATGATTTCTGGCACTGTATATACTGTTTCTGCTGGTGACTGCTTATATATTGAGGTCCCTGGGTCATATGACAAGCTTATGCCTTTTTTTATAGAATTAAGAATCAGATATTCAATAATAAATAACCACTAAAACAAAAATGCCTAATGATATATTTGGCCATACAAGACATGAAGATCACAGTGATGAGATTCTGATGCTTGATGTCAGAGTCAAAAAATTAAGAAGTGATTTACAAGCTTTACAAACCACACTCAATGCCAGTCTTCAATTAGAAATTACAAATTTGCAATCACAATGCATGGACCCTCTTCTTAAAATTGATTCTGAACTCAAATTGCTGCTTCAGAAATATACTGATTTGGCCACATTAGATAATTTTCAAAATTTAGAAGAAGCTGTAGCAGCTCTTCAAGCCAAATTTAAGACCCAGGCCACCAACTCTGAGCAATTGAAACAGCAATTGGAAGAGCAGATAAATAATGTCCAGACACAGCTCCAAACAATTGTCAAAAGCATAAAATCACAAGAAGATTTTGATCTAGTGATTTCCACTCTAAAGGAACAGATTCAATCACTCCAAATACCTAATCTGGACCCTCTGAACAATGACATAGCCGAGGTTAAAGAAAAAATTGAGACACTTGAAAATTTTATGAACAACTTGCCATCTTCTGATGCTTTGAGTGCAATAACTCGGAGTGTTGCCAACATTAAGCTGCAACTTGAAACATATGAAGATTTTGGAAAAATTCAAAGTACCATAACCCATCTTGAGGGTACAGTAGCAGCAGTGCAAAGTGATTTGACAGATGTACAAGAATCTCTAGAATCCCGCCTGCCTGGTATTGTAGACACACTTGTTAGTGTCCAGCAACAGATCACAAAGCTTGAAAACCTCAACACTGAATCTGAGCTATCTCATTTTCATCACTTGATCGATGATATCCAAACAAAACTTGAAATTTTACAGCAATCAACACCCACTCAGGCAGATATAGCCCTGCTCCAAAATGCTATGCAAAATGTGGCTGATGCTTCTGAATTAAATAATATGAAATTGGCACTTGAATCTTTGCAAAATACTGTAACAAATCTGCCTACATCACAGGAACTTAAAAATATTAAGAGAGCAGTGAATCGCATATTGAAATCAGAAGATATCAAGAATATCCAGACAGAGATCAAACAACTTACTCAGACAGTGGCCACTCTACCAACTAATCAACATATTAATGAACTGCATGCCCTGTTTGAGGATATCAGAAGACAGGTCCATGATCTTACTGCTCAAAATTCAAAATTGGTAGTTATTGAAAATTTGCAACAAATTGTAGCTAATATCAAGCAACAGCTAGGGACCATGGAATCCAATCAAGCAAATGCTCTGTCTGTTTTTGCCACCCAGCTTCAAGAGATTGTGCAACAATACAAGAAACTTATTGTGGACATAAAAATCAAGCGAGGCCATGATGATGTTGTTAGGACCATCAATGAGCACCTTGAATCTGTAACAAGCAGATTGCTTACAGCAGAAAAAGAAATAACAGGCATAATCGAGAATCCAAAACATACAGTAATTCTTGAATTGTACAGCATCCCCAACAAAGAATATGATTCACCATTTACACCAGGTGGCAAAATATATATGCTGTCCCCTGCACAATTTTATTACCAGTTTTTTGTTGGGGGCACACTGAGACCAATCAAGATCAAATATTGGCTTCAACCATAGGCACATCACTACCCCACCTTATCAATAACAAATGCTGACAACAAACAAAAAATCACCAGTGTAGAGTTAGAGGATTTTACAGATCCCAATACATTAGAAACAGCCTATGCTGAAGATGATGGCTCTCTGGAATTTAAAATACAAATAGGGGACAAATTATATTTAGAAAATCCTGTAGTATCAGCTGCTGAACACCCCATAGTTGCAATATTCTTGTTTTCATATTATGTCTAGACAAATTATTGTTGATGAATTACACAGACAAGCCAGACATAATTATAAGAGACTGCCAGTAGTCACAAAAGGCATAGATTATTTATGGCAAGGGGACTTGATTGAGATGGCAAGTGGACAGTTGAAAAACTTAGACAAAATCAACAAGGGCTCACTGTAATAGACACATTTTCAAAATTTGCCTGGGCTGTGCCACTCAAATCCAAGACTGGAAAATGTGTTACAGAAGCCATCAGGACAATCATCAATCAGAGTGGAAGATCACCGCGCTATTTGCAAACAGATAATGGCAAAGAATTTTATAATTCTGTGTTCCAACAATTTATTAAAAGCCAGTCAATAAAACATTATTCGAGTTACAGTGATCTCAAGGCCTCAATTGTAGAGAGATTCAACAAAACCCTAAAAAATCTTATGTATAAACAATTTACACTTCAAGGTAATTATAAATGGCTTAATATTCTTCCAGAACTTCTACATAAATATAACAACTCGGTCCATTCCACAATCAACATGAAACCCTCTGAAGTAACTCCATCTGATGAGCAAAAATTGATCAGGACTGTTTATTATCCTAGATACCAGCCAACAACAAGAAAGGCCAAATACAAGGTGGGTGATCAAGTAAGAATCAGCAAATATAAGCACTTATTCAAAAGAGGCTTTACAAGAAACTGGAGCACTGAATTATTTACAGTGGTTCAAGTTAAACCTGGGACCCTTAACACATATATAATAAAAGATCACCGAGGAGAAATTCTCAAAGGCAGATTCTATGAAGAAGAACTCAGCAAAAGTAAACAGCCTGACACATATCTCATAGAAAAAATCATCCGCAGAAAAGAGCTTGGAACATTTAAAATATCAGCAGTTGATGAAGCTATATGATGGATTGGATATTGCCACTTTTGAATCAGATGTTAAGCCACTTCATGAATGTCTCGATAATTCTGTTGTTGTGTTTGATGACATTATACTGGATAATCAAAACAAGGTTAGAAACTTCTTTACACAGGGCCGACACAAAAACATAGATTGTTTCTACCTGGCACAGACTTTTTCAAAAATACCGAAGCAGCTGATCCGAGACAACAGCAATTTTATATGTGTGTTTCATCAAGACCATACCAACCTCAAACATATACATGATGAATATGTAGGTGGAGACTTGAGCTGCAATGATTTTTCCAAGTTTTGCAGTAGGTGCTGGAATCAAAACAGTTATGGGTTTGTCACAATTGATATGACAAGAAAACCCAATAGTGGCAAATACAGAAATAAAATCAACAATTTTCTAGACATTGAAACATATTTAAATAACCATGAAAAGGCCAATTATTGATGATCTTAAATTAAGAGATTATCTTGTAAAAAGATTTAAGGGATAGAAATCACAGAACCGAGGAATTTATGAACAACACAAAGAAACAGAACAGCCTATTATTGATGCTATTAGTGAATTAGGTAAAAATATCAAAACTGTTACAGAGCAAAATCAAAATTTGATCACAGAGCTTGTACCTGTAGCTGCAAGGAACATATTAGATTATCCAATCACCCCACTTTCCAGTATTCATACACCTAGTCCTATTGCTCCTCGAAGAATTGAAGCTACTCAGGATCCTATTGAATTGGGTCTTCTTGCTCAAAAATATTTAAGCACACCTAAAGACAACAAAGATGAGGTCTTTGGCTTATATGCTGACACAGAGCGTGATGGTAGCATCATACATAGAATTGGCAATTTCAGAGTAACATTTATGGGAGATGATATAATTGTATGTTCAGAATCTCATCTTGGACAAAGAGGTGGTTTTGTTAAATATCCCGGCACACCTGGATTGTGGGAACTGATGACTAGGAAAAGGCCTGGCAGCTATACAGATCAAGATTATGAGCACTACAAAGAAATATTAATAAAATCAGATGCTCTATACCAGAACAATGATCCCACACAAAAAAGAGTCAAGTCTAGCAGTGGAGCAAAATACAACAATTTAATCAAGCCCATATGGTCACAGATCAAGACTGGTAGTGGAATCAAACAATACAACACCCTGCCTAAAGAATTTGTGTGGGTTGATGATGTCAGGAAACTTGTAGATAGGTTATTGGTGATAGCTGGGGAGGAAAATGCTGGCAACCACAATTTTTACAATGAAAAAGTTGGAATTATGGACATGATAAGCACAAAATTGTCTAATTTTATAGTGAATGATACTAAGGGGATTGGATATCTTATAAAAATTATTAATACTCTACCACCTAAATTTTGGAATATTTCTGAGGGCCGGGGGTTGGTTAATGACATTATAAACAAGCTGCCATTTGAACTACATATTCCAGGCTATCAGTATTGTGGTCCAGGCACAAAATTGGACCATAGATTAAACATAGGTGATCCTGGTGTTAATCCCCTAGATGATGCTTGTAGAGACCATGACATAGCATACAACACACATTCTGATCTTGACAAGAGACATGTTGCAGACAAAAAATTAGAAGAGGCTGCATTTGGTAGATTTGTAAGCAAAGATGCTTCTTTGAGTGAAAAAATAGCAGCATTGGGAACCACCATAGCTATGAACACCAAACAAAAACTGGGGTGGGGGCTGTGAATATGTATATAATAAACCTAGAATGAAGGCCAAGGGTGTTATGTATCAAATACCTTATGCAGGTCTTAAATCTCTTAAAACTATTGATAGTCTTTTAACCAAAAAGCAGCGGAAGAAAAAAAATTCTTGTCTTGCAAAGGGCCATGGTATGAAATTATTACTTAGTACCCCCCAATTAAAAAAATTGCAACAATCTAGAAAAAAATCACATGTGGGTGGTTTCATATTTACTATCCCGGCCATCTTAGCAGCACTTGGGGCTGTTGTGAGCTTGGCTGGGGGATCAGCTGCCATAGCAAAAACAGTAATAGATGCCAAGAAAAATAAGGCAGAATTAGATGAAATAAAGCGCCATAACCTGGCCATGGAGAAACAAGGCAAAGATGTTAAGAGAGCCATGAATAAGTTTAAAAAAAAACAAGAGCCGCTTACAAACCAAGATATTGAAGCTTTAATCAAGCCACTGGGCATCAAAAATTTTAGAGGTGTGTACATGTCTGATTCTTTACCAGAACAACCACTCAACAAAGAGTGTGGCATTGTTAATTTGGATAAGTACAAAAATCAGGGCACTCACTGGATCTGTTATCTTAAATATTTAAACAATGAGGCATTTGTGTTTGATTCATTTGGAGGTGTTCCACCTGAAAATTTAGTAAAATATCTAAAATCAGCTAATCTTTATTACAATAATGCCCGTGTTCAAAACTTCAAAGATGTTAATTGTGGACATTTGTGTTTATCTGTTCTTAGATATATGTCTCAAATAAATAAACCATCAATTGAAAATTTTCAAGAGGCCTTGTGGTATTTAAAACATCATGGGGGTATTCCATCTCACCAGCCAAAATTCAATATTGAAACTCAAATTGCATGATGACATAGTGTATCCCAAAACAATAGCTCTCAGAGCATTTTATGGCATGTACTTGATCCCTAATATTACACACCACAACAACAAAATTGCAGTGGGGGATCAAAAATTGTCATCACTCCAGGGCAATATAATCTGTCCACTCTAAATGCTCAATTACCCAGAGGTATAGTATTAACTCAAAATTCTGTCACTCACAGAGTAGAGATTGTATCTGCTACAGAAACAGTGGATCTGGGTACTATAGGAGAGCTGTTAGGCTTTGAGAACAACACAAAACTTGAACCAGCCATCAAACACACTGCTATTAATATACCTAAATTCTTAGCCATAGAGACTCTGAATATTCACTGTAATGTGGCTGAGGGTATGATCACCAAATCAAATGGCATAGGCACTCACAAACAAACTGGCATCATTGCAACATTCAAACCTAATTCTGAATTTATGGAGCCAATCATCTACACTCCATCCCCAACATTATATTTTCCTGTGTGCCATAATAGAATAGATAATATTGAATTGATGGTCACTAATGAAAAAGAAGAATTAGTTGATTTTGCTGGAGCCACAACAACTGCAATCATAGAGATTAATATTTAAATAAAAATACATACAAAAAAATGGAAAATATTGAGAGTTATGAGCTACAATCTTTCCCTCCAAACAGGAGGACATTTGCAAATTTAAATCAACCCAACACAGAGATTGAGGTTGATCTTGATGTAGGGGATGGCTTTATACACCCCCACAGAGCAGATCTATACATCAAATTTGATGTTTTAAAGCTCGATTGAACAGATTATCCGGCAAATTCAAATATAAGATTGGTAGACAATTTTGTGCCGCATCTATTCTCTGAAATTGAGATCAGAAAGCATGGTGTTGTTATAAACAGAATAGATTATCCCGGCATTACCTCCACAGCTTTGGCCACACTAAAATTATCCAAAACCGAGGCTTCTTACTACAAAATAGGTGGATTTGAGGCTGGTGATAAAATTATATCTAAGAGCCACACAGTGCTGTTCCCAATGCGCCTGTTGCCAGGATTCTTCTCAGATTACAAAGATATTATGTGGAAGGGTGGTTTAAGAATCACATTTAGAAGAGCTGCCAATGATAATAATGCTTTGATGAGGTACAGCACATTAAACTCTACAGGGGAAGCTCTGCCCAATACCCTACCTGATGAAGGCAAATGCATTATTCAGACTATGGAGCTAAGAATCCCAGTTGTTGAATATGAAGCCAGTTATGCTCTTAAATACAAAGCAGATATAATAAAAAATCCACAGGTTCCTTTACAATTTTATACATATCAATGTGTAGATGTACAGAAGCCTGCCGCTGGTACTTATTATGAGTTTGATGCTACAAATTCATTCTCCAGTATACAATATGACATGCCGGATTTTGTGGTGGTACTGTTTCAGACTGGAAGACACAATAATCAGGAAAAAAATTCAAGTAGGTTTGATAACTGCAACATCAAGAACATATATCTTAAAAATGGCAGAAATGAGGTATTTCCTAGAGAAAATTATAATTTAGACATTTCCAAGGATGATTTCCTTAAATTATATGAAGCATTTACAGCATACAAAAGGGTCACTACTGGCAATACTGACATGTATTACACACCAGATGAATTCAAAGCACAGAGACCCATGTTTGTAATCAACACTTCAAAAAGAAAACAAGTTGTGGTTAATGACAGGACAAACATTAAAATTATCTGTGAATTCCACAATACACTCCCTGATGACACTATATGTAGTGTTATTCTTATAGGGGAAAAATCATATATTTATGATGTAAGAAATGAGAGAGTCACAGAACAATTCTAGAAGATTTTTGCACAATGCATTGTCTTAGTACTAGATATGCAAGTTGAGGCTGGTGTCCAATTAAAATATTGAGCATATTCCAGGTAACATATTAACATAACAGCAACAAGTATTTAAGCATATATTACATTATATTATTGTGTAAGCAAAAGCTCTTATAAGCATTTTTGGCTTAGTTTTAAGTGTAGTCAAAACAATATCAAGGGGGGCATATTTTTGACAAGCTTATGGACAACAAACTGAGAGATGTAGCTTTTACACACTTGGGCAAATCTGTCTGTTGAGGCTTCTTCATTTGTACACTAGGGCTCAAAATTCTTTAGATTTAAATATGTACACACATGGCCGATTGGGCTATATGCCCCCTCTTGACATTGTTTTAAGTGTGGGCAAATCGGAGCATATGAACTCTTCTTTTCTACACTAGGATTCAAAATTCTTGAGAATTAAGAGCATATCACACTTGAAGAAATGGGGAATAAGAGGATCTTGGCATAATTTTAAGTGTGGGCAAATCGGGGCATATGAACTCTTCTTTTCTACACTAGGATTCAAAATTCTTGAGAATTAAGAGCATATCACACTTGAAGAAATGGGGAATAAGAGGATCTTGGCATAATTTTAAGTGTGGGCAAATCGGACTGTTTAATCAAATGACCTCTTCTTTTCTACACCTATAAGTGGTGCTCATCCTATTGGTTTTTATACTACTAGGGTCGCCTATGTCACTGTAAATGGAGCAATGTCATACCCCATTTTCCCTTACTCTGGCGTTCCACAGGGTGCTGCTTTATCACCATTACTCTACATACTATACGTTGCCGATATGCCAAAACCCCCACAAGTTTCTATCTACCAATTCGCTGACGACACCGCATTTCTCGCCTGTTGTTCAACCATCCAAGCTATAAACAAAACTCTCCAACCAGCTATAAACTCCTTCCAAAGATGGTGTGACACATGGCGTCTCACAATTAATGCTCTCAAAACACAAGCATTGGTGTTTCTGCAGACAGGCTGTCGCTCGAAGATCCAAAGGAACCCAACATTATTAAACATCAAAATACGGGGAACTCCAATTCTGCCTGCCACCACTGCAAAATATCTGGGAGTCATATTTGACTCCAAGCTAACCTGGAAACCTCAATTGCTCAACATCGTCCAAAAAGCTACAAATCGTCTGAGCTTGCTCAAACGGCTAATTGGAACATCCTGGGGACTCAACTCCCAGGTTGTCCTACATACCTACAAGGCTTTCCTTCGACCAGCAATTACTTACGGCCACACTGCATGGATATCAGCCCCAGACTCATTCTATCACAAACTACAAGTTCTGGAAAGACATGCTCTTCGTTTGGCCTTCAGAGTAGTCCTACCAAGTCCTACACGACTACTGTACGAGCGAATAACCTTTCCCGAAATCACAACCCACATCGAAGCCATCCGTCACAAATATATAACTGGTCGAATGAACTCGCACCATCCACAACTTCTTAGCACAATGTACGAAGATGCTCTACACGACTGCCTTCCCACATACCACTGCACACCATTACAGCATCTCTTAACCATGTACACCTTCCTGATAGATCCACAGCATCCTGACTACCAGCTGTATAATATCCATCATCCTCCGGAACTACGGCACGTGATATATCCAACACATGCCGCACCGTAGCAAATTATTACTTTCCTAACTGAAGTAATTTTCCCACTACTGCATAAATAAGATCTAAGTGAACTACCCTCAGAATAAGTAAATATGTACCACTTCATTACTGAAAACACTTAGACCATCACCTTGCAAGGGAAAACATTTATGGAAACAATTCACTTACCAAAGAGAAGGTGTACCCTTCTAAATGGAAAACGAGGACAAAAAAAACAAAAACTGCAAACACCAACACGACTTGTGCGTTGGGCGCGCCGACGAGGCATCGCTCCAGATCGCCCATCCACCGGGGAGACTGGATGCTCCTTCAGCGTCATCTTCATCAATACTTACACGGTGAACGAATCCACCAATGGGATCGCAAACTTGGCCAATTGACAGAGCTTGATCCTACATTTTGGAAGATTGCTCGTAATTTAAATCAACGTCAACAGCCTACTATAACGGCCATTAATAGCCCTGCAGGCCCAATTATGGATCCCCAGAGACAGGCTGAGCTTCTAGCCGATCATTTTTATGATCAGTTTCAACCAAACAATGATCTTCATGGCGCTGTTACAGAACAGATCGTCGATGCTGCTTTCCAACGTCTTCAACGCCAGCCTTCGTCGTTGGATGTTCCACCTGTCTCGCCTCGCGAGGTGGCAATTGCAACACGAAAATTGAAAAATAACTCTGCTGCCGGCTTAGACGGGATACCGCCAGCTGCACTGAAGCATCTGTCCCGTAAGGGCTACGTCTTTTTGGCGAAGTTATTTACAAACATCTTGAAGCTTGGTTACTTTCCACTTCAGTGGAAATTGGCGAAACTCATCGTACTACCAAAACCTGGTAAGGATCCACAAAAATGCCAACAATTACCGTCCCATCAGTTTGCTTTCTCATCTTAGCAAGCTTTTTGAACGAGTTATGCAACGACGACTTCATGAGATCATAGAAGCTAACCATCTGCTCCCAGATCATCAATTTGGTTTTCGCCGTTCCCATGGGACGAACGAACAACTTGTTCGCGTCGTCGACTATGTAGCGATTCGTCTTGATTGGAAGCGCCGAGCATTAGGATTATTTCTCGATGTACAAAAGGCGTTCGATCGAGTTTGGCATGCTGGACTCCTGTATAAACTGCGACGAATGAGGTTGCCACTCAGCTATAGAAAGGTCATAGCCAGCTTTCTCTCTAACCGAAGTTTCATTACTTCCATAAATGGGCAGAAATCGGCGCCAAGACTGGTCCGTGCTGGGGTACCTCAAGGATCGGTGATTTCTCCGATACTTTACTCTTTGTATACGGCAGATGTACCCACCCCCAGATAAAGGGATAATTGCCACATACGCAGACGACACTGCACTATTCACTACCGGCAAACGTGTGCTTCAGTGTCAGAAACAGATGCAAACTTTCCTGCCGATCTTTGAACGTTGGGCTCAACGGTGGAAAATCAAGATAAATCCAGAAAAGAAAACTTCAGTCGTTTTTAGTCTATCCAATGCCAAAGAAGGGGCCAGCTTGCAACTATTTCAGCGAGATGTACCCAGCGCTGAACAAGTTAGATACTTGGGGGTGTTGATTGATAAACGCCTTACCTTCGGACCACACATCAATGCCCAGACTAAGAAGGCCAAACAGAGGATAGGATATCTATACCCAATGTTCCGGTCCATGGCACTCACACTCGAGACACGCCTGCATTTATATAAAATGATGGTGCGGCCGATATTACTATACGCCAGTCCCGCCTGGCAGCATGCAGCGAAGACTCATTTAATTAAACTGCAAAGAGTCCAAAATCGAGCTGCCAGAGCAATTGGAATGCATCCTCCTCTTGCTCGCATAATCCAGATACATGAAGATCTGAATTGGAGCTTCTTGATGTAGCACTACGACAAGCCAAACTATCCTTTTGGAATAAGATACTAGGACACACAAATCCACTAATTAGCAAGCTGGGGTCGGAGAGGCCTCGTCATTTCCGCATTAAACTCCCGAGATTGGAGTAAATTTTTGATTGTTGTGTTATGTATGTGGTGATTGTAATTGTTTTGTTCACTTTGGGAACACAATATTTTAAACTTCGAGCGACAGTTGCCGAAGCTTGTTCTTGTTATTATGTATATGAAGTTAATTGTTAAAGATGTTGTCTACAGAATATAACAGATTGGAGTCAAATATAAGTATGACACTCCATATCGATTATGACATATTACCGCTGCAAACACCACGTCAGTGCGTCAAGAGAAAACCCCCTTGGAACATTCGCTGTGACTGTAATTTCAGTACGTTTGGAACGGACGACTGGAGGTAATTGCAGTCTACACAGTGCTTTGGTGTTTCCGAGGTACTTTGTTGAACGCCTTGCTGCGAAGGGATATCTGGCTCGAACGACACTTTTCAGGTGGCCGCAACTAGGTTGTAGCCCCAACATTCACCGGTGGATCTGGTCACCAGTAGTTAGAGATACCGATCCTTTCTTTCTTTCTTTCGTTGGCTCTGGTTTCTGTCCTCGTTTCTCATTGGCTGTTTGGTGCCACAATCTTGTTTGGTAAGTGTCTGTTCCGAGACTTTGACTCTGACTCTCCTCCACGTGCAAAGTGCAGCTTGTCAGAGCCAGAGGCCGGAACAAGCTTGAAAATCCAAATTCCCGAAGCTCTTCCATAGATTCCCGCGATTGATCTAAGTCACCACATGCCAACAAAAAGCAGAAACTTCCAGAGCGAACAGACTCCAGACAGAACAAGACCGAAGTAAACACACAGACACCAGTTCTGTACAATTTCCTTCTTTCGAACTACGACACCAAATACAAGACGCCAAAACATATCCTAAGTCAAATCCTAAAATATGTGCCACGAGCTGCAGTTAATGAAATAGTCTTCACCAGGAACGGAATACTTATAAAATCTTCTGACCCACATTTCTCCACCATTATCAGAGACAAGGCCTCATACCAAATTTTTGGTACAAATGCCAATATGAAGCCACTAACCTCTACACGTCCAAAGCAACCTCCTCCGCCTAAACGAGCACCAATGCTATCAGTGGTGATTCGGGGTGTTCCCCCTGAATACACCGACACAGAAATCGCTGAAGAAATTCAGGCAGAAGGTCACACCATCCACAAGTGCATGAGAATTCGAAATGACAACGGACTAACCTATATGGTTCGAATACTGACAGTAGATAAAGATACCGTGGACGAACTATTGCACAATGGAGCCTATATATATTGTCGAAAGCACAGAGTCGAACCTTCCAGGACGTCAACACCACTGCCAGTGCGTTGTGAACGTTGTCAAACATACAATCAGCACACTACAACCAACTGTCCAAATTCAGCAATCTGTGGATACTGTTCTGGGCCACATTCTACCAACACTTGTACAAACATCCAGAACCCGCCTAAATGCAACACATGCTCTGAAGGACATCCTACTTACAGCTATAAATGCCAAGCCAGACCTAACCCAGAACCAAATCACCCTGAGCTGGTTGTTCCCATCCGAACTATAGATAGCTCAACCAAACCGGCAAATTCATTAACGGACTCAATCACTGTGGAAGACCTGCTACGATTCTTTACTATTACAACTCAAAACATCCAGCCATTTCTACGCACACATATTCTGGACCAAGTCATACTCGCTGCAAAAACACTTTTCAAACTGCAGTTACACGCTACGTATACGGGACCACGTGTCCATTTCAATATAAACCCTCTTGAAAACACAAGTACATCTTAAAACAGTTTTCAGACTCTTCATAACAATCATGGGTTATTCTTTCCTCTTCTTAAATATTCGCTCTTTAACAAAACACAAAAGCTTATTTGAGACTGTCTTGCAGGAAAAGAATGTATCAGCTTTTGCTCTCAACGAAACATTCCTAACGCCAAAATTCAAACCCAAGATCAGCGGATATAATATGATTCGACATGATGGGCCAACGGAAGCTCAACGTGCAAATGGAGGGACCGCAATTGGCTTTCGAAAATCATATCCGCATAGAGAACACACATTACCACCGCATTTCAACCTGCCGGAATACAGCATAGCAACAATATATCTGAGGCACAGAAGCATTACTCTAGCAACCATCTATGTTCGGCCTGGACATCCTATACCATACAACTTTATCAATTACATTGAAAACAGCTACAAGCATTACATAATCATGGTCGACATAAATCTCCATAGTCGACCACAAGCCGAAAAGCGACAATTTCACCAAACTATAGTCAACTGCCAAAATTGCCATTTCCACCAACTTCCGAAACCATCTAGACCAATCAGCAGTACTTCTCCAGATGTTGTACTTACATCGACTTCCCTCCTTACAAATAGCAACGTGGATGTACTTGAACCCATTGGTAGCGATCACGCACCTATAATCTTTACAGTTGACGCACCTGCACCAACTCCTCGCAAACCCTTTCTCATAACAAGGTACTCCTACGATCAAGCAGACTGGGAAAAATATCGTAATGCAATCGAAAACTCCGTGCAAAACGCAGATACGCCAACAAACGATAGGGATCTGGATGATGTAGTCCCATTACTCACTTCTGCTTTAACTGAAGCTGCGAAAAGTACCATCCCACTTCAAACCATCAATCTATATAAACCAAAATTACCGCCGAACTATCTAAAACTGATTTCAGCCTCCAGGCGTGCCTTCCGAGAGTATGTTGTAACAAGAAATCCTGAAGCGTTACGGCATCATAGATAACTCCTCCGCACGGTACAAAACTATATCATTGCATATAAAAGAAGGAATTGGATAAAAACGTGCAATACACTGGCTAATACATCACATCCATCCAAATACTGGCAGCAATTTAACAAACTGACAGGGAAAAGGTCAAGAACTACATATCCCATTATAGTCGATGGGAAATCCGTAGACGACGACCAAGAGAAAGCAAACGCCTTTGCACACCACTTTCAAGGTATCTTCACACCACAAACAGAACCATTACACAAAACAACCCAATCACGTACAGTACAACGTGTCTCAAACCCACATAACCGAGCTCTCAAACCTAACAATGACCATAGTATTGATGAAAACGAACCTCTAACCTCACCTATAACACCAGAAGACATCGCATGCGCAATATCTCGGAAAAGAAACACTGCTCCAGGCTTCGACTCTGTAACCTACCGACTCGTCAGAGAGGCTCCAAGAACCTTTCTGCTAATCCTAGCCACCATATATACCTATATACTACGAACAAGCTACTTCCCGACAGAATGGAAAGTTTCCAAAATGTTGCTGTTCGCCAAACCCGGGAAACCTGTTCGGGAAGTATCCTCTTACAGACCAATACAGCTCACATCGACCCTCAGCAAAATCTTTGAAAAAGTACTTGTACGCAGGTTGCCACCAACACCTTTCATCCAAGAAGCTTCTACCTGCACATCAAGCAGGCTTCCGACCATCCATCAGCCTCAACGACCAACTTCTGAGATTGATAACAACTATAACAAACCACTATAACAAGTCCTTGCCACCGTGTCTTTTTTATTCGATTTGGAAAAGGCGTTTGACAAAGTATGGCATTCGGGATTAATATATAAACTCCACAAATTCCAACTTCCTCAATGCTACATTCGCCTTATCCATTCGTTCCTGACAGGCCGGATGGCATACATCTCTCTGAACTCGGCAACATCCTATCCCATCTTCTTGCACACAGGAGTCCCACAGGGGTCTGTTTTGTCACCGCTGTTATATTTAATGTATATAACAGATATGCCGACCATGGATACCAGCACACACGTATTCCAATTTGCAGATGACACTGCTTTCCTAACTCTTGGGAAAACAGTTCAATCCATTAATAAAACACTCCAAAAGGCCGTAGACTCCTTTATTCGTTGGTGCAACCAATGGAAACTATCAATAAACTCTTCAAAAACTCAGGCAGTAGTTTTCCTACCTCCCCACTGTCGCTCCAAAATACACCGAAACCCCAAACTCTTAAAGATTAAAATAGAGGGGAGACGCATCTTACCTTCAAATCAGGTAACATACCTTGGGGTTACCATAGATGAAAAACTGACCTGGCGTCCACACTTAGAAAGGATAAAGAAGAAGGTAAAGAACCGCCTAAACCTATTATGGAAACTGGTGGGTACATCTTGGGGATTACACCCGACAACAGTCCTAACCACCTACAAAATGTTTTTGCGCCCAGCCATCACTCACGGGCATATTGCTTGGATCGACGCTTCTGCCTCCTTCTACGACCAACTGGAAATCTTTGAACGGCACGCATTTAGATTGGCTTTCCGGATTAAATTACCTTATCCCACAGCACTACTGTATGACAGAATTTCCTTCCCGACTATTTTGTATCACGTCGAGAGCCTTCGCCAACGATACATAAACAAAGCCATGATATCCGAAAACCCAGTATTCTTGAATACCATTCATCTTGATATCCGACATGATGCAGCATCTACACATATTTATACGCCATTACAACACCTGCTCACCATGTATTCATGCTATCTAGATGATCTAGACCCACAGAAACACGAATACGATATATATCATCCATCGCAGTTATCACGCCATATTTATCCCACCACTACAGCCTAAGGAGTACCAACAATACTCCGACTCCAAATATCGAAATCCATATTTACAATCTTCGCAACCATGCTCAAAAGTAAGATAACACATACGAATCACCAATCTTAATAAGAAAAATATTCTGCAATATAAAAAAGCACTTAGACCATCCAAATGATGAAAGACACATAACTTACAATGAAATCACTTACCGAAGTGAGGGCATAACCCTCTCAACGGGTTAACACTAGCAAAAAAAAAAAAAAAAAACTGCAAACAAAAATTTATTACCATTGTATACTTAGTGATTGATTAGTTCATCGAACTCTTCAGCCTAACTATTGCCTATTTTGGGGGAGCACGAAAAGTTTTTATAAGCTGCAAAGAGAAACTGTGACGTTACAAACATGGGTGTTTGTTGTTAATTAGCCCCAATTGTTTCTAGTTTTGCTGTTAAGCATATATGTATATGCAATGTACATTACAGCCATGTATATATAGAAATACGTATATATAAATTTAGCTTAGAGATACACATTATGGCTTACTTTGAGCATTGCATTCCGTAAGCTTACAGCTAGTTATGAAAAGCTTGATGCAAGCATGCCTTGGCAAGCTTGCTGCAACTTCCTCTTCTGGTAACTAGATTGCTTAATGCAAGCTTGCATCCAGCTAATAGCTTGCCATGGCAAGCTTGATGCTAGCTACTTAGCTTGTCATGGTAAGCTTGTTTCATGCTTGCAGCAAGCTGTCTGTGCTATCTGGGTTCTCTCATCACTACGATTAACATGCAAAAGTACAGAAATAAAAAAAACTACATAATTAGTTGTTCACATAATGATTGAATGAATACATTAATTAATGTAAATATTAGGCAAGTTCTGCGCTGAATTGTTTTCTTTTTAATACTCGACCCTGCACGTTCCTTTCTCTAAAAAAGAAAATACCTGTTGCTTGTATGATACATGTGTTGGTCCCTCCTCTGGGTTGTGGTACCACCTCATATGAGAGAATGCTTGCTGAGTGAAGAACTGCAGTGGTTTGCCCCACTCGCTCTGGTGACTGTCGTCAGTCCATGCTTTAATACGATACCTGCAGTGAAATATATGATTATAAGTCTGGGTTAAGATAATTCAGAAATAGATAGTCATATTGCTTTAAACTTTCCTATGTGGATCATGATAAATCAAGAACAATGAAAAGATTTCAAGTTTTTGAAGAAAAAAAAACCTAGTTCAAATTTTCGTCGATTATTTCTGCTTGTAAATGTAACTCTCAGAATCGTGCATATTCAATGTCTTAAACATTAAAAAAAAAATAGAACGTCTGAAAATTTTTACAATTTCTACTAATTTTTGAAAGACACTAGGGTGGACAATTGTGCAAATTATCAATAGACACTACGATATCGGATCTGTAGAAATTTTCGAAAGACACTAGAATTGACGATAGCTACAAATTTTCGAAAGACATTAGGATTGACGATGTTGTATAATTTATCGAAATGCACTAGGATTGACGATTTGTACAAATTTTCTAAAGACACTGGGATTGATGATTTGTACAAATTTTCGAAACACTCGCTAGGATTTACGATTTGTACACATTTCTGAAAGACACTATAGGGTTGACGATATCTCCTCATTTCCGAAAGACACACTAGAATTGACGATTTGTACAAATTTTCGGAACACACTAGGATTAAGGATTTGTACAAATATTTGAGAAGTTCAAACTCACATTACCCGAAAATTCCCCGAATAAATAAAATCCTCTCAATATATGACGTTTCATCAATAGAACTTACAGTACTTGATCAATAAAGGGGAAAAAATAATTTTGAAACCCAAAACAATATTTTTACACGAGTGAATAAAAAAAAAAAAATTACCTTACTGCCTGCGGTTCCTTGTGGTTTCCAACAAAGTCGATTGTGGTGATTGAGCCATAACTTCCATTGGCTTCAATTTTTTGTCTGAATTTATCCACTACATCTACAAAATTCACTATTTCAACTGCGTCCATTTCTGAAACAAAAAATTGATGCTCAGAAGTGAGTATAATTCATTAGATTCACATAAAGCGCCTTAAAAAAATAAGTATTCGGAATTAATTAAGTATTCATTCCAACAGCAAGAGGTAATAATTTGATTTTCCTGCACATTTAAGATAAGCTAAGTTAAAAAGTTGGTCTCAAAGTGAAACTATTATTCTTGAAAATGTTGCACATTAAAAAAAAGCAAGAAGCAAGTGAATCTCATTTTAATTTTTCTTGGTTCTGCTGATTCTTGGGCCTGACTCACTGCTGTATTTTATCCCTCGAAAATACCATACTGACATTCTAAATTTTGAAATTTGGATCGGTTTATAATTTCTTGCAGAGAGTTGAATAGAATCTTCGTGTTAACTGCATTTGTTGTGGTTTTGTAAGATATTTTCTGATAGCAGTATAACACCTTCATATGCAGCATTCCTGACACTTAGAAAATCCAGTTAGTTTTGAAACTAGCCACCAGACGTCTCAGGTATACACTGTAAGCCTATATGTCTATTTACTATTCCTAGCGAACCCAAGCACTAGGAATTCTACTGTTCTTGGTCTACGTGGTGTCGCATAACTTGACTACATCTAAAAATCGGTGTCAAAAGTTTTCTAAAGCAATCAACAGGAATTAATTAAGAAGTCTGGCAATATCAGGGATGCTTACCTAATCTATATCCTCCTATGAATCCCTGAAAAGTAAAGAAATGAAATTAAATTAAGATACTGCAGTCACATTTTAACAATTGGGATTAATGCAAATGTGGAAGAAACTTTGGAGAGCACGTTACAATAATTTAGAACACCATCTTGTATGCTTGTTTTTAATAAATATATTTAAGGAATGCTTTCGATACCTCTGTAATTTTAGTTATTGGAAATTTTTAATCTTTACGGAGCTATACAAAGTGGATTTATTTAAACCACTTTAATAATTTTTAGAATAATGCACATTTTGTAGATATCAAATCACTTTTGGTGAAAGTACATTAATCTCGTAATCATTTAATAGTGTTTATTAAGCTCTAAGAAAGGAAACAGAATATATGTATTGATGGCGTGAAGCTCATTCGAAAGGAAATGTAAACTGTAAACGCATTTAAATTTCTGTTTATTAAAAATTCAATACTCTATATAGACAAAAATATGAAACATTTTGTGTAGACATATATACAAAATCCTAATCATGTTAAACCGTAAAATAGTGTCATTATCATTAAACTGTAAATAAACATGGTAGCTGATATTTTGCAAACTATCCTAAAATAAAAAAAAATAAAAATTCAGCTGCAATACTTTGAAAAATATTTTGTTACAATTATAGAGTACATCCAGAATATTTTGTTTTCACTGGAAGAAAAGGTACTGAAATTATTATAGTTTCATTAACACACTCAACAAATATTTCCATAGTAGATTCGTGTAGCTGCACAGTATCAGAAAGAGAAAAATGTATATTTACATATATTTTTCATTTGCTTTAAACAAAGTGTTCGAATATTTTATAGGGCCGTTTATTAGAAAAAGCATTAATATATAAAAAAATATCTATACCGGGCTGGCGCTTTGGTATCAGGATCGTCCGGCAGTCCGCGTGGCGGAAGGTTCGATGTCGGATTTTAGGGAGGTCCATTTTGCCAAAAATGCAGCCGGCCCAGGGACGTCCGTGGACGATTCCCTATCAATCTGCTCCTGGTAGCTCTGTGGTTCACTCACGAAACCGGTACCATGGTTACGACAAATTCCCACCTGGGAAATTTTTACCATCCAGAATTTTAAATAAGGAACAAGGAAAAGGCATTTAGATTTGAAGATTTCTTGCATTGACAGTGATTTTAGAATTTTTTTTCCCCATAATCTTGAATACGAAAATTATTACAACTTTGGTTATGAGGATGCAGTAAGCTACAGTGAACAGTAAACGATTTTACTTTTAACATTTTAATTAATTAATAATGTGGATTACAAGTGGATTTTAAAGTTATTTATGAATGAGGAAAATAAATTAGTGCCACCGAGTTAGAGTCAATCGTCACTATAGTGCATTTTAACGAGTCATGGCACAGAGTATGCTTGTTTGAGTCAATATTTTGTTTTTGTTATTATTATTAATTGAATTTTTTTTTTAAAAAAAGTTTAATTTAAATTTGGTTTAAAACTGAGCGTAACTTGTAAAGGATTTAGAATGCTTAAACTATGACTGCTAAGACTTTTGCAACGAGGATATTACATTTTATACATATATAGTTTTGGGAACGAATAAGGCCCCGAGGACCACTCATTTATATTCTTAATGACTGAAGTCTCCTAGCACCTCATGAAGGGAGCTTAGATTAAGGAGATAGTCAAGTTTATACGAGATAGTCACTTGCCTTACGTTACCTTAACTTACGCATACATTGCCTGAAAATTTTAATTCATGTTAATATGTAAAGAAACGAAACGCTAATTACCGCCCGATTAATTAAAAGTTCTAGTTGAGAAGTAATAGATGTATAATTAGGCTGCAGTGACGAGAGATGTCCGTTCACAGGTAAGCAGTAGTGACGAGAATGAATCCGTACACAGATATACATATACTTATATGCTTTAACCAAAGTTAGGCACAGCCAACTTATTTTGAATAACTAGAAGAGAATTAGGAGAGCATCACACGGCGTGGACGTTTCTCACATATTAACGAGATTTTTTTTGTTAGTATATATTTATATTTTTTTCCTGTCCGAAACATTGTTTCGTTTGACAGTTGAATATTTATCCTTAGCACGTTGTAGCTTCGAACGTTAAAAACTTTAAAATGCAGATTGTTTTAAAAGTTTAAATATAAATATTGCAAGTTTGCTCCAAGTTACGGCATTTATTAAAGTGAAACAGGTCTAATATTTTAAATTCACTTGCATGACATAATAATAATTTATAATAAAATGGCACTAATAATATTAAAGATTAAAAGCAGACTTATTATTTAATAATGTGCTTTAGGCACAAAAGTTTTTTTTGCAGTATGTAATAATACTAGCTCAGCGAATACATCACTAGAATTTTATAGTTACTCTTCAGAAGAAGGTATATGATTATATTAGCAAAGTTTATTTTTAAGCGCCAGTTATGAGAATATTTATATTATATGAATATGTAGACGTCGACGTCAAGATTTTATTGCGCTCCAGTTACAAGTATTTTCCTTCGGATATTGGATAGCTACCGATAATCCTGGAAATCCATTCTGCCATCGCAGAATGATAATGATTAAACCACAACGGTTTTAGTTTAAAGCTTTGCACAATAATATGCTAAGCATATTTTAGAATGAGTAGAGAGAATTAAAGATTCTTCAAGTTTTAGTGATGTTAGTATTTTAATGCATTTAAAGATCGCATAAATAATAATTATTATTTTATTTCAGGTAGTCAGGAGTAAATCAGACTCAATTTTTCCTTACCTTGTACCTTAGTACGGTTCAATTAATTTTAAGTATTTAAATATAACGTTAACACCTGAAATTAAAATAAGATCAGTTAAACAGTGCTAATAAATTTAGAGAATAAATAAATTATATTAAATAAATAAATCACGCAGATAATTTGAGCCTAGAGTCAGAAATAATTAAAAGTTGAGTTAAAATATCTACTACTTAGACTAGGCAGGCTTAAAGTACGTGTTAGCTTTGAAGAACTGTTTGTTTTGATTGCCTAAGCAACATGAAAATCATTGCGATTTTAGTTATTTTAAACGGATTACTTCCACACGTAAAAGCTTCTAATTTTATTTATCTGTTGAACAAGTCCTTTGACTATCTTATAATATAATTACAATTTTATTATTAACAACATTTATTATTAGTATTTTTATAATTTTCATAATCTGTTATTTTCAATGTCAGCGCAAGAAATCTATTACTTATGACCATGAGTGTACCAACGAATTACAGTTAAGCAAACTTTATAATGATTCACCGCCCATTGATCAGATTTACGACGATGTTGCACCGATTGTTGAAGTGGTACCATTGACAACAATAAATCCACCACTGCCGCCTCCACTGCCTCAGTCCATTATTAGTCAACCCAGGGTACAACAAGAAGTTCAAGATGTATCCAGAAATAGTTTAGTCATTAAAAACGACAGTATAGATTTGCCGAAGAATGTTTTATCCGTTAAAGATTGAGTTCAGACATTTGCCGTAAGCAAGGATCCTAATTTTGTTCAAAACAGTCGCAAAATGGAAAGTGAATTGCCTATTTCACCCTGTGTTCAGCCAGGTGTAAAAGTTAAAGAGTTATTTGCGAATCAGTCACCAGTAAAAGCCGAGAAAGTTTCAAGTGTTACTTTAAAAGCAGAAAGTAAGCCAAATTTTCAGGTTCCCGAACCTGTTGTATCGTTTACAGACCATATTTTTTACGACCTCACGTTCGCCTAGAATTTTATATTCATTACGATTTAAATTTTTAAGTATAATTCATTTTTTACGTTTGATTGTACCTTATGCAAGGTTTATTAGTCATTTAGTTTGCTAGCAGCTTTCCAAGTTTTGTTATTGTACGAGCACGGAAGTGTTCAAGTAAACACGCTGTCGCAAGCACAACGAAGTTTTCTCTCTTTCCATCCCATTTATTACGTCATTTCAAAGACCTTGACTTTATTTCGAACTCCCGCAGCTGTTACTACACTTTGTTCGTAGTAAGTTAAAGTTTTGTAAACTTTAACGCGTCATGCTGGTGGTCAGCGAATCAGAGCTTGCATTTTCTTCCTCTGTTCCTTTGCCCGCTGCAGCGACTTTTTCCCCTCCACCTCTCCGACCGCTCCCCGAATGTACCCGAAGATGTCGACCGAACACGACAAGCGAGCCTACGATTTTCCTCGCTGCAGAGAAATTAGTTCAGTCCTTACAAGCAACGTCGGATTGCAACGATAAGCAGAAATACATCGCAGCTGAATTTGCAAATTCCTTTCTCCGCACTCAAGCGCTCTCCCGAGTACTTTGAACACGGTGGAAGTCAGAAAACACTTACCATAGGCTTTGCATATTTTTTCGCATTAGTGGCGGTCGTCCATTAAAATTTTATGGAATCAGTTTAGTTACGCATATAGCCATCAGAATTTGATTTTTACGATAGAAGTTCATGTAAACAATGTTAGGGATATTTTGTTCTATATAGATAATTTTTTTCCGTAAAACGTCGCATTTATGCACTTCAGACTAATCACGACTTATAATTTTACAAAGGAACAACAAGACGATTTTTTTTTTCGTTTTTCTCGCAAAATTTTCCCGTTTTTCATAAGAGATATTTATAGTAAGTAAGTTTTTTGGGAATCGACGTACATTTGGTTTAAATCAGGATCAAGTCAAACGAAATTTCGATAAAATCAGGGAAATTTTACAAAAGGGCAATTTCAGCACTTTATGCACATAGAGTAATCAAAATTTGTCAGCAACATGCCCAGGCTAAGCCTCGGTGATTGGCACAGGCATGTGCAGCAAAAGTCGCCATAGCATCGTTAGCCTTTCCAAATTTAAACAGTGTGGTTTACCACAAATGTTATAATTTGGGAATTTATTATTATTATTAATATTTATTATTAGGACATTTAGCTCATTTACCCAATTTGCATCTTATTCGACAATGCAGCAATAAATTCATTACTTCTTACTGATTAACTTCATGTTAATGTTAGTACAGTAGGTAATAACTATTAATTTGTATTTATATTCCAATATATAGCATAACTATTCTCTATCTATTTTGTTTAAACATACCTAAGGGATTGACACACCATTCTTATATGGGTCAAGTATACCTTTCCGCGGCGGGTCTGTTTACACGACCAAGTGATTTGAGGTATACGGCGGACTCAAGAAGTTTTGAGTGGATAAATTTCTTTTGTTTAAAGGAAATTTGAAATTGAGAAAGTTTTTATTATTTTTATTGTGTTTCAAATTTGAATATCACCTTTTTTAATTCCCTAATGCTATATTTGTTACCACCTGGAGTTTCAACGAAACTCAGAAACAGAATTTAGAGCATGCTTGCAACACTTATCTTTGTTTATTAATTTTACATTTTGTAGTTTTGAAGTGAAGTCTATTACTGACAATAAATTATTTCAGTTTATTAGGACACGTAATGGTATTTTAATATCAGGTTCAGGTCAATTTATTGTTATTCAGAATTTGAATAATAATTTGAACACGCACAGATCAGTTCAGCTTACCGAAGGCCAATCTTTATTTTTTAATTATCAGGATTTTTCGCAAATTATTGTGGATCAACAAATTTTACACACAAGAATTTTAGCTTTCGAACAAGTCAAAATGCAGGAAATTGAGTTATTACCTAATATTCCCAAGAATTTATCTGATTTCACTATTCCCCAATGGACTCCGCTTCAACTTGCTTTAAAGCAACTTAATCAATCAATTAGTAAGAACATTTCATTTCAAGAATTAGTTTTAAACCCTTTGCTCATGTCTATATTAGTTTTTGTTATTTGGAATGTGTTATTAACCGCAACCCTAGGATATTATTTTTATAAGCATCATCAGCTTGCGAAACAGATTAATTCAGAGCAGCGCAGTAATAATTAATAGGTTAAGGCAACACATTAATCATGGACATTAATATTTTAATTACGGTTGGATATTTTATTTAAATTTTCCTTATTTATTTTCAAAGAGTTATGGCAATTATTTTATATATTTATTTATTTTATTTTATTTTGATGAGACAATTTAATTTAATTGTAAAGAAAAGGCAGTGGAAATAAGTTGGTTTTGTGTACATGCATACTTGAATTATATATCCCCATCCTATTGCAATTTCCTTTCTTTGTCATAATTTTTCCTTTTAACCTAACCTGTCTATACGGAGCACCATGGACAAGCAATGCCTACACCATCCATGGGCATTTTTCATGACGGACATCCGCAGGCAGTCTATTACCAGGCAGAAAGACTGATTACCATTTTACGAGGGAGACATGCAGACATTTTAAGTACTATTTCAAGAAGAGACTCGTCACCACCAATTTGAGGGAGACATGCAGACATTTCTAATTACTACACGGAGACTACCTTTTACAGGAAGGATGTAGTCAACCATACATTTCCCAGTATAGCGGACTATACATTATCAACAACTTTTCCCCATTTCCCAAGTTCTACGGGTAATTTACCATATTTTTTTTTACATTGCCCAATGCAGTTAAGACGACAAGCAATCCACAGAGAAGAAGAAGAAGTATAGCAAACGTACTTTCTACAAACAGCAGTTCTGGTTACAAACAATAATTACAGAATTGTGCTACAGTGTTTCTACACATACACATGCGAGCTCCTATCATGTGTATCTATTTGGTCATTTAACATGCATTATGGGAAACAGTACTTTTCCATAGTCCTTATATACATTTTCAGTTTTGTGTCATGCATAAGAACTAGTTTTATATGCATGCAAGTTTACATCATACTACAAGGAAGCGACAAGCACCAGTGGTGTCAATTGACCAGTGCAATTAGTGCATAATTTTTTTTAAGATGAAATTTTGCACTTTGAATAATAAACGGACATGCAAGCAATAAAAAACATAATTCCAGCACTTTCGAACATTTTAGAAAGCATGCTTTTGTGACAATATTTTATGCATATGTTTGTCGCATGCAGGTATTATTATTTTTTTTTCTTCTTCTCACCAACATGGAATATTGAAAGCGACACATTTGTTCGCAGAACATTTATTTGATATTTAAACTCAAGCATATAGTTTTGTCACTTGGAAGATTGTTAATTTTGTGTGCAGTCATACAAAGGTATTCACCAAGCCATATATATGTATACAGTGTACAGTTTAATGTAGAAGAGAAAATTGAACGCTATAATTCAGTTTTACCAGCGACAGTTTTCAGTGTAACTCACTATATGCATTGAATATTGTATAATAATACATTGGAATGTGCAACACAGCCATGCAAGTTTATATATTTGGC
Organism: Lepisma saccharinum; assembly: GCF_977018435.1. NCBI lineage: Eukaryota > Metazoa > Arthropoda > Insecta > Zygentoma > Lepismatidae > Lepisma > Lepisma saccharinum. The sequence goes on from NC_139248.1 coordinate 21,125,984, forward strand.
GATGTTAGGAGTGCAGTGCTTCGTAGTTCGTAAAACATACGCACTTTGATATGATCAGGTTTTCACACGGACAAAACAGTGAGAAGTGACAATGTTTTACATGCTTACTTACGTGTACTTACTTGTGCACCTTTTTAAGGTTTTTCTATTTATTTGAAGAGTCCATATCGAGGGGCAATATAAGTAAACATTGTGAATTCCGTTCAATCTTGCAAGACGCTCCAGCCGTTGGCCTCGCGGGAGACACAGAGTCGTTACCGCGTGGCGAGGCATCACAGACTCTTGACTAGGAGCAGGTTGATGAGCAATTATACATAATACACATTACGTACACGCACATGTGATACATTACGAGTTTTCTCGCTTAACGACATGAACTTTTGTGATTTCTAGTCTTATAATAGTATATATTATTGTTTTTTACATTGTATAACATACGAATTTGTTAGTATTAAGGGTATTATTCATTATAAAGTTTAGGGAATGGAAAATTTCTTTCCTTCAGGATGCAGTAAACAACAGACAGTTATGGTGTATTTCTTTTGTATATTTGGGTTTTTTAAGAAAATATATGGAATTGGCGAACCTGAGTCATGTCAAGCTTTGCGATTTGACTTTTAAATTTTCAAAGGAGAAAATTTTTCCTAGGAGGCGCGAACGTATCAATCCCTAAGATTGTATGTTTATTTTATTAAGTCTCTCTGAACGCTTCATGTTGACCAGGGCATTCACTTGTTTTTCTCAGCTGTCTCAAGCCTCTTAGGCATGTTTACAATGCATTGTGTTGTGCCATGCAAACCTCCTGAGCATTCAGGAAACAGGTAACACTTCTGGGTTTGGTGTCAGCGGTTTGAATGGTAGCAATTATAATAAACACGATTCGGCGATTCGGCATCGAGGAAGAGCTCGATGGCCAGGGAATATAGAGGTGAGACAAGCTGGGAAGGGACTGGACTTTGGGAATTGAGTTGGTAGAGAGAGGAGGTCAGCAAGACAGGAGGTCGATAGTGGAAGCACGCTTTGGTCAACACTTAGAGAGAAGCTTACAGAGGACTTCGCTATTTTCGATTCAGCTCAGAGACTTCACTTAGACAGGTAATTATCCTACACCCAGCCATGATACAGGTTCAACGGTTCACAAAATCCAACGAGTTGCCATTGTCTTTTCAGTAGTTTATTTCCTTTGTGTAAGTTGTACCTTTCGCATGCCAAGCAATAACTCGTCATGTCAATGACGAGTGGTCTCATCAAGAGGATGAATGATGAGTAGTTTACATCACCCCATCGATTAACTGGTTCAGATCCCTTCATTCTATAGAATGATACGGTACGAAGGGTAGTCATAAAGTTTTAATTATCACCTCGAAAAAATAAAGTTATGTAATTAATTTTTTGTGTGTTTACAGGTACATGTCTGCAGTCCTGGTACACATTGAAATCCCCGCGCCACAGTTCCGTAGCACGCCGCTAGAGGGGCCAAAACAAAATGGCGAAGCCCATTGATAAAGTGAAGTATCGTGCGTAATTCGTTTTCTGCATTTGAAGGGGAACAACGCTGCAACAATCCATGCTGAGTTGGTGGAAGTGTACGGCTACAATGCACCATCATATGACACAGTGGTTAGGTGGCGCAGACGCTTCCAGTGTGGTTAAACAAGTCTGAATGACGAAGAACGAAGTGGCAGACCATCTCTCTGTGAAGAACCGAGAATCGCAAGAGAAGTGGAGGCCCTGGTGCTCGAAGACCAGCATATCATAATCGAGGCAATAGTGGAAAAAGTGAAAATCAGTCATGGATCAGTTTTCATCATGACAAAGGTCGCCGTCCGCTGGGTCCCGCGACTGCTCACACCCATTCAAAAAGCCCGCCGAACCGAGGCAGCAGCGGAAATGTTGCAGCTGTATCAGGCCAATCCAGATGACTTCTTTAGCCGCCTAATCACCATGGACGAGTGCTGGGTGTATCACTATGATCCTGAGACAAAGGAGCAAAGCAAGCAATGGAAACATGTGGATTCACCACCGCCGAAAAAGGCGAAGACCTAACCATCATTGGGCAAGGTGATGCTGAGTGTTTTTTTTTTGGGACTGCCATGATGTTGTGCTAACAGATTTTGCTCGTAAGGGGCAAGCCATCACAGGAGCATACTACTGAAATCTCCTGACGAAGTTACGGGAGACTGTCAAGACGAAGCGTCGCGGGAAGCTGTCCAAGGGGGTATTTTTGCTCCACGACAACGCCCGAGCTCATTCTGCACAGGACACAGTCATACATGCTGCTTCTTTGGGCTATCAAATTTTGCTTCACCCCCCGTATTCTCCTGACATGGCACCCAGTCACTTCTTCTTCTTTCCTCGGATGAAGAACCCATTGCGTGGCAGGAATTTCCAGAATGACGACGAGGTGATTTTCGAGGTGGAACGTTTCCTGTACAGCCAAAATGCAGACTTCTACAACCAAGGTCTCTGCCAAGTCATACATCGTTGGGAAAAATGTGTCGCATTGAAGGCGGAATATGTAGAGAAGGACTAACACCATCATCAAGTTTCCCCTGTGCTTAGCACCACGCCATGAAGGCGTATAGGGGGTGTGGGGGTAACGCCCCACACTTTCTTGATCCGGTCATGAGTGGGGGTGATGTGATCAGCATCACGCCCCTGACCGCCTTTACCCCCCAGGGTTTCCCCCAGGTACCCATGTTATTCGACGCTGGGTGGGCGCCGGGGCCGCTTCCAACGTTAGAAAAGTTCCCGGATTTGAACCGGCCGGGGATCGAACCCGGGACCTTTAGCATGGTAGTCAGACGCGTTACCGACTGAGCCACCGTGGCCACAAGTTTCATGGTCGCAGCTTGATTTTTTCGGTGATAATTACAACTTTATGACTACCCCTCGTATGGTACCAAAAACCATATAAGCAATTTTAAGCATTTTTTTAAAATAAAAAAATCGATTTAAAAAATAAAAAATCTGATCAAAATTTTAAAAAAAATCATTTTTCCACCCTGGAGCTATATAGTAAACTGCGAAAGACTCGCCTAGCTTTACTGGACGAATCATAGCTCGAAAGGAGAAGAACGTAGAAAGTATACGCAATGTTACAATCTGGACTTTAGATCAGTATTTCTCTTGTATGAATTCTGTTTATTATCGCTCACTTTTATCATGGCAACGTTGCTAGGTATTAAAACTCCGTTGTTCTGTCAGCAGCAGAAGATTTTTACGGTTCCTGCTTCTCTATCGGAGTTTAACTTGGAGTCCTGCAAATCAGCCAATTTCTCTTTCTCATACTCGCCTGCTGACCGAGCCAAATTTTCTTCCTCTCACCGATCAAAGAACTACAGTCCCGCCGCTCTTATATCCGGCCCGGAAACCGCCTTTATTTTGTCAAAATAACCGTTCTGAGCTGTGATTGCACACCGGTTCCTACGACGCACGGATATTAACTTGGAATTCTATTTTTTACCCTTTGCGTCGGAAGGCAGGGAGGGCCACATGAACCTCTGAACCAATCAGGTTGGTTACATGGTGACGGGAAATTCTTGTGGTATCCTGCATTGCCAAACGTATGCTTTAGAGCAGCAGGGTCAAAATTATTGGGGGGGGGGGCTCTGATCACTGAAATAAATTTATGAATGACTCACTCTCTCCCTTTTTTAAGTTTTGGCCTCAGTGTTCGGAATCTCATAAAAGCCCATGAATTCCTCAAAAATATCAAAATTTTTATTCACAGTTCGAATGCAGAATAATAATTGTCCACGGATGGAAATGTCACAACTTTCGTGAAACATAATAGCAAAATATTCCAGACTTTTAATATCTGCTACCAGGGAGCGCAAAACAGATCTCCCTAATATATGAATGATCTCGTTCTGAATGTCATGTGAGAGCCATTTGTAGCCCAAACGTCCCATCCACTCTCCTAGTTCAAATGTATATTTAAAGTTAAGTTCATGTGGCACAATTCAGAGTAAACTTTACAAGAGAAGCTAAATAATACATTAGATCCTCTTAAGTAAAATTATTTGGGGGCTCTGGCTCCACATCGTTAACATTGGGGGGGGGGGGCTCGAGCCCCCCCCCCCAAGCCCCATGGAGTCGGCGCCTATGTAGAGCAGTGGATCTCAAACTGGGGTACGCGATCAGCTCGAAAGGGAATTGTGGAGAATACCCACACTACAACATTTTCGCCGAATTTGGAACCGATTCTCCGCTTGAAAGTTCCAAGTGCACAACCAGACATCAAGAAACTGTGTCAGGCTATGCAGGCACATCCTTCTCACTAGAAACTCCGAGGCTTTACAATAAAAACTCCAAAATTGTGATTGACAGTTTGTTTGCAAACTTATTTTTGTTCTTTACTTGTTTCGATGACTCTGGAAAAAATACATGAAAATTAAAGTATTTACATACTTAAAGGGATGAAGGTTAAAAGTAAATGAAAATATCTCGTTGTACATTTTAAGAACAGCTGCGTTCTCACGCTTGCACTATTGTGACAAACGCGGCCGCCATTGATCTTTCGGTTTCCTTTCATAAAAATACGCAAAAAGATTATTTTCATTTACTTTTAACAAGAGAACATAATTTATTTACCCTCCATTTCTTTTCACTACATGTGAAACTTGTTTTCAACTTTTGTGAACACGTGTGCACACAGGCGCACTTGTTTACAACTTTTGTGAATACCTTGGAGAGGGGAGAACAATAGATGTTATTTGAATTCTAGAGAAGACAATAGGTGATAATTCGTTGTTAATTGGGTTCAACTGGTTCCATTCCTATTGATTTCCACCGAACTTATCGGAAGACAAGGATTATATTGGGTCATGTAGCATTGGAGGACAAATATACATAAAATATTAATCATGAACTTTATTTTTCGTCAAGTGGATCTAAAAAAATTGTTTGTTATTCAATAAATATTCCGTTCTTTATCTATTTGATATTAATTTCCTTGCCAGGGCAGTTGATTTTATACAAATATTGACAATATTAACTACACGTAAGATAGATAACGAATAGGTACTGGTATGTCTCTATTCTTATACCATATTTTTACCTATTCACGTAATAATAATAATAATAATAATAATACAATATTAATCAGTTTACGAATTTAATTTTTATTTTAATTATAATATAATTGTTTCAATTTAATCATTCATATTATTATTATTATTATTATTATTATTATTATTATTATTATTATTGTAGTAGTAGTAGTTCTGAGATGCTTGGTTCGGACCCCTTACATACGTGCCTCATCCACACATCTGCTTTATCGGAATCATATACATACAGGGTGAACAGAAACTTCAGGAGGTGACTCCTGACAGGAAAAGAAGCAAAAAGTTCAAACGTATATCCAGAAACGCATATTTGGCAAGGTAGATGGCACTAAAGAACGACATCATCCTCTCATAACAACACTCACAGTGTCCTTTTTTGTGTTGTAGATTGTATGATTAGAGCTACCTCGAAGCACCATGGTCCGTTATTCATACCAGGAACAAGCAGAGATGGTTTTCGTATACGGTCAAGTAGATGGAAACGGTCGAGAAGCCGCACGGATTTATCGAGCCACGTATCCGGACAGACAGCACCACTGGGTCACCTGGAGGGCGGCCGCTGCATGTGCGTACACCAGATCTCGAGTTACATGTGCTACATGATATTGAGAACAACCCCAGTACAAGCTCCAGGCAAGTGGCCCGCCAGCATGGTGTAAGCCAAGCGACGGTGTTGTGTATCCTGCATGAAAACCGCTACTATCCCTATCACCTGCAACGTGTGCAGGGATTATCACCAGCGGATTTTCCTCCAAGGAACGGTTTTGTCGCTGGTTTTTGCAATAGGCCACCACCATATTGGGTTTTCTGTCGTCAACCTACACAATCGTCATCTGTGGGCTACAAGCCTACAGCCAATCCTCGAGGAATGGTTGAATCGTCTCATCAGCAACGGTTCAGCATCAATGTTTGGGCAGGGATTATTGGCAACCACCTACTTGGACTAGTTGTTCTTCCACAACGCCTTAACGGACAGACGTATCTGGAATTCCTGCAGAACACTCTGTCTCTTGCTTCAGAATGTGCCTTTGGCAATACGACAGGTAATGCGGCTGATGCATGATGGAGCGCCAGCCCACTTTGGGCCGATCGATCACCGGACTTAAACCCCCCTTGATTTTTCCTTGTGGGGGCATCTGAAAAGTGTTGTGTATGCTGAGCCAGTTCCTGATGTGCAGAACCTTGAACAGCGTGTCCGTGTAGCCTGTGACGCTATTCGGGTACAGGCTGGAACATTTCGAACGAGTGAGGCAATCCAGAATACGACGTGTGGACGCTTGCATTGCATCTCATGGAGGCCACTTTGAACACCTGTTGGAACATGGATGAAAGTCATGCCATGTAATGTGTACCGGTACAAATTTCTTTATTGCAGGCTCACCGTCCATTTCCGGACATATGTTGATATGAACTTTTTTGTTTCTTTACCTGTCAGGAATCACCTCCTAAAGTTTGTCCCTATAGTTTCTGTTCACCCTGTATAGGGAAAGACCTTAACATTCTTACACGATCAAAATTCCACATATACTTACAAATGCTGGGGAACTTTCCATTGGCGATTCCACAGCAGGTGCTTCTTGCTGTTGTGGTGCTTGCTGTGGTAGTTGCTGCTGTGGAAGTTGCTGCTGTGGTGCTTGCTGTGGAAGTTGCTGCTGTGGTGTTTGCTGTGGTAGTTGCTGCTGTGGTGCTTGCTGTGGTGGTACTAGTGCTTCTGCTACTCCCTGCGGAAATGCAGGTGGTACTCCCATTCCTGCAGGCACTTCCCCGTAGTCTGGATAATTTGTGTTAAGCGGTTCCATTCCTTGTCGTGTCGATCTATCGTATCCCGCTTGTGGGTTACCATTGACATATGGCACGTTGTACTGGTAATTAGGCATACCTTGTTGAGGTCCCCAGTAGTAATTGCCCATTTGAGGTCCGTAGTTCGACTGCCTGTTTCTTCTGAGATATTTGGCCTTTTTCTAGGAAAAATAGACAGTCAGAACAGAAGTAAATGTAAATACTCATATGCAGACCCTAATTTACATAGGCTATATAAAGGTCCAGATTTGGGAACAACGTGTACCCCGTCCTTTATATGTGCAATTTCAGTTGGACCAAGTTGTCAGATGGCTAGTTATATTTTCAACACGCTTCAAATACCCTCCTTTCATCTTGTGGTTCTATTCAAAGCAATTGAAGCCCATTTGCAGATGGATGACTGGGGCTATAACTTCGAAAGCCTGCTCACAGACGCTGTCTTTGGAGGGGGAAACGACCCTTCTGCCCTCAAACGTAACTCATGGAAGGCATAGTACCATTTTTTCTCCCCAAATCAACTCTGTTAATAATTTTTACTTGGATGCATTCCCGTAGCCAGAATTTTATTTCGGAGGGCGCTTTCCTTGTCAGCAGCCGCCATTTAAAGGCGAAAAAGTGGGGGATAGAAGCCCTGAAGATGAATTTCTCAGTATATTACAACTTACTATACAAGATGTTTAATCCTGCTAATTACCACCATACACAATTTAAATTAAATATTTGTAGGATTTCGGAGGGGGCTTTACCCTCTCTCTAGCTACGTGCCTGTTCAGATGGATACAGAGAAATACAGTGTAGCCACTTAAAATACACTTGTAAGTTTTATTTCTCCAAATCATCCAATTGTAGACACTCGTGGAGGTTACTTACAAAAGGTAGCAATGGCAACTACAAAACTGAGAAAACAAAGGGATTTTTAGTGAATTTATTTTTAAAGCATTTTTTTATTGCACCTGTGCTTATAGTGTAAGTACGTTCATATGGATGTCGATTTTGGGTTGTTCATTATACGACACACACAACTAAAGTTTGTCCATGTTACCCCACTCTTTCACCCAGCAAACGTACGAGTTGTTCCTTTTTATTGTTTAATACATTATTTGACTTTGCTCTATAGTTAGACACTTCTGAGTTGCAATGGTACCAATGCGGTTGTTGCAACCCAGAAGTGTCCACGTTTCCATATATGGATTTCTATTCAAAACACCAAGCAAAGCTCCAGCAGTTTGGAATAGGAATTTCGAAACACCCTGTATATTTCTCACCTTCTAATCGTGTTGACATCTTCAATATAAACGGAATACCATGTTATCAAGACGAATACTGTCCGGTAAAGAATGTATTGGTATAGCCAATGGCTTTCTTTTTAAGATGATTAGAGTGGGGACAATCGGTCGGTTAGTGGCGGTTTTGAGAAACTGGGTCTTAGTTCGACGCCCGGTGTGGTCGTTCACTACTTCAGGTGGTCCTCATATTTTGATCAACATTGTACCCCCATGAACCGTAATACTGATGGCTGTTTTTCACTCTTTATTCATGGAGAGGTCAGGTTAAAATATTAACTTATTACGATATTGTTGTTTGTAGTCAGTTGTTTTTAAGTTCGCGTTATTCACAGGTAGATTAACAGGTACTGGCTGTAAAGTTTATACTGGTGGCTCCACCGGGGATCGAACATGGGACCCTTTTATTACAAGCCGACCTCCGTGCGTGGAATCCTGTGTGTTCTTTGTGAGTATACCTTCATCAATTTTGTCGTATCATCACTCATCCTGATCTTCGCCATAGCAGAAAGTGAAGTAAAATAAACCAAATCAACCAATCAATCAATCAACCTTTGATTATAAGGCTAATCTCGAAATTAAAAGCGCCCTTTATTCCTTCCTTGTTGCTTATCTTCAGTCTGTGTCACACATGATTGACTCACGTGTATATAAGCTCCTTGGAAACTACATTGTAAAGCATATAGAACTTACCGCTGTGCTGTTGGCTGTTTGCTTTCCAGGTTTTAAATTTTCTGTGGCTGGATCAATCTTCATAAGGCGTGCAGAAGATGGCTCTGCCGTTGATGAGGGATAGTCCATTTGTGTTGTGGTTGTTTCATCCTCGCCGACAGTTACTGCTGTTGTTGATGTAGATGCACTTGATTCAGTTGATGAGGTTGTTTCGTCCCCGCCTACAGTTGCTGCTGTTGTTGATGTAGAAGCACTTGATTCAGTTGATGAGGTTGTTTGTTTCGCTGGTCTGCTTGTTGATGTGGAGCCTTTCTTGCCTTTTCGCCTGGCATCCCACTTCGTTGTCGAGTCTTCTTTCCTGCCTCGTCCAGGTGCTGCTTTTTTGACTGGTCTCGCTCCTGCTTTCCTTTGACCATTAGATGTAGACACTACTTCTTCTCCAAAGCTTCGAAATTCGTCGAGTTCTGCTGTGGCCTGATATCTTGAAGAGCCGTCTCTCAAATTAGTTCCATCAACTTCTTCAGTTGACCTTGAAACTTCTTGAAGGTTCCTTGCAGCAGAAGAGTCGATTGATACCTCCGAGGGACTCTCAACTTGAGTAGCCGTGATGGATTCTTGAAGATCAGGTGCAGTTTCGCAGGACACGTTGTGCACCTGAAGAAGCAGAGAGACATTTCAATTTCTTTAGCGTTACAGTTACCCCCCCCCCTCTTTGGTTCTAATAAATTACAAGCGTATAGAACGGGATGCGGATGGGAAATAAATTAATTCCACACACCAGATGGCACTGCAAAGCAAATGTCTGCAATTTCCTGATAGTTTCGGAATTTCTCTGGCAAATACTCAGAAAACTCCTGACATTTCACAAATTCTATATTGCCACATGTAATTTCTGCTCGAAGCAGCTGCTTGTGAACTTATAGCGCGAATATTATAATTTCATTAGAAGTTACCGATATGGTTTGTTACCATCCAAGATTTAAGTATTCCTCAGGTTCTAATTTTTTGATAATTTGAAATTCCCCAACTGTTTGATAATCCCGAAAGTCGATAAACCATTTTTCAAACTCTAGATCGGAATGGGAAACTTGTCCCTATTGGATATTGTAACTGCATCTGGGTTAGCTTCAGCTATTAGTACTTCTACCCTCTCTGGGTTGAGTGGGTGTGGATTAGAAGAAAAAAAATAGTTGGTGAAGAATATGATGGTGCTGATGTAAAGGGTGGTAGAATTAAGGTGGTGAGATAGATAGATAATTTCAGAGAAGTGTCCAAAAGCAATTCAGCGCATATTTTAACCCTGGCTATTGCTAATTTATGGAATTTCCTCGATATTGAGACTGAAATCAATTAATTGTTCTCCTCTCGAGTTTTCTCAATGGAGCAACCCCCTCCCCCCGTGGTTAGCACATCGTGGGTACCGGGTTAGGTTAGGACACCCGTTTGTAGGTGTCCATTTATCAATTTCATCATGTCATCACTCATCCCGACCTTCGGAAATTAGCCAAAAGTGGAACAAAAAGCGAAGTAAAATAATGCAAATAAATCAATCAATCTTCTCAAAGTAATTTGGCTGTAAAAAATGCAGTTACTAGGGAAGTACTGTAACATTCTCAAGTTGTTTGGCGCAAGATGGACACAAAAGTATACTCAGTCGAGTGACCTGTGAAATCGTATACACTAATAGTAGAAACTTTACTGTTGTCCATTTTTGGACCATTTTGTAGTAGAAATGAACCCAAGTTTCTCTGAACACAGGCAACACATTGAAAAATTGCAACAACTTATTCCAATATGAAATGCCTATTCCTCATTCATTGGGACAGTGTGTCAAAATGTTGGATGGCCTGGTTGATATTTTTTACATTTTCAAAACTGAATTAAAAATGTGGCAAACAGTAATTGGAAAGACATGTCTAGGGTCTGCATTCTATGCAGTACAAAATTGTGACAAGCTCTTGTACTCAAATATGCACAAATTGTTGGTGATCTTGGCTACACTGCCAGTTTCATTTTCAACACCCGAGACATTGAACCACTCCCTCTCCATAATACAAGAGTTAACGAGATGCAGACCGTACTGCAAACATCTTTGACTTCACGATGGCGCCACCGTCTGCTAGCAGTGCTGAATTTCAGTTACGATTCTCTTCCATTGTATACCAGAAAGAGTCAGTGCTTGGGTGCCTATCTGTTCAGTCCTCAGTTTTCAAATAAGGTTCCCACACAATGTTGGATGTAAATGACGATTATGTTGTACATACATACAACTTAATCGGGTCCAGCCCCCCCCCCCCCCTCGCTCCCTAACAAGCTACCGGTCAGTAGTGTCCCGGATTTTCACTTATGAAAAATAGGAACCCTAATTGAACCAAAAGTCGAACCCCCTCCCTTACGTGAACTATATATACGCCCATGGTTACAGTAGTATCCACAGTATGATCTTGCGACTAATCGTTCCTGGAAATTACAAACGAAATTGAGTTTGACAGACAAATTGAATTTGCTGAGAGAAAATTAATGAAAGAACTGCACCTCGTTTTGATGTGTAATCCATATTTTAACTTATTTTGTGTTCGGATTGGTGTTCGTTGCAATTCCTGCTCCTTTATCTATCTTTTTCGCAAGTGTGTATAATACGATATGCACACACATATTTGCAATAGTTTAGTAAGTTTACATAATCACAAAACTATAGCGAATATCTAGACAACAGCGAATGCAAGCCACTCGACGATACATATGAATGGTCTAAAAGGAATTATAAGCATTTTTCATATTTTGGAATATCATAGCTGTTTTTTGAAAGGAGAGGAAATTTCGAAAACTGCTTCGTTGCAGTTCGGCAAAGTTCCTAGCGAGTTGTAACAATTCAAGCATGACCTATTCTTACATAAACTTATACGAATGGGCAGGGGAGTGTATATGTGTGTGAGATATGACACTCTTAGCAATCAATATAGTTTCTTTGCAGAATATTGATTTTAGCTCAGAAATATAATTCAGGAAACGATTGAATCGTAAAGATCTTCTCCAGAATAACATAACAACGTTTTTTCATGGTGCCTGACATGGAAACTTACATTAAATCCTGAAAAATGTACTACTCTCACCATCTCTCTCAAAAATAACCTGTTAAAGTCATCTTGCTCCACCTTTGGCAATAACATCAAAGCAGTATCCTCTCATAAAGACCTAGGCATTGTTTTCGACCAAAAACTCACATTTGAAGAACATATTACGGGCATGACAAAAAAGACTATGCGTCTCTTAGGTTTACTGTATCGTTTCACCGAAAATAGTGACATCTCAGCGCTCACCTTGTACTTCAAATTATTCATTTCCCCAATAATAGAATACTGCTCTCCCGTCTGGTCCATGGCATGTCCCACTCAGCTCTCCAGAATCGATTCTGTGCTTAACTTTTTCCTGGCTATAGTTCGTTACAGGGTTCCCTCATTACGCAACTTTCCAACACCACATCTCCTGGCCTTTCTAAACCTACAGACTCCCTATCAGCGCCGTTTACTGAATGATTTTAGGTATCTTAACAGAATTGTCAATGGCAAAATCCGTTGCAACACGCTCCTCCAGGAATTCCACTTTCTAGTGCCTATTCGCACAACACGCAACACAAATCTATTTTACACAAAAAAGCCTAGACTGTAAATTAAAAAATGGTCGCTCTTCCACAGACTTCCCACTCAATATAACGACCTTCCATCAAGTCCTGATGTATTTTCCACAGAGTATGCCTTTCAGTCAACCATCAGAATAAATAATATTTAATTGTGCTATCTTGACTTATTTATATTAATATTTTGTCTTATTTTGTTATTTTTATTTTTGTTCTTTTCATTGTTACTGATTTCAGTGTAAAATGGCTACGTGCTCTATCTGAAATTTTCTAAATAAATTTAATTTGTATTTCTGAACTTACATTTCTAAAACAGCATTTTAAAAATCAACAAGTGATGTAGTAACTAATCAGAAATCAAATAATAACTTACATGATATTTATGTACACTTCTCCAAAAGTTACCCGATCGCCAACAATTATTATAAGTCCAAAAATCGTTAATGCAGCAACATAGCTCTTAAGCGCCGGCAGGGAATAGCCAACCTTACTACAGGTCCCTTTATTAGATGAAAAACAGTGGTGGAAGATTTGCATTCTTGCTTATCACATTAAGTCAACAACTATATTCATTCAACATATTAATAGAGAACAAATCGTAAATATTAAATATGAGGAATAATGTTTTGAGAATATGTTGCAATTGGAACCAGAGAAACTTTGGTGAGGTTGCAAACACTGCACTCGGTTGTAGTCCACCTGGAGGAAATCAAAGGCGGTCAGGTAACTTTTGGGCAAGTGTACATAACGGTAAATTTATTATCAATATAATTGACAAATTTAGTTTTATGTGTAGATATCCTCAAAGTTAAAACTAAACAATTATTAGTATAATAGGTCGATAATTAGTATGAATAGGTTAATTAGTACTAAATATAAACAAACCTGCAAAATCAACGCAGTTGCAAGTATTGCAAACAATAGTGTCTTGACCATTGTCGTCAATACACAAAAGATGTATAGGAGTGTCAAATATCAATGGCATGCAACTTCCCCCCGCGCTGTTTTCGACTAAAATCGCTATTAAAGAAGAAATGGTGCCATAATTCTTATGTACAGAATGCATTCTTTGTAAATTAAAAATTTACGACACGGCTTAAAACATTTCTTACTTGGGTCGTTCCATGTCGTACCAGTGCTATAACAAAATGATCCGGAAGTTCACGACCTCGTGACGTCAATGATCAATTGTGCTTATGGCGTTTGACGAGCTGTTTTTTTAACTCGTATTGAGATCGTTTGGTGTTTGTAGTTGCCCTTTCCACAATTTACGCTCTTTATGTTCCATGCATTGTTTCGGGAGACGTATGCAATTTCGAAGTACATATTTCTGGGCAAGATCACGAACTATAAGAAATGGACTTATTGGTGCATTTTCTAAAGGACCGTTTGATATTAATAGCTGGGAATACGTACACAAACGCGCGCGGGAGCACACACTTTTTGCCAATTTCGTTATTTTCAAAACCTTGCCCACACTAAAGTTTTTTCTAGATTAAGGAACGCAACTTAAAGTACCGGGTGTCCCAGAAGTATTTCCCTGATTACAAACTTTATTCATATCCGCTATATGCAAGGTAGAGATGTGAAAGTGGTGCCAAAATGTTGGAAAACTAACAAAGTTTTTTTTTTTTTTTTTTTTTTGCAGGTTTGAGTAACGTGGCTGGCTGTAGTGCAGCAGTATCAGTGCCCAGAAAACCGGAAATGTTCACAAATCAGGAAAAAGCTCAGCATGTCCTCTGGTATCACGAGACCCGATCACCAATAACAGTGCAGAGGAACTTTCAAATGTACAGAATTCTTTCGTCTAGAATATCTGCCATCAATAAGTTGGTATTTAAAAAATGGAATTTATCTTCATTCCCAAATCCTGTCAAGTCCAAGAAACATTGTATGGAAAGATGCCACCCGATGTCAAGAGCCTTAATTCCGGATTCCTTGGCACTGACAGTGCTACACTGCAGCCACATTACTGAAACCTGCAACAAATAAACTTGGTTAGTTTTCCAACATTTTGGCACCACTTTCACATCTCTACATTGCATATAGCGGATATGAATAAAGTTTGTAATCAGGAGAAGGCTTCTGGGACACCCGGTAGTTTTCAGGCATGGCATAGGCTACAACAAGGCCGGTCCTAGATGGTTGTGGGGCCTGAGGCATCGCCGGGCCTATAACAAAAATTATGGCTGTAGCAACACAACCTTCCAACTGTCCTTATCCTGAGCAAGATCAATCCAATGTTTTCTATCTTTACCGATTTCCTTTAGGTCCATCTCAACGTTATCCCTCCATCCTTGTCTTGGCCTGCGTACAGGCTTCTTAGCATCAGGTTTCACAAGAATCCTGTAAACTTTTCTTTCCTCTCCCATTCTTGCCACATGACCTGCCCATCTCAGTCTACTTCATTTTATTATTCTAATAATATCTGGAGATGAATATAAATTATGCAGTTCTAAATTATGTAATCATCTCACTCACCTGACTCCTCATCCCTTTTAGATCCATTTTTTTTCTAAAAGTTTTATTTTCAAATACTCTTAATGTATGTTCCTCTTTTAATGTTAGGGACCAAGTTTACATCAATATAATAATACTACAGGCAAAATTACTGTTTTGCATATTTTTAACTTTTAGTTTCTTAAAGATATCTCAAGAGTGAGAATTTCACAGAGCTTTAAACCTCTTACATCAGGCAAAATTGAAGCATATTTCCCTTTCCAAATGGTTGTGGTTCAAAATGCAAGACTTGAAAATAGTCGCGATGAAAATTATATTAAAAAATGGATATTACCACTACGGATATTTTTGTCTTGCAGTACCTTGCAACATTTACGCGTCATCCCGTTTCCAAACACATTTCGCTCTCTTTGCTGACCTCGGTGGTGGAGTGGTTAGCACAGCATACTACGAAACCAGGATTCCAAGGTTTGAATCCCGACCTGGGCATTAGTGTTCTTTCAATTTCATCATATCATCACTCATTTTGATCGTCGCGATTAGGCAGAAGTGTCAGAAAATCGACGCTAAATAACAAGAATCAATATCGAATTTCTCTCTCGTTGTTATAGAGCACGTATTTACACAATTTTCTCATTTTTTACCCATGCAAAATAAAATACAATATTGACTTAACGATATTTTGGTTGATGAGACACACCGTTTGATGTGAAAATATTGTGTTCCACCAGAAGCCGTACGGTGGTGCTTTTCACTCCTCGCAACTTTACATATCGTTAAACGATTAATCGATCACTCATCCTCAACTAACAATAAATAGTCCATGAACATATAAATAAATGCCCACACCTTCCTCTAACGTCTAAAAACTAGGGAACTAAACTCTCCCTTCCCTTGAGAGAATTGATTATTCGGCCAATAGCCTCAAGACCCAATGTGTTCTTTTAACACAGACATAATCGTAAATAATAAGAGGATAAGTGAAACTTACCAGTGAATATATTTTTAATCAGGTAACAAACTTCAGTACAGCGATCTTACGGGTTGACTTCGCTTTCGATATATACAGTGTACTTTCAGTAAAAGTTTTCTGTTAAAAATTAATGAATACAAAATGATTCCCTCGCGTTCTCTATTGCCGAAACATGTTCTACTATGGCTGGACAAGAATTGTGTCTCCTAAACAAATCTAAATTTGCAAAGGGGAGTGGAGGAACTTGAAATTCTGATGTCGCGCCAGCTTTACAGACGGTCAATACCTTTTTGTCTGCGGGGATCCCTAAGAGAGAGTAGTCATTGTATTTTGTTGCATTCACACTAAAATGTGATATTTCTGAAAAGAGAGTAGCCACTACGGGATAGCGCGGCCTGGCAATAGTGGATTAGTTGAACCTTCTCGAACAGCCTACATGCGAGATTTGAAAGTAAAGAAAACCGTTAGTTTAAGAAGTTAGTCAAGTGTTAACTTTATAACCAAGAAACACAGTCCTTGTTTAAATGATTATCAACCATTCTTCTCAGAAAATAAGTCGTCTTGACATTGTTTTAAACGTTTTATTTGTTTAAAACATGTTTATTTTTTCTTGATTAAAATTATGTTTTGTTTCTTTTAAAAAAACTCAAATTATGCCAAGCTTGATATGATCTTCCCCATGAATATTTTTGTTATACATACTTGTACTTCATCCTAAGGCCAAGGTAACAGAAGACGTATGTATCACAAAATTGGCGCTGAAGAAAAGAGGTAGTAGTAAATGATGCCATTAACTATTTATTGCTAAAACATATTACAAGACAAATAAGTATACATATATCCAATGCTTGAGACCATGTTTGCATCTCCTTCGATATGCCGAATTCACTTGGTTGCACCAATTTGCAAAGACCTTCAAGACGCTACTTCTAGTATTCTACATAACTCTTTAAGGTCCGTGATATGCTTGATGGTGCTTCTAGAATTCTAGACCAGGAACTCCCTCCGGCGGCAGCAAGTGTTCCTTCATGGCCAGGGGATCTTGAAGATCAAAGAGTGGGTACTTGCTTCTGAATTTCCCTGGCCTGTACTCGCCAGATTGACGTCTGCCAGGGTTGAGTTCGAATTCGTTGATCCAGCCGCTCGTGTTGAAGTACTTCTTTCCGGAGAAGAGGCCTGTGAATATGAACCTGAAATTGCGAAGTTTTGATTAGTTTCAAGGCCTCGAGTTGGAACTTGGAGGAGACAACAGGGACATTCTCTCCAGTATCTTCGCATAAGGAAAAATATTATCGAATGGATTTTTTGGTGTAGTTTTGGGAAGATGAAGAGTAAAATGTTTAAGATTTGAGGACGATTTTGATGTTTGTTATTTAGCGTCGCTTTTCTGCTACAAATGGCGACGATGAGTTTGAGTGGTGGTATGATGGAATTGATGCAGTTACTCTGCAACTAAAGAGCAGCAGTATCCTGTTATCTTTCAGAGTTGAAGCAAATTCAGTTACGCGTATTATTTGGAATTTCATTAAAAACTCTGACTCTAACTTTCTCACAGACAGTGGAAGAGACCACTATATGTATGTATGGAAACATAGTTCCAATTTCTTGCGTATATACAGGGTGTCCGGAGTGGGACTGGCAGTTTTTAAAGTGGTGTATTATTTTAATATTGTAAGGAGTAGCTAGAAACAAATACATACATTTTGAATGCAAACTCGTCAAGTTTTATTAGAACCAGTTACAGCTCAGTATAGCTCCACACGAGCTCCGTTTGTGGCACGGAGAATGTTCAGCCTGTATTCCCTTCCTCCACCTGTTCTACGGCATCAGAGGGGATTACAAAAGCAAGAGCATTCCGAATACGGCCCTGTAGTTCTTGTAGATCATCTATCTTTTGACCAGAATACACCATGTCTTTGATATACTCCCAAAGAAAGAAGTCTCGAGGGGTAACATCAGTCTTCTGCAGAATGTCAATAACAAATAAATGTCTTTTTGGCTTAATTTCGTGCAACAACTGCACCTTGTATGCGTACAAACCTTTTGTGCACGACTTCGTGAACAGTGGACCTTGGAATTCCTGGCTGCCTGCTCGCCTCCCGTATTGACTTCCTTGGGCTACGCGTGCTTTTTCCAGTACCGACGCCATTTTTGTTTGAGCGACCCTTGCGCGGCCACCACTAGTTGTACATGTATGAAAATTTACTGAACCAAACTCACAAAGGTACTATTGCTCTTGCAATGCTTTCTTAAGAAAAAGCTCGGTTTGTTGAAATGTAATAATTATTTTAAAACTTTCAGTTACAACCCGGACACTCTGTATATAAAGAAATGTCGCGCAATGACCTGAGGATTATGACATAAGTAGGACTTGGATATTTTTAGAAATTACCACTCTTAAAAATACATTAAAGTACGGTATTAAAACCTGTTACGGTGATGCACTTAACGTGATATGAAACAAAATAAAATCGTAGCATCCACAATCCTCGCCGTTTCAGTTATTTTGTCGTTGTTTCAATTTCGCCTTAACGTCATCGCCAAACAACAGCGTTCTGTTTAAATGCATTAGGCAATTTGTTTATGGATTAGCATATATGACCGTATAGAACAACAGATACTACGGTTTTCACAGACCTCTTGTCTTGAACAAGTTTGCCTCGTGTCACTATGTTACTACGTAGGCAATAATTTGTCTCGACCTTGACAGCCACGAAGATTAACGAAAAAAATCCGAAATCCTTGACTGAAAACATCAAATCGTTTATATCTTATAAATGAAGATTCACAACTTGAAGGAAATGCATAAAAAATAATTTAAGAGTACTTACTGAAGATTGTTTCCTTCCCTTGGGAAATTAGGTCCATCGAAGAAGAAGATCGGGTATCCCCAGCAGTATACCTGGGCAGGAGTAGCTTCTATCTTGGCATAGATCGCATCCAGCATGCACACAATAACATACCCAGATATGCGTACATAGTTTACGAATGGCACATTGGCTATGGCCTCGTATATCTCCACGTCTACCTGCAATGCATAATAAGATGGTTATAGTCGACGCGATAGCTACGTTAACCACCGGCATCCACGGAGCGCGCCCACCAGCTGCAACAATCACATTCAACGCAAAGTGTTGCCACACATCTACTCTACGCCACCTTGTCCCTCCGCGCACAAGCACCTTTCCACGGTCTCCACATTGAAGTTGCAAAGTACGGCAACAGCGTATCCGCTGTCATGTGACTGAGACTCCACGTGGAGTAGACGAGCAGAATGACAGCTGCGCCCATTGGCTGAAGGGTGAGTGTGATTGGACGAAAACAACTCGCCCGCTATTTATCCCCACCCACGTTTGTGGCGGCGGCTTTCTTTAGTTCTTCGACGTTAACGAAGCAAACACGTGGACTTTAACATGTAGTCATGTTATTCTATTTTACAAATACACTATTTCTGAGACGTGTGTGGGATTTTGTGTGTTATTTATCGTTCAGACTGATGGTAATAGAGTACTGCATGAGACCACGCTCGCTCCCTTGTATCGCACGAGTGTATACAAAGGAATATTTTAATGTGACAATAGCCGCAGACACATACACGGTATGTAAAATTATGCACCCTGGAAGTTTCAGCCCACAATCATCTATTTAATTTACAATATCATTGTGTATTGGTAAGATAGAATAAACTGTATTTTAGAATGGACCTGATGACTATGCTCACTGAGACTTTCACTTCACAATCCATATTTGAAAGCCCCTACCACAAAAGATTGTTATACGGTACTACCTGGCTTTAAGTACATGCCGTTTGTTTTTCCTGGTCGAGTCTAATCGTTCGTGACGTCATGGCGAGCGAAGAGCTCTCAATTTCGAACGCTATCTAGCGTCTTGTGTGTACACTATTTGGCGCTTGAGCGAAAACCTCTCGCCGAAGCATTCTTAGTAGGTAAATAACGATATATAGATTTCCATCTTTCGTCCACTTTTTGACATTTTCAAAACTCTTTTAAATTATATTTTTCGACATTAATGAGCGAAACTATATTCTCTCTCAGGAGTCTGTCGAGCAAGCGCACGAAAACAAGTCATTTCCGCAGAGGGGAAGTGATTTCATGGAGGGGAAAACGCGGCTGCAGCTAACAGCCATTTCGCGCACTGCTTTGCTCCGCCCATTCGCTTCCTCCCTTTCTCAACCGTTGTGCGCGGTTGCAGATCAGTGTTTCTCAACCGTCAGGCTATGGCCCTATAAAGGGGTTCTGGCGTCGATTGTAGAGGGCCGCGAGAGGCTCTACTGAAGTTTGCGTCTTGCAGCCCGAGCTGGCAACCACGGGTAAGAGAAAATTATTTCTCGCCAGTGCTGGTGAGAATTGAAAAGAATTGAGAGGGAGCTATCACACATGCAGCCTCCAAATTTGAATTACATGCGTGAGGCCTTTCTCGAGCTTGCAGCCTGAGGTGGCAAACATTTTGGTCTCGACTGAGATTAAGAGGCCGCTTCCAAATTTGGAGGTTGAAAATGTTAATTCAGTTTGCGCAGTGATATGATTAGCAAATAAATTGAAGTGAAAACATTCTGAATAATTGGATTTTTTCTGTGAAATGGAACATGCCAATGAAAATTAGCACTTACTAATTGAATGATATTGGCCAGATGAAACTAAAGACTCCATTATATCCAGTCGTTGTCATCTAATTTAAACCAAATTTACATTTGACAAGAAGCCTAGACATGATCTAACTAATACTATATATGATTATGCCATGATTTATTTATTAATATTAAATTCCGAGGGTACATATTAATTAAAGTATGAAATTTAAAAAAAATAGCTATTTACGAGTAAAATTATTGTGATCGGGGCATCGACTTTTAAGAAACTAATTTACCGGGCCGCGGCTTGACGGAGGTTGAGCACCCCTTACCTTCATGCTGGTCCTGGGCGGGATGCTGATCACCTTGTTCCGGATGGTCTGTTCATACAGCTTCCCCTTCTTCTGGTTCTTCAGTTTCTCCTTGATGCTTCCGTCCAGCTCGAAAGTGGCGACGAGATCCGGGTCCCTCTTGAAGTGGCAGGGGACTCCTATGACCAGCTTCAGAGGACTCGAACCCACTTTCAAGGTCCTCCCTGCTCTCCAGCCGTACTCCTCGTTTACGTAAACCTACAGGAAGGACTCAAATTTACTTCGCTAAGAGGAGGCGGGGCACTGGCCCCTTCGAAACCTTCGTGTCCCTCTTCCCAAATTTTCCATGTTTTAGAGGGAACTTTAATATTACCAAAAATATTCCAGGTAGATCACAACTATTGAAGATCCATAGAGTTTCCCCCAGGTTCCCGTTTATTGAGGATAGGTGAACTCCAGATCACCCACTGTGGGAGTCATACGTTCTACCGACTAGACTATGTAGCTCCTAAATTGTTTGCCTAAACACAGATTCACTATGCATTCTTTTCCGGGTTCCAAATTTGTTATATAAAGGGTGTCTCAGAAATATTTTCGTTTTTGAATCCGCCCTCTGGGGCAATTCGCACATTACGGAGAAATTAGAAAGATCGCAAACGATTGCCAACATTGTTAATATTTAGTTGCCATGGAGCGCTTTACGGGGCAACAACGTGGATTTTGTGTTCGTGCGTTTTATAAAAATAATGATTCTTATGTTGTGCGTCGTTTGTACCGGCATCATTATAACCTGGCAGTAATGAGAGACGTCCCAAGCACACTGGAAGCATTATGACGAGTAAACCGCCGGAACGTCCAAGGTCATCAAGATCGAACAGAAACGTTGACCGCGTGCGCCAGTCTGTTAGTGAGGATCCTCGCCAATCGTTAAGACTGCGTGCAGCTTCTTTAAATTTGCATAAGTTGACAGTTCATTGCATTATTCGCAAGGATATGAATTTCCACTCATACAAAATTGCTATTACGCAAGAATTAAAACCACAAGATCCTGCCAATCATTTAGAGTTCTGTAGAACAATGAGAGATCTCTTCAATGGTTACAATAACATATGGTTTTCTGATTAATCAAATTCGTATCATTCTATAGAATCCCGCATCTCCACCACGTATCATTCTAAAGAATGATGGGATCAGAACCAGTCACTTCGCAATTAATTGCTGGGTGATGTAAGCTATTCATCATTCATCCTCTATGATGAGAGCACTCGTCATTGGCATGACGAGTTAACGCTTGGCAGTACGAAAGGTACAAATAAGATTTAGGAACTTAACAACTAAAAAAGGCAACGGTCACTCGTTGGGTTTCATGAACCTTTGAACCTGAATCATGGCTGGGTTTAGGATAGTTACCTGTCTATCTGATGAATTATGATGAATAAAATATACGAAGTCCTCTGTTGGCTTCTCAATTGGTTGACCAGAGCGTCCTCTCACCTCTGCTCCACTGCTCTCCTAACCTCTTCTCCCTTCTCAATTCAAATCCAAAGTCAGTCCCCTCTCGGCTTGTCTCCCCTCTATATCCCTAGGCCATGGAGCTCTTCCTCCATGCCGAATCGTGTTTTTAATTGCCACTATGCAAACCGCTGACTCCATAGGCTGATGGAACTTCCTATTTCCTGAATACCTCAGGAGGTTTGCATAGCACAACACTGTGCATTATTTACATACCTCAGAGGTTGAGACAACTGAGATAAACAAGTGAATGCCCTGGTCAACATGAAGCATTCAGAGAGGCTTTTTAAAATAAACATATAATCTTAGGGATTGATACGAATTTTCACATAAACGGGCATGTTAATAAACAGAACTGCCGATACTGGTCAGAGGAAAACCCCAAAAACCTTCATGAGACGCCATTACATTCACCTAAAGTTGTCATCTGAGCTGCCCTATCAAGCCAAGGAATCATTGGCCCTTATTTGTTTGAAGATGATCATGGTAATGCTCAAACTGTTAACTTTTGAGCGCTACTGCCAAATGATTAGGACTTTTTTAACTCCTGCAATTCAGCAAGATGGGGCTTCTCACGTCACCGATGATTCACTGAATCCTCTTCATCAGTTATTCCCAGAAAGGATTATCAGTCGCAGAGGGGACATTAACTGGCCACCGAGAAGTCCCGACTTGACACCAGCAGATATTTTCTTATGGGGTTACCTCAAGAGTAAGGTATACACCCCAATGCCACACAATTTGAGAGAATTGAAGCAAAGAATTGCAGATGAAATCAATGCTATTCCTCGTGCAATGCTTCGGCGAGTGATCGAAAACTTTAGTTCAAGAATAATTGAATGTAAAAACATGAACGGTCACCATTTGTCCAATACTCTTTTTCAAAAATAAAAATGTAATGTTTAAGCTTTCTTTTGGTAATAAATTTATCTTTATACAAAAAAAATTAAGTATTTATTTTAGTAGTTTTAAAAACGGAAATATTTCTGAGACACCCTTTAGTTCTTAATTAAGTGTATACTCAACCAACACCGTTACATATTTTTTCCCTTAGCTCCAAATTCATTCCACGACTCTTAACAGCAGCATATTGTTCATTTTTAAAAATAATTTCACACATTCATTGTGGAACGACTGGCAGCTATTAGGCTAAGAATTGATAAGTAATAAAGGTGAGGAAAAATGCATCGAAAATGTGAAATAGGCACTTAGAATTAGCATTAAATTGATGGATTTAGAAAGGTTTTTCATCATTTTTTCCGTATTGGAGAAGTAAATTTCTTCGAGATAAGAAGTTATGAGTGAAATAGGCAAAAGAAGCACAAAAAACTCGTAAGTAGTACAATAAGCCCGGTTCACAAACCGAAAATGGGGCTCGGTGGGGCTCGCCTTAATGGATTTCTCTTGTAAGGCATGAGCCCCATTTTCTCGCAGTGTTGCCAACACCTTACTCGAAAAAATCACCAAGGTTTTTTCTTGGTCTAACCTAACCTAAAGCAAGGAGCTGGCAATCTTGCTTGAGGCTTCTTAATGGTTTGCTCTTGTAAGGCATAAGCCTTATTTTCTCGCAGTGTTGCCAACACCTTACTCGAAAAAAATCACCAAGGTTTTTTTTCTTGGTCTAACCTAACCTAAAGCAAGGAGCTGGCAACCTTGCTTGAGGCTTGTCTTACAGTGCATAAAGCAAGGTTGCCAACCTACTGGTGCTTTTGCCATAGCTTTTTACAAAAAAAAAGAGAGAGGAGAGAGAGAGAGGGAAGAGTTAAACAACCGACAGCCTACCTACAACTTTTTTTTCTTGGTCTAACCTAACCTAAAGCAAGGAGCTGGCAACTTTGCTTGAGGCTTGCCTTACAGTGCATAAAGCAATTTTTGCCAACCTACACACACTGGGCAAGGAGAGCCGGCACTGCCGTAAAAGAGAGAGATGGGTGGATGGCAACACAGTATGTGTGTGCGTGTGTGTGTATAATATGTAGCATTATTAACTAGAGTGTGTTGGCAAACCACCTGCAACTAAAAAAATAGAGATGCCAACGTTGCTGTAAGATGAAGAGAGAGAGAGACCTACGGCTGGCAACAGTGGTGAGCGAATGCGCCATATCGTAATTTTCCAACTCCGGCAATGTTTGTATATCGTGACCTTTGTAAACCTCTCTCGGGGGAACAATGTGCCACACACACACACACACACGCGCGCGTATTGTGACGCAAGCAAATAAACAAAATAATAATAATTGTTGTTTTTTAGGATACCTGGCCCCTATAACCCCGCTAGGGTGCGTGTTGCCCAACCAAAAAAGTAAAGGTTTTCCCGTACGGCCTTCGAACGTAAAATTGATTGACGTGGGGGCGAATCTCTTCGGGGGTGTTTTTCAATTTGTACATTTACCCGTGCATACTATTCATCATTAATTTAGCCGTGTTCTGTTTGGCTTCCACGCCGCCGGTGTGGGATTCGTGACGCCGCGATAAACATCAACTTCCGTACCGGGTGGAACGTCCGCTCCGGCGGCGTGGAATTCGCGCCACTCCCAAGTTCACGCTGAAAGGGGGGGGAGGCCAGCTGCTGTACGTAACCCCCGACCAGCTTGTGATGATACTCAGAGATGCTGCCGTGGGAAACATAAACATTGCTTGTTCTGCAACGCTTTGCTGAAATAGTAATGCGAGAGATGCCAGTTGAGTTTGTGCCCTCGAACCTGGTCCGCGCGCAAAACCCTCTGGCAGCACAATTCGGGTCGCCCTAAACTCAGAGGCCTAGTGAGTTGGCAATACTGACGCGACCTAGTTTTTGCTTATATTGTCACCGCAACCGGATGCGACGACGGGTGGAGAGAAGAGAGAGGGGGGGAGATGACTTTCGTTTCTGTGGAAGCTTCTAGACAGAACAGTGAAGTTTTTGCGACTGTGCGCGATTATACTACTATTTGTGAGTGTTAAATTGCTAGCAGCCTTTTGTAGGTAAGTTTTGTTTCTTGTTATTTCTTTTGCATGTGTGTGTGTGTTAATAATAATAATTACGAGTGGCGTTAGTGAACAGAAAGTGTTGTTTTGATTAAACATCGAAATTTACGATAAACAAAAAAAGAATATGAGCATACATAACATGCGCTTGAAAAAAACTATTCTTCATCGCGAATAACATAAAAGCGAGGTAATAATCATGTTAGTTTACTCATGGTGGATGGTATTGACGCGTGTACTCTAAGTTGGATTTGCTGTTTTATGCACAGTAAGGTTAACCGAAACTAGACCTACAGTGGGATCTGCCGGGTATCGAACTTGGAGTTTAAAATAATACATGTACACAGGGGGAAACTTTATCTTTTTGAATGTGTTGATACTCTAAGTTGGATTTGTTGTTTTATGCACAGTAAGGTTAACCGAAACTGGACCTACAGTGGGATCTGCCGGGTATCGAACTTGGAGATTAAAATTATACATGTACACAGGGGGAAACTTTATCTTTTTGAATGTGTTGATACTCTAAGTTGGATTTGCTGTTTTATGCACAGTAAGGTTAAGCGAAACTGGACCTACAGTGGGATCTGCCGGGTATCGAACTTGGAGTTTAAAATTATACATGTACACAGGGGGAAACTTTATCTTTTTGAATGTGTTGATACTCTAAATTGGATTTGTTGTTTTATGCACAGTAAGACTAAGCGAAACTGGACCTACAGTGGGATCTGCCGGGTATCGAACTTGGAGTTTAAAATTATACATGTACACAGGGGGAAACTTTATCTTTTTGAATGTGTTGATACTCTAAGTTGGATTTGTTGTTTTATGCACAGTAAGGTTAACCGAAACTGGACCTACAGTGGGATCTGCCGGGTATCGAACTTGGAGATTAAAATTATACATGTACACAGGGGGAAACTTTATCTTTTTGAATGTGTTGATACTCTAAGTTGGATTTGCTGTTTTATGCACAGTAAGGTTAAGCGAAACTGGACCTACAGTGGGATCTGCCGGGTATCGAACTTGGAGTTTAAAATTATACATGTACACAGGGGGAAACTTTATCTTTTTGAATGTGTTGATACTCTAAATTGGATTTGTTGTTTTATGCACAGTAAGACTAAGCGAAACTGGACCTACAGTGGGATCTGCTGGGTATCGAACTTGGAGATTAAAATTATACATGTACACAGGGGGAAACTTTATCTTTTTGAATGTGTTGATACTCTAAGTTGGATTTGTTGTTTTATGCACAGTAAGGCTAAGCGAAACTGGACCTACAGTGGGATCTGCCGGGTATCGAACTTGGAGATTAAAATTATACATGTACACAGGGGGAAACTTTATTTTTTTGAATGTGTTGATACTCTAAGTTGGATTTGTTGTTTTATGCACAGTAAGGCTAAGCGAAACTGGACCTACAGTGGGATTCGAATTATACATGTACACAGGGGGGAACTTTATTTTTTTGTCTGTGAAGGTTCTAAGGTTTTGTGAATATGTTGGAAAAGCACTAGTATATACATAGAGCAAAGTTACAAGGTTTTACGTCCCATAGGAGTCCTATTGGAAACATAATGATTAGCGCTTAAACAAAAAAAAACATTTTCATAGTTTCGCACCTCTACTAGATTGGTAGAAAAATATACTAGTAGGCAATAAAATCTGAAGAAGATTCGTGTCTAGCAAAAATAAGCTAAATAGAATTACACATGCATATAATATTTATTGTGCTTTTTCTATCTACAATCATATTTTTCTTATATATATTTTTTAAATTTTTTTATAGGGTTGATTAAAGCACATATTTGAGGAAGACAACACAACCCATATATAAATAAACCCCCCAAACTAACGCTAATTAGAATTAGCTTACAAAATTTTTCTCATAAGGCATTTTTTCGTAAACACTCTACCACCAACAGATCACATATAAATAAACATACCCCAAAAAAAATGCGCTCCATGAAAAGTTGCCCTGTGTGCAAAACAACCATATCAAGCAAACATTTTGCAAGACATTGTCGCACCTGCGTGCCAGGCAAGCATTTGGCTGCCACCGAACTGTGTTCCGGATGCAATAAACGCATCACAATTGCGTATGCCAAGAAGCATAAGCTTACTTGTCTAAGCGAAAGTACATCTGGGGCTCAGCCTTCGACCTCCACCAAGAGGAAGGCAGAAGCAGCCCCCATCAATGCACCACCCACGAAACGCGTCAAGCCTGCGATGAAAGCGAACCAATCTGCTTTCGAGCGTTTGTTGGAGGATTTTGTCCTCACTTCGGAGGGCTTATGCGACGTTCGTAGCTTTTTAGAGGAGAAGCGACAGAGATAATTTCTATTCTTTGTAATGCACTGGCTACGTACTCCTCCACCAAATTCTACGCATCGCTACGTTGCCAGTACAAGAAGCCGTCTGATGAAATTTACAGCTTCTGCCACAACACCAAGGCGAACACGCTGCATCTGGCGGATGTCGACAACCTCGAGGTCATCTACAACCAGTTTGCCGAGGAGCTGGTGGTTAAACAAGAAGAACATCAAGCTAAGGGCTCGGGGGTTCGCTGTGTGGGGGGCCTCACGAACTGTGCATCAAACTTTGCAAGTTTACGCCTCTCTCCGCCTCCAGCTACGTCCCCTTACCACCTTCCATCGCGGCAAAGAAGGCCGTCCTGAACATTCAGAACAGTGACGCCAAGTGCTTCGTATGGTGTGTGCTTGCAGCGTTGCACCCTGTCCACTGGAAAAACCAACCACGCCGGGTTAACCACTACCTACCCTACGAGTCGGAGCTGGAAGATGCGATGGCTGGGATCGACTACCCGGTGGAGGTCCCGGACATTCGAATGTTCGAGGCCCGTACACACAACCCTCGGTTGGCCATCAACGTTTACGGCCTCACTGACAAAAATGTGGTGTACCCCATCCGGGTGAGCGATGTAGACGACGATGATGCTCGGGAAATTCACCTTCTGCTCATCAAGGACGAGACCCATCACCATTACACCCTCATTCGCTCGCTCTCTCGGCTTGTTTCGAGCCAACAGGGCAGTGATAGTCACCACATAGAAGTTTGTCGCAGGTGCTTGTCCACATTTGATAATCGAGAACAGCAGGATTACCAACACATCAGAGGTCCCAACATCGCTGCAGAGAAGCTCGCTCGCCACAAACTTTATTGCGATGCCAACGAGCCTGGGGTGGCAGTCTTGCCCAAACCTGGCACCGTGGAGCGTTTCCACATGCACGGTGCCATGGTGGAGCACCCCGCTATCATCATCGCGGACTTCGAGGCCTTCTTCAAACCCCTGTCCACTTGCGATCCCGATCCCGAAGTTTCCTCCACCACCCCTTACCAACTCCACGAGGCATCCAGTTTTGCCTACGTTGTGGTGCGACGAGACCAGCACATCGCCCCAGAGCCCTACGTGTATCGCGGTCCCGACGCAGTTAAACACTTCCTCGAGAGGATGGTTGTCGAGGCCATCGAGATAGGGAAGGTACTGTTGGCCCCCAAGTCTATGCTCCCACTGTCCCCGACGATCAACGTAGACACGACGAGGCCATCGCTTGCCCTGTCTGCGTCGAGGAGTACACCGCCAACAACCGTAAAGTCCAACACCACGATCACTTTAACGGTAGGTATGTTGGTCCTTGGTGCAACGGATGCAACCTCATGGCCCGGGACCCGCGCTTCATCCCTGTGTTTTTTCACAATGGCTCGGGATACGACTTCCACCATCTGGTGCCTCACTTGGGGTACGACGACATGCGAATCAACGTCCTGGCGCAGAACGAGGAGCGTTACATTAGCTTGAGCAAGTGGGTTCGAATCCCGGGATCACGCTCTACCGTCGAGCTTCGCTTCCTCGACTCCCTGAGGTTCCTCCCGGCAAGCCTCGATGCTCTCGCGGGGAAGCTCACCGACGAGCAAACACTCATCACCTCTGCGAATTTTCCGAACTTGGACGCCGGTCTCTTCAGGCGTAAGGGGGTCTACCCCTACGAATACGTCACGGACCCTACCAAGTTCGCGGAGACGTCGCTACCTCCTCGAGCAAACTTCTATAGCAAGCTGCGAGGCTCGGACATATCTGAGGATGACTATAACCATGCTCAGTCCATGTGGCGCGAGCTGGATTGCCAAAATCTCGGGGACTACCACGATGCGTACCTCAAACTTGATGTGACGCTCCTCGCCGACGTGTTCCAGACGTTCCGTGCAACTGCGAAGACCATCTACAAGCTGGACCCTGCATACTTCTACAGTCTTCCCGGACTGGCCTGGTCGGCCATGCTTCTTCTTACGAAAATCAGGCTTGAGCTTCTTTCGGACGTGGACATGATGTTGTTCGTGGAACGTGCCGTGCGGGGTGGAATGGTCCAGGTGTCGCTGCGATACGCACACGCCAACAATCACCACATGGCCACCGGTTACGACCCTTCGCAACCGTCCAGCTACATCATGCACACGGACGTCAACAACCTCTACGGACACTCCATGATGCAGCCGCTCCCCTTTGGAGGCTTCGAGTGGGCCGATCCCTCCAACTTGGACGTTGAAGGTTTCGACGATTCGGAACGCGGATTTTTTGCCGAGGTGGACCTCGAGTTCTCCGAGAAGGTGCAGGATTTGTTCTGCGATCTTCCGCCAGTCCCGGAATTCAAATGCCCGCCCGGCTCGAACCAAGCAAAGCTCATCATGGACTTTGTGCCCAAAGAGCGTTATGTCCTACACTACCAAAACCTCCGGTGGTTGATGAAGCGAGGGGTTACCGTCCGCACGGTACATCGAGTTTTGATGTTCGAGCATTCTCCATGGTTGAGGCCATACATCGAGCTCAACGCCGAACATCGCACAGTCGCCACTTCTGATTTCGATCGCGATTTCTTCAAGTTAATGAACAATGCGGTGTTCGGGAAAACTATGGAGAATGTGCGAAATCGTGTAGATGTGAGGCTAATATCGAACAAAGCACAATGTCGCAGGCTCGTAGCAAACCCGTTATTCAAATCAAGGACCATTTACAATGAGCAGCTGGCTCTGATTCACATGAAGCGAGGTGAGGTGAGGCTCACCAAGCCCATCTACGTTGGAACCGCGGTTCTGGATCTGAGCAAGCTACACATGTTCGAGACGTACTACGACATATTACGTGCACACTACGACCACAACATCTCGCTTCTCTACATAGACACGGACAGTTTAATATACCAGGTTCACACAGCCGACGCGTACAAGGATATGGCCACGGTTCCATCTTTGGTTGACCTCTTTGACACCTCGGGCTATCCCCAGCCGAACCGATACGGCATCCCGGCTCGCAACAAGATGGTGGTCGGCAAAGTCAAAGACGAGGAGAACGGTGATGTGACTCTCGAGGATGTCGGTCTTCGCGCCAAAACCTATGCTATTCGGGCAGAAGAATCCATCACGAAAAAGGCTAAGGGTGTGGACAGGCGGGTCGTCCAAGAGTTACTCAAGTTCGTGGATTACGTCAAAACCCTTCAAACTAGGACGTCAATTGCAGGAGTGGAGCAGCGCATCCAGAGCGTCGACCATGTGTTGACAACCAACCAGGTGAGAAAGGTTGCCCTGGACGCACGCGACGACAAGAGGTGCGTTCTGAAATGTGGGATTCACACGCTCCCATGGGGCCACTATCATCTAGAAATTAGCTTAGAATGTGGTAAATGGCATGTATGTATGTATGTATGAAAAAAACAAAAAAAACAATTTATGTAACAGAAGTTCTAATTTAATATAGCCAAAATATTAGAACAATAGTGTTTATCTTCAAATGCAAAAAAAAAAAAAAAAAAAAAAAACAGGTGGAGGTTTGGAATTTTTAGCGGGACTAACTCCCTGCCGCGCCCTACGGGGTGAATATGGGGCACACGCAGGGCCAAAGGGGAAGTTCCTTTGTGCGTTCAAGTGTGATTTATATCTTATAAAATGCATTAAAAATTAATTTTTTTTATTATTTTTTTATTCCAGATTATTCTCACAAATGTAAGAAGGTGTTCCTCGCAGTACATCCTAAACATTGCGTTGCAGGTTAATCTAATATTTGAACCTGCGGTCAGTATAATTTTTTGAGAATTATGTGATTTTTTTTCTTGTACTTAAAACTGTTCGGCCACTCTTTCATTTTTGACATCATACACAAAAGACTTCTCTGCAATCAGGATGACGCTGCACAGAGTATCGGCAGGCAGCGCGTCGTGGAACTCGCAGACGACCTTGATGTTGGTTCGATCGTTGACCACCACCTGCCTCCTTTTCGTGGTGTTGATGACGAACATCGGCCTGCGTGTTTTGAATTCGCTGGGCGCGTAGTACACGTCCACGCTTCCCTCGGTCACGCGTTTGTAAGCCGTGTAAGCTTCGTAAAGTTTGAGGTAATCGTTTTTGGTCATGTCGAGGTTGTAATTCTCGCGCGGGAACACTTCGTTCCTACAGTTCTTCAGATAAACGTTCTTGATCTTGCAGTCGTCGAACTTGCTGGAATCTTTTTCCTGATCGTTATCGCGCCCGGTCTGAAAGAGCACAACGACGAAATCTGGCATGTCGAACTGTATGTTGTTGAACTGCGTCGTCACGTCGAATTCCATGTGACTTCCCGACGCCATCTTCTGCACGCACTGGTAACCGTGAAAGTGAATCGGCACCTGCGGACTTTTCAAGATCTCCGCTTTGTACTTGAGGGCGTAGTTCGTTTCGTATTCCACGATCGGCATTCTCAATTCCATGCTCCGGATGACGCACTTGGCTGCTTCGGGTAATGTGTTGGCTATCGGCGTGGTGCCGTCCGGACCCAAAGTAGCGTATCGCATCAGTGCGTTGTTGTCGTTGGCCGCTCTTCGAAACGTGACACGCAGTCCTCCCTTCCACATGATCTCCTTGTAGTCCGAGAAGAAACCAGGCAGCAGACGCATGGGAAAAAGCACCGTGTGACTTGTCGTCGTTATTTTGGTCCCGGCTTCGAATCCCCCGGCCTGATAGTATGCTGCATCCGTTTTGGATAATTTCAACGTTCCCACTGCCGTCGACGTGATGCCTGGATAATCTATTCTGTCGATGACGGTGTTGTGTTTCCTCACCTCCACCTGCGAGAACAGGTGAGGCACGAAGTTGTCCACGAGTATCAAATTTGCTGCTGCGGGAAACGCGTCTCCGCTTTCTTTCTTCACCACGTCGAATTGAAGGTAGAGGTCCGCTCTGTGAGGATGAACGAACCCGTCGCCTACGTCCACGTCGTATTCGATCTCCCTGTTCGCTTCGTTGAGATTGGCGAACGTGCGACGGTTGGGAGGGAAAGATTGCAATTCGTAACTTTCGATTTGCTCCATTTTACATGTATGGTTATTTATTATACGTTGATCTCCACGATGGCCGTCGTAGTGGCACCTGCGAAATCCACTACGTCTCCTTTCTCGTTCGTCACCACCAACTCTATGTCGTCTATGCGGTTGCGACATACTGGAAAATAGATCGGCGAAGAGGGCGTGTAGATGATCGGTTCCATGAACTCGGAACTTGGTTTGAAAGTGGCTATGATTCCCGTCTGCTTGTGACTTCCTAACAATCCGTCCGAAGATTTCGTGATCATGCCTTCCGCCACGTTGCAGTGTACGTTCAGAGTCTCTATGGCCAAGAATTTAGGAATGTTGGTTGCTACGTGCTTGATGCCAGCTTCGAGTTTTGGGTGGTTGTTTTCGAAACCTAAAAGTTCTCCCATGGTGCCCAGGTCCACGGTCTCCGTCGCGGATAGGATTTCCACTCTGTGCGTGACCGAATTTTGAGAAAAGTACGTGCCTTTGGGTAATTGAGCTTGCAAAGTGGAAAGATTGTATTGGCCTGTCGTGACGACGAAGTGTTCGCTTCCGACGCTAATTTTGTTGTTGTGCTGCGTGACGTTAGGTATGAGGTACATGCTGTAGAATGCACGCAGAGCCACGGATTTAGGATAGACGATGTCGTCGTGCAGCGTGAGTTTCAAGATTGAAGATTCGCTCGTGAGATGGAACACGCCCATCCTAGTGATGCTGTTTGAGGTTCCACAATGTTTTCTGGAAATCTTCGATCGTAGGGTTATTTATTTTAGAGAGAAACGCGAGCACGGAGAGGCAGAGATGACCGCAGTTCACGTCTCCGAAATTTTGAATGCGTTCGTCGTTGTAGTATATAGAGGTTTTGTTCGTTTTCAGATAATGAATTAAATTTGTAGGTGGAACACCTCCGAAAGAATCGAAAACGAATGCTTTATCATTATTTTTGTGGTAACATATCCAATGCGTGTCTGGATTTTCTTGGCCGTCCAAGTTGACTACTCCGCATTCTCTTCTTTTAACGCTTGAAGGTAACGAGTCGGACATGAAAACTCCTCTGAAGTGTTTGATTTGTAACGGTTCGATCAGAGATTCAATGTCCCGGTTGGTGAGTGCTGTTGTTTCTTTTTTTTAAACTTTTTCATCACGCCCTTGCCTCCTTTTTTCTCCATGGCCAGGTTGTGACGTTTCTGTTCTTCCAATTCCGCCTTGTTCTTCTTCGAGTCGATGACGGTTTTCGCGATGGCGGCGCTACCGCCGGCCAAACTTCCAACGGCCCCCAATGCTGCCAGGATGGCCGGGATGCTGAATATGAAACCTCCGACCTTTTGCTGTTTCCGCGAACGCTGCAAGCGTCTCAATTGAGGTGTGCTGAGAAGTAATTTCATTCCGTGTCCTTTGCTCAAGCAAGAACGTTTCTTCTCGCGTTGTTTCTTGGTGGGTAACCCATCGAGGGCACCTAGATTTTTAAGATTGGAGTATGGTATCTGGTACACGACACCCTTGGGCTTCATGTTGATGCTCTATGTGTTATTTTTACGGTATGTTATTTATATATATATTCTGAGATTTTTTCTCGTGTAGTTTTTTACGGTATGTTATTTATATATAAATGTTCTGAGATTTTTTTTTCACGGCCTCGCAGTCGTTACACAAATTCTATTACGTGCTTCGTTTTCTTGCCAAGAAGTTCCTTTGTCCCCTTGTACACGATTCGAGTTTTGTTCTCGATTAAAATAGATAGCTTCTCGTCGGATAACATGTTAGCGTATCGATCTGGTAAAAATAGACTGTATTGTGCGTTGAGCAACAGGCGTACCTTGGGACCATACTGGGTAGAAACGATTGAACCGGAAGTTATCGTGTAAGGTTTGTCGACTTCCAATTCCTGAATTTTTACATACTCGACTGACAAATTTAGCATTTGTTTTAATGCTTGGAGATCACTCATTTTTTCAGTCGTCATATCAAAAAAATTTCAGAGTGTTAGAGAGAAATTTAATTGTTTTTCACTATGTGTGTTATTTATATATACCGAAGATTATTTTTTTATGATGTGTGTTATTTATATATCAAGTTTTTTTTGACACGTATATATATATTATTATTTTTAACAGAGGAAGAAAATCCGTGCTTAAGAAAACGCGATGATGTACGTAATGATATCTTCCGTCTCCTGCTCAGACTTGCGCCTACATCCTCACAATCGCCGTTTACTGCATGTTTAAATATTTTACATAGTAGCTCTGGCGGCAAATCAGTTATGCAAGCCATGTTGTTTTTTACTGGATGTTATTTATATACCCCACCCCAATTTTTGTTTTGTGTTCATGGCGATGGTGGTACCCAGTGCGGCGACCCGTTCACCCAACGATGCGTCTCTGCTCACGAACCTTTCGAAAGCTGCATGTTCCAATTTTTTGTCTGCTTCGTGACGTGCGTCCAGATCCGTCTGCGTGGTGTTGTAGGCGATGTCGTGATCTTTGCATGCCGCGTCCAACGGATTCACACGGTACCCGGTCCGCAGTACTGGTAGCCAGGTAGATGCATCTCGAAAGGTAACTTGTTGATGATGTCGTTCACGAGTCCTTTTCCTTCGGCTACGTTCCAAAATTTCGGAGGCAGCGTGTTGATGATTTTGATCAGGTAACCTATGCCCTTGTCGTCGTTCACGATGAAGTTGGAAAGTTTCGTGCTGATCATGTCCACGATGCCAACCTTCTCGTTGTAGAAATTACGGTTGCCTGCATTCTCTTCGCCGGCTATCACCAACAATCGGTCCACGAGTTTCCTAACGTCGTCCACCCAAACGAATTCTTTGGGTAACGTGTTGTAGCGTTTGACGCCGCTGCCTGTTTTGACCTGGTTCCAAATCGGTTTGATGAGATTCCTGTACTTCTTGCCGCTGCTCGATTTCACCCTATTCTGCGAGGCGTCGTTGTTCTGGTACAAGGCATCCGTCATGATCAGAATTTCCTTGTAACTTTGGTAATCTTCGTCGGTGTAATCTTTCGGCTGCTTTTTGGCAACGAGTTCCCACAGTCCCACCGTACCCGGATACCTGGTCCAACTATCCTTCTCGCCTAAATTAACTTTAATGTCGTTGCCTTCGAAGGTCACCTTCGATTTCCCAATCTTCCACACCACACCACCGCCTTCGTTGGTTTCCATGCTGGGATACAATCCGAACACTTCATCCTTGTCGAATTTCCCCGTACTCAGGTAGTCTCGTGCCAAAGGTCCCAACTCGATTTTATCCGAAGACGACGACGTGCTACCAATAGCTCGACGTCGTGCCGGTGCATCCTTCAATTCGAACGGCGTCGAAGGAATGCTCGAAATAGGCGTGGGTACAGCGTAACTTTTAGCTGCGAGCGGTACGAGTTCGTTGATCAAATTTTTATTTTGTTCCGTGACACTTTTAATTTCTTTACCTAGACCGCTGATGGCGTCGATCACAGGTTGATCCTGACGTTTCTTCTCTTCGTAGAATCCGCGATTCTCGGATTTCCAACCTTTGAAGCGTTTCGCGAGGTAATCGCGAAGCTTGAGATTTTCGTCCTCGATTTTTCGTTTCGTCATGACGTTATTTATATACGTCGTTTCTCACAACGTTGCAACGTTTAGAAAGTCGTTGATTTTGTTTCTGTATTTTCCGTCGTTGGGTTTCCTCGTCATGTCGATCGTCGCGAATCCGAAATCGTCACCGTTCCTGCAAGTAGAGCAGCAGCGTTCCGAAAATTGATTGTAGTTCATGTCTCCGCCTACGTAGTCATCGTACGCGTGCTTGAGGTTGGTGTGATCTTGACGAAACAAACATATGAAATTAGCGTTGTCGCGTACTAACTGTTTTCGAATTTTGGAAAACGTTTGAGCTAGGTAGAAGCAATCCATTCCTTTGTGACGACCTTGCGTGAAAAAGTTGCGAATTTCATTTTGATTTTCCAGGATGGCGTCGTCGAACACAACGACTGAATTTTCACGACAATCGTCGAGTGGTTTTATTTCCGATGCGAACGTTGCAATGTCCAGACCATCGTACAGTTTCATCAGTTGCTGGTATTTGGATTGCTCCAAACTTTTCGAGAACACGTACAGGTGCCTGTTCTTCCAATCTAACCAATTCGGTGCGAGGAGAAAATTGTCCACGAGCAGTGTCGTTTTCCCACACCCCGAAGGACCTACGATCAGACAGCGGATGCTGTCGGGAAGCAACTCACCGTTCTTTTTCTTCGTTTGACTTTCCGGATCCGGTAGACGCTTCACCACGTTCCACGTACTCACAAGATCACTTCGTTCGCGTCGATCCAACTCTTTTCCGGAAGTCCCAGCCATTTGACAAACAGTTTGTCACCTTTCCTACGCAATACTTTCTCGATGAGGTACGTGTCGGGGTGTTTCGTTTTAGAGAGTTCCTCTTCGTAAAATCTTCCTTTCAAAATCTCGCCGCTACTATCTTTTATTATATACGTGTGTCGGTTTCCGGGTAAACCACCGTAAAGAGTTCCGTGCTCCAATTTTTTGTGAATCCCTTCTCGAAGGTGCGTTTGAATTTGCTGATCCTCACCCGGTCTCCAATTTTGTATTTAGCTTTTTTTGTCGTGGGTGTGTACTTTGGACTGTAAACTGTAGAAATTAAACGCTGCTCGTCAGATTTCGTAACGTCAGCTGGCTTCATGCCTATCGTTCTGTGCACCGTATCATTATAGGTGTCGACGAGTTCCGGCAGGATGTCGACCCATTTGTAATTTCCCCGAAGCGTGAATCGTTTCCACATGTGTGTTTTCAAGGTTCGATTGAATCTTTCCACGATGCTGGCTTTGATGTGACTGAAGGTCGAATAATGTCGAATGCCATGTTTTTGAATAAACTTTTGGAATACGACGTTGTAAAATTCTTTGCCGTTGTCCGTTTGCAGAAACCGTGGTCGTCTGTCGCTTTCGCGAAAAATTAATTTGAATGCTTCCGTGACGCACGATCCCGTTTTCGCCTTCAAAGGTAGAGCCCATGCGAATTTCGAAAATGTGTCTATGACGGTGAGGAGGTACTTGTTGCCCTTGTTCCATTTATGTACGTTTTTCAAATTGCCGCTGCTCATCTCCACGAGGTCGCTTTGCCAGAGGTCGTCGATGCCCTTGGTTACCGCAGCCAAACGTTCGTAGTTGCGGCGTGCAGGTTTATGCAATTCTTCGACGATGGCTTGCCTAGACATTTTTTTGTTTAGAGATTACGTTTCAAGAGAAGCACCAGCGTGATGGGATTCAAAGAGGGTGGCACCTCGCTCGTGTTTTGAATGATCAGCTTATCGCCGGCACTCACGTCGAAAACGGTGAGATCTTCGTCTTCGTGTATTTCATATATGTTGCGCGTTTCGTTCCAACGTGCCAGAGGAATGTTTCCTGCTTTCTGGACACCACGATTCGATATTAAGGTCATGGTGGGAACGCTAGCTTTTCTGCCGTGAGACCAGTACGAAAATTCGTTTATCTGAATTGTCCCATCGAGGAGAAACTTGTAGTACGGATGATAAGGATGCAACATGTACAGTTTGTTACCTTCGACGAACGTGGAGATTCTCTGTTGATTGGGAACGCTGTTGATTTCGATGGCTTGCAAGGTGAACAATTTGGCGAATTTAGTGTCGAAGGTGACGAGATTACTGTGAACTTGTCCGAGTTTATTTTCGATGGGCAGCAAATGCTCGATTATGGTATCCGTTACGGTAGAAAACGATGGTTTGATTTTCACTTCCACGTTCAACTGCTTGTAGTTTTCGTTGAGTTCTTGCAACTTGGCACCGAAAGAGGCCAGCGTCGATTCCTGCGTGGATTCCAGCACTCCAACTTGATCTCTGATGTTGACGACAATGTTCTGAAGGTTCTCGACTTGATTCAATTTCGAGCTCTTCTCGGTAAGATCGTTCACGATGCTTCGCATCTCTGTAAACTGCGTGTGAAGGTCGGCGACGCTCTGCGAAGTGGGCAGCGTCGACACCAGCGAACTAATTTCGTCTCGAATCTGTTCCACGTTCGCCGTTTCCGTTTCCAATCGTTTCAGCATTCGAGATATGTTTCTTTTCAAAGCGTGCAATTCTTTGGAGGTGGGGAGATTGGCCACCCTACTCTCTAGATCGCTCAATGAACTTTTGATGTCGCTCGAATCGGATAGTGCCGTCACCGCCGTTTTCAATTTTTCCAAATCTTCGCTCGAAGGCACGCTCGTCCGTAACGATTCCAAGTCACCCTGTATGTTGTCGAGTACGTGATGAAAATGAGCGAGATTCGTTTCGACGTTCAAATTTTCTAAATATTCGATCTTCTGCTGAACCGTGCTCAACGTGTCTTGAATGCTCGTCAACGCTCTTGCTTCAGCGTGAATATTTTTAATTTCTTCGTTGATCAATTCCAAGGACGCCTGAAGCGTAGCGATGGTGGTTTGAATGTGTTCGAAATCTCGATACGCCTCCAATTGAATTTTTATGTTCGCGACGCTTTTACCGATGACCTGCAGTTCGTCCGACGATGGTAGGTTCGTCATTGTATCTTCCAAAGTCTGCAACTTGGATTTAATTTCTTCCAACGTGCTGGTGAATTCTTCTTGTAATTTGGAAACGACGACGTGCAAGCGTTCTGCGTCTATATCGTTCACGACGGTTTGAAGTTCAGAGAAATTCTTTTCTATTGCGGAAGTTCGTTCTTCGATTTCGAGTTTCAATTTTTACAAATCTTCATTTTTCGATTGAAATTGCTGTAATTTGGCCAAATCATTTTGAAGCGAATCCACGCTCAACTGTATATTTTGAACGCTGTCGTAAGAAGGTACGTCGACATAATTTTTTATCAGCGTCTTCAGTTCGGAATCGATTTTCAGAATGGGGTCGAGACATTGCGTTTGGAGCGTGGCGATTTCCGACTCTAAACTTTTGTTTAAGGTCTCCTGCAAAGCGATCAAATCGGTCCTCAACTTCTTAACTCGAACGTCCAACATGAGAATCTCTTCTGCATGGTCTACACGCTTGGTGTTGCCGAAAATGTCGTTAGGCATTTTTGGTTAACGGTTATTTATAATAGGATAGACGATTCGTAATTCTACGAAGAGAGGAATAAGTTTGTCTTAATCTCCGAGGAGTTCCACGTACAGGTAATCTCCAGCGGAAACATCGTACGTAATGTTAGAAAGCATCTTGTCGTGCTTGATTCGAAAAATATTCTTGCCGGTAGAAATTTTGATTTCGCCTGCGTTCACCGGATTCACGGTGATTTGAAGTTTCCCGTCGATCGGAATTTCGTAGAAATGTAAATTGTTATTAAAAACATAAAACATCTTGCCCACATCGTCATTCAGTTTCGTCCAAATGCTGTTGAGGTGAACAATCAGTAAACCATTAAGTTTAGATAACACGGAAGGTAAGAGGTTATTGAAATTTGGCGGTTCAGTCTCCATGTTGATCTGTTTGCGGAAGCCAAAAAGATTCATTGTTCTTGTTAGTTATTTAAGAATACGGTCAAAGTTTTTTTTTATAATAACAGGCAAAGTTTTTTTTCCACATGTATGTAATGCGT
Source organism: Lepisma saccharinum (assembly GCF_977018435.1). NCBI lineage: Eukaryota > Metazoa > Arthropoda > Insecta > Zygentoma > Lepismatidae > Lepisma > Lepisma saccharinum. Next base: position 21,166,158 of record NC_139248.1, read on the forward strand.
CACAATACGCGCGTGTGTGTGTGTGTGTGTGTGTGTGTGTGGCACATCGTTCCCCCGAGAGAGGTTTACAAAGGTCACGATATACAAACATTGCCGGAGTTGGAAAATTACGATATGGCGCATTCGCTCACCACTGTTGCCAGCCGTAGGTCTCTCTCTCTCTTCATCTTACAGCAACGTTGGCATCTCTATTTTTTTAGTTGCAGGTGGTTTGCCAACACACTCTAGTTAATAATGCTACATATTATACACACACACGCACACACATACTGTGTTGCCATCCACCCATCTCTCTCTTTTACGGCAGTGCCGGCTCTCCTTGCCCAGTGTGTGTAGGTTGGCAAAAATTGCTTTATGCACTGTAAGGCAAGCCTCAAGCAAAGTTGCCAGCTCCTTGCTTTAGGTTAGGTTAGACCAAGAAAAAAAAGTTGTAGGTAGGCTGTCGGTTGTTTAACTCTTCCCTCTCTCTCTCTCCTCTCTCTTTTTTTTTGTAAAAAGCTATGGCAAAAGCACCAGTAGGTTGGCAACCTTGCTTTATGCACTGTAAGACAAGCCTCAAGCAAGGTTGCCAGCTCCTTGCTTTAGGTTAGGTTAGACCAAGAAAAAAACCTTGGTGATTTTTTTCGAGTAAGGTGTTGGCAACACTGCGAGAAAATAAGGCTTATGCCTTACAAGAGCAAACCATTAAGAAGCCTCAAGCAAGATTGCCAGCTCCTTGCTTTAGGTTAGGTTAGACCAAGAAAAAACCTTGGTGATTTTTTCGAGTAAGGTGTTGGCAACACTGCGAGAAAATGGGGCTCATGCCTTACAAGAGAAATCCATTAAGGCGAGCCCCACCGAGCCCCATTTTCGGTTTGTGAACCGGGCTTATTGTACTACTCTCGTATATAACCTTCAGAAATTCCCATACAACCTCTCTAATGAATGAGGGGTTAGAGCTTCGCTCTCTCCTTCAGTGGATATATAAACCGATATGATGTAATCTGATTAGTTGCTGCAGATGGATTTTCCCTTAACTACAGTGCACTCTGATTGGCTATTACAGACAGATGCACAATTAATGTATGTTCAACTGATTTATTCGTCATTGTCTCATTTTAAGTATGAAAAAGCATTTATTTTCCAGCTAGGCACGTATGACTAAAATAGACTGTCTATAAGTCCCATATTTTCAAATTTTCAGGCCGAAGAACAAGAAAAGGGCATTTTATGTCAATTTCTCAGCCTAGTAATAACAAATGTGTTGTAAAGATTCCTTTGTTGCCCTGATCCTTAACTTATTGTAAATTCAATATATGACAAGTAATTTAAGCTTTTCGAACAGGCCTCATCTCCAGGAAGGCATCAACTCGGGGCAAGCCCTGGTACCTACCGACCTGTTGGGTGAGAATGAGTCAAGGCAAGGACTTCAAATACATTTTCTTACTCCCCACAAAATAAGCAGTAGTCAGGCTGGAGAGTTCAATGAACTCCCCGATCTCTAACAGTGATGTTAATCCTTCCTCCAGTAGGCTCATTCGCTGCTAATCAATAAGATCAGTTTTTATTAATGAGAGGTATTAGGGGCGAATTCAAAGTCGCAATAGCCATTTAAGGCAGTAAAGGTTTATTTTTAAAAATATATAAAAAAAACCTCTGCTTAACTGTTTTATTGAGGATTCCCGGGAGCGTTTCCCCTGTTGGGTTATGGAACCATTGGGAGTACTGGATGTGGATGTCTGCTTTGAACAGGGTCCACTTCAACCACTCGAACTTCTCGCTGGTCAGCTTCACCATGAAGCTGAAAGAGAGGAGAGAAATAAACCAATATATTGCTTAATACTTTAAAAATAACTTTTTCAAATACAGGGTGTGCATAAATTCCCGGTACCATTACAAAAAACCTAGATCGGAAACTACATGCAATAGAACGAAGTGAAAATGACTCAGGATTTGCAACCAAATGACCGTCCTTTGCGTTATGATTTCGCCAGTGCCCAGTGATTTATCCACACACCCCTAACACCCCCCCCAACACCCTCCAAAATTTTGCTAAACACCCCCCAAGCAGAAAAGTGGAACACACCCTCTACTGGGGGGGGGTGTAAATAAGGATGTTTATATCAACAATAGAATGACAATACTTCAACATTAATAGAAAGGAATCATTTGTAGCTGAAGAATGAAGAATGGACCTTTCGATCAACTAAAACCAAAGTGTCAAGGAAGGAGGGTGGAATGTGCAGCATGGTCATCATTAGCTCCCTTGACAAGACTTCGGTCAGCTCTAAAGGGTAGGGAAGGGACACTGCCATCTGGAAAATGTCAAACTGACCTCTCGCCCTCCTTCCAGGGAGCACATTCCGCGCACAGTGTTCAGTGGCGAAGCGTGCTGTCTCTGGAAGGGTAGGCAGAGGACGGAGCAGGGTTTGGGGGGAGGGGAAGATGTGATTTTTTTTAAACAGTAGTATGTTAAAATATAGCCCCTAGAAAATAAAAGATAACATATTGCCTGAATCTTATCTACTTAAGTCGGGATAGTGATTGTAAAGGATAATGTAGTGATTAACGCTCTCGCCTTATAATCAAGAAGTAGAAGGTTCGATTTCCCCTGCAGGCATTGGTTCAGATTCTACTTTAATCTAGTCTCGATTAGATATCTGAGAATAAAGGCGCTTCTGTCCAGAAGGTCAAAAGAACAGTGACAATGGGACTCGATATTCTGACCACGCGTCACCCAATGAGAAAGCCGTTCTGTCAGGCCCTAGCCATCTTACATTTGTTAGATTAAAGCTGCTCGTAAAAATTATTTGCTACTTCAATAACAGTATTGTAAATGTTTCTTGCATTACAGAAATGGTGGGTTCACTTGATCGTCACTTAGCGTTTATTTCTTTTTAATGCTGACCTCCGCGGCAGATTGGTTATAACAGCGTGCTACGACAAGGGCCTCAGGTTCGAATCCCCACCTGGGCATAGATGTTCTTCGTGAGTGTTCCTTCGTCAATGTCATCATATTATCGCTCATTCTCATCTTCCCAATTAGCCAAAAATGGCAGAAAGCCAAGTAAAATAAACTAAATCTATCAATCAATTATTTCTTTTTAACTTTTTTTATGCATATAATTCTTCTTCAACAGGCGACTTTTTTTTAAAAAAAATATAATATGATTTAGAAAATGATGAAATGCTAAATGAGAACACGGACTGTATAACACACCGACCAGAAAATTTCAGTAACATGGATTTTCTCTATACGTTTGCATTGTACGTACTTTGCCCCATTTTAAAAGTGGCGCGTTTTCAGTTAAGTCACTAATCATGAAAGGAAATTTCGTCTCAATATCCCTTTCCTCAAAGAAATAAAATACTTTCCCTCTCTGAATCGAGATTGGTGTGGGGCACATCCAGCAGTTAACACTTCGCGAAAAGCAGTTCCTCAAAAGACCTGAAAGCACCAAACTTAACACTGGTAACCAACTTGCATGCATTATTTGCAGTTAGAATTCTAATAATGCCTACTTTGATAGATTAGGAGGCCAGACTTAGAGGTGTTAGCAACACATTTTCGCTACATGTTAGCAGCTGGGTGTGCTCCGCTCCCGGCACAGCTCTGAATCTTCCATGGAAACACTGCTTCAACAAGCTCTGTACGTCCACTGCCTGCTTCGTCACGCGCTCGTACACGATCGGCACTCTTCGGAAGTCAGGGAGAGAGGGTGAGAGAAAGAAAAGAGGCCGGCCTCTCAGGTTACATTACAGGCGAACGCCCCTGAAATTATGCTTTCCCGCACGAATCACATAGGTTGTTATGGGACCAGCTGAGGCACTCTCGGGCGGGCCTCGCTGAATGCTCAGATACGGTTCCAGGCAGGGTTGCAAACTTGCGGTAATTATCGGAAGACCAAGAATTTCAGTTTTCTTTTATTAAGCGTCGTTTAATGAAATTTATAAGTAATAAAATAATCCGTAATAGACAAATATATTAGGGTAGGCTCTGCCTCCGCGCCTCATATGACGCGTCGCCACTGACAGTGTTGACAGTTCAGCGTTTGAATACCTTATATATTTCTTAAATACGTTACAGATTCGTAAATTCAATTATTCAACCCCTGAGTCAATGAAATTTACATTTTGTTGCATTTTTCTTTCGATTCTTTCATGTGAAAAATGTACGATAAAAGTAAGGGAAGAAATTCAAAGATACAGGTTTGACTCCTTGTAGTGAATTCTGTTACTATGGTTAGCAACACTATTTTCTGTAATTTGGCGAGATGAGTGATTTTGGAGCGGTAGAGAAAAGAACAGTCAAATGCCTTAGGTCAGTCTCAGTGTAGCATCTCCGTTCGTGTGTTGTCGTTCTGTTTAGTGTATAACAATGTCTGAAACTTTACTGCAAAACTGTCTGAAGAAGATAGAGAAAATGAAAAACCAGACAGAAAGAAACCGAAAGTGGTGAGTTGAAAATCAGTGACACTATATGTAGGTATAATTTCTTCCAACCGATATTTATAAAGTGCAAATATAAAATTTACTGACCGAGTATTCGATATAAAATGCAAGTATTTCATAAAGAACCTAAGTGATTCATTCACGTCTATAGTTGATGACCATTTTTGTGGCTCCAAGAGTTCTTACCTTTGCAAAAGAAATTATATACTATTAGAAAGAGAGTTGTAAAAGGGGAAGGTCCACGTGTGGTGCTTGCCTGGGCGCTAAGTACAAATGGGGTGCCGAACAAGCAAAACAGATAAAAATTGAAAAGCGTTAACGTCGTGGTGCCCTGTGAAATTACTGGCACCCTATTAAATTTAAGTTATTGTCAGTTTGCAAAGATATAGCTTTAGTAAAAATTGTCTTTCTCTTTGTATCTAGTTGGTTCCCTGACATAATGACAAGTTTAATTTTATTCAAGAAGTGTAAGCAGGCCCGTAGCTAGAGGGGGCCAGGGAGCAACTGCCCCACCCCCTGAGAGCCTGCTTTGTTCCCCCCTGTGAAAAATACTGAACACTTGGAATTCTCACTAATCTTTAGAATTACTCTAGCAACATAACAAAGACACTTATTGATTTTGTGATTTATGAAGGTGTGTGGGATTCAGTATAATGTCGTATCAGGATTGGGGGGGTGGGGGAATTTCCCTTTTTGGTAATAGTGATTCATGTGGTAGAGAGAGGGAGTGGATATTTGATTTTTGTTACTTAGAGTTGCTTTTCTGCCACTTATAGCTAATCGCAACAATGAATGATGACGTGAAATTGATGAAGAGACACTCATAAACAGTGCCGCAACCACAGGGCGGCAGGGGGCATTGTCCTCCCCCCACCCTCCCGACCTTGGACGGAAGTCCATTCTAGGGGAAGCAAACATTGAAGTAAAAAAAACAAGACTAGGAGAATCTAAGAATAGCAGGACAATTGGATACTCGCCCAACCCTGTGGCCGAGTGGTTAGCACATCGCGCTGCGACGCCAAGGGCCCGGGATCGAATCCCGGTCTGGCTTGGTTGTTTGTGAATGTTCATTCATCAATTTCATCATTTCATCACTCATCCCCATCTTCGCAAATTAGCCAAGAGGCACAAAACGCGAAGTAAAATAAACTAAATCAAATCAAATCAAATGAAACAATTGGATACTCATGATGGAATTAGTTTTTACGAGTTCCTTGCATTTCTCTTCGAGACGGCCAAGGGCACTTGCAAGGGGCAATTGTCCCACTTTCGATTTCAAATTTTATACAAATAAAAATACGTTTCGTAAAATTTTCTTGCTCGCCTCGCTCGCAATGTTTTCTGTTCTTATAGTCCAAGTTCAGAGCTATAGCTATGGGGCGGTGGGAGTCGGCTCTGGGAGTCAAACGATCTATATGAAAGAAAAAAATGTTAAAGAGAATGCCATGGCGCCCCGTAGGAATTATTTGCACCCTATTAAAACAATTTCATTGATCAATCAAGGTATTCCTATTTGTTTGTCAGGTGTCAAAACATGTATTTCAACTATAATATATTACAATTCACACAATATTTTGCAAAATGGTTAACGTAACCAGTAGGCAAACATTATCAGTAGTGATGCAAGGGACCCATGTTTTAGAAAGTAAAAAAAAAATGTATTACAAATTTTTACACAATTCATCAAAGTGTAGATAATATGTAACCATTATTATTTAATTAATTTGATTTTTCTTGCATAACACAACACAATGGTGTTATTGAATTCTCGTGAGATTCCTTTGTGCGGAAAAATTTTGCATACGGGAAACTTGAGGGAATCATTAAATCATTAATAAGCATGATTTATAAAGGACTCCCTTAATCAGTTCTGCAGAGAGGCCCATTAATCGTCTATTAACACTATCAACTTGTAAATATCAAGTAGATACAGTCCCTATTAGCCTATTTATGTTAAACTTTATATTCTTTGGCAATCTAGAAAGGTCATTATCGAAAAAATGCCATTTGATGTTGCTCGAAGTTTTTTTTTGTCCTTTGCAGTTTCAAGATATCATCCCTTTTCTGTTACTTATCTCTTTTGGGGGAGGTGTCAAGTGCCTCTGTGTACCCTGCTATATCTGCCAATGCGACACAATATATTAAAAATTTGCCCCTCTAGGATTGACTTTGCCCCCCCCTTACAAAGAATTCCTGGCTACGGGCCTGACTGTGTAAGGAATTAAACACAAAAGAAATTTAATTTACATTAAGTACCAAATTTATATTTGACCATAGGCGCACCAGTGAGGGCACGACGGCGCTTGCCACTGCCTGCTGGAAAACGTGGAGGGAGAAAATTTGTTTGGTTCATTGTGCTCTTTGTGTTGGATAGTGAAATAAATGCTATTCAATTTTCAAATAATTGAAAATAAAGCATTGCCTCAATTTAGAAGTGAAAATTCCTTGCCTTCCTTTTGCAGTTAACATGCCATGCGTTTATTTGCACATGTTATTTCGTTTTCTTTTAAGGCAAAGAGGTATGTGACTCCTAATTCCCTAGAGTCTCTCATTTAGTATTTGAAAGATAAACTCTCAAAAGCTTCCAAAGTTTTGTAAGGGTATAATTCATATGCATATTATTCATTAAACATAGCGACAGTATCCCATGATGTTTACTCTTTACAATCTTGCTTTGCTCGTTCGGCGTCCTCTTTACCTTACCACATGCCCCCTGCCCCCTCCTGTTCTAACAGTTCTAACAGTTAGAAAATATGCATGTATAATTTTAATAGTTCTATGTAGCGAGTGAGTTCCAAATTCTGCTGGTGTTTTCAAATCTCTGTTTAAACGATGATTCACAAACTGAAATAAAGTAATGAAACTCGATATATTTAGAGCATGGCCATGAAGACGTTAAACATAGTGGGAAGTTGGGATGCACGTTTGATAGGTACTTGATATTGCATTTGAACGAAATCGGTCAAGGAATTTCATATTGAAGTCTTCAACGAACGAGTAAAGCAAGATTGTAAAGAGTAAACATCATGAGATGCTGTCGCTATGTTTAACTAATAATATGCATAACCAGTTTGCAAAGAAATAGTTCTAAAAATGTTATTGCTCGTTTCGCTGGCAGTGTCATAATTTATTTGTCATATTATATCTGTATTTATTACTACAACTTCAGACAGGCAAGTGCGGCCACACCCATGCAATGCATTCTCACTGATATTTCAACAACTTCGATTTACCCAATCACTCTACCACGGCCTACAAATCATCTTTCTCCTTTTCAGCTCCCAAAGCATGCAATGCATTGCCCGCAAATATCGCTAGTGTAAGCAACCCATTAAATTTCAAAGGTAAAATAAAAGATCTGCTGTTAATGGAACAATGACGGAGTCGGGGCACATACTGAAGGTATCAAGTCACTCACTATAAGGAATTGTATTATTGTATTATTATTACTATTGTCTTTTGTATTTCTAGTTACAATTTTTTTTGTATGCAACTAATTCCTATGTATTTCTTTCTTTCTTCATTTTTTTGTATCTGTTTTTTTTTTTACGTTTAGCTTACTGCTCCATAAGTTTATAATCATCTTATATTTATTATCATATTGACAAGGGTTAGGTGGCAGAGGAGCCCTTGACTGAACCTCGCCCGCTGAATAAAGAAAATGTATTATTATTATTATTATTATTATTATTATTATTATTATTATTATTATTATTATTATTAATTGGGCACCCACAAGTTGAACTCCGAGTTACACCTACGGCAAGAACGATACAAAAACAGTTAAAAAATTGCGCAAGTGTTCCTAATTTCTTTATAACTAGCTTAAGAATTGCATGAAATGATTCCTGGTAATAATATGTTAAAGTTTTGTGTTTTTTAATGTCATTCCTTGTGTTTTGTCTAACGATTGATTAAATCAAGTACTGAACATTATCGGAAGGAAAGCAATACTCGAAACGTTAAACTGCAATGTTAACATTAATCTATTTTCCATCTTTTCCTGTATTTGACATCTTTTTTCTTCTGAAATGTTACGTGAAGGGAAGGGAGGGGGGGGCTAATCTCTAAAAACATCCATGAACAAATTGAATTAGGGCGAACATTTTTAAAACAGTCCAAAATATGCACCTAACTTACCCAAACTTACACCCCCAAAATTTTCCAACCCCCCCCCCAAGGGAAAAATCCTAGATAAACCCCTGCCAGTGCCACGCTGTATTCAATAGACGAAGACAACGACTACCTTTTCTGGCAGGTGAATATTCCGTGGTGGACCTATTCCCTGGCCACCGCGCTCTCCTGATATCACACCCTTGGATTTCTTCTTCTGGGGGTGTGTCAAAGATTGTGTTTACCGCACTTCTGTTCCAGAAGTTGCTACTCTTCTAAGAAGAATAACGGAGAGTATCCTAACTGTTACTGGTAGATATGCTGGGGCGTGTATGGGCAGAAGTGGATGACCGCCTTGATGTTCTGAAGCAAGTAAAGGGGGCGTATATTGAGGCGTATAAACGTGGAGAGTTGTAGCTCATTTTGCAGCATTGTTTTATTGCATGTAGTTTCCGAGCTATGTTTTTGTAATGGTACCGGGACTTTATGAACACCCTGTACAGTCATGGACACTGCTGGGTTGTAACAACCCCATTGTAATCTAATGGTATCATTACAACCCAGAAATGTCCGTGACTGTACATCAAATCCTTTTTTGGTATACGGAGTGAAAATTTTGGAAAACGCTAAAATGACAACGTCGCTCTCGCTCAGTACAGCAGAGTAAAGCGAGAAGAAGAGAGAAGAGGAGAGAGAGAGGGAAAGAGAGCAAATGGAGAGAAGAGAAAGAAGGTACGACAGAAGGTGATAGGGAAAGAGAGACAGGAAAGGGAGAGAAAGTGGAGAAAAGAGAAAATTAGGAGGGGAGAGAGAGAGAGAGAGAGAGCAAGAAGGAGAGAGTGTAAGTTAATTCTCTATGTGGTTGTATTGTTTTCCATGTACAGTGAGTGTAAAAAGTATTCGTACATCTGAAATTTTCAATTTCAAACTATTTTATCGCAACAGTTTCGATCACATAAAATCAAAATTACATGAAGAATTCAAGTTTTGTTTTCCCCTTTTCTTGTAATATGAGACTATTAAAGCATAACAAAATGTCAGATCATTTTAATTGTAACACCTACAATGCATGCTAAAATTATTTATTAACGTACTTTTTAGTTGTTTCGTGATGGCCAAAGACATTTCCATAAGCATCGAACCCTTCCACGGTTCCATTGAATTGGAGAACTTCTGGAACGCGTTTTTCCAGCCAGGTGTCGAAATCCACAGCTACGTATCTGGATGCTGTAAAAAAATACAAGAAAACAAGTTACCGACGTGCAGAAATGTCCCCTAGACTCCTTAAATTTGGCACTATAAAGAAATTCATAACGTAGCTGAAAACGCTTGTATTTTTTTGTGAATAAGATTAAATACTGATCTTTCATCTTGGTATGCTAAAGCCACTCCGTAACATAGTATTTTTTTTTTAATTTGACCTATAAAATTCAATTTGAAATATTCTTACTCTACCTAACTTAAGGTGGTGGATGTGACCTAAAATAGGTGTCCACTTTTATGCACAGGTAGGCTGATCGGGATTGGACCTACAGTTTAAAGTGGGATTTGGACACTATGTGTATCCACCGGTTCCCGGGAGTCCCTCGAAATTCTATCCTCTCATGTAATGTTTACATCATCATAAAAGAAACGTTTAGAAGAGAGAAAAGGGAGATGAAGTGGTAGAGGATGAGAGAAAAGAAAAAAGATCCAGAGAGACAGACAGAGAGAGAGAAAGAGCAGGAAAGATAATAAAAATAAAGAAGTGTGAGAGAGAAATCAATAAGCGAGACACATTTAGTGAGAAGAAAAAGAGTTGGACAGGATGTAAATATAGAAGAGAAAGAGAGAGAGAGAGAAGGAAAGAGGAGAGCAATAAGGAAGTGTGTGTGAGAGAGAGAGAGAGAGAATGAAGGAAAGAGAAAGAAATGGATGTAAATAAGGAAGCTAAACAGAGAGAGAATGATGGAAGGGAAATAACAGAAGATTGACACAGAGAGAAAGAAATAGAAAGAAGAAAACGGTAAGGGGAACATAGAAAGTAGTGAGGGAGAAGAGAAGTAAGACGAAAGACGATGATAAAACTGAGAAAGGAATATCGAAATTGGCAACCTTCGCCACGGTTCCTGAATTGACAAACTTCGCCACAGTTCCTGAATTGGCAACCTTCGCCACAGTTCCTGAATTAGCAATAAGCTTACAAATATACCGGAATGAGTTCCTAAACATGTAAACTTAGAAAATGACGATTTAACCAGACACCCATTCCAATGATCTAGCCTTCTTGTAGTACTATTGCTATTGGCTGAAAAAGCTTATCGATCATGCTAGCAATGGGCAATTCCATTGTTACGGGTGTGACATTCAGTCAAATTTACAAATCATTTCTTAATTATTTTCTTAACACCTTCAAATATGTAGGTGTATCAATTCATGTAATTTCATTTTCCTTGATGAAAGTTATGTAATTTCAGAATATTCTTCGCTAATCTTAATTTTTAGCTACAGAAAATACATTTTTTGTAATAGAGTGACACTTCTGAGACATGACTTGAGGACCTTTCCCAGTCTATATTTTCACACAGCAAACTTGACTCGGCTTTTAAATCTTTTTAGTTTCTGAAAATATTACTACATACTTTTTTATAAACCTTTTTCCCTGTGAAGGGTGTGACACCATTCACAGAATAATGGAACAATGCAAAGGCTATGCACACGTGCATACGAGAGCGCTCTTTCACAAATAGTGCGGGTTGCCCAGGCTTGAATAGTATCTAATGCTACAAACACGAGTTAGAATAGAAGCATTATGCAACTCTTACCAAGTATCTTTTCTCGTTTTGGGTTTCTCAGCTGAAAAAGAAAAAGAACGCCAATTAGGGTGTGACTTATATATAAAATTAGCAATCAGTTGATGTTATTATCAGTATAAATTTATTATAGCGAACATTTAGTTAACAAGGCGTTCAGAGTAACTGTTCTATTGCATTGTCATGCACACAATTGTGAACAAATTGAAAATGTACTCAATTCTTTTGATGAAATGTGAGTTATGTCTGTTTTAATTTGTGTTTTAAGACCACTTTAAAAACATATAGGCTAACCAGAACTGGGCCTACAGTTTAAAATAGGATCAGAACCACTTGTGTCTCCACCGGGTATCGAACCAGGGACACCTTGGTTACAAGGCGACGACGTTACGACTGCGCCATCGTGATGGCATAAATGTAACATCTGCTACACGAAGCTTACAAATTAATTTGCAAAATTATTCTGGGGAAGTTTGCACCTTGGCAGTGAAATATACATTCACTGGCCTACGTCACTATTCTTCCTACAAGCATTGTGTGACGTAAGATGTCTCCAGACAGGTAGCAGAAAGGCGGTGTCGGATAGGGGATGAGGTCGAATAGGATCTGTAGAGAGTTTGGAAATGGGTCGTGAGTAGTAAATTAGTCGCTCAGTGGCTTTGTGGAAGCACTATGGCTATACTAGATTCTGAAGTAATTAATTAAAAGGATATGAGCTATTCTCTGCCCATTGTTCCGTACCATGAAGGCACATACGTAGTTTAGACTTCCACACGTTCTCGAGTCTTTGAGATTTGTTTTAAGTCTACTTTATGTACAGATAGGCTGATCGGGACTGAACCTACAGTTTAAAGTGGAGTGTGAAACAGTGTGTGCCTCCACTGGGTATCAAACTCGTGACAGGCTAGGTAGATCCAGTTCCGCTTTGCGCAAGGTCATTGTGGAGGGGTGGAGGGCATGTGAAATCTCGTGTGGCAGTCAGACACCCTGTCGTGGACTTTTAAAATATTGTCCATGTAGTACAATCCTTGTTGCCTCCATCTCTTTTTCGGTGCTTCACTTGCACTTCAAGACAAACGAACACCCAGGACTCCAACCCGAGATCTTTGGTACCGTAAGGAGCTTTGCTGACCATTCTTGTTTGCCACTTATGGCTATTGGCGACGATCAGGATGGAGTTATTATTAGAAGAAATTGAAGGGTCACTCACACTCATGCTCAGACCGGGATTCGAACCCGGGAAGGAAATCAGAAATATGTAAAGATCCCGGCCCCCAAAGGCCTGTCAGGGTGAGTGGGGCCCGGCACATGTCTACGGCGCCTCGTGAGGAACGCAGCCCTCCTAAAAGTCTACTATCCCACTTGGACACCGGCCTTCTCCTAGGGGGTCCTCCATGGCATGCACGTGTGGTTACTGGAACTCTACAATAGCGTGTGTGTTTTGCAAGCGGCGTCTGCCTGTGTGGCACTTACCGGAAATCTCATTAGAAGGCGAAAGTAGAAGAAAGGAAAGCTAAGAGATTTTTAGCGTAGTAGAGGAGAAAACATGTCACATGCAATGAAGAGGCAGTAAGAGCCTCCAAAGTTTAACTACTATTGTGTCACTGCTTTCATCATTTTTTAGTTTGAAGTAAAAAAAAAAAAAATTCCTCATGAATTTCATGGAAACATGTTTTCATTTTTTCCCTGAATTACCAAGAAAGTATTTCAGTGTAAAAACATATCGTAATGTTCTTTACGTTAAGTACTATTTTCTAACATTTATTATTGAATTATTATTGAAAGTTGAAATTGTTGTTTATTGGCAACACTGTAGGTGAGTGGCGTGACTTTGACTGGACTGTTTTCGTGGCGGGGACTTGAGCAACATGACGAGCGCAGAATTTCCCTCGAAGAAAAGGGGGAACATTTGTATGTGTTACTAGTTGATAAGCTAAACGAATCCCCTGCAGTAAGTACCTTAGTATCTTGTATCTCTCAACCAAGGACAAATCTTATGACAACATTTACACGAAATTTAGAAATACTTAGTACAATGACATTCTAAGAAAACCCGAACTCAGATGCAAAAAGAGCTATTCAACTTGTAATACTGAAAAAAACTTGACAAATTTCTATTGTCCGCTCAACTCAATGACGGTGTGTGCCGAGAAATGTGATCTACCTCCAACTAAAAAGCGGACGAAATTAACTCTACTTCCCATTGCTTCAGGTTATCATAATTTATTTAACAATGGTCAGAGCAAACCGACGACAATAGAACAAGCACGGTGGATAAAAATCATGATTTTTATTTAAAAATTTAAATCGATTAAAAAATAAATAAAACACTCTTAAGATTGCTTGTATGGTTTTTGGTACCGTACATATACACATGTTTTTTTTGTTTTCTTTTATAGAAATGCTTTTTGTAGTAAACGGCCCTATAAAATATTCGAACACTTTGATTAAACAAATAAGAAAATATATGTAAATATACATTTTTCTGTTTCTGATACTGTATACCTACATGAATCTACTATGGAATTGTTTGTTGAGTGTGTTAATGAAACTGTAATAATTTCAGTAACTTTTCTTCTAGTGTAACTTCAACAGTCTGGTTGTAGTCTATAATTGTAACTTAAAATATTTTTTAAAGTATTTGGAGCTAAATTTTGAATTCTTTTTAATATTTTTTTGCAAAACATCAGCTGCCATGTTTATTTACAGTTTAATAATAATGACACTATTTTACGGTTTAACATGATTAGTATTCTAGGCTATATATATGTCTACAAAAAATGTTTCATATTTTTGCCAATATAAAGTATTGAATTTTTAATCAAGAGAAATTTAGATACGTTTACAGTTTACATATTACATTTCCTTTCGAATGAGCTTCACACCATCAGTACATAGATTCTGTTTCCTTTCTTAGAGCCTAATAATCACCATTAAATGATTACGAGATTAATGTACTTTCGCCAAAAGAGATTCTGATATCTACAATATACTTATGTGCATTATTCTATAATTTTTTTATTTTAAGTTTTTTTAAATCATTGATTTTTTAAAAAAATATACCTGATTTAAATCAATCCTCCTTGCGAACAAGTAAACAATAGGTTATTTAAAAATAGAACTTCAGGTGAGAAGTAGATACAATTGTTTTAAAGGTTAAATAGCCGCTCCCAAATCGAACACTTTTAAGTGGCAATTGTTCTATAGTAACGTTAAGAAGGTACTCATATATAATGTGTGGGTGGTATGTACGTACGTACGTTAAGAACATCCCTGGCAGGTATTAAAAACAAATTCTTCTGCCGGGGCTAAAAACAATGGGGGGGATCCCCGGCATACCCCCCGTTAATTGCACGCTGATGGGATGGCATTTTAGTGGGTGTCGTGTCCTTTGCGCCCAGGCTTCTTATCGGTTCATTTCCGCCGTAACATATGTCAAAACCTTCCTCGGCTGGTTTTCCCACAATCCAGAGTGTCATCACCGCCGCGCGCACGTGTGCTTATGGGCACATGGTGCTTAGTGCATAAAGTGGACTTAAAACATAAAATCAAACGTGTGTTTATGACGATGCACAGCTGTGTTTACACTGAAATGTTAAACCGATCCAGAGAGTCAAATATGACTTTTCTTTACTTATATCAAAAGACGTTGCACAGGATTACTTGTATCAATTTTATTCCACAACAGAAAATACATAAATCAGTATCAGCCTATTAACTATTAATCATTTATTGTTAATCGTCAAAAAACATAGTAAATACACTATTGTTAAAATATTGAAAGCATTCTACAAGTACTACGTAAATGTACACTTTGGAAGCAACATATATGTGCCAGTCTATTACACTTAATTATTATACACTACATAAAATCGTCAAAAACATTATAAATACAGTGTAATTTTTTTGCAAACATTATATAAGTAATAGCTACGTATATATAAACACAATATTTCGATACACTTGCACAACAACAATACAAACGTTATTTGAATTCTTGTAGGTATGCAAATGCTCTAAGGCATTCCACGCGTTGTTTCTATCATTTCCATATTCTCAGCCATCTTGTCGTCTCTCTCAAGTCTCAGTTTTACATAAATACTAATTTCCCAATGTATATCCCTCATGTATATTTTCATCATACATTCACTTACCAACCACCTTCCTTTTCAATCGAAGATAAACACAGCTGGAGCTGCGCAACGTCATAAACACACGTGCGCGCGACGGTAATGACACTCCGGATTGTGCGAAAACCCACCAAGGAAGGTCTTGACATATGTCGCGGCGG
Source organism: Lepisma saccharinum (assembly GCF_977018435.1). Taxonomy (NCBI): domain Eukaryota; kingdom Metazoa; phylum Arthropoda; class Insecta; order Zygentoma; family Lepismatidae; genus Lepisma; species Lepisma saccharinum. The sequence continues at coordinate 21,181,785 of NC_139248.1, forward strand.
AAATGAACCGATAAGAAGCCTCGGCGCAAGCAACACGGACTCATTTTAGTGGTTTTACTTTATATATCAGATTTACGTGTTAGGAGTTTGGGTTTCGTGGGTGCATGTGGGCAGTGGCGACCCTTTTCAATCCAACCTGTAACACAAACCCGACCTTACGATATGGATGACGTCAAAAAATTGCTAAGAAAGTGTGTAAATGTTAAGGAAAACTAACGTACTCAAAACAGTAATTTCGGAAACTGCCACGGAAAGTGTTCTACCAATGATTCATCGAAGGGTTAAGCTTGTGCTCCGTGTTGGTAGGATAGTAGAAATCGATGTGTTACGAACTTACCGCCTCCGGCAAATGTCCTGCTGGGCCTATTTCTTGACCTTGAACTGCCACACCACCGCCTGTAAACTGGAGTAATTAATTAATTAGTAATTAATAGGGAATAGATTTTAAGGTGCAGCTCTTTTCCAAAAATTAAACCCGTATTTACATCGATCGTTTCAGATATGTATTTTGGGACATGAAATCAAGTAAAATCAACACACTTTGTTGCACCTTTTTTGTATTTTTTCGTGAGATTAGCACATTTATCCCCTCTTATATGTTCTGTCAAAAATTAGACAAGAATAAACGATTTCATTCTTCTTGAAGAGCTCCATAAAATCCTACAATCTCATTTTGTAGAGCAGAACGGGAGCTATATAATGGTATAATAAAGGGTGTTTCATAAAGTGCGCAGGTTTTAAATCGCTTATCATTTTCTTGTTTGAAGGTTGGTAACACTGTTCTTATCATTTTCGTTCTCTTATCATTCCAATTATTAATTGAGCATTTTTTTTTTTCAGATCTTCAGTTGAGTTGCCATGGAGCGGTTCACTATCGAGCAACGCGTTGTTATTTTGAAAACACATTACAGAAACGGGGAGTGCTATGCAGAGACTATGCGGTAGCTATGCATTGTTTGCTTAACGGATGTTTATTCCTGGCACTCCGACAACAATAGAAAAGTACGGGAAATCACATATTCACGGTATCCAGAGCAGTCCACTCCCCGTCTCTTGTTTTCAAAATAACGACGCATTGTTCGATAGTGAACCGCTCCATGGCAACTCAACTGAACATCTGAAAAAAATGCTCAATTAATAATTGGAATGATAAGACATAACGAAAATGATAAGAACAGTGTTGCCAACCTTCAAACAAAAAATGACAAGCGATTTGAAACCTGTGTAGAGTGCCACACACGTAAATTTGCCGTTGCGTAGAAACGAATTTTCGTTTCGTCTCCCTCTCTCTTAGCATCATGTGTTCTACCCTGCTCGAAAACCTTCGCTATTGTTGCCACATTGTCATTCCATTCCTGGACACACTCGCGCAAACATCATTGAAAACAATTGAATAGCGCTCCAGCTCGCGGTTCTCACCGTTCGGTAGGGACGCTAATGTGGCAATATAGCACGGCGTAGTGCTTCTTTTATGCAGTGCATGTTCATTGGCTAGCTAGTAACTAGTGTTGCCAACTGTAATAATGAAGCACTATTTCTGTCACGGAAGGGGAAAGCAGGTAAAGTGGCGGTGAGTTTTGTTGGATTGGAAGCACCATATTTTTATTTTATACTAAGTATTTGACCGGTTTGACGTTGTGTGCGTGTATTGCGTGTGTGTATGTAAAAGTGTGTGTTTGCTAATGAACGTTAAATTCCATAATGCCTCCAGTTCTGTCGAAGTTGAAATCAAAAACCTTGCATAGCCAAGCTCGGGAAATTCTAAGCAACGTGCACGAGTTCATGAAGGAGGAAGCCAGTCATGGTGTTAGCATCCCAATAAAGCATTTTGGCAAGAGAGCAGCGAACAGCAGCAACAAATTATTCATATTTCATAATTTTGGAATTATTCAAAATAAATAAATTATGTGGCTCCAACATCATTTCAACTCTGGCTCCGGCACGTGTTCTTGTAGAAATTGCATAGAGGAGGCTGTCATTTTTGCTGCTTAATGCGATACATATTGTTTTCTGTGTTAAAATTGCCATGCTTTGATGGGTGACCAAGTTCATAGCAGGGCCGGCGGAAGGGGAGGGCGAACCGAGCGGCAAAATTTGAAGAGAAGAAAAAAATAAGCCTATTGAAAACTGTGATCGAGCGAGATATTCTTTTGCGCTGAATAGTATTGAAATAGCATAAGAAGTCTCATTATTTATTTTATATTTTGATGTTTTAGTTAGGAATATATTGATTTTCAATTTTCCGTTGCTGCGTAATGACCGGGAGGGGGGGGGGGGGTCGAAATAGAGCGGCATCTGCCGCCACCTCCCAGGGAGGCAAAATGACTAGCGCCGGCCCTGGTTCATAACAAAAGAAAAAGCCGCGCAGCTTATCGTCTAGTGGCAGTATATGTACTTGTTATTGTTGTCGAAGCCGGCATCCTTTGTAAATGTACAACAAAGGCAACCGACTGTCGCAGATCTCAGAGAGGAAATAATAATACTGTTTGAGGAGGAGTGTTATGGTGCAATTGTAGCGGTTTAACACGTTGGCATGTTATTATCTGCCGTTGCAGTTCCATACCAGTGTATACGGGTTTTGGGAGTGAAAAGTTAGAACGCCACCAGTGCATTAATGCAATGAAAAATAATATATACGTATATATTTTTTTTATTTTGTTTGAAATCACTCAAATAAGGAATCGTATGAAGAAGTCTTCTTTGCAGCATTTTTGGTAATTTTACTTATGTGTTAGTTCATATTTTGCGAATTTTTAGTTCATACGTATGTAGCTACATACAAAGCCACTTGTTAGTACATATTAATCCTAGTCCTGGTATAATGCATGACGTTTAAAACTCAACGTTAGATAGACCTGAATTCTCTAATTTTATTGTTGTACGTAACAGCTGTGCATCGGAGCACTGCAGCGATTTTTCTATCTGCTCCATTAGCAACACTGCTTCTTTAGTTGTTTCGCGCATCGCACGGCAGAATTAACTGTGCTGGACTCTACTTTATGAAACACCCTTTATAATCATTGCAGCCCCCAATAGTTCCCAAGATAATGTACAAAAAACCCGAGAGAGAAAACACAAACTTCAACAAAACCTATTCAGCAGAACCACCGTTCTCTCTGCGGTCCGCGCTCATTATATATAGAAGGCGCAGAAAAAGAGAGCATTGAATCAAGGCATTTTATCAGCACCTTTCTTGCACTTTTTTAAAAACATTTTCAGAACCTTTTTTTTTCCCTTTCCCGACTATTTACTTGTAACGTCATTCTCAAGTACAGTGATGAATTCAGGGGGTGACCCGGGGGCGATCCCCCGAAATAGATAAATTACACAACTTTCAATTTCAAAGTTTGCATAACTTTGTACTGCCAATTGACAACATAAATTTGAATTTCCTTTCTTTTTTTTACTTGTTTGCTAAAGTTTATGGCTATTTTCAAGACTGTTTTTAACATGTTTAAAAAAATGTGTACAATTTTCGGAAGATATAAAACCATGAGCCTCACTCCATCGTCTTGCACCTTATTTTAAACAGTTTTTACTTCAAAGTTTTTTGAGAGCACAGATTAAGTAAGACTACAGTAGTACCACATTCCCTGACATTCGCTACGAGACTCGGCGGCAAGCGGTCCGGCATCAGCGCTTGTCTTTCCCGGTGCACAGGGTCCGCTACAATCGCTAGAGTCGGCTATTAAAATTACAGTACTAACATTGACTACAGAAGGTGTTGAAAATGATGTCCCTCTGCTGCAACACATTTCTGACAATCTCCGAAGGAAATTGGCATTTACACGTGCAAGTTCGTCTACTGTAATTCTCCCGATTTCTGGTACAATACTATCTTTTAACTCACGGATGGTGTGCGGATTGTCTTTGTATACTTTATTTTTTAGATTTCCCCATTTTTCTCTCCACTTTTATTGAGAACTGACCCTGTTACTCTAAACGTTTTTACGAGGTTTAATATAGTGGTCCTATGTGGAACGGGAACACCAGGAAAATTCGTTGCAATACGTCGTCGCACTTCTCCACAATTCCTCTTTCCGAATTAACACTCGACAAGATAAATCCTTTGCTGTAACGTAAACGTTTGTGGTGCCATATTAAGCCACAATCTTCAATACACGGACACGACAAAACACAACTTCCGAGGGAGGATTATACTGGCGTCAGTCTGCAACGTCAACAGAAAGGGAAAGAGAGCGAAGGCAGGGAGAGCGAAAAAAAACAGACTCTAGAGTGCGACTGTCGCGGAAGCCGTTCACCGCGAAAGACAAGCTCTGACGCCGGGCCGCTTGCCGCCGAGTCTCGCAGCGAATGTCAGGGAATGCTCTAGAATTATGTTCTTACGGTGGTGTGATTTATTTTGGATAGGGAGTTAATGTAGATGAAATAAACTGTTATACGTTGAGCTACTATAAACGGGATTCTTTCAACGGCGAATTATTTTCTTTAGAATGTAAAACTGGAAGCCAGAATGTCACTTTTTTGTGACAGTGACTTATCGGCATAGAATTACTGCAACAATACAACTTCTCTGCTATCTATGGTATTGTTGGGTAGAAATTATTTCACATTTCCATGCCAGTAATGTGTCATATTTCAATTGGAGTTTCTTGTCTGTTTACCTGGAACTAATGCCCCACTGAACGAGTGTTTTCATGAATGGTTTATGCACAAGTGCAAGAACGCTCTTTTAGTACAAACTCTGAAAGCTATATTGATTAATAAGGTAAACTTTAATCACATGTGTGTTAACTTTTACAAACTGTAATTTGAAAAGAAGGATGTTCTGAAGGAGATCCATTCATCAGCAAAATATCAATGCATGACTTCTAATTCTGAAACACTGCTTGGTTGGAGTACAGTATATATCACCATATTATGCAAGCTATTTACACGGTATTTATTTATTTATTGAATTTGTTTTCGAACATAAGTATTAATGACGAAACAAATTTTATATTAAAATGTGTACAGTTTGCCGTCCCGTTTTGTCCCATTTTTTCTTCAGGAAAACATGAAAAATGTCTCCCTTCGTTGTTTTAAAAATCTGTCCACCTTACACTGAGTGTAGTATACATCATTGCAGAAGAAGAAAGTAAATATAAAATACGATAAAACTAGAACTAAACATTAACAGAAATTATCTATTTTATTTTCCTACGTCACCACGGGTGTCCGGAAGAGGGGGCAAGGGCGGGTGGAACTTCCTGGAAAATGAATGTTACCATAAACTTACATATTAAACACACACATTTAATTTTATTCACAGTAATTTATGTTAATTATTAGAAGGATGTTGCAGGAACATTATATCTTCAATCTGAAAAGTGTTTTTTGAAGGGGCAGCACTATTATGGGGTAAAATGTGTCTCGCTTGCCCCACCCCCGGCCTGGAATGACATTCTTGCCCCTCCCTGGGAAAAATCCAGCGGACGTCCTTGTATGTATGTCACTAATATACTGGTGAGACAGACTAAACTACATTTTAACATGGAGATGATGACAATGTTCACTTAAGTTCAATTTCACTGCTTCTTTAACTTCACGATCCATATTTGAGGGCCAACTACCACAGACAAATTACGGTTATACGTGAACTACTGGGTTTCGGGGCGTATACCGCTCGTTTTACCTGTTCGAGCGTTATTCGCTCGAGTGAAGAAGCTCTCAATCCCGTACGCTATCTAGCGTCGTCCGTGCGAACTAGTTGGCTCTATACTATAGATACTTACCTCTGAAAATATAACAATCATGATGTAGCCTATGTATATTCCTATCGAAATTTGTAAAATTGCAGATTTCATGATTTCTGGGAACTTCAGATTTTCACGAAATCGAAATCGGTCACCTCTCTTATTGTGATCGTTCATAAAGAGGGCGATGTGTTGGTTTTCCAAGGCATGCAATGGCCCGTAAAATAGGACTATAAACGCAGAGGTGTTAGTGTAAAACGGCTTCCATGCAAACTCGTTGAGAGCTTTACGACAAGTCTAGTGTAAAATGCTTTATATCGAATGTTTTGAACTATTCGTTAACAATGGCATTTGGAGCTCTGAGGGTTAATGGCAAGATATTATTGTACCATATTATTGTCAAAGAAGCTATTTTCGAAATGATTGCATTGGCAAAGAATGCTTGAATATGCTGTGTTGCCAAATCTATAAAGTAGTAGTCATGTCACGTGAAGATGGTACTGAGACAAAAAATAGTGACGAGGCCGATATCGTGAAAATAAATGCTGTAGAACTTGAACGATAACATCGACAAGAAATAATGTAAAGATACTTACCTCTGCTTGTTTGTTTGTTTGAGTTGGTGTTGTAAGTCCACTTTGTCCACAGATAGCCTAATCGGGACTAGTTCTAGTTTAAAGTGGGAGCCGAATCACTATGCACCTCCACCGGGTATCGAACCCGGGATACTTAGCTCTTCAACAGCAACAGAAAATCTCGTCTCGTTAGAGTGCAATTATGTATGCATATTTTGGATAAAATTTGGGCATCTCATGGGGGTGACTGGGTTTATTTATGTTCAGAGTTTGTTTGGAATGCTGTGTACGAGAGATACTCAATTGAAAAGTTTAATTCGTTATTGGTTTTTATCAAGTAGATTTCTGCATGAAGGGTTGCACACGTTTGCTGTATTTTAGCATACACCCATTGCTGATCTGCATATATTTTCGAAACCTACCTGCATACCTCAAGAATAATAAGTCTTTGGAATCCACGTGCAGTCACTTCCGAGCCACTGCGAAGGCCTTTACATCCATCTGCCTGCAAACTGAGGCCATGTCGAATTTCCTCCTCCATTCGTAATCTTCTGGTGTGGTAAGCATGCACAGAGATATTTGATTTTCATTTGCCCGGAGAATTTCTGTAAGTTTTAGGCTGACAGAGGGCAAGAAACCACCGATCTGCACTGGTGCGCAAGTCAGTGGAGAAGGCGTCATCTTTCAAATGCTGAAAATGGTGTTTTGAAGCTCGCTTGATCACTGTTGCAGCCTTGAGGTCGTTTTGCAAATGAGCATTGATACCTTGTGCAAATTTGAGTTGTGTACATTCAGTCTGCCCTATACTTTTTTGTTGGGCTCTGATGTCTGGATCCAAGGTCAGGATAATCAACTGTGGAGTTGTTCTCCTTGTGTGTGCTGAATGCCTATTTACAGCCTCAGCTTTTGGTACAATTTTTATCTTTGGAAACAGTATGACTTTACTTCTTATTAAGTAGTGAGTGAATGAATTAGTTATAAAAATTGAGTGAGGAAGTTTTTAATAGACATATTAAATTTCTTGTTAGGGGCCTGACCTCAGTTTTCTTTTAGTCAAGGAGTAGGCTTACCATACGTCCGGGATTAGCCCGGACAGTTGTGTTTTTTTAGTGCTGTCCGGGGTGATGTCCGGGAATGCAAAATGTCCGGGGTTTTGAGAATCTGAACGTGAAAATAGCTACCGGTATTGAATATTCACGACCAGAATTTAGGACCGGCAATGATCGATCGATTATAAGGATCGATTATACCTTTTCTATCTTTGATATATCGACTTCCGAGCGTTTTCGTTTCCGTACTTCCGTGAGCGTCTTGGTGGTCTTGCAAGCGTGTGAAGTAACACGTTTATACGTTTTTGATACAAGGAACATCTGCTCCAGTTGAGAGAGTATTTTCAATTATGGGGAATATTTGGTCTGCAGAAAGAGGTAGACTTCTAGTATCCACTGTTAAACATCTGTTGAATGTCAAAATGAATTCAGAACTTCATATTTTGAATTTTATGATGTTATTAAAACAAACAAGCCATTTCTGAAAATAGTCATGTCTAGTGAAAAGTGCAACTGAGTCAACTAACACAGAGGTTTCCTAAACATCAGAAAATGTATTACTCAATTAAAGATTTGAAAATTAATTGATTGATTTTAGAAAATAATGTTAATATTTTTTTCTTGTACAATTTATAGTTTAATATTCCAATAAAATGTTAAGGCTTTTCAGTAATTTCAATTTTTTTTGTAAAAAAAACCTGAAATTCAGCAGTAACGTGTTGATCGCGAATGTGTCCTGGGTTGGACACAAAAAATATGGTAAGCCTATCAAGGGGCATATCCCCGTATTCTGTGATGTGCAAAAGTAACCTACGTGCTGATATGCCCATAATATGAAAATCAATCAATTTAGTGTAAGTATTATCCTGCATGTAAAAAATTAAGCACGCCTGTTATATTATTATTATTATTATTCATGTATTCGACGTCTTTTGTTTTACATAAATAGCATGAACCTAATGAGGAAGAGTATGGTCATGATCAGTTTAAAATTCCGTCAAATGTGCCAAGGGACATTGATCCTTTCTTAAAGATGTCATTCAGTAGGTTGTGGCATTATCTTTTCCATGGCTGAAACGAATGTCTTACGAATTGTGAACATCTGAAATAATGTTTAGATTCAAACGTGGTACTTAAAGTACTGGAAAACTTTGCATATACAGGGTGACTGGTAATTAGATGTATTCCCTGAAAGGGGTTAAAGTAGAGACAATTTGCAATAAATTTGACCATATGATACCCCGTCCGAAAATTAGTAGTTTTCCAGATAATCGAGTTTCTATTGTTTTTTCTAAAAATGACAATTTTCCACATAAAAAGATGAATTGAGAAAAAACTGATAATTGTAGGGAACTTACTTAAGCGTTTGCTGATAGCTAACAAACAAGTGGTTCATTTAAAAAAAAGTTTTTTCCAAATAACAATCACATGTAAGTACCGGGTGGGTCTAAACTTACAAGTGATGATAAAAAAATGCACTCTTAGTTTACTTGGCAACGTATTAATAACAAAAATGGTATGACATGAACCGTACAAATTACTTAAATTACTTCCTTGAGTCATCAGCTATCCGACAAGGTACAAATGTTTCTAACATTTACATTTGTGTACAAGAAATAATACTTCATTCATCTTCATGTGTATGGAATCAATGAAAAATACAATTGAAGAACATTACACGTCTTGCTCAAAGTGGGCACCTCCGTTACGAATGCAGGCACGCAGGTTTTTACGGGTCATTTGGTCTGGTGGCCTTGACGTGTTGACCAGCTGTTAAGATCCTCTTCCTGAACTCTTCTTGCGAGTTTACCGGTGCCTTGTCATGTGGCTCCAAATGTAAAAGTCGCAAGGCGTCAAATCGGGATATCGAGCCGGCCAGGGAATCGGTCCGCCTCGGCCAATCCATTTCTTTGGGTACTTTTCATCCAGCCACTGTCGCACGCCCAGGCAGAAGTATGGATGGGCGTAATCAACAATCATTTCATCGAGCCATTTTTCCTGCCCCAAATCTTAAATGGCATCACTTGTGAACATTTTTTGCGGAACGGGATGGCAATGTTGTTGGAGGATGTGCCTCTAGCTACAAGACGTGACATGATTTATCAGCATGATGACTGCCCAGCTCGATCCCCCGATCGATTTGACGCCTTGCGACTTTTACATTTGGAGCCACATGACAAGGCACCGGTAAACTCGCAAGAAGAGCTCAGGGAGAGGATCTTAACAGCTGGTCAACACGTCAAGGCCACCATCACATCACGAGTTAAGAGACCAAATGACCCGTAAAAACCTGCGTGCCTGCATTCGTAACGGAGGTGCCCACTTTGAGCAAGACGTGTAATGTTCTTTAAGCCTCGGCTGGATGTTGAAAGAAAACCAAATTTCTAGGGTGTCGTTAGTTCCGTTCTAACAACAGTACCAAGGGAACACGAGGGAGGCGCTGACGTCGCTTTCAAGAAATTCTCCTTCTTCCCAGCCACAAACCCTCCCATATTCTTACCATCGTTACCTCGCTGCTTTTACGATCTTGCAGGGAGGGGGAGAATGGAATGGTCGTACCCACTGGCCATTGACAGATGTTCCGGAACCCTGAAGAATAACTGTTTTCCTTTCCTTAGTTGAAAAAAAGCTTACACATCGTCCTTTGAGATCACCAGCCTATGCACTGTGAAGCTGCATGTTTCTTTTTGTTTCCGTCGGTACATTCATTAAGTTACAGTAAAATGGCCAACTAACATAGATTATGTAGTAAAATACGAAGGGGCGAGGTGTAGGGGCCCCACAATGTGCTCTTGATTTTTTTATATAATCGCAGAAATTCCACAGATAGTGTCGCTTATAAAAAAAATAGATTTACGAAACAGAAATCTGGTTCCCAGTAACATCATATACGACGTCTGCGATAACAAGCAGTGACGTATTATCTCAGCCAGAGGGGCCCCGGTAACTTGTCATATGGGCCCCCCTCCGAAATGCAGAATTAACTTACTTGCTCGCAGATGTCAATCGATAGGAAAATATCCCTCATCTCATACCTTTGTATCTACGCAGTTTGTCGTAAACGTAGTGTAGCGTGTCAATTGTCTACAGTTAGGAATCCAGTAGAAATATTCAGTTGCTCAACCAGTCGATCCTTATTTTACAACAAACATCAAAATTGTTTTAGTTTTACACGTGATATTTAAAATGTAACTTCCCACCAAATATTTTCAAGGAGGGGCCCAATTCTTTTCATATTGAAATAAGAGCTGAAATGAATTTCCCACATTGTCTACACTTGTTTTACTTCAAAGGGGCTGAAAACCTCAGTTAAAGGTGGGACCCATAGTAAATTATCCCTTTGCTGTAAAGACCATTATTCCATCCTCTGCCACGCAGGGTATACAACTTATGAGTTGAATGTGACCATTATTTTGTGTAATTTTGTAAGTTCATATTTCTTACAATTTGGCATTTTGTGGACATTTCTGTCGAACTAGTTCTTATTTTCTAATGTGTTACGATTTTGTTATCTGCAGTGTTCGAAAGGAAAATTCCTAGCTGCAAATTTCCTTGTTCGCGTTGGGGATAGAAGGAAGGATCCTTGTGTGGAGCAACTTGAAGATAATGAAGTAGATGAAGGAGAATGATTATGCAAATTCGAGCACTGATGGTCTATTAATAAAAAGGTTCTTGTTTCATGAAAAAGTCTTTAAGAAAGTATGATCACTGGTCTATCGAAAAAAGAATGGCAGCGTTAAAATTATGAATAATGATGTTGAGGTCTACTAACCTGTGGCAACCTTATTTTATTTTGGGATGGGCTAAGTCCTTCGAAGCTGCATTTCATTGAGTGATAAATTTTCAGTGAATAGAGTTCCTTCGCAGCTTTATTATCTATCACTCAAAGACTAGAGTCCGCAGTTATTTCTTCGTAGCAGATGGAAATTTACCTTGTGATAGGTTACTACCGACAATCTAGATGTCCGGTTCAACCCCCATTACTGAAGGATAAGTTTGTTGCTTGAGTATATTAGGGCTACTCACTCAGTATTAGAAGGCTAATATGAGCGACTCTTACGTTGAATCTTGGCCTGGAGGAACCAGGGGCTGAAGGCACATTCACCTCAAAGTCCGAAAGAGGAGTGTTTACTATTTTTTTACAATTCCACCAAAACAGTATTTTTTAATATCTGTGTAATATATGTAACTTCATAAAAAATATTTCAAGCAAAAATACAAAGCATCACGAACAAAATATTTGGCAGCTGGAAGCTTCCCCCTCCTCCAAAAGTGATTCCTGGCTGTGTCGCTGCGTTGAAGTAGAGAAAATATTTCCAGATTCTTCTTCCAGTTATTTTTCAGAGATTCAGCCCATCCTGATTTAGTTTCAAGAAAGTACTACAGTGATATAAGTCGATAACAAAAAAATGGGAAGGCATAATATTTGAGGTAAAAGTTAATTTCTTGTACAACGAAGGGGGGAGGGCAGCTAACTATTGTACTTCCGTCCCACTCTGGCATCATATTTTTTTTGGCACTAATGGGGCCCCTCCATATTTTACTTTCAGGTGGGCCCAAATATCTGCGCTACGCCACTGAGTGGCTCGGATCCCACTTTAAACTATACGTCCAGTCCCGATTTGCCTTTCTGTGAATATAATTGGTCTTAAAACAAGTTTAACAAACAAACGTTTTGCTATCAGTTCACAATTATGATTAGCTGTGCTCTAATAGTTGGTGATATTGATAAGTGTCCAAAATGGATAGATGCACGTAAAGAGTGAGGTATTTGCAAAATTTCCTGCAACTACTCTTGAAGCATCGATATATTATAAATTGTACATATATAGTCTCCCCACAATAACCAAATGTTAGCAAGTAGATGGAGCACTTCCCCTTCCCTTTCAAATACCATTCTGTACATAACCCCCGAACTCGGGATCTCTATTACTCAATATTAGTCTGTTCGATACCCGTTGTAGGCACATGGCACAGTGGTTCGGATCCCACTTTAAACTGTAGGTCCAGTCTCGATTAGCCTTCCTGTGCATAAAGTGGACTTAAAACAACAAATCAATCAATCAAGATTAGTCAAAAGCAGGTACGTATCAAGAAATATATTTCGGGGGGGGGGGGTGTCCGAACCAAGTCTCAGAAATAATATTAGTAATAATATAAATGATTAAATTAAAGTATTCACATTAGATTAATGACATTAATTAAATATGTAAATTAATGTATTATTATTATTATTACTTGAATAGGCAAAAAGACGGTGTAGAAACAGGGATATAACAAAACGTATTCTTTATTTAGGTGTAGTTAATATCGCAAAAAAATGAAATGGGGAAATAAATGTCAAATAGATCAAGGATCGAATATTTATTGAATAACAAAAAAGAAGGTTGGATCCAGTAGACGAAAAGTAAATTTCTTGGTTAGTTCCATAAATCTTCTTTGACACTGGCCTTAACAACCGTATGTTCCCAATATAATCGTTGCCTTCCAATAAGTTCGGCAGAAATAAATAACCTTCGATTATACAACAAGTACTAAAAACGTATATTTTTATTATTTAATTTCCGATGAATTAGAGATTATAATTATATTTTCCTATATATTTTGTTTTGGGGGGCTGAACTTGTGAACTTGGATCGTGCATAAACAGTGGCGCAGGAACATTTTTCATCTGTAAGGTACAAAATTCGTCCTCAATATATATATATATAAAACGGAAAATCAGAGTTTTGTCATTTGAAAGTAGCGAATTTCTAATAATTTTAATGCAGGGTGACATTTGAAGGGACAATAGGAAGGATTTTCCCCCGTCAGTGGCGTGGCGTGGGATTTTTAAAAGTGTTACCGGTTATCAGTAGGACATTTAAGGGAGACTTGGGCGCCTCCCCACCTCATGCCCCCCCCCCCCAATGTCTTCCAAGTAGTTCATATAATATTAATCTGGTACGTCTGCAATTCATCAATTTCATCATATCATCACTCATCCCCATCTTCGCAAATTAGCCAAAAGTGGCACAAGGAAAGCAAAATCAATCAAATCAAATCAAAAAAGTTCTATGATGCTGTCATAAAGTGAAGTCTTTCATTTGAATTTGAATTTTTGGGTGCGTCATGGTCATGGTCCATGTTATCCACACCTGAATTCCACACGTTTTTTTTTTCCACCCGAAAATTGAGTACATGGCCAAAAAAAGAGTTTCGACAACTGCGCACATCCACATAACCATGGATAGTCGTTATACCACGAAACATTGAAATGTCGGTCATATCCAGCAGACGAGTTGGTTTTTAAATCGTTCAAAATAGGCTTTGGCCTCCCTTTCACCACAATTTCGATTTTTTCTGCAAAATAACGAACCGGAAGATTGCTTCAAGATATCTTCTATCGCACGATTACACACACTGTCCAGATAGGATGAACCCGCCACCTCGGAACTCGAAGCAAGCTCCATTAATTAATTGACAATGCCCGAAAACAACATAAAGACGAAAGACACCAGTCACAAAACTCCCACTGCACAGTCCCTCCCACAAACAGTTGTTTACTTTTGTAACACGTGAAGCACCCTCCTTGCCCCCTCCACTCTCAGCATCGGCCCTTCCCCAATATTTCCTTCGGAACCTGCAAGAAGTGCAGTTCTACTACTGGTGCCATCTTAGTTCATTTGAAACCAGATTTGCCCAAATCGCGAAACTTTTCGTTTCAAATAAGACGTATGTAGAGTGATGTAGTCTTCATCTGTTTCCTAACTACTCCCACTCCCATGTTTCGCTAAATCCACTGAAATCTCATTTCTGACACCACTACTATTTCGTATATTTTACGTCCTTTGCTACCTTTAAGGCTTTCGCTTTATAGGGTAATCGTGACGATGAGGATGCATGGTGAATTATTGAAATAAAATTATTATTTATTTGTGTATGTAATTATTAATTTTTATAATTATGTAAGTAAAATAATAACAACGAACATTGAATAACCATTTCTTGCTTAGGATTCGAACCTGGGACACCTGACACTTCAGAGCTTGCTAAGATAACAATCGGGAAATTATGCTTGTAAGTAATGTTTTCACCAAAAAACAGTTCTACCATCTCAAGAACATTGCTTCAATCCGAAATTATTTAATTCCTGCGACAACGTATGTCAATCTCAATTGGACCTTTCAACAATTATCAGAAATTTCTGTAACCGAAATAATATTATATGTGTGAAATATAGAATTTTAGGTTGACATTTTTAGAAGGACAGCGGACCCCTTGATCATACCCATCCCTCTCCTCTCCTTCTCGCCCATGATGTCGAAGAAGGACAAAGAGGACTTTCGTAATTGCTGATATTTAGAGTAAATACAAAATATCACTTGGTAGTTTGCTTTTCCCCCAGTGTGATTTGATTTTTTAAAATTTTGATTTGGCAATTTAAGTCCACTTCATGCACAGTAATGCTAATCGGGACAGTTTAAAATTTTCATCCGAACCACTTGTGCCTCCACCGGGTATCGAACCCGGAATCCCTTGATTATAAGGCTGCAACGCTACCACTGCGCCATCGTTCCCCAGTGTGACTGGACACCTTCAGAGTAAGATAGACCCGATTAGGCGACTTAGCTCTTTTCTGTCAATTGAATATGGCAACACTGATCTGTATCCGGTAAGGATATAGTCCTATTAAATGCACACACATGGCATTTAGATGATTAAGAACGTGTGTTTTATGGAAACATGTCATGTCAGCCAAAACACATTTTCACCTCACTCAAGTATTATGTGAATTCAATTGAAATTGTACCAATATCTACAACTGAATGTGAATGCGGGTTCCGTGCCATGAATCTAACCTTTACTGAACAGAGGGAGATTAAATATTTGGTTAAATGATAGAATACATTGCCGTAAATCAATTTCAGTGTTGGTGTTTTATTTTCATTTGGTATGAGCTCAAAATTTTAAACCTTCGTTTTAAAAGTAATTCAAACACAAAAATTGTTATTGGGGGCCATTTTGAGTTTTTTCGACTTTATTACTACCTTCATTTGAATATTTTATTTTCTAAAAATTTCGGGGGGGGCTGTAGATCCTTCAGCACCCACTCTGCGTATGCATGCCAGTGCCCTCTGGATCTCCCTCCCCTAAATAGTCCTCGCCTCAAAAGTGACAGAAAAGCCAAGGTGAATTCCTTTTTCTAATCTCTAATTCTCCGAAACTATTCTTTTTCGAATGAGAAAATAGAGATTAAAGTTGATTTGAAAAAAAGAAAGTATTGAAGGACAATAACAGGGAAGTTTTCCCTTTGTAAAGTCGGCTGGGCGTCTCACTGGCCTGCAGGAGACTAAGATTAGATTCCTGGGCGTGTTTTGTAAGGTCGGATTTTTGCGGCCTTCTCTCTGCATAAAACGGCTCTGGGGTTCACTCGTTCTCAAATAAATAGGTACCAGTGGAGGACGACACTTCTAGGGGCGGGGAAGGCTAAAGCAGGCTGGAGCGTGATGCTTAAAAACCAAAGGATAGAGAATGAAAGTGAAAATAAAGATTGATTGATTGATTTGTGGTTTTATGTCAACTTTATGCACAGAAAGGCTAATCGGGAGTGGACCTACAGTTTAAAGTGGGATCCGAACCACTGTGCCATGTGCCTCCAGTGGAAATAAAGAGGCAAAACAGACTGAAAGAGAAGAAAAGGAAGTGGAAAACCAACCAAAACATACTATAATAACAGAGGGAGGGGTGGATTGAGAGAAATGAAGATAAACATTTCTCACGATGGAGTGAGAATAGGAACAAAGAAAAGAAACAGTACAGAACGATAAAGAGATAAAGGAAGGAAGAGAAACAAAAAGAGAGGCATACAGAGAAATCTATAGAAAGAGAGAATGAGAAACAGAAACAAAAGGTAGAACACGAAATAGAGAACGAGCAAGTGGAGGGAGAGAGAGAAAGAGAAGGGCAAGAAATGAAGGATGCTCTATATCTGAAGAGCCAGGGAGAGAGAGCAAAGAACGCAGGAGGGAAAATGGAACAAGACCTAATCGTGAAAAAGATACTATGGTTTTACACACAGAGAGAGATAAAAGAGTTATAAATAAAATTGAGTTTTCTGTATTACAAGTTCTAGACTCTCCCAAGTCTCATTCCAGCTCAAATGAGGCGAAAAAAAAGTCGCCCTAGTTTCGAGTGTAAACGAAATTTTAAAATTTTACTCGCTAAACTGCTGGAAAAGGAATACGATTCAATTGTATTCAAATATTATGCACCATTACCAAGGAGGGCCTACTTGTAATCAGAGGGCCCCGGGTTCAATAGCCGTTGAAGGAACGCCGCTCCCGAAGGAGTGGTTTGGATCCCACTTGAAACTAAATATTAAGATTTCACCAGATTTCTGACTGTGATGCACCGCAAAGTCATAAGTCCAATAGGCTCGAATGTCAGTTAATGAATGAATGCTTCCTTAGTTAATGTTACCAATGTCAAGTCACTGTTCAAATTGAAGGGGATTCCAGGAAAGTGTCTCCTGTCTCATTTTCCCCAGCCTCTACATCTTCAAACCAGTAACTTTAATTTTCCCCTTCGTAAATTTTCTGTTATTTTTGTATAATTTGTATTTTAATTTTTAGGTTCATTTAACGCCGACACGTCAGTCAAAATTGTCAATTTTTACATAATATTACATTAATTTTTGTATTAAGTCCTATGTTATGCACAGATAGGCTAATTGGGATTGGACCTACAGTTTAAAGTGGGACCCTAACCTGGGAACTCTTGATTACAAGGTGATGACGTTACCACTATGCGATCGGGGAGCATTAATTTCAGATGAAATTCATGGTTTGGAAATAAATTTATTAAAATGTTGTTACTTCACACCAAACTCAGACAGAGCATTGTCGTCCTATTAAATTTTGCGCTTTATACGTTTCATAATAATAATAATAATACGCATGATGATCATAATAATAATAATATGATGAATGTTAATTTAAATTTTTATTCTATTATTTACTTTGAGCTTCAATAAATTAAAATAAATCAGTTCTTGGGTCTCACCGCGCCGCAAAAGATTTAGTATAAGTAATATAATTGTATTAGGTAAAAAAAAGTCAAAATGCGAAAATGGGAATCTCTGAACCACTCTCTTCCATCCTACATTTTCTTCAATTCCCATTATGATGCATAACCTAGATATGTAAAAAAAATCGGAGAGCATCACAGAGTAAGTCAAAGAAGTAACTGGCTTTCTTGTTTTGGATCAGACTTGTAAACCGACGTAATTTGTGTAAACTAAGTGATGGCGATTCACTTCCTCGACTTGCAAGACTGTCTGTCTTGTATTTTGAACGTAGCCACCCACTGAAGGAATGGATGCACTTCCCTGAGTTTCCAAGGTCTTTGCGCGGACAAAACATAAACCAGATGTCAAAGCAAGATAAGTTTGCAAATTGCGGTGTTTAACCCTCCCCCCCCCTCCTCCGCTCCGAGCGGCACATGACCGGTGCCGCAGATGGGAGAATACACATTCAGAGGGTTGCTTGCCCATAAGCGACAGCAGCGCCATAAGCGGAAAATCCTCGAACTTCTAGAAGGCGTGGGAACTAAATACTTGTATTTTTTGTAATAAAATTATGTAATTTCTGTTGAAGATATTGTGCAAACGCTTTGAATTATCTATCTAAATTCACGACACTAAGATGCACAATGTTGAACCTAAACCGTAAGATGGTTTAAAATTCTTCAAACGCCCCATTTAAAGCTGCTTTCACATCCAATTAATGCTGCATTTCCAATTTTTTGTACGCTAAACTAGAATCCCAATTCGATTTTTTATTCAATACATCCCTTCGTGTATCCTTCTAGAAAAGCCTTGCAGAGTATCACCGAAATTGGAGGCATATGTTAGGAGATTTTGTCAACAGAACGAGAAGCAGTTTTCAGCTGTTGAGAGAAACATCCAGCCGAGGCTTAATTGTATTGTTCCTTGATTCCATACACATGAAGATGAATGAAGTATTATTTCTTGTACACAAATGTAAATGTTAGCAACATTTGTACCTTGTCGGATAGCTGATGACTCAAGGAAGTAATTTAAGTAATTTGTACGGTTCGTGTCATACCATTTTTATTAATTAATATGTTCAAGTAAACTAAGAGTGCATTTTTTTATCATCACTTGTAAGTTTAGACCCACCCGGTACTTACATGTGATTGTTATTTGGAAAAAACTTTTTTTAAAACGAACCACTTGTTTGTTAGCTATCAGCAAACGCTTAAATAAGTTCCCTACAATTATCAGTTTTTTTCTCAATTCATCTTTTTATGTGGAAAATTGTCATTTTTAGAAAAAACAATAGAAACTCGATTATCTGGAAAACTACTAATTTTCGGACGGGGTATCATATGGTCAAATTTATTGCAAATTGTCTCTACTTTAACCCCTTTCAGGGAATACATCTAATTACCAGTCACCCTGTATAAAAGATTAAGTCTACATAGAGAATGGCAATTTGCACTTTGGCGAATTAAGTCCATTAAACTTAGAAACATTTGTAACAAAGAGGTGAATTTCCTATGTTTGAAACATTCAGGCAAAGTTTTTTCATGGTAGAGGTGACAGTGCCATCTGTTCTTACAAAAAGAATGACTATGACTTAGTTATTTTATAAGTAACGGTAACTCTGAGTTACTACAGTGCCTTTCACTGTCGAGTCTTCCGTGAAGAGACAGCTAACACACCGGGCGGTGGGAGGGTGTCTGCAGGTATTTAGACCCATAGCTGTACGCTGACCTTGGCACTGGACGCGTCAATGCTTCAGTATCCAGATAGCTGATGTCCAGTTTGCATGTGTTTGTGAAGTGTTAAGGTGTTAACAAGTGTTTTAGATTGTTTTGTTTTAGTTTACGTATTACTGGTGCTTTTCTGCTGTCTAATAATGTCCCGTACAATTTAAAACAACGCATTTTTATGTACGACTCTTACGTCATTGCGAATTCTTGTAGGGAAGTGAGAAGGCGTTTAGCAGCAGAATTTCCAGATGTTCCTGTTCCACACAGAGACAGTGTTCGAGACCTTATGAGCCAATTTAGGGAAACAGGGTCTTTTTTTTTTTGATAAGCAAAGGAGAAACGGCGTTTGCTTACTGGGGAGATACTAGATGACGTTGGAGCACGATTGGAACACACTTTTCAAAAATCCTTCTAGCTCCTTGCACAAGAAACGCATTTGCATGCCGTCTACGTGGCGAGCTACCAATCTTTTAAACCTAAAGCCATACTGTATAGGTATAATTTGTGCTTTTAAGGCGATTCTCAGCAACATACACAATATACACAAACATACATTTTTTGAATCCTTGTCCCTAGGTTCAAAACTTGCAGTACCCGAAGTTCTGTGGATGCTAGTTTAGGCAATAGACACGTATTTCTTCAAATTACAACTTAGCGCCCATTTCCTTTTAGATATATATAGGTTTATTCATATTATATTTACATAAGTTAATTCTTGGCCGTTATTCGCAAAATCAACATTTCTGTGTACCCTGTCCCCCCTTCCCGAAGAGAGAGTGTGTAGACTCGTGTAGCCACTGACTTCACGAGTAAAAAAATATATAACCTTCAGTACCAAAAAAGGTGGCTGAAGGTATGTGTACATATGTACCCGGTTTCCCACATGAGATGTACTATTGAATTAAATGTGAAAAAAAAAATCAATTGTGGGTATTATAAGAAGAAAGAAGTTAGTGTCCCCGCCGATTCATATTATCAAGAAAATTTTCGTTTCGCCACATAGAGAAAAGACCTCTTTACCTCGCCTTATTGCACCAAAACATCTGAGGCCGACTGCTCCCTTCCCTTCCTTTCATAGGCCCCCGCTAATCACCTAACCGTTACTGGGAACTTTCCGCTTGTCGGCTGTCCAGAGACACACCTACCTACCCAACGGCCAAGAATACGCACGTACATGAATACATAGACATCCACAACATTACCAAAATGCATGACACTAAAACCCGATCGATCCAATTAAATTAATTAAGTAAACATATAAAACAAAAGAGGATCAAGTAATGATTCGCCTCATTACAATACATAAGAAGAATTGAAAGTAAATATCAGGAGAGTAAATGAAGCAATTTCGGAAGTGGAACTGATACGTCTAAGTTAGTGAAACATTCCTTTTAAAAATGCCGTAAATGTGTGGAAGCAAGAGGACATTATTTCCAACACCTCTTGTAACAAGGTACGTGCTCATTTTAATTTTAACTGTCCGTGTAATTGTACGAGCTTATTTCATTACATAGTTAGCAGTTCCATTTACAGGGATATAGCATACAATTTGCCGGCAGACGCGCTCTCACTGCCCGGTGAAATAGCCGCCGCTCCGCGGAAGACTCGGCCATGAAAGGCACTGTATTTAAAATGAGTAAATGTAATTGTAACCCAGTTAGTTTTTCAATCAAGTAGCTGTAATTGTAACTAATTTACTTTTAAAAAGTAACTTCCCCGAACACTTTATTCGTATAAAGAAAATGCTTCAGTCCTCGAATGTTTTTATGGAATTTTATTTTAATTTCAATACATAAGCTGAAAACATCGCTTCAGGGTTTGATTACACAGTTTGTATGCAAAATATTGGTTATGGTTCCTGGGCATCGCAGTTAGGCTACATCTCGGCATCGGGAACTGGCACTGGCATGGAGTCCAACCCTGTGCCAACGATTTCGGCCCTGTGCTTGACCACCGTTGGCATCACAGGGGCCCAGGCATTCCTGAAGGTCGGTGCTACGAAGCGGTACAGGGTCTCGTAGGCCCTCTTCGAAACCCCCAGAGACCCATGGAAAATCCCCCAGAACTGAAACCTGAAAGTAAGATACGAGGTTCCATTTATGACTGACCATTTATGCATATACAGTTTCCAGTGGCGAAGCGTGACATTTTTACGTAGTCATCGCAAGATTTGCCAAACGTCAGGGTCGATCTTTTAACGGGGGAGGCACAATATTTCTCTCCGATAAACGCCAAGGTCACTGCCAATTCAATGTAAAAGCTCATACCAAAGACCTTACTACTACAAGAGACATACTTCCATCTCATACGATGAGAGTAGAGAGGCAGCACTTCGTTCCTACGCGTCAGCAAAAATTCGATGCGACTGGTGTTATGTTACATCCGGTGTAGCGGAGTACGAGCTGTTTTATTGTTGAGTCAGCAGAACGTGTCTGATCACGTTGAAGACATCGGAAGCGGTGGGGGGAGGGGGTCAATGGATTTGTCACGTTGTTTCTTGATGTATGCTAACCTAACACGTGCGTATGTTTGTGTGTGTGTGGAGGAAATGCGCGCGCAACCATTGCGTATGATTCAAAGACATGAAGAAATGATTTAAAGATGGCGCCGAAGGTGCTTTACCCCGAAAGCTTAGCGGCTAAGGTTATTGCTCTGTAAAACAAGAGGCGTCGAGGGTTCGATTCCTGGTAGAGTCAATATTGATTGATTGATAGATTGAGTTAGTTTTTTTAAGTCCGTTTTATGCAATAATCAGGATTGGAGCTAAAGTTGAAAAGTGGTGATTCGGACCACTATGTGCCTCCACCGAGTATCGAACCTGGGACCCCTTGATTACAAGGCGACGATGTCAATCTTGAATGGTCTCGATTAGCCTGTGTGTAAATAAAGGCAACAAAATGTTTGAGTTCGAAAATCGAGTTGGGTTAGCGGTTAATGTTGTAACATGGCAATGAAGAGGTCGCGGGTTCGATTCTCTAGGTAGTTAAATTAGGCCAATTGTTTAGTCCCGCCATTATAGGTCCCCGATTAGTCCATCTGTGCATAAATAGTGTTTGATAAAATCAATATGGCGGCCTTTTGTTAGTGGTTATTGTTGTCGCCTGGTAATGAAGAGGTCGCGGGTTCGATTTTGTAGGCAGTTAAATGAGGCCAATTGTTTTGTCCCGCCATTATAGGTCCCGATTAGTCCATCTGTGCATAAATAGTATTTGAATAAAATCAATATGGCGGCCGCGTTTTGTGTTTAGCGGCGGCGGCGGCGGCGACCGGGCGCGGCGCGGGGCGGAGCGGCGCGGGGCGCGGGGTGTTTTTTATTCCGCGAGATGTTTTAACCAAATGGTTGAGGGTTCGATTTCCAATGTTGGTGAAAATTGGATATTCAATTGTATTTGTTTAAAAGTTCCGATTTGCTTTTTGTGCACAAAGAGAAAATGAACTAATTGGAAATAGGATGTTTATGCTGTAATGAAAAGGTCCCCGGGTTCGAGGCGAGGCGAAGCGCGGGGTGGAGTGTTTTTTATTCTGCGAGATGTTTTAACCAAGTGGTTGAGGGTTCGATTCCCAATGTTGGTGAAAATTGGATATCCAATTGTATTTGTTTAAAAGTTCCGATTAGCTTTTTGTGCACAAAAGAGAAAATGAACTAATTGGAAATAGGATGTTTATGATGTAATGAAAAGGTCCCGGGTTCGATTCACAATGTCAAATTGGCTGATAATGATGTTGTTTTTAAAATAAAAAAAAGAAGTGTGTTGAGTCCCCATTAGTATTTATGCAGGAACAGATATTAAAAAGCAAAACAAAATGGCTGTGACTGGTGTTTAGTATTCGAAAGGTTCCAAGTTCGAGTCTAAATGTTGGCTAATTTTTAATTTAATAGTTATAATTTTTTTTTTAGTTTACAGAATTCTTCCCCATTTATTGCAAACAGTAGTAACATTAGTATTGTCTGGATTTACTACCTCAAATGCATAACTTTTCGGCCCACTGGATGAAAATGCTCTGATATAAGCATTTTTCCCATAGAGTTCTAGTTCATTTGTTAACTCCCCTAGGTAGTCTCCAACAGGCAGATCAACATCACCTGGCCTTTGAATATAAATGACACTATCGGTATCATAGTACAATACATTTTCGCCTAATGTATCCAAATATTCATAAAGCTCTAATCGTGCATGGGTTGTAGTGTATGCTGCAATAACTACATTTACAGTCGATAATGGAAGTGCAGATTCTTCGAGATATTGCCAGTGAACTATCAACATATCTTCATTTATAGGTATAACTTGATGTACTTCAACATTGGGACTTTCTAGTTTATCGAAAAAATCCTTAGGATTGTTGATAATACTAACTTGACCAGGGTTTTCTCTCTGTCCAAATTTACCCCAAAATGAATTCAGCATAAGTTTTGCTAAGCTTCGTAATCCAGGATTAGCACATATTCTGTTTTCATCCAACAACACACCCTCCTTTTCAAAATAGTCAGCTATGTATTTTTTTTTTTTTTTTTTTTTTTGATTCTTCATCAATACACCACAATGGCCAGCCGCTTGCTTCAACTTTTGCTTTGAGAAATGTATTGATGTACTCTGCAAAAACACCACCTGATTTTTTTGCAGGATCATATTGTTCAACATTATATTCCCATACCTCATGTAATTCTAAAATTTTGTATTTCTTTTGAACTGCCTTCTGAACTTCATCCACAACCCAGGTTCCAGTTATAGCTCTTTCCCTAGCAGTATGGTTACATTCCGCCTGGTTTATTTCATCGGCACAAGTTCTACATAGAGGGAAAGTTAATTTTGAATTGGTTCGATATGGTAACACAGGATGGTACAGATCTCTCGGTGGAAGTATTGTTGCTTTGACAAGCCCTTCAAAAGAATAAATATCGGGGCATTCTTCCCCCACATAAATTTTCACCGGATGGCCAACTGGAAACTTTTTAACTTTGCAACAATAAGGGTACAGGCTACATACATCCTTATATTGAATTGTTTCATTCTCTTTCACAGTGTAATGTAGTTTGGTAGCATTAGTTCTACCACCATAAAACGCCTCCCGGGGAATTATGGGGGCTTTAATTGATAACGGATGTTTTTCAACATAATGTTTCATGGTTTTGTTATTTCTCAACTGCTGATGAAATTCGCACCCCCACATCTCATGGACAATGTAGTTAAGTGCTTTTAATCTGGTAATTTTATTTTCTGTTCTTTCATACCGAAAAGACAAAGTATCATATGGGTCATCATGAAGAGGTTCTGTACGTGAAGTAGGGAAACATTTGACACAACCATGTGTTCTGCATCCTTGATATTCAAATACATGCTCTTGCCCCGTTTGATCTTTAAAATATCCATCTACTTTCAAGTTTCCTCCAACTTTTACTTCTGGTCCTCTGGCTGCATGTTGGATTTCGATTTTATGTTTTTTTTTCCTCCCATACCAACCATTGAATAGCCTCTATAGACTGAATATCACACCATCTGTATCCGTTTTTAGGAATAATTCCTATATGTTCTGCTTTCAAAAATATTTTACGGAATACTTTATTACAAGCTGAAGCGATGGTGATGGCTTCCAATAATGGGTTCACTGTTGTTTCTCTTTCAAAAGTGGTCATGAATTTCAAACAGGCAGCACGTAGTACATTAACATCTTCTACACAGTACTTTCTCAACTCCTTCTGCATATCGAAAACTACCCCTGTTTTCTGTTGTTCACTATGTCATTCCAAAAAACTGGTTCTCTGATTTTCCATCATAGAATCAACAGCGTAAAATTCAGTACCGGGGACACATCCGACATATTCTTTATTTTTCAAAGTATTAAAAAAATGAGGAAAATACCCTTTGGACATTGGGAGATCAAATGCTTTCGGTAATTTGCTGAGCGCCATTGGAATAAAGTTGAGAGAATCTATGAAATGGATATTATGCATCTTCAAAGATAATATTTTGGCTCCATTCATGATAACAGACGGTGTCCATTTCATTTTTTCGATCATAGTTTGCAGTACAAAGTGCGAATCATACCCTCTACTATTGTGTGCAATACACACAATATTGTTAATTTTGGTGCGGTGAGCTGAAACAAATTGCAGAAAATTGTAAACAGGTTCTGTACTATCAAAAATGTGCTGTTTTTTCCCGCATACACTGCACCATTGAAACATATCTTTGTTCTCAATGCAATTATAGCATACATTTTGGCATACCAAAAGATTTGGAATATGCAGAAAATTGTTTTCAGTGCCTTCTAGTTTTGTGTCCTGCCTCGATTCAATATCGTAGAAAACAAGCATTGCTTTTTTTGATATAAGAGAAGATATTTGTTTGCCATAAATTTTTTGGATGTGACATAGATGTTCAGATGGTACCATATTTTTACAGCTGACACAGAATTTCTCCCCACATATATGAGGATTTCTGTTTGTACGGATAGCATACGCTTTCATGCATTTTTCACAACATTTTACTGTCTGACAAAGAGAGTTTTTTCTATTGTAACATGTTTTATGATTATTGTAACACTTTTGACCATAGAAAAATCTGTTACAATCAGTGCACTTTATTTTGGTTTCTGAAACAGTACATTTGGGCTTTTCTTGGCATTGTGAACAAACAGCTGTACAGGATCCTAGGTGTCTAGAAACATGATCATATTTCTTATGGCAAGTTTCACAATAGAAATTAGCGGAGAATGCAGCTGTAAGAGATGTTATAACATTAAAATGGTTGTTTATGTACACCAAATTTAAAGTTTCGCGCCTAGGTAATAAAGGACCTTCATATATCACATCACTCCCGGAAAATCCATTATATACGGTAATTTTGAAATCAGATAAATAGTCCTGAAATTTTTGAATTTCGGTAGTTCCTCCACCACCACTCAAATTTTCCCCAGCTTCTCTGCACAGTTTATCCACTTCTTCTTCCATAACACATTTATGTTGTCTAACATACTGATAACGTTTTTTAGGTTCATTTTTGTAAACATTAATACCTCTTGCCACAACCAACGCATAAGCCAAACACCTGCTATCGAAATTTTTAATAGTTATAATTCCTTTTTTTAGTTTACAGAATTGTTCCCCATTCATTGCATTTTGGCGAACACGTCCTCCCCCTCGTGGCACAGGCGATAAATATGGAGATATTGTGGGCAGCATTGGAAAAAGTATTGCAGAGCAATACAACATTTCTTTCTGACAACAATTTCTATGTATATCTCCATCATGTCCAAATGCCACGAGCATTTGATCTCCCAATGTCCAAAGGGTATTTTCCTCATTTTTTTAATACTTTGAAAAATAAAGAATATATCGGATGTGTCCCCGGTACTGAATTTTACGCTGTTGATTCTATGATGGAAAATCAGAGAACCAGTTTTTTGGAATGACATAGTGAACAACAGAAAACAGGGGTTGTTTTCGATATGCAGAAGGAGTTGAGAAAGTACTGTGTAGAAGATGTTAATGTACTACGTGCTGCCTGTTTGAAATTCATGACCACTTTTGAAAGAGAAACAACAGTGAACCCATTATTGGAAGCCATCACCATCGCTTCAGCTTGTAATAAAGTATTCCGTAAAATATTTTTGAAAGCAGAACATATAGGAATTATTCCTAAAAACGGATACAGATGGTGTGATATTCAGTCTATAGAGGCTATTCAATGGTTGGTATGGGAGGAAAAAAAACATAAAATCGAAATCCAACATGCAGCCAGAGGACCAGAAGTAAAAGTTGGAGGAAACTTGAAAGTAGATGGATATTTTAAAGATCAAACGGGGCAAGAGCATGTATTTGAATATCAAGGATGCAGAACACATGGTTGTGTCAAATGTTTCCCTACTTCACGTACAGAACCTCTTCATGATGACCCATATGATACTTTGTCTTTTCGGTATGAAAGAACAGAAAATAAAATTACCAGATTAAAAGCACTTAACTACATTGTCCATGAGATGTGGGGGTGCGAATTTCATCAGCAGTTGAGAAATAACAAAACCATGAAACATTATGTTGAAAAACATCCGTTATCAATTAAAGCCCCCATAATTCCCCGGGAGGCGTTTTATGGTGGTAGAACTAATGCTACCAAACTACATTACACTGTGAAAGAGAATGAAACAATTCAATATAAGGATGTATGTAGCCTGTACCCTTATTGTTGCAAAGTTAAAAAGTTTCCAGTTGGCCATCCGGTGAAAATTTATGTGGGGGAAGAATGCCCCGATATTTATTCTTTTGAAGGGCTTGTCAAAGCAACAATACTTCCACCGAGAGATCTGTACCATCCTGTGTTACCATATCGAACCAATTCAAAATTAACTTTCCCTCTATGTAGAACTTGTGCCGATGAAATAAACCAGGCGGAATGTAACCATACTGCTAGGGAAAGAGCTATAACTGGAACCTGGGTTGTGGATGAAGTTCAGAAGGCAGTTCAAAAGAAATACAAAATTTTAGAATTACATGAGGTATGGGAATATAATGTTGAACAATATGATCCTGCAAAAAAATCAGGTGGTGTTTTTGCAGAGTACATCAATACATTTCTCAAAGCAAAAGTTGAAGCAAGCGGCTGGCCATTGTGGTGTATTGATGAAGAATCAAAAAAAAAAAAAAAATACATAGCTGACTATTTTGAAAAGGAGGGTGTGTTGTTGGATGAAAACAGAATATGTGCTAATCCTGGATTACGAAGCTTAGCAAAACTTATGCTGAATTCATTTTGGGGTAAATTTGGACAGAGAGAAAACCCTGGTCAAGTTAGTATTATCAACAATCCTAAGGATTTTTTCGATAAACTAGGAAGTCCCAATGTTGAAGTACATCAAGTTATACCTATAAATGAAGATATGTTGATAGTTCACTGGCAATATCTCGAAGAATCTGCACTTCCATTATCGACTGTAAATGTAGTTATTGCAGCATACACTACAACCCATGCACGATTAGAGCTTTATGAATATTTGGATACATTAGGCGAAAATGTATTGTACTATGATACCGATAGTGTCATTTATATTCAAAGGCCAGGTGATGTTGATCTGCCTGTTGGAGACTACCTAGGGGAGTTAACAAATGAACTAGAACTCTATGGGAAAAATGCTTATATCAGAGCATTTTCATCCAGTGGGCCGAAAAGTTATGCATTTGAGGTAGTAAATCCAGACAATACTAATGTTACTACTGTTTGCAAGGTGAAAGGCATATGTCTAAACCATAAAAACAGCAGCACAATCAATTTCGAATCACTCACCAATGCTTTTCTCAACAACACCTCCTCTTTAACTTTACTCAACTCGAACAAAATCGTACGCACAAAAAGACATTCCGTTGTTAGTAAGCCGGAAATAAGGGTTTTTCAGGTGGTATATACCAAAAGAAAAAGATGTGCATCAAGTTTCGAGACTTTACCATATGGATTCAAACAACAGAAAACAGAATGAGTTAATTTTGTAATGCACTGGAATATATTTTTATTAGATTAAGTTAATGCTATCCTTAGTAATAGTATATCTGTGATTTGGTCAACATACAAACTGGATACCAAAACAAATCTCATATTATATGCAAATGTTAAAGCTTTTCATTACCAAATCTGTTACTTAGTAAAAAATAAAATGAAAACCTCATTTGAAACCATTTGCTGTCATTGAAATATAATTATGCAGCTGCTATAATTCTTTGCTTATTATCAGTGCAAATCTGATATTATGTTGTACACTTTAATGATGGAGTGAGTGACTAGTTGACAAGTTGGTTCTTCGGTGCAAGGTTGTATGGTACAAGCGGCCTTGTGCCCCTCTCCAACTTAAAAAAAAAGAGGCCCCCACAGATGGTAGCCACGTTGATGCCGTTGTGGGGCTTTCTACAAAAAGCTACCTGTACCAAGCCCAAAAACTTATTTTCAGATGGCGAGTAAAAACTTTCCATGTCTGTTGACCTTTAGTTTCCTCAACACACATACCCAGTTGGAATCGAACCCTCGACCCCATTGGTTTCAAAACACATCTCTTTGTGCATAATGGCTAATCGAGAGTGGTAACGCATCTTTTAAAAAATTCGATACTATTATTTATTTTTGGTTTTAAAACATAGCATACATTAGTGGTAAAATCTTTGCATTGTAATCAAAAGGTTCCAGGTTCGATATTCGTTGAAACAGCTTTATGCATTACGATTAATCGGGACTGCGTAAAAAACGCCAACATTAGCCCCTAGTGAAAATCGAACCCTCGACCCCCGTTGGTTGCAAAACTCCAAAATCACCCCCATTTTCTATTTGTGTATCAAGGATAATCGGGAATAGTAACTCACTTTTTAAACAAGTCAATGTTATTCTGCAATTTGCCAGCATTGGAACCCAACACCTTTTGAATACTAAACAACAATATCAGCTATTTTGTTTTGTTTTTGAATATCTGTTCATGCTAATCGGGACTGATAACACACTTTTTTTTTATTTAAACAGAAAATCATTATTAGGCACTTTGACAACAATTTCTATGTATATCTCCATCATGTCCAAATCCCACAAAGGGGGGGACATGTTCGCCAAAATGCAATAAATGGGGAAGAATTCTGTAAACTAAAAAAAAAATTATAACTATTAAATTAAAAATTAGCCAACATTTGGACTCGAACTTGGAACCTTTCGAATACTAAACACCAGTCACAGCCATTTTGTTTTGCTTTTTAATATCTGTTCCTGCATAAATACTAATGGGGACTCAACACACTTCTTTTTTTATTTTAAAAACAACATCATTATCAGCCAATTTGACATTGTGAATCGAACCCGGGACCTTTTTCATTACATCATAAACATCCTATTTCCAATTAGTTCATTTTCTCTTTTGTGCACAAAAAGCTAATCGGAACTTTTAAACAAATACAATTGAATATCCAATTTTCACCAACATTGGAAATCGAACCCTCAACCATTTGGTTAAAACATCTCGCGGAATAAAAACACCCACCGCGCCGCGCCGCGCCCGGTCACTGCCGCCGCCGCCGCTAAACACAAAACGCGGCCGCCATATTGATTTTATTCAAATACTACTTATGCACAGATGGACTAATCGGGACCTATAATGGCGGGACAAAACAATTGGCCTCATTTAACTGCCTACAAAATCGAACCCGCGACCTCTTCATTACCAGGCGACAACAATAACCACTAACAAAAGGCCGCCATATTGATTTTATCAAACACTATTTATGCACAGATGGACTAATCGGGGACCTATAATGGCGGGACTAAACAATTGGCCTAATTTAACTACCTAGAGAATCGAACCCGCGACCTCTTCATTGCCATGTTACAACATTAACCACTAACCCAACTCGATTTTCGAACTCAACCATTTTGTTGCCTTTATTTACACACAGGCTAATGGAGACCATTCAAGATTGACATCGTCGCCTTGTAATCAAGGGGTCCCAGGTTCGATACTCGGTGGAGGCACATAGTGGTCCGAATCACCACTTTTCAACTGTAGCTCCAATCCTGATTATTGCATAAACGGACTTAAAAAAACTTACTCAATCTATCAATCAATCAATATTGACTCTACCAGGAATCGAACCCTCGACGCCTCTCGTTTTACAGAGCAATAACCTTAGCAGCTAAGCTTTCGGGGTAAAGCACCTTCGGCGCCATCTTTAAATCATTTCTTCATGTCTTTGAATCATACGCAATGGTTGCGCGCGCATTTCCTCCACACACACACAAACATACGCACGTGTTAGGTTAGCATACATCAAGAAACAACGTGACAAATCCATTGACCCCCTCCCCCCACCGCTTCCGATGTCTTCAACGTGATCAGACACGTTCTGCTGACTCAACAATAAAACAGCTCGTACCCCGCTACACCGGATGTAACATAACACCAGTCGCATCGAATTTTTGCTGACGCGTAGGAACGAAGTGCTGCCTCTCTACTATGAGAATTATTAAATATGATTGAAACTGAAATGCAAACACCTGAATTGTCGGGTTTGAAGATAGAACCTTTATGGTCTGCCTCCAGTTGTTGTTTTGATATAGAAAAGGAGATTTTATGTCGTTCAATATGTGCTTTTCTTCTTAACAAGTGGAAATAGTGGCGTGCCCAGGATTTTCGAAGGGGGAGGTTACATGTACATTTTAGTAGTCATTTCTCAATTCCTAATTTTGCCATCTCTTCCAGCCTGTGACGATCATTTTTTTTAAAATAAGAATATTGAGCCTAAGCAGGGATTATGACCTTCACCAACCCCTCCTTGAGCACGCCACTGAACACGCGGAATAATCTTGATGGCTACAGAGAAACCCTGCCGTGGCTGTAAACACGGGGATGGGGGCTGAAAGAAGAGCCTGTTATGGCCCAGGTCTGCCTGTTCGGAAGCGTTCGGCTGTTCTCGGCACCGGCAGAGGCCAGAGGGATTCGTGTCATTTCTGCGATGAGCTGAGGCTTCTAACGCCATTGCCTTCAATAGGAAACTTGACGGGAGGGTTCGGCGCGAGGGGTGATACTGGGCCCTCCTTTCGATGCGCTAAGATTAGCGAATTTCTTACGTATTTCGAGCTGTTTAATGCTGTCGCTTGGCTTATTTCGCACAAATCTGCGAGTGTTCTTTTTGTGTATTTTTTTACTACTTCTCTAAAATATTTAAAATGCAATATTTTTATTATCTTTCTTGGTCATCGCCGCATTTCCCGATGACAGGACGCTTCGCCTCTGACAGTTTCAATATGTCCATGGTTGCAGAATGTGTTCCAGTACGACTCTATCTTCAGGCTGTGTTGCCATGCGAAATTTCGTGGAAAATATTAAAATTGTTGGGGACTTTGAAGACGTTTGTTCCACATCTTAAAGAGTGTGCAATACATATTGCGAATTTTCGTACTGTAACTTACTACCTGAAAAATATGAACCATCATTAAAATTTTAATTTGACATGAGTAGTGTAATTGGAGCGTTTCAAAGTAGTACTTGGTACGAGTGCATTTGTAGCCTCTTTTTTTATCAATCGAATATCAGTTTTTGACATATTTTGACAATTTTTTGTCGATGTTTTAGCGTTTAGCGATGTTTTAGTAAAATTTCCCTTTTTTCCCTTTTTTCCCACTCGTACTTGGTACGAATGCATTTGTAGCCTCTTTTTTTATCAATTGAATATCAGTTTTTAACATATTTTGACAATTTTTTGTCGATGTTTTAGCGTTTAGCGATGTTTTAGTAAAATTTCCCTTTTTTCCCACTCACACTTGGTAGGTATATCACGATCTTACGTGATATAACTTAACCTATCTTTTTTTTATTATTACGTGCTAAACTACACGAGAGCTTCTACATGCTTTGACCTACTAGTAGTGTAATCAGACCGGTTCAAAGCCATCAATTGGGGTTCAAAAATACCTCAAAAACTCACTTTCTCTCCACGTTCCGCGCCTCATTTATTGCGCTGACGATGTTTCACAGCGTAGAAAACAGCACCAAAACATCAAAAACTCACTTTACTCATTTGGGGTTCACCAAAACCTCAAAAAAAAAAAAAAAACTCGCCTTCTCTCCACGTTCCGCGCCTCATTCATTGCGCTGACGATGTTTCACAGCGATGAAAACAGCATCAAAAAACTTTAAAAAAAACTCATTTTCTTTCCACGTTCCGCGCCTCATTTATTGCGCTGACACAGCGTGATGAGTAAATGCACTCTCTCATCCTTGAAGGATGAATGCACCTTATCGTAATTTTTTTCCAAGTCCCGGGACCAATGTTTATATATCGTGACCTTTTGTAGTAGTGTAATTGATGCTACAACCAGCACATTTATAGGGTACAAATGATGAGCCCCCCTCAAGCAGATTTGGCCACACTTAAACCTAGCTCAACATTCCCATATGAGTTTTTTGCTCAAGTGTAGCACCCCGTCTAATCCAAGATTTTTGTAAAAATGCCCGAAACTACAGTGTACAAATGATGAGCCCCCTCAGATTGATTTGCCCATACTGGCAAAAGTTGCATCAGCCAGATTGTTGTCCATAAATTTGTTAAAAATATGTCCCTCTTGATAATTTTTTTTGGATACACTTAGAACTAAGCTAGGATACATCCACACCCACACCCACACACATACATATTTACTTCTGGTTTAAGTTCAATTGGATACCAGGTTCAATTTGTTTATCTAATATTAAAACAATGTAATTCTTCTAGAATTGCTCTGTGACTCTCTCATTTCTTACATCATAAACATATGATTTTTCACCTATGAGAATAACACTACATATGGTGTCATCGGGGAGTGTATCGTGGAATTCACAGATAATTTTAATGTTTGTCCTGTCATTAACCACAACTTGTTTCCTTTTTGAAGTGTTGATGACAAACATGGGTCTCTGTGCTTTGAATTCATCTGGTGTGTAATACATGTCACTATTGCCAGTAGTGACCCTTTTGTATGCTGTAAATGCTTCATATAATTTAAGGAAATCATCCTTGGACATGTCTAAATTATAATTTTCTCTAGGAAATACCTCATTTCTGCCATTTTTAAGATATATATTCTTGATGTTGCAGTTATCAAATCTACTTGAATTTTTTTCCTGATTATTGTGTCTTCCAGTCTGAAACAGAACCACCACAAAATCCGGCATGTCATATTTGTCATATTGTCACACTGGAGAATGAATTTGTAGCATCAAACTCATAATAGGTACCAGATGCAGGCTTCTGTACACATTGATATGTATAAAATTGTAGAGGAATCTGTGGATTTTTTATTATATCAGCTTTGTATTTAAGAGCATAACTGGCCTCATATTCAACAACTGGGATTCTTAGCTCCATAGTCTGAATAATGCATTTGCCTTCATCAGGTAGGGTTTTGGGCAGAGCTTCCCCTGTAGAGTTTAATGTACTGTACCTCATCAAAGCATTATTATCATTGGCAGCTCTTCTAAATGTGATTCTTAAACCACCTTTCCACATAATATCTTTGTAATCTGAGAAGAATCCTGGCAACAGGCGCATTGGAAACAGCACTGTGTGGCTCTTGGATAATATTTTATCACCAGCCTCAAATCCACCTATTTTGTAGTAAGAAGCCTCGGTTTTGGATAATTTTAGTGTGGCCAAAGCTGTGGAGGTAATGCCGGGATAATCCACTCTGTTTATAACAACACCATGCTTTCTGATCTCAATTTCAGAGAACAGATGCGGCACAAAATTGTCTACCAATCTTATGTTTGAATTTGCCGGATAATCTGTTCCATCGAGCTTTACAACATCAAATTTGATGTATAGATCTGCTCTGTGGGGGTGTATAAAGCCATCCCCTACATCAAGATCAACCTCAATCTCTGTGTTGGGTTGATTTAAATTTGCAAATGTCCTCCTGTTTGGGGGGAATGATTGTAGCTCATAACTCTCAATATTTTCCATTTTTTTTGTATGTATTTTTATTTAAATATTAATCTCTATGATTGCAGTTGTTGTGGCTCCAGCAAAATCAACTAATTCTTCTTTTTCATTAGTGACCATCAATTCAATGTTATCTATTCTATTATGGCACACAGGAAAATATAATGTTGGGGATGGAGTGTAGATGATTGGCTCCATAAATTCAGAATTAGGTTTAAATGTTGCAATGATGCCAGTTTGTTTGTGAGTTCCTATGCCATTTGATTTGGTGATCATACCCTCAGCCACATTACAGTGAATATTCAGAGTCTCTATGGCTAAGAATTTAGGTATATTAATAGCAGTGTGTTTTATGGCCGCTTCAAGTTTTGTGTTGTTCTCAAAGCCTAACAGCTCTCCTATAGTACCCAGATCCACTGTTTCTGTAGCAGATACAATCTCTACTCTGTGAGTGACAGAATTTTGACTTAACACTATACCTCTGGGTAATTGAGCATTTAGAGTGGACAGATTATACTGCCCTGGAGTGATGACAATTTTTTGATCCCCTACTGCAATTTTGTTGTTGTGGTGTGTAATATTAGGGATCAAGTACATGCCATAAAATGCTCTGAGAGCTATTGTTTTGGGATACACTATGTCATCATGCAATTTGAGTTTCAATATTGAATTTTGGCTGGTGAGATGGAATACCCCCATGATGTTTTAAATACCACAAGGCCTTTTGAAAATTTTCAATTGATGGTTTATTTATTTGAGACATATATCTAAGAACAGATAAACACAAATGTCCACAATTAACATCTTTGAAATTTTGAACACGGGCATTATTGTAATAAAGATTAGCTGATTTTAGATATTTTATTAAATTTTCAGGTGGAACACCTCCAAATGAATCAAACACAAATGCCGTATTGTTTAAATATTTAAGATAACAGATCCAGTGAGTGCCCTGATTTTTGTACTTATCCAAATTAACAATGCCACACTCTTTGTTGAGTGGTTGCTCTGGCAAAGAATCAGACATGTACACACCTCTAAAATTTTTGATGCCCAGTGGCCTTATTAAAGCTTCAATATCTTGGTTTGTAAGCGGCTCTTGTTTTTTTTAAACTTATTCATGGCTCTCTTAACACCTTTGCCTTGTTTCTCAATGGCCAGGTTATGGCGCTTCAATTCATCTAATTCTGCCTTATTCTTTTTGGCATCTATTACTGTTTTTGCTATGGCAGCTGATCCCCCAGCCAAGCTCCCAACAGCCCCAACTGCTGCTAAGATGGCCGGGATAGTAAATATGAAACCCCCCACATGTGATTTTTTTCTAGATTGTTGTAATTTTTTTAATTGGGGGGTACTAAGCAACAATTTCATACCATGACCCTTTGCAAGACAAGAGCTTTTTTTCTTGCGCTGCTTTTTGGTTAAAAGACTATCAATAGTTTTAAGAGATTTAAGACCTGCATAAGGTATTTGATACATAACACCCTTGGCCTTCATTCTAGGTTTATTATATACATATTTACAGCCCCCACCCCAGTTTTTGTTTGGTGTTCATAGCTATGGTGGTTCCCAATGCTGCTATTTTTTCACTTAAAGAAGCATCTTTGCTTACAAATCTACCAAATGCAGCCTCTTCTAATTTCTTGTCTGCAACATGTCTCTTGTCAAGATCAGAATGTGTGTTGTATGCTATGTCATGGTCTCTACAAGCAGCATCTAGGGGATTAACACCAGGATCACCTCTGTTTAATCTATGGTCCAATTTTGTGCCTGGACCACAATACTGATAGCCTGGAATGTGTAGTTCAAATGGCAGCTTGTTTATAATGTCATTAACCAACCCCCGACCCTCAGAAATATTCCAAAATTTAGGTGGTAGAGTATTAATAATTTTTATAAGATATCCAATCCCCTTAGTGTCATTCACTATAAAATTAGACAATTTTGTGCTTATCATGTCCATAATTCCAACTTTTTCATTGTAAAAATTGTGGTTGCCAGCATTTTCCTCCCCAGCTATCACCAATAACCTATCTACAAGTTTCCTGACATCATCAACCCACACAAATTCTTTAGGCAGGGT
This sequence comes from Lepisma saccharinum, assembly GCF_977018435.1. Classification (NCBI taxonomy): domain Eukaryota; kingdom Metazoa; phylum Arthropoda; class Insecta; order Zygentoma; family Lepismatidae; genus Lepisma; species Lepisma saccharinum. Next base: position 21,218,399 of record NC_139248.1, read on the forward strand.
GTTGTATTGTTTGATTCCACTCCCAGTCTTGATCTGTGACCATATGGGCTTGATTAAATTGTTGTATTTTGCTCCACTGCTAGACTTGACTCTTTTTTGTGTGGGATCATTGTTCTGGTATAGAGCATCTGATTTTATTAATATTTCTTTGTAATGTTCATAGTCTTGATCTGTATAGCTGCCAGGCCTTTTCCTAGTCATCAGTTCCCACAATCCAGGTGTTCCGAGATACTTAACAAAATCACCTCTTTCTCCAAGATGAGATTCTGAATATACAATTATATCATCTCCCATAAATGTTACTCTGAAATTGCCAATTCTATGTATGATGCTACCATCACGCTCTGTGTCAGCATATAAGCCAAAGACCTCATCTTTGTTGTCTTTAGGTGTGCTTAAATATTTTTGAGCAAGAAGACCCAATTCAATAGGATCCAGAGTAGCTTCAATTCTTCGAGGAGCAACATGACTAGGTGCATGAATACTGGAAAGTGGGGTGATTGGATAATCTAATATGTTCCTTGCAGCTACAGGTACAAGCTCTGTGATCAAATTTTGATTTTGCTCTGTAACAGTTTTGATATTTTTACCTAATTCACTAATAGCATCAATGATAGGCTGTTCTGTTTGTTTGTGTTGTTCATAAATTCCTCGGTTCTGTGATTTCCATCCCTTAAATCTTTTTACAAGATAATCTCTTAATTTAAGATCATCAATAATTGGCCTTTTCATGGTTATTTATATATGTTTCAATATCTAGAAAATTGTTGATTTTATTTCTGTATTTGCCACTATTGGGTTTTCTTGTCATATCAATTGTGACAAACCCATAACTGTCCTGGTTCCAGCACCTACTGCAAAACTTGGAAAAATCATTGTAGCTCAAGTCCCCACCTACATATTCATCATGTATGTGTTTGAGGTTGGTATGATCTTGATGAAACACACATATAAAATTGCTGTTGTCTCGGATCAGCTGCTTGGGTATTTTTGAAAAAGTCTGCAAGGTAGAAGCAATCAATGTTTTTGTGTCGGCCCTGTGTAAAGAAATTTCTAACCTTGTTTTGATTTTCCAGTATAATGTCATCAAACACAACAACAGAATTATCGAGACATTCATGAAGTGGCTTAACATCTGGTTCAAAAGTGGATATATCCAATCCATCATATAGCTTCATCAACTGCTGATATTTTAATTGTTCCAAGCTCTTAGAGAAAACATACAAGTGCCTGTTTTTCCAGTCTAACCAGTTGGGTGCCAATAAAAAATTATCAATCATTAGTGTAGTTTTACCACAAGCCGATGGCCCAACAATAAGACATCTAATATTTTCAGGCAGCAACTTGCCATTTCTCTTAATCTGCTGTTCAGGTTCTGGCAGCCTTTTTATAACATCCCAGGTGCTCATATTATCACTTTGTCTGCATCGATCCAGCTGTGTTCTGGAAGTCCTAGCCATTTGACAAATAACTTGTTGCCTTTTCTGCGGATGATTTTTTCTATGAGATATGTGTCAGGCTGTTTAGTTTTGCTGAGTTCTTCTTCATAGAATCTGCCTTTGAGAATTTCTCCTCGGTGATCTTTTATTATATATGTGTTAAGGGTCCCAGGTTTAATTTGAACCACTGTAAATAATTCAGTGCTCCAGTTTCTTGTAAAGTCTCTTTTGAATAAGTGCTTATATTTGCTGATTCTTACTTGATCACCCACCCTGTATTTGGCCTTTCTTGTTGTTGGCTGGTATCTAGGATAATAAACAGTCCTGATCAATTTTTGCTCATCAGATGGAGTTACTTGAGAGGGTTTCATGTTGATTGTGGAATGGACCGAGTTGTTATATTTATGTAGAAGTTCTGGAAGAATATTAATCCATTTATAATTACCTTGAAGTGTAAGTTGTTTATACATAAGATTTTTTAGGGTTTTTTTGAATCTCTCTACAATTGAGGCTTTGAGATCACTGTAACTCGAATAATGTTTTATTGACTGGCTTTTAATAAATTGTTGGAATTATAAAATTCTTTGCCTTTATCTGTTTGCAAATAGCGCGGTGATCTTCCACTCTGATTGATGATTGTCCTGATGGCTTCTGTAACACATTTTCCAGTCTTGGATTTGAGTGGCACAGCCCAGGCAAATTTTGAAAATGTGTCTATGACAGTGAGTAGATACTTGTAGCCCTTGTTGATTTTGTCTAAGTTTTTCAACTGTCCACTTGCCATCTCAATCAAGTCGCTCTGCCATAAATCATCTATGCCTTTTGTGACTACTGGCAGTCTCTTATAATTATGTCTGGCTTGTCTGTGTAATTCATCAACAATAATTTGTCTAGACATAATATGAAAACAAGAATATTGCAACTATGGGGTGTTCAGCAGCTGATACTACAGGATTTTCTAAATATAATTTGTCCCCTATTTGTATTTCAAATTCCAGAGAGCCATCATCTTCAGCATAGGCTGTTTCTAATGTATTGGGATCTGTAAAATCCTCTAACTCTACACTGGTGATTTTTACTTTGTTATCAGCATTTGTTATTGATAAGGTGGGGTAGTGGTGTGCCTGTGGTTGAAGCCAATATTTGATCTTGATTGGTCTCAGTGTGCCCCCAACAAAAAATTGGTAATAGAATTGTGCAGGGGACTGCATATATATTTTGCCACCTGGTGTAAATGGTGAATCATATTCTTTGTTGGGGATGCCGTACAATTCAAGAATTACTGTATGTTTTGGATTCTCGATTATGCCTGTTATTTCTTTTTCTGCTGTAAGCAATCTGCTTGTTACAGATTCAAGGTGCTCATTGATGGTCCTAACAACATCATCATGGCCTGGCTTGATTTTTATGTCCACAATAAGTTTCTTGTATTGTTGCACAATCTCTTGTAGCTGAGTGGCAAAAACAGACAGAGCATTTGCTTGATTGGATTCCATGGTCCCTAGCTGTTGCTTGATATTAGCTACAATTTGTTGCAAATTTTCAATAACTGCCAATTTTGAATTTTGAGCAGTAAGATCATGGACCTGTCTTCTGATATCCTCAAACAGGGCATGCAGTTCATTAATATGTTGATTGGTTGGTAGAGTGGCCACTGTCTAAGTGAGTTGTTTGATCTCTGTCTGGATATTCTTGATATCTTCTGATTTCAATATGCGATTCACTGCCCTCTTAATATTTTTAAGTTCCTGTCATGTAGGCAGATTTGTTACAGTATTTTGCAAAGATTCAAGTGCCAATTTGACATTGTTTAATTCAGAAGCATCAGCCACATTTTGCATAGCATTTTGGAGCAGGGCTATATCTGCCTGAGAGGCTGTTGATTGTTGTAAAATTTCAAGCTTTGTTTGGATATCATCAATCAAGTGATGAAAATGAGATAGCTCAGATTCAGTGTTGAGGTTTTCAAGTTTTGTGATCTGTTGCTGGACACTAACAAGGGTATCTACAATACCGGACAGGTGAGATTCTAGAGATTCTTGTACATTTGTCAAATCACTTTGCACTGCTGCTATTGTACCCTCAAGATGGGTTCTGGTACTTTGAATTATTCCAAAATCTTCATATGTTTCAAGTTGCAACTTGATGTTTGCAACACTCCGAGTTATTGCACTCAAAGCATCAGAAGATGGCAAGTTGTTCATAAAATTTTCAAGTGTCTCAATTTTTTCTTTAACCTCGGCTATGGCATTGTTCAGAGGGTCCAGATTAGGTATTTGGAGTGATTGAATCTGTTATTTTAGAGTGGAAATCACTAGATCAAAATCTTCTTGTGATTTTATGCTTTTGACAATTGTTTGGAGCTGTGCCTGGACATTATTTATCTGCTCTTCCAATTGCTGTTTCAATTGCTCAGAGTTGGTGGCCTGGGTCTTAAATTTGGCTTGAAGAGCTGCTACAGCTTCTTCTAAACTTTGAAAATTATCTAATGTTGCCAAATCAGTATATTTTTGAAGCAGCAATTTGAGATCTCAGTCAATTTTAAGAAGAGGGTCCATGCATTGTGTTTGTAAATTTGTAATTTCTAGTTGAAGACTGGCATTGAGTGTGGTTTGTAAAGCTTGTAAATCACTTCTTAATTTCTTGACTCTGACATCAAGCATCAGAATCTCATCACTGTGATCTTCATGTCTTGTATGGCCAAATATATCATTAGGCATTTTTGTTTTAGTGGTTATTTATTATTGAATATCTGATTCTTAATTCTATAAAAAAGGGTATAAGCTTGTCATAGGATCCAGGGACCTCAATATATAAGCAGTCACCAGCAGAAACAGTATATACAGTGCCAGAAATCATGTTTGAGTGCTTAATTCTATAAATATTTCTCCCTACTGAAATCTTGACATTACCCTCAGGGGTTGTAATAAATTGCAATTGACCACCTACAGGTAATTGGTAATGATTTAAATTATTGTAAAATGTGTACAATATTTTACCTGTTTCATCATCAACATCTGTAAGTATGCTGTTCAGATGAATAATTAACAAAGCACTTAGTTTAGATATTATATCAGAAGAGGGTTGAGGTGTTGGCAGCTCTTAATAGCATGTTTTTGGAACCCAAATAAGTTCATAGGCATGTTTATTTATTTCAAATCATGCTCTGTAATTGGGCATTGATTGCCACTTTTCAAATCACAATGCCCCCATGGTAGAGTATGTATGCCACATGATAAAATACATCTCTTATCATCATGTGGGTCCAGAGCCACTTTTCTTACAATATTTGAAGTCAACAAGTGATCCACATTCTGAATTCTATTTTCTGATGTTCTGATTGTGCTACATGATTTGAGACAATTTTTGTAATCCTCAAATTCAAGCTCTTTGTCAACAGTTACTCTGCCAATGCCCTTGGCCTTTTTGGCAGCAACACCACTACATGTTTCAAAACTGTACATCTTGGCTCTTAACCCAGCAAATTCCACAATAACATCACCAAGTGTCTCATCTTTTAACTTGCCAGGCACCTTTTTGTTGTGGGGTTTAATTTTTGAATGTTCAGTGGTATCAAAATATTCAAACAATTCAGGCTGTGACATATCTTTATAAACATCTTCTGTTTGAATATCAAGAACAAAACTATCTGTGTCCATGTACATCAATTTTACACAATCACCATAAAAAGGTTTCAACACATTATAATACAATTTTAACATGTGTAATTTGGCCAATTCCAATATCACAACCCCTACATAAATAGGCTTATCAAATTTGATCTTTGTTTTTTTCATGTTGAAAAGTTCCATATTCTCTTCATAAATTCTTCTCTAATTGAAATTAGGCTTTGCAATCAATTTTTTGCTCCGGCTGGGGTCAGTAATTATTTTAACATCAATATGTTTTCTGACATTTTCAATTGTTTTGCCATACACTGAATTTACCATCAATTTAAACAAAGATTTATCAAATTGGCTCATTGCAGATGTTCGAAGCTCTGTGTTTGTATCAATATATGGTTTCAACCATCTTGAGTGCCTGAACCTCAAAACTTTTCCAACTTTGGTCACTTGAACACCATGATGCATCAGGAACTGGAGGTTTTTGTAATATATGACATAATCCTGTTTCGGCTCTAGAGTCATCATCAATTTCTTCTGTTTAGAGCCAGGTGAACACTTAACCTCAGGAATTGGGGGCAGATCAGAAAATTTGTTGTGTAAATCATCAGGAATTGTCAGATCAACCTCTAAGAACAGGCCATAGTGACTGTCATCAAAATCCTTAAGATCTTCAATATTGAAATCTTCGACCCACTCAAGCCCTGCATATGGTAATTTATCCATCATGGCATAACCATACAGGCTGTTTGCATCTACATACAGTATATAATTTGATGGCAATGCTGGATCATAATCAGGAATATATTTGTTATTTGCTCTGGCATATTTCTGAGAACATTGCACCATGCCTCCTCTTATACATTGTTCCATAAACAGATACATATCTTGATCTTGGATCAGATCCAATTGCATTTTAGTGTTCAAAAACATTGAAGACCATGCTAGGCCCGGAGCACTGTAAAAATACATTGGACCCAGCTTATAATTTTGCATGGAAGATTTTCTGAATGCCTGCAATATATCAGCTAAGAGGGTCACATCAAGTTTTAAATATGCCCTGTGATAATCACCAAATGTCTGGCATTTTAAATTGTTCCACATCAATTGGGCATGGTGATAATCTTCATCAGTGATTCCAGATCCTCTGATTTTGCAGTAAAACTCTTGTTGTGGTGGCAGAGCACACTCATCAAATTTAGAAAAATCTGTAACATAATCATATGGATATACACCCTTCCGCCTAATTAATTTCAGGTCCTGATTTGGAAACAAAGCACATGTGATTTTGAATTGATCATCAGATAATTGAGTGGCCAGTGTAGCCAGGCTAGCCGATAAAATTCTGTATGAATCAAGAAATCTTAAGTGAATAGAAACACCATTAACTTTAATTATTTTGCTAATGGCAATATATTTCTCATCATTTTCAGCTAAAATATTTAAATTCTGCTTGTCAAACCCCTCGTACCTGATCAAATGATGAAAATCATAATTGGATGCACCATGGCAAAATATAGGGACAAATTTTGGTCTCTGGATCTGAATATTGCAGCTATTACACAGGGCCATTAAGAATTTACCATCTGTATGAGAATGGTGATGTACCTTGATATTTGCATCTGAAAATTCAGAATCACATACCGGGCATTTTTCTGCATTTTTGAAATCTTCATTCTGTTTCTCTGTTAAAGGCAACATGGGTTTTGATTTTAATAAGACATTAGATGCTATGTCATGGCACTCATTTTCTATTCTATCTGCAAATTCTTTGATGGCATCTGCTCCCATGTATAAATATTCTTTACTAACCACACCATCCTGTACAACCACATAATAAAAGCTGGAAGGTTCATGTAATTGATATGATGTAATTGAAGATTCCTCAGGGTCTGGGCTGCAGAATGCAAGAGGTTTGAGGTTTGATTCAAAATCACATACTATATATGCTGGGTGTTCCAACAAGGCTTCAAACTTTTTGAATTTTGCATTTTCACTTGGCATTGGCACCACCATATGAACAGGTTTATGGTTGCCACAGTATTTCAGATGCTCAATTAACTTGTTTTTAGCAATTTCTGCATTTTTTTCCCGAACCCCATTCACCATTTTTTGACCATCAAATACAGACAAACATCTTCTGCACAACTTGAATATTCTATGAGTTTTGTCTAGTTGTGTTCTGACTAAAGCTTCAAGATTATGTATCAGAGTGTAATGATTTGTGCCATCCTTTTCAATTAAGAGCAGATCAATCGGAACAGCAGATTCATCATCAAGTGTACTGATTCTGAGAGGATCTATCAAGCAATTGTCACGGCCAGTAGAACAAGTAAATACATTAATAGATAATTGTTTGCCATTGATGTGCCTGGCCTTTTTTTTCAAATTTATCAATATTCTGAACAGACATTGGATATTCTAAACCCTCCATTGCCTCGTCAAAATCATGTTCATATTGTTTATAAAAAGTTATTCGCTGAGGATTCTTTGAAACTGGATACAAAGCAGCTAAAATACACCACAAAAAGCATTTCTGGTCATTATTTTTTATATTAACCACGGCTGTTTTGTTTTTGATATTGGCAGGTAATGGCACATAAGTGGAACCTTGTAATGGGCTGAATTCAGAAATATTAACATATAACTTGTGTGGAGAACCGCATAGGCTCCATCCAGACTCTTTTGCTGCAAATTCAGAGTGTTTAATATTCAATTGATCTATCAAACTGCTTATTATTTTATCTAAATTTGCATTTGAATATACAGGTACAGTTTCTGTTATGTGGGGCTGTGTAAATTTTGTGCCATTTGGCTTCTTATATTGTGTAAACAATTTGAGAGACAGCTTATAAGAGCCATTTTGTGCATTTAGAATTGCCTGCACATCTGGATTTATACTCTTCAAAAAATTCTTAATGTCACATCTTAGCTCTGATACAAACCGGTGATCCCTTAATTGGCCATTAAAACTGCTATGGATGGGTTCATAGCGTGGCTGCTTTGCCGGTCCAGCATTAACAGGTGTTTCATGCTTTCTTTTCAGACCAGATGTAGATGGTTGAGGGGGCAATGTTGATGACTGTACAGAACAAGAGCCCACATGTCTATTGAAATATGCCTTGCTAAATATTTTATTGCAGTTAGGACATATTTTAGTGGGAGTTCTGAATTTGCCTGGGTCACAATTCTTTTGGTGTCTGGCCCAATTGGGGCTGGATATATTTTTATTACACTGATTGCAATATTTTTGATTTGGCATTTTTGTTGTTGGTTTATTATATAAGATTTCCTGGGGTTCAATTCAAAATTTTATACTTAATATATATATATATTTTGTTCAGCTGTGTGCTTTGTTTATTTCTTGTGTATATTTAATATGTTAATATTGTTAATTTTTATCCTCGGTTTATTATATAAATTTTTTTGGGTTTTAAACCAAAACTCTATGCTTATTATGACAGGTTGTAAAGCCAATAGCCTGCAAGTGGAAAAAGAGAATAAATATTGATCTACACTGACCTTCCGCAAATGCCTGCACAGACATGCATGTTCTAGAAAGGCAATGACCTAGCGCTGTGTTATGTATTGATTTTTGTACAACAGGCTGTGACAAATATAAGCCTGACTCTAAATATGAGTGGATTACAACAAACAAGCTGGATGTAACAAATATCAGATTTTTTATACAAAATATAAGCCCTTTTGTTCAATATACCAGAAATATATTTAATATGAATTATATATTAAACCAAACAGGCCTGTAAGTATGAGAAGCACTGTAACAACATATCTGTTCTCCTCAGCCACTCTCAGAATACTGGCTGAGGAGTAGCGCAAAATCTCTTTATATACCCTAAGCACGGATTAAAACATCTGAAAAAATAAAGCAATCAGAATATAACACATCATCACATTATTTCATAATTAACCAATCAGAAAACAACACATGCATAATAATTTATTGGATAATAATTTGTTGCACAGCATGATGCAATACAAATAAACCAGAAGTAGGCATGTATGTGTGTGGGTAGGTGTGTGCGTGTATGTGTGTGGGTGTGGGTGTGGATGTATCTTAGCTTAGTTTTAAGTGTATCCAAAAAAAAATATCAAGAGGGACATATTTTTAACAAATTTATGGACAACAATCTGGCTGATGCAACTTTTGTAAGTATGGGCAAATCAATCTGAGGGGGCTCATCATTTGTACACTGTAGTTTCGGGAATTTTAGAAAAATCTTGGATTAGACGGGGTGCTACACTTGAGCAAAAAACTTATATGGGCATGTTGAGCTAGGTTTAAGTGTGTCCAAATCTGCTTGAGGGGGGCTCATCATTTGTACGCTGTAGCTTCGGGCATTTTTACAAAAATCTTGGATTAGACGGGGTGCTACACTTGAGCAAAAAACTCATATGGGCATGTTGAGCTAGGTTTAAGTGTGGCCAAATCTGCTTGAGGGGGGCTCATCATTTGTACGCTATAAGTGTGCTGGTTGTAGCATCAATTACACTACTTTTTGTAAACCTCTCTCTGTCGCACACACACATATGCGCGCGTGCCTGTATTGTGATGCAAGCAAACAAACAAAAGTAATAATTGTTTTTTTTTTTAGTAGACCCAAATGGAGAGAGTTCACCAACCGAAAGTGAGGCTCGGTGAGGCTCGCCTTAATGTTTTATTTTCTTGTAAGGCATAAGCCTCATTTTCTCGCAGTGTTGCCAACACCTCACTCGATCACGATCTTACGTGATATAACTTAACCTATCTTACGATTTTTTTTACGATCTTCAGTGATATAACTTAACCTATCATTTATTCTTTTTATTTGCACACCGAACTGTAGTAGACCCAAATGGAGAGAGAGTTCACCAACCGAAAGTGGGGCTCGACTTAATGGTTTGCTCTTGTAAGACACAAGCCTTATTTTCTCGCAATGTTGCCAACATCTTACTCGATCACGATCTTACGTGATATAACTTAACCTATCTTACGATTTTTTTTTACGATCTTCAGTGACCTATCATTTTCTTTTATTTGCAGCATCGACATCGGACGACGATCTAAACCAGGCGCGGCATTTTTGGCATACTCTGTAATTGTTCGTGATGGGTTGCAACGAGGAAGGTTCGGTGCCTACGAGTATAACTTTCAAATCCGAAGAAATGAGCGTCGTGGGGTTGTGTTGGTCAGCGTTTGCAGGAAACACATCGTGTGGCAAAATTCGCAGCACGAGTCCGGTACGTCGCAGCAGGAGAATTCGATGCGGATGTTGCCCGGGATGAAATGGAGCAGGCAGCACGCTTCGTTCTCCTGCGGATCGATCTGGTCGAGGATCAAGCTGAATCCCAACTTTGGAGAAACGACCGCTTTCACGGTGTTGTTGCTTGCCTCGGTTCCAAATAATTGCCTGGCTCCGAAATTGCGATCTTTCATGTGAAAATAAGAAAAAAGCGTTCGCACGACTTCGACCCACGGTGCGGGGACCTTCACCCAGTTCACCCGCTCGATACGCTCCGGAACGAACGCGGAATCCTTTTTGGGAAAATAGCGTTCTTTGCTCGCGTCCAGGTTGAGAGAATCGATGTACGCGGCCCACGACCACACTTGGTGGTGCTGCTGCTGCTGCTCGCTGCCACCCTCCACGATCTGGTGGAAACGAAAATTATCGGGCAGGATCGTCCGTTCGAAGGTTTTGTACTGAGTCGATATTCTCTTTTCCGTCCTCAGGAGGCGCAGAAATTGAGTTTTGAACGCGTCAGTTTTGGTCACGTCCTGGTACAAATCTTTAAGGACGTTCAACTTGTTTTCCAGAACCGTATAATGCAACACCAGGTAATTGATGTTGCAGTGTATGATGAAGAACGTCGGGATGATGCAGCAGAATCGATAGATCAGACCCCAGCCGAGAAAGTAATGCGTGTGGAAACGATGCTGGGTCGTCCACGTGAATTCGTTGAGAACGTGGCTGTCGCAGACGGTGTTCGGAAAAATCGTTCGCAGGTACACGGCCGGATTCTTTCCGAAAACCTTCTGGAAAACGTGTGACGCCAAGCCAGAGCGTTGATGCAGTCGCTTTTGAAACTAGCCAGCTGTGGGGGCTGACAGATCGAGCTTCCTCCCCAGATCGAATTGAGTCGCGTGCCTTTCCACGAAGTCCAAGTAAGCCTTCGCCGTGGGCCACACGATGCTCGTGACGATCTGTTCCCCCGAGAAATTCTATATAATATAACATACCTGAAATTCTATTCACAGTATAGATTGAATTTTTTTTTTTTGAGTTTTGTAATCACCCCAAGAAATTCTATATAAAATAACATACTTGAAAATTGTATTCACAGTATAGATTGAATTTTTTTGAGTTTTGTAACCACCCCGAGAAATTCCATATAAAATAACATACCTGGAAATTATTTTTTTTTGGTTTGTGTGATCTGAGAAAGCATAATGGAATCCACCAGTTTGATCGAATGTGTTACTTGCGAAAAATTAATATCTAACACTGATATTAGCAAGCACAGGGCAAGATGTAGCGAAACAGGTTCGAGAATTAATCGTTCCTTACCATCTAAGTCTTGTGCTCGATGTGGAAACATGATCAGCATTACAAATTTAAGTAAACACCTCAAAATTTGCAAACCATCGACCGGACAAGCATCGAAAAGGAAAATCGATAATGCAGATACGGAAGCTTCCACTTCCAAGCAAATTAAATTATCTAATGAACGCAAACCAATTAGATCTGCATTCAACGACCAACTCCAGGATTTTTCAATTAAGTCAGAACCAGGCCGTGACATCCTTAGTTTCTTGCATGAAACGAAAACATCTGTACTAAATATTTTGAAAGATAAACTTGAAAACAACTCTATAAAAGTATACGTTGTTCTGTTTTCTGAATACGAGAAAGTTGATGGCACAACGAGTATTTTTTATCATCGTACAAAAAACCAGACACTTTATTTTGCTGACGTCGAAAATTTGGACAACTTCTATTATAAAGTTTCCAACGAGCTGGTTAAGAAACATGACGGTTTCGAGCCTAAAGGGTCGGGATGGTCTCTGTGTGGAAGTCCTCACACGTTAACCGTTTACGTGAACCGATTCTCGCCTCTTCGAGCTTCCAGCTACGTTCCTCTTCCACCGAACATTCAACACAAGAGGGCTGTGTTAAATATACAGAACAGCGATAAAAAATGTTTTCTCTGGTGTATATTGGCTGCACTGCATCCTGTTCATTGGTCAAATAATCCAGAACAGGTTTCTAATTACCAACAATACGAGTCCGAATTTGAAAGTGTAATGTCTGGCATCGAATACCCGGTGACATTGTCGGATATAACAAAGTTCGAAAATCGTGCAGGAAAACGCATCGCTATTAATGTATATTCCTTCACGTCAGATAAATATCTCGTGCATCCCGTCAGGATAAGCGATATCGACGATGACGATGCTCGTGTAATAAATCTCCTTCTAATTTCCAACGAGGATGTTCATCATTACACGCTAATTCGTTCTCTATCACGTTTGGTCAGAAGTCAAACTACCAAGTATGAACATTACATCGAAGTTTGCCCGAGATGCCTAACCACGTTCGACGATCGTGACCGACGTGATCATCAAAATCTTCATAGTAGTCAAATTGCTATCGAGAAACTTGCCGAACATAAAATTTATTGCGGTGACAACAGACCGGCTAGAATGTTGATGCCCGAAACGAACGAAGTCGAAGAATTCAAAATGCACAAGGCATTGTCGGAACATCCCGCAATCATCGTCGCAGATTTCGAGTCTTTCCTGAAACCACTCTCCTACTGCGAACCGGATCCTGAAATTTCCTCCACAACGCCGTACCAGCTTCATCAACCTAATAGTTTCGGCTATGTTGTTGTGCGACGTGATAAAATAAATGAAGCATATATATACCGCGGGCCAAATGTAATCGAACACTTCCTGGAAAAAATGGTGGAGGAGGTTGAGGTAATTGGTAGCGTACTGCTTACATCAAAACCGATGGCACCTTTAACTGAAAATGAACTTCAAAATTACAATTCCACTGAGGTGTGTCCGGTATGTGATCAAAGTTTCACTGATGAGAGCAAAAAAATATTCCACCACGATCATTTCAGCGGAAACTACATAGGTGGAATTTGTAACACGTGCAATCTTAAAATCCAGAAACCTAAATTCATCCCCATATTCTTTCACAACGGAAGCGGATATGATTTTCACCACCTGGTGAGACATCTTGACTACGATCCGAAACGTATAGGTGTCTTGGCCGAGAATGAAGAACGCTACATTAGTCTCAGCAAGCAAGTGTCGATTCCGGGAACGAAAAATACAATCGAGATGCGCTTCCTGGATTCGTATAGATTTCTCTCTGCAAGTCTGGATGCTTTAGCGAACAAACTCACCGACGATCAATTTAAAATAACTAGAGCTAGTTTTCCCAACGTAGACGTAGAACTCGTTAGACGCAAAGGGGTTTATCCTTACGAATATGTTAGTGATGGTTCTAAATTTAACGACGACGCTCTCCCACCTCCAAGAGAATTTTACAGCAGACTCAGAGAGAAAGGAATCACGGACGAAGAATACCAACACGCGCAACTCATGTGGGAGAAATTAGAATGTAGGACACTCGGAGACTACCACGACGCATACTTAAAATTAGACGTGACGATACTCGCGGATGTTTTTCAAGCGTTCAGGAAAACGGCAACGAATATTTATAAATTAGATCCAGCGTATTTCTACAGTCTACCGGGATTAGCGTGGTCGGCAATGTTATTCCAGACAAAGGTCAAGCTGGAACTGATATCGGACGTTGACATGTTGCTATTTATCGAAAGAGGGATACGAGGTGGAATGGTGCAATGCGTACAGAGACATGCAAAAGCAAATAACGTTCACATGAAAGAAGATTACGATTCAAATCGAGCATCGAATTACATCTTTTACGCCGACGTTAATAATCTCTATGGACATGCCATGGTTCAGAAACTTCCTTACGGGGGATTCGAATGGTTAGATCCCACTTCGATAGACATTATTCATTTCGACGATAGCGAGTGTGGTTTCTTCGCAGAGGTAGATCTCCAATTCTCCGACCACCTGCACGACACGTTTTCGAATTTGCCTCCGACTCCCGAAATCAAATGTCCACCCGACTCGGTTCAAGACAAGCTTTTGTTAACATTGGACCCTAAACAGAGATACGTCGTCCACTACAAGAATCTCCGGTTTTTGATTGGGAAGGGTGTTCAGATAGTAAATGTTAGAAGAATACTAAAGTTTAAACATTCCACGTGGTTAAGACCTTACATAGAAACTAACACACAACATAGAACAGCTGCCACTTCCGATTTAGACAAGGACTTCTTTAAATTAATGAACAATGCGATGTACGGAAAGACCATGGAGAATGTTAGAAAGCACGTAGACGTGAAATTAATTTCCGATAAGAATAAATGTCGGAAGTGGATAGCCGATCCTAGATTCAAGTCGAGAAAAATTTACAACGAGAATTTGGCACTTTTCAATCTAGATATAAAATTGATGAAATTCAGAAAACCAATTTACGTTGGCGCAACGGTTCTCGACTTGTCGAAACTTTACATGTTCGAATTTCATTATGACGTGATGAAACCCTTCTACAATGATAAAATATCACTTTTGTACACGGACACCGACAGTTCATTTACAGCATACAAACACCTAACCTCTATGAAGACATAAAAAATCCTTCCATGCTTGAGTATTTCGATACTTCTGCATAGCCTCAACCCAACAGATTTGGAATTCTATCTCGTAACAAGAAAGTCCTAGGTAAACTGAAAGATGAATGTAACGGTGATATTATTGTCGAGTTCGCGGGTTTGCGTTCGAAGATGTATGCCATGAGAACAGAGAGTAGCGTCACGAAGAAAGCAAAGGGTGTGGGCAAGAATACGGTGGAGAACACACTCACCTTCCACGATTACATCGATTGCCTTTACTCACAATCGACGATACTAAGTATAGAACAAAGAATCCAAAGTGTAGACCACGTGATTACATCAAACAAAGTTAGGAAAGTAGCATTAGATCCGCATGACGATAAAAGATGTATTTTGTCTTGTGGAATCCACACGTTGCCTTGGGGACACTATCGTTTAGAAATTAGTAAAACTTGTAGGCAATGCAAATGAAAAAAAAATAAACTTAAATAACTATAATTAAAATAAAAAAAACTTTAACTGTCTCACATACACAATAAATAAATAGCAAGGACAATGAATCTTTTTGGTTTCCGTAAGCAAACAATGGAGACTGTACACCGCACGACGACAGATCATGAATTTCTACCTTCCGTGTTAACTAAACTCAACGGTCTGTTGATCATTCACCTCAACAGCATTTGGACGAAATTGGACGAGGACGTGGGCAAGATTTTTTACGTCTTCAATAACAATTTACATTTCTACGAAATTCCGATCGACGGGAAACTTCGGATCACCGTGAATCCCGAGAACGTAGGCGAAATCAAAATATCTACCGGCAAGAACATTTTTCGAATGAAGCACGACAAGATGCTTTCTAACATAACGTACGATGTTTCAGCAGGAGATTGTCTATACGTGGAACTCCTAGGAGATTACGACAAACTCGTTCCTCTCTTCGTAGAATTACGAATCGTCTATCCTATTATAAATAACCGTTAACCAAAAATGCCTAACGACATTTTCGGCCACACCAAGCGTGTAGACCACGCAGAAGAGATTCTCATGTTGGATATTCGTGTTAAGAAGTTGAGGAGCGATTTGATCGCTTTGCAGGAGACCTTAAACAAAAGTTTAGAGTCGGAGATCGCTACGCTCCAAACGCAATGTCTCGATCCCATTCTGAAAATCGATTCCGAACTGAAAACACTCATAAAAAATTACGTCGACGTACCTTCTTACGACAACGTTCAAAATATACAGTTGAGCGTGGATTCGCTTCAAAATGATTTGCTCAAATTACAGCAATTTCAATCGAAAAATGAAGATTTGGAAAAATTGAAACGCGAAATCGAAGAACGAACTTCCGCAATCGAAAAGAATTTCTCCGAACTTCAAACCGTCGTGAAAGATATCGAAGTGGAACGCTTGCATGTCGTCGTTTCCAAATTACAAGAAGATTTCACCGGCACGTTGGAAGAAATTAAATCCAAGTTGCAGACTTTGGAAGATACCATGACGAACCTACCATCGTCAGACAAACTGCAGGTCATCGGTAAAAGCGTCGCGAACATAAAAATTCAATTGGAGGCTTATCGAGATTTCGAACACATTCAAACCACCATCGCTACGCTTCAGGCGTCTCTGGAGTTGATCAACGAAGAAATTAAAATAATTCACGCTGAAGCAAGCACGTTGACGAGCATTCAAGACACGTTAAGCACGGTTCAGCAGAAGATCGGATATTTAGAAAATTTGAACGTCGAATCCAATCTTGTTCATTTTCATCACGTACTGGATAACATACAGGGTGACTTGGAATCGTTACGGACGAGCGTGCCTTCGAGCGAAGATTTGGAAAAATTGAAAACGGCGGTGACGGCACTATCCGAATCGAGCGACGTCAAAAGTTCGTTGAGCGATCTCGAGAGTAGGGTGGCCAATCTCCCCACCTCCAAAGAATTACACGCTTTGAAAAGGAACATATCTCGAATGCTGAAACGACTGGAAACGGAAACGGCGAACGTGGAACAGATTCGAGATGAAATTAATTCGCTGGTGTCGACGTTGCCCACTTCGCAGAGCGTCGCCGACCTTCACATGCAGTTTACAGAGATGCGAAGCATCGTGAACGATCTTACCGAGAAGAGCTCGAAATTGAATCAAGTCGAGAACCTTCAGAACATTGTCGTCAACATCAGAGATCAAGTTGGAGTGCTGGAATCCACGCAGGAATCGACGCTGGCCTCTTTCGGTGCCAAGTTGCAAGAACTCAACGAAAACTACAAGCAGTTGAACGTGGAAGTGAAAATCAAACCGTCATTTTCTACCGTAACGGATACCATAGTCGAGCATTTGCTGCCCATCGAAAATAAACTCGGACACGTTCACAGTAATCTGCTCGGCGACGACACTAAATTCGCCAAATTGTTCACCTTGCAAGCCATCGAAATCAACAGCGTACCCAATCAGCAGAGAATCTCCACGTTCGTCGAAGGTAACAAACTGTACATGTTGCATCCTTATCATCCGTACTACAAGTTTCTCCTCGATGGCACGATTCAGATAAACGAATTTTCGTACTGGTCTCACGGCAGAAAAGCTAGCGTTCCCACCATGACGTTGATATCGAATCGTGGTGTCCAGAAAGCAGGAAACATTCCTCTGGCAGGTTGGAACGAAACGCGCAACATATATGAAATACACGAAGACGAAGATCTTACCGTTTTCGACGTGAGTGCTGGCAATAAGCTGATCATTCAAAACACGAGCGAGGTGCCACCCTCTTTGAATCCCATCACGCTGGTGCTTCTCTTCAAACGTAATCTCTAAAAATGTCTAGGCAAGCCATCGTCCAAGAATTGCATAAACCTGCACGCCGCAACTACGAACGTTTGGCGGTGGTAACCAAGGGCATCGACGACCTCTGGGAAAGTGACCTCGTCGAGATGAGTAGCGGCAAGTTGAAAAACGTACATAAATTGAACAAGGGCAACAAGTACCTTCTCACCGTCATAGACACGTTTTCGAAATTCGCGTGGGCTCTACCTTTGAAGGCGAAAACGGGAACGTGCGTCACGAAAGCATTCAAGACAATTTTTCGCGAAAGCGGCGGCAGACGACCTCGGTTTCTGCACACGGACAAGGGGAAGGAATTTTACAATGCCGTATTCCAAAAGTTTATTCGGAAACACGACGTTCGACATTACTCGACCTTCAGTGACGTCAAGGCCAGCATCGTGGAAAGATTTAATCGCACTCTGAAATCGCGCATGTGGTCACGCTTCACGCTTCAGGGAAGCTACAAGTGGGTCACCATTCTTCCGGAACTCGTTAACGACTATAATCACACGGTGCACAGAACGATAGGCATGAAGCCAGCTAACGTTACCAAGTCCGACGAGCAGCGTTTAATTTCTACCGTTTACTGTCCAAAGTACACACCCACGACAAAAAAAGCTAAATACAAAATTGGAGACCAGGTGAGGGTCAGTAAATTGAAGCGAACGTTCGACAGGGGTTTCACACGAAACTGGAGCACGGAACTTTTTACCGTGGTTCGAGTTTTACACGGAAACCGTCACACGTATATAATAAAGGACAGTGGCGGTGAAATTTTATTGGGGCGCTTCTACGAGGAGGAACTCTCTAAAACTAAATACCCCGACACGTACCTCATCGAGAAAGTTTTGCGCAAGAGAGGCGACAAACTTTTGGTGAAATGGCTGGGACTTCCGGACACGAGTTGGATCGATTCCAACGAAGTGATTCTATGAGTGCGTGGAATGTCGTGAAACGTCTACCTGATTCGGAAAGTCAAACGAAGAAAAGGAACGGCGAATTGCTCCCCGATAGCATACGGTGTCTGATCGTAGGACCTTCGGGGTGCGGAAAGACGACACTGCTCATTGATAATTTTATCCTCTCACCCAATTGGTTAGACTGGGAAAACAGACACCTCTAAGTATTTTCGAAAAGTCTCGAACAAGCGAAATACCAGCAACTTATGAAACTGTACGAGGGACTGGGCATTGCAACTTTCGCATCCGAAATCATTCCACTGGACGATTGTCTCGAGAATTCCGTTGTGGTGTTCGACGACATGATCTTGGAAAATCAAAACGAGATTCGTAATTTTTTCACTCGAGGTCGTCACAAAGGATTGGATTGTTTCTACCTGGCACAAACTTTTTCCAAAATTCCGAAACAGTTACTACGCGACAACGCTAATTTCATATGTTTGTTTCGACAAGACCACACCAATTTAAAACACGCATACGATGATTACGTAGGGGCCGACATAAATTACAATCTATTTTCTAAATTCTGCTCCCACTGTTGGAACAGTGACGGTTTCGGATTCGTGACCATCGACATGACTCGAAAAGCAAACCATGGAAAATATAGGAATAAAATAAACGTTTATCTAGACGTCTCAAAGGCTAACAAGAGGACGATTTCAGATTTGCAACAAGAAGAAAAAAATCCAAAAAAAATCAAAATCGAGAATCTAAAAATTAAATTTGAAAAAACGTTCTTTTTTTTTCAAACGTCTGACAAGCATATATAAAATAACCATTACAACAAAAAGTGAGTGTTAGAAAAAGTGGACAGTCTCAAGCGGGTGACAGCAGAAAACTACGAGAACCGAACGTATAGGCTGAGAATTCGACGTTTCAAAAACGTTTCAACGTATATAGCAAAATGTCAAAACGTCAATTTCAAGAAGACGAAAATCTCAAGTTGCGAGAATACCTCGTAAAGCGCTTCAAAGGTTGGAAATCCGAGAATCGCGGATCCTACGAAGAGAAGAAACGTCAAGATCAACCTGTGATCGATGCCATCAGCGGTCTAGGTAAAGAAATTAAAAGTGTCACGGAGCAAAATAAAAATTTGATCAACGAACTCGTGCCGCTCGCAGCTAAAAGTTACGCCGTACCCACGCCCATTTCGAGCATTCCTTCGACACCGTTCGAACTGAAGGACGTACCGGCACGACGTCGAGCCATAGGTAGCACGTCGTCGTCTTCGGATAAAATCGAGCTGGGACCTTTGGCACGAGACTACCTGAGCACGGGGAAATTCGACAAGGATGAAGTGTTCGGATTGCATCCGAGCATGGAGAGCAACGAAGGCGGCGGTGTGGTTTGGAAGATTGGGAAATCGAAAGTCACCTTCGAAGGCAACGACATTAAAGTTAATTTAGGCGAGAAGGATAGTTGGACCAGGTATCCGGGTACGGTGGGACTGTGGGAACTCGTTGCCAAAAAGCAGCCGAAAGATTACACCGAGGAAGATTACCAGAGTTACAGGGAAATTCTGATCATGACGGATGCCATGTACCAGAACAACGACGCCTCGCAGAATAGGGTGAAATCGAGCAGCGGTGAGAAGTACAGGAATCTCATCAAACCGATTTGGAACGAGGTGAAGAGCGGAAGCGGCGTCAAACGCTACAACACGTTACCCAAAGAATTCGTTTGGGTGGACGACGTGAGGAAGCTCGTGGACCGATTGTTGGTGATAGCCGGCGAAGAGAATGCAGGCAATCGTAATTTCTACAACGAGAAGGTTGGCATCGTGGACATGATCAGCACCAAACTTTCCAACTTCATCGTGAACGACGACAAGGGCATAGGTTACCTCATCAAAATCATCAACACGCTGCCTCCGAGATTCTGGAACGTGGCCGAAGGAAAGGGACTCGTGAACGACATCATCAACAAGTTACCTTTCGAGATGCATCTACCTGGCTACCAGTACTGCGGACCGGGTACCAAACTCGAGAAAAGATTGGAGAGAGGAGACAAGGGTGTGAATCCGTTGGACGCGGCATGCAAAGATCACGACATCGCCTACAACACCACGCAGACGGATCTGGATGCACGTCACGAAGCAGACAGAAAGTTAGAGCACGCAGCTTTCGAAAGATTCGTCAGCAGAGACGCGTCGCTGGGTGAAAGAGTTGCGGCACTGGGTACCACCATCGCCATGAACACGAAACAAAAATTTGGGTGGGGTGTATAAATAAATAACATACAGTAAAAAACAACATGGCTTGCATAACTGATTTGCCGCACGAACTGCTTAGAAAAATATTCAAACAGGCAGTAAACGGAGATTGTGAGGATATAGGGAAACTTTTGATCATAGCTAAAACGACGCCGGAATTTCGAATCCCATGTGAAATGGCTGTCAAGGACCGTCTTCGGGAGATCAGTGGAATGAGGTGCGGTGATCTCGACACTCTTCTTTCGGCCGCAGGGAAAAAATTAAACGAGAGAATGGACGAACTGCACGAGGAGAGGCAGGGGAGAAGACGATACACGGATGATTGGCGCAAGTCTAAACAGGAGACTGAACATATCATAACGCACATCATCGCGTTGTCGGAAGCACGGACTTTCTTCCTCTGTTAAAAAAATAATAATATATACGTGTCAAAAAAAAACTTGATATATAAATCACACACATCGTGAAAAAAATAATCTTCGGTGTATATATAAATAACACACATTGTGAAAAAAAATTCTATAACACCCTGAAAATTTTTCTCCTTCGATATGACTGGACAAAATGACTGATCTCCAAGCATTAAAACAAATGCTAAATTTGTCAGTCGAGTATGTAAAAATTCAGGAATTGGAAGTCGGCAAACCTTACACGATAACTTCCGGTTCAATCGTTTCTACCCAGTATGGTCCCAAGGTGCGTCTGTTGCTCGACGGACAATACAGTCTATTTTTACCAGATCGATACGCTAACATGTTATCCGACGAGAAGCTAGCTATCTTAATCGAGAACAAAACTCGAATCGTGTACAAGGGGACAAAGGAACTTCTTGGTAAGAAAACGAAGCACGTAATAGAATTTGTGTAACGGGGCTGCGCGGAGTATATATAAAATAACATACCTTGAAAAAAAATTACACGAAACAAAAAAAAAATCTCGGAACATATATATATAAATAACATACCTTGAAAAAAAAACTTACACGAAACAAAAAAAAATCTCAGAACATATATATATATAAATAACATAACGTGAAAAAAAATTACACGAGAGGGAAACAAAAAAAATCTCGAAACATATTTATATATATAAATAACATACCTTGAAAAAAAAAATTACGCGAAACAAAAAAAATCTCAGAACATATATATAAATAACATACCGTGAAAATAACATATAGAGCATCAACATGAAGCCCAAGGGTGTCGTGTACCAGATACCATATTCGAATCTGAAAAATCTAGGTGCCCTGGATGGGTTACTCACCAAGAAACAACGCGAGAAGAAACGTTCTTGCTTGACGAAAGGACACGGAATGAAATTACTTCTCAGCACACCACAATTGAGACGGTTGCAGCGTTCGCGGAAACAGCAAAAGATCGGAGGTTTCATATTCAGCATCCCGGCCATCCTGGCAGCATTGGGGGCCGTTGGAAGTTTGGCCGGCGGTAGCGCCGCCATCGCGAAAACCGTCATCGACTCGAAGAAGAACAAGGCGGAATTGGAAGAACAGAAACGTCACAACCTGGCCATGGAGAAGAAAGGGGGGAAGGGCGTAATGAAAAAGTTTAGAAAAAAGAAACAGCACTCACCAACCGAGACATTGAATCTTTGATCAAACCATTACAAATCAAACACTTCAGAGGAGTTTTCATGTCCGACTTGTTACCATCAACCGTTAAAAGAAGAGAATGTGGAGTAGTCAACTTGGACAGTCAAGAAAATCCAGGCACGCATTGGATATGTTACCACAAAAATGATAACAAAGTATTCGTTTTCGATTCTTTCGGAGGTGTTCCACCTACAAATTTAGTTCATTATCTGAAAACGAACAAAACCTATATATACTACAACGACGAACGCATTCAAAATTTCGGAGACGTGAACTGCGGTCATCTCTGCCTCTCCGTGCTCGCGTTTCTCTCTAAAATAAATAAGACACAGGTGGAAGATTTCAACAAAGCTTTGTGGAACCTGAAACAGCATCACGACGATGGGCGTGTTCCATCTCACGAGCGAATCTTCGATCTTGAAACTCACGCTGCACGACGACATCGTCTATCCTAAATCCGTAGCTCTGCGTGCATTCTACAGCATGTACCTCATACCTAACGTCACGCAGCACAACAACAAAATTAGCGTTGGAAGCGAACATATCGTCGTCACGCCAGGTCAATACAATCTTTCTACTTTGCAAGCTCAGTTACCCAAAGGCACGTACCTTTCTCAAAATTCGGTCACGCACAGAGTCCAAATCGTATCGGCGACGGAGACCGTGGACCTGGGCACCATGGGAGAACTTTTAGGTTTCGAGAACGACACAAAACTCGAAGCTGGAATCAAGCACGTAGCAACCAACATTCCTAAATTTCTAGCCATAGAGACTCTGAACATTCACTGCAACGTGGCGGAAGGCATGATCACGAAATCCTTAGGAAGTCACAAGCAGACGGGAATCATAGCCACGTTCAAACCAAGTTCCGAATTCATGGAACCGATCATCTACACACCCTCTTCGCCGATCTATTTTCCAGTATGTCGCAACCGCATAGACGACATAGAGTTGGTGGTGACGAACGAGAAAGGAGACGTGGTGGATTTCGCAGGTGCAACGACCACTGCCATCGTGGAGATCAACGTATAATAAATAACACACATAGTGAAAAAAAATGGAGCAGATCGAAAGTTACGAATTGCAATCTTTTCCTCCCAACCGTCGCACGTTCGCCAATTTGAACGAAGCGAACCTGGAGATCGAATACGACGTGGACGTAGGCGACGGATTCGTTCATCCTCACAGAGCGGACCTCTACCTTCAATTCGACGTGGTGAAGAAGGAAAGCGGAGAAGCGTTTCCCGCAGCAGCAAATTTGATACTTGTGGACAACTTCGTGCCTCACCTGTTCTCGCAGGTGGAGGTGAGGAAACACAACACCGTCATCGACAGAATAGATTATCCAGGCATCACGTCGACGGCAGTGGGAACTTTGAAATTATCCAAAACGGACGCAGCGTACTATCAAGCGGGAGGATTCGAAGCGGGAACGAAAATATCGACGAGAAATCACACGGTGCTCTTTCCCATGCGTCTGCTTCCCGGTTTCTTCTCGGACTACAAGGAGATCATGTGGAAGGGAGGACTGAGAGTCACGTTTCGAAGAGCGGCCAACGACAACGACGCACTGATGCGATACACCAACTTGAACGCCGACGGCACGCCGATAGCCAAAACATTACCCGAAGCAGCCAAGTGCGTCATCCGGAGCATGGAATTGAGAATGCCGATCGTGGAATACGAGACGAACTACGCCCTCAAGTACAAAGCCGAGATATTGAAAAGTCCGCAGGTGCCGATTCACTTTCACGGTTACCAGTGCGTGCAGAAGATAGCGTCCGGAAGTCACATGGAATTCGACGTGACGACGCAGTTCAACAACATACAGTTCGACATGCCAGATTTCGTCGTAGTGCTCTTTCAGACCGGGCGCGATAAGAATCAGGAAAAAGATTCCAGCAAATTCGACGACTGCAAGATCAAGAACGTTTATCTCAAGAATGGTAGGAACGAAGTGTTCCCGCGCGAGAATTACAACCTCGACATGACCAAAGACGATTACCTCAAACTTTACGAAGCTTACACCGCTTACAAAAGGGTAACGGAGGGAAACGTGGACATGTACTACACGCCCAGCGAATTCAAAACCCACAGGCCGATGTTCGTCATCAATACCACAAAAAGAAAGCAGGTGGTGGTCAACGATCGCACCAACATCAAGATCGTCTGCGAGTTACACGACGCGCTACCTGCCGATACTCTATGCAGCGTCATCCTGATTGCAGAGAAGTCCTTCGCGTACGACGTGAAGAACGAGAGGGTGACGGAACAGTTTTAAAATTCATAAAAAAATTGCCACATACTAAAAAAAAATCAACAAGGTTATATAAAATATAATGTAAGTTAGTTCGGTGTGCAAATAAAAGAAAATGATAGGTCACTGAAGATCGTACAAAAAAATCGTAAGATAGGTTAAGTTATATCACGTAAGATCGTGATCGAGTAAGATGTTGGCAACATTGCGAGAAAATAAGGCTTGTGTCTTACAAGAGCAAACCATTAAGTCGAGCCCCACTTTCGGTTGGTGAACTCTCTCTCCATTTGGGTCTACTACAGTTCGGTGTGCAAATAAAAAGAATAAATGATAGGTTAAGTTATATCACTGAAGATCGTAAAAAAAATCGTAAGATAGGTTAAGTTATATCACGTAAGATCGTGATCGAGTGAGGTGTTGGCAACACTGCGAGAAAATGAGGCTTATGCCTTACAAGAAAAAAAACCATTAAGGCGAGCCTCACCGAGCCTCACTTTCGGTTGATGAACTCTCTCCATTTGGGTCTACTAAAAAAAAAACAATTATTATTTTTGTTTGTTTGCTTGCATCACAATACAGGCACGCGCGCATATGTGTGTGTGCGACAGAGAGAGGTTTACAAAAGGTCACGATATATAAACATTGGTCCCGGGACTTGGAAAAAAAATTACGATAAGGTGCATTCATCCTTCAAGGATGAGAGAGTGCATTTACTCATCACGCTGTGTCAGCGCAATAAATGAGGCGCGGAACGTGGAAAGAAAATGAGTTTTTTTTTTAAAGTTTTTTGATGCTGTTTTCATCGCTGTGAAACATCGTCAGCGCAATGAATGAGGCGCGGAACGTGGAGAGAAGGCGAGTTTTTCTTTTTTGAGGTTTTGGTGAACCCCAAATGAGTAAAGTGAGTTTTTGATGTTTTGGTGCTGTTTTCTACGCTGTGAAACATCGTCAGCGCAATAAATGAGGCGCGGAACGTGGAGAGAAAGTGAGTTTTTGAGGTATTTTTGAACACCAATTGAGGGCTTTGAACCGGTCTGATTACACTACTAGTAGGTCAAAGCATGTAGAGGCTCTCGTGTAGTTTAGCACGTAATAATAAAAAAAAAGATAGGTTAAGTTATATCACGTAAGATCGTGATATACCTACCAAGTGTGAGTGGGAGAAAAGGGAAATTTTACTAAAACATCGCTAAACGCTAAAACATCGACAAAAAATTGTCAAAATATGTTAAAAACTGATATTCAATTGATAAAAAAAAGAGGCTACAAATGCATTCGTACCAAGAACGAGTGGGAAAAAAGGGAAAAAAGGGAAATTTTACTAAAACATCGCTAAACGCTAAAACATCGACAAAAAATTGTCAAAATATGTCAAAAACTGATATTCGATTGATAAAAAAAGAGGCTACAAATGCACTCGTACCAAGTACTACTTTGAAACGCTCCAATTACACTACTGACATGGAAAATTATTCTGTGACACAGCTAGTATGGTGGGATCCATGAGTATTACCGTGCAAATTGTCCATCACCATGTTCGTGCACTTTATTTGACCCAATAAGAGCTTCAAGAATGAAAAGAAAACTCAAAACCAGGGTTGTTAAAGGTTCTATTGGGTTCCGCTGCAGGACTGGAACATTTTTTTCTCGCACAATATAAACTCGGTCCAAGTTGCGTATTGTTCCATTGAAAAATAGTTCCTGGACCCTATTTTAATTGTTCCTGAAAAAGGTTCCTGAACTGTATTTAAATTCATTCAGAAAAAAAGGTTCCTGGACCGTGTTTAAATTGATCTGGAATAAAGGTTCCTGGACCGTGTTTAAATTGATCTGGAATAAAGGTTCCTGGACCGTGTTTAAATTGATCGGGAATAAAGGTTCCTGGACCGTGTTTAAATTGATCGGGAATAAAGGTTCCTGGACCGTGTTTAAATTGATCGGGAATAAAGGTTCCTGGACCGTGTTTAAATTGATCGGGAATAAAGGTTCCTGGACCGTGTTTAAATTGATCGGGAATAAAGGTTCCTGGACCGTGTTTAAATTGATCGGGAATAAAGGTTCCTGGACCGTGTTTAAATTGATCGGGAATAAAGGTTCCTGGACCGTGTTTAAATTGATCGGGAATAAAGGTTCCTGGACCGTGTTTAAATTGATCGGGAATAAAGGTTCCTGGACCGTGTTTAAATTGATCTGGAATAAAGGTTCCTGGACCGTGTTTAAATTGATCGGGAATAAAGGTTCCTGGACCGTGTTTAAATTGATCGGGAATAAAGGTTCCTGGACCGTGTTTAAATTGATCGGGAATAAAGGTTCCTGGACCGTGTTTAAATTGATCGGGAATAAAGGTTCCTGGACCGTGTTTAAATTGATCGGGAATAAAGTTTCCTGGACCGTGTTTAAATTGATCGGGAATAAAGGTTCCTGGACCGTGTTTAAATTGATCTGGAATAAAGGTTCCTGGACCGTGTTTAAATTGATCGGGAATAAAGGTTCCTGGACCGTGTTTAAATTGATCGGGAATAAAGGTTCCTGGACCGTGTTTAAATTGATCGGGAATAAAGGTTCCTGGACCGTGTTTAAATTGATCGGGAATAAAGGTTCCTGGACCGTGTTTAAATTGATCGGGAATAAAGGTTCCTGGACCGTGTTTAAATTGATCTGGAATAAAGGTTCCTGGACCGTGTTTAAATTGATCGGGAATAAAGGTTCCTGGACCGTGTTTAAATTGATCGGGAATAAAGGTTCCTGGACTGTATTTAAATTCATTCAGAAAAAAGGTTCCTGGACCGTGTTTAAAATGATCGGGAATAAAGGTTTTTGGACCGTGTTTAAATTGATCGGGAATAAAGGTTCCTGGACCGTGTTTAAATTGATCGGGAATAAAGGTTTCTGGACCGAATGAAATACTTTACAGATAAAAAGGTTCTATATTGTCCAGAACTCATTTACGCTTGCTGATTTTCTCTCCTGGGCCGGAATTGAATTTATTTAAAATTCCTGTACCTTTCTTAACAACCCTGCTCAAAACAAGCTGTTGACAACTTCTGCACCAGCATACATAAAAATCCTTCGCTTAAAACCACATAGGATGTAAGAGAAAAATTAATGAAAATAGTCTTGGACAATTTGTATGGTAATACCCATGGATCCCACTGTACAAACATAATGTTTCTCTTGTCCATTCTCCGTGGTGGAGTGGTTAGAACAGCAAGCTACGACGCCAGGAATTCTGGGTTCGAATCACTCCCTGGGCATGGGTGTTGAGTGTCAAAATCAATTCAAAATCAGTGTCAAAACTTCATCATGTTATCACTCATCCTCGTCGTCGCGATTAGCCATATTTACAGAAAAGCAATGCTAAATAGCCAAAAACAAAAGCAAACGAAATACCATCTAAGCCACTTACTTCAGCTTGTTTCCCACCCTCTGCAAGCCTCCTCCCTGGAATTTGTTGATGGGCCACCCCCAGCACTTGGTGTCGTTCAGCGGGGTGTCGAAGCAGACGACCACGAAGCCCTCGATGAAGACGTCCACTGCGAAGGGCCAAAGGGTCTCTCTCGACGTCACCTCCACGTCTATCTGAAACAGTGTTGCCAACAACCTGATTAGAAAATTTACTGTGTGAACTCTGAAATTGTGCGTTAGATCTATTGCAATAATAATAAGTTATCACTATTTTCGGATGACAATTTTTTGTGCATCTAGTTTAACTGTTTTGAAGTTATTGACTGTAGTTAAGTAATGTAATGAAATTCTTCCGTAAAGTTAATTAAAACCAATGAAAAGGGTTCAAAGTGGCGATTGCAAAAGTCTCAGAGGAACAACAGTAATCATAACTGGAACTGAGTTACCTTTTAAAGTAACGATAACTTGAACTGAGTTACTTTTTAGAGTAACAATAACTTGAACAGAGTTAGCTTATAGAGTAACAATAACTTGAACGAAGTTAGCTTTTTGAGTAACAATAACATGAACAGAGTTATTTTTAGAGTAACAATAACTTGAACAGAGTTAGTTTTTAGAGTAGCAATAACTTGAACAGAGTTAGCTTTTTGAGTAAAAATAACTTGAACAGAGTTAGTTTTTAGAGTAACAATAACTTGAACAGAGTAACTTTTTAGAGTAACAATAACTTGAACAGAGTTATTTTTAGAGTAACAATAACTTTAACAGAGTTACTTTTTAAAGTAACAATAAGTTGAACAGAGTTACTTTTTAGAGTAACAATAACTTGAACAGTTACTTTTTAAAGTAACAATAACGAACAGTTACTTTTTAAAGTAACAATAACTTGAACAGTTACTTTTTAAGAGTAAAAATAACTTGAACAGAGTTTGTTTTTAGAGTAACAATAACTTGAACGGAGTTAGTTTTTAGGGTAACAATAACTTGAACAGAGTTAGTTTTTAGAGTAATAATAACTTGAGCAGAGTTAGTTTTTAGAGTAACAATAACTTGAACAGAGTTAGCTTTTAGAGTAACAATAACTTGAACAGAGTTAGCTTTTAGAGTAACAATAACTTGAACAGAGTTAGTTTTTAGAGTAGCAATAACTTGAACAGAATTAGCTTTTAGAGTAACAACGACTTCAACAGAGTTAGCTTTTAGAGGCAATAACTTGAACAGAGTTAGCTTTTAGAGTAACAATAACTTGAACAGAGTTAGCTTTTTGAGTAACAATAACTTGAACAGAGTTATTTTTAGAGTAAAAATAACTTTAACAGAGTTACTTTTTAAAGTAACAATAAGTTGAACAGAGTTACTTTTTAGAGTAACAATAACTTGAACAGTTACTTTTTAAAGTAACAATAACGAACAGTTACTTTTTAAAGTAACAATAACTTGAACAGTTACTTTTTAAGAGTAAAAATAACTTGAACAGAGTTTGTTTTTAGAGTAACAATAACTTGAACGGAGTTAGTTTTTAGGGTAACAATAACTTGAACAGAGTTAGTTTTTAGAGTAATAATACCTTGATCAGAGTTAGTTTTTAGAGTAACAATAACTTGAACAGAGTTAGCTTTTAGAGTAACAATAACTTGAACAGAGTTAGCTTTTAGAGTAACAATAACTTGAACAGAGTTAGTTTTTAGAGTAGCAATAACTTGAACAGAGTTAGCTTTTAGAGTAACAACGACTTCAACAGAGTTAGCTTTTAGAGGCAATAACTTGAACAGAGTTAGCTTTTAGAGTAACAATAACTTGAACAGAGTTAGCTTTTTGAGTAACAATAACTTGAACAGAGTTAGTTTTTAGAATAACAATAACTTTAACAGAGTAACTTTTTAGAGTAACAATAACTTGAACAGAGTAACTTTTTAGAGTAACAATAACTTGAACAGGGTTATTTTTAGAGTAACAATAACTTTAACAGAGTTATTTTTTAAAGTAACAATATGTTGAACAGAGTTACTTTTAGAGTAACAATAACTTGAACAGTTAATTTTTAGAGTAACAAGTTAAACCGAGATATTTTTTGGAGTAACGAGATCTAGAACAGAGTTACCATTTAGAGTAACGATAATTGGAACCTAGTTACTTTTTAGAGCAACGATGACTGCAACAGGGTTAATTTTTATAATTATGATAAATGGAACGGAGTTACATTTTAAAGAAATTATTAAAGTCAATTTTTCAATAACTGGCCTTAACTTTGATAGAATATATAGGTTAAGATGCTTAGTGGTTCAAGGCGCCGATGACCTTGGAAGTAACACCGTACCTGAGAAGTTGTGTGGGGTGGCACCATCGTGTTGAAGCTCACCACCATCTCTTCCGTCCCGGTTGCGTGGTCGCTGGGGACGTACCTCCTGTGGTTGCCCAGGTAGACGTCGCCGTAGTTCACGTTGCCCGGATCGTAGAGGCAGGGCACGGGCACACGGAAAGAGTACTGCTTCTTGCAGAACATGGTCCTGCTGGCCTTCCACTCGTACACGTTGTCAACGGTGAACTGCAAGACAGAATGACTACGTTCAAATTGCGACCGGTTATAGCTATATATATGGAAACCTCAATTTTTTTTCCATAATTTCCTTAGTAATTACATACCATTAGTGTCGTAACGTATCGGTTGGATTATATTATGTGTGTGGGGGAGGAGGGGTTTCCAGTTCACCACACCAACAGGGGCCATGCGCCACATCGCAGCAATATTTTGGTTCCATTTAAATATTAGGCGCATCCAGAAAGTACGTTTCGTAATCGCCCACAGGTGGCAGGCCATGCGTATTGAAACCGGTTTTGCGCATGCGTGAGAGGCACATGCCCTGGCTAGTGAATGTCCTAGAAGACGCCTCCCGAAAGTCCTCAGTAGCGTCGCGGCAGTGATGAAACATGGCTGCTCTTATTCCATCTCCCGCCGCTTGCGAGGTTCGTTCGGTGATCAAGTTCTTGAACGCACAAAGCATACAACCGATCGAAATTCATGGGCGCGAAAAGTGATGTGCACTGTGTTCTGGGACAGACAAGGCATTCTGCTCATCGAGTTTCTACCCAGAGGTGAGACTGTGAACGCTAACCGTTACTGTGAACATTGGGGACATTGCGACGAGCCATTCAGAAAGCGACGCGGTAAGCTCAGTGCCGAAGTGATCTTGATGCACGACAATGTGAAGCCGCATATGGCTAGGCGCACTGCAGCCCTTCTGGACAGATTCGGTTGGGATGTGTTCGATCATCCATCGTACAGCCTGGATCTCGCTTCCAGTGATTACCACCTGTTCTTGCACCTGAAAAAGTTCCTGTCCGGTCAACATTTTCACAGCCACGAAGAGGTTCAGACGGCTGTCACACAGTGGTTCGGCGCCCAGGCGGCGGACTTCTACGACGCAGGTATATAGAAGTTGGTCGCACGCTATGACAAGTGCCTGAATTCTGGTGGGAATTATGTTGACCAGTAACTGGACAAGTGTTGTATCTGTGGCAATAAAGTATTGAATCAAATAATGTTTCCTTTTTGTGCACGACTCCAGGGAAACTTACTTCCTGGATGCGCCTAACAGATACAATTCAGAATTGGCACATGTAATTATTATTGGGAAATTTATGCGAGAAGTTAAACATTATAAAAACTACTGCGAGAAATTCCGAACTAAAATGCAGGAGCTATTATATTTTGCTTTTTTTCGTCGTTTTTCTATGTCGTCAGTCTAATCGCGAAGATGGATCGACCACAAGGAAAAAAACCTTGGGACGAAAAGTCCCCGCGCAGCTTTCCCTTCTTCCCTCCACCTCGGGCTACAAGGAAGCATGGTCAACTCTCCCATAGCCCCTACTCGCGGGGATACGGTGCACAGGAGACGCGGGTCTGCAAAAAAAAAAAAGTAAAAGTGCTCCCCTGTGCATAGCACCACGCCATGAAGGCGTATAGGGGGTGTGGGGGTCTGCGCAGGTTGTTTTGCTCGTGGTTCCACTATACTATCATCGTAATCTTCTTTACTGACTCTACCGATAGCTTTGTATGTTGTCTCTAAGTTGGTATGTTGTATTATTATTCATTAAGAAACTTAACCATATATATTCGTCAGTTGTTCACTATGCAGCGTTTCAAACTCAATTTTTCATTATTAATATTATTACTAGGGCTAGGATTTTTATGACTTAGCATATATTTTTTTTGGTAAGGGTGATGTGTTCCCTAAATATATAGAAATTCATATTATGAAGACACTAATTAAATTAGGGGTGCTTCTTAAGGGCATATTTAGGCATTTCTGCATGATATTTTGATGAATTTTCGGTCACATTCAGCATATTTTCGCTTTTTCAAGAAATATAGTTATTTTCGAAGTGGATTTGTTCTTACTTCCAAATTCACACGGTTTTCTTTTACTGCAGCAAAATCTTTTTCATTTTCATTTGAAAATGTACAGAAAATACTCATTGTGGATTGCAACTTAGGGCCCATAAAGTGAACTAAAAATAGTACGAAAGTGAAAATATCTCAGCATTTAGATATTGATTTTTGAAACAGTCCAGTTATAAGGGCATATTTTTCAAATTATAGTGCATATTTTGTACTATTTTAGGTCATAAGAGCATATTTTATTTTGCATATTTTGCTGATTTTTAGGTCATAAAAAGCCTAGCTCTAATTATTACTATTGAATTCAGGATTTCTGGACGCTAGAAACTGCAAAAATAATCAAAACGAAACAGAAATACGAAGAAAAGTACAATATTAGAGACGCTAGAAGCAACAAATATTTTAAAGAATTACTTGTAATGAAAAATGTACATTGAAATATCACTCACACGAAATTTAACACCTTCATAGCCTAATATTTACTTTCAAGTCACAGGATGAACGGAACTTCGCAACGATAGAAACAATAAGCAATCATTATCCAACAATCACAACAATTGATTTTAGTATCTTCGGTTAAAGAGAAGACATACTTACAGTCTTTTCGAACTCATATGCCACTGACGTGTTCTTATTGTTGTGGTAGAACATGGTGATGGTTTCTGATAAGTCTAAAGTGTCCATGGTGCTCTTGGTGAAGTATTGCGGAAATGTGTTGGAAATTTGAATGTGGTACCTGCAATTAGACCACACAGTATAAACATTTCCCCATTGACACTCTTCAACGTTAAGGGTCATTCCATGTCGAACCATCCAGGTCATGTCACCCACCATCTCAAATTTTGATGATTTTCTGAGCTACCTACACATACAATTCTGGGGAAATTGAAAGGAGGGAGCAATTCATGAAATCGCTGTTGAAGATAATTTGTTTTTCTTAAAAAATACACAAAACTGTACATAAAAATACAATGTTATTGATACACTCATCTGTAACCTTATTCAAAGTAAAGCTTACACTATTCCCCACAAAAGAAAACAAATTTGATACAGCAAACCTGAGGAAGGATATTTACTTATCGATTGACTTCCTTTATTTTACTTCGCTTCTTGTGCCACTTTTGGTTAATTTGCGAAGATGGGAATGAGTGTGATATGATAAAATTGATCAATGGACACTCATGAACATCCATGCCCAGGCCAGGATTCGAACTCGGGACTGCTGGCGTCGTAGCGCCAGTTACTAGCCAGTCCGGCAGGGAAGAATCGATCATTTATAACCTAATGCGTGTCATTCAAAGTGAATCCGCGTGTGGCATACACGTAGATGTGCACAGAGAACTGAAACAGAGAAATGCACTTAGCAGGACTTCACTCTACGAACGCACTATTTATCATAGTGCTAACCCGCTCTCGCAGTTTATCACGCAAGATTCCCTACGCCGTCCTCTCATTCAGTAATATACATCTTACCTGAGCTACAAGCGCACTATTTAGCATAGTGCTAACCCGTCCCCGCAGTTTATCACGCAGAGGTCCCTCCCTATACATAGGGCGCTATCTCTCTCTGTTTATTTCTATGCAGCCATTTGGCTCTGTGTAACTCTATACAAAAAACTGTCTCAATCCATCCGGTCTTGTATATGAGAGAGCGCATCAAGTCCAAAGCCGGTATATATACACCTCCGACAAACTGGTCCACCCCCAACGACCGGGGATAGACCTATTGCTACATTTCAAACAGGAAAGCCGTTGAGGAACACAACCGTTGGCTTCCCCGACTCAAAGCAACCTAGGCCAGAGCATTTACAAATATCCAAACTTTTACATATAGAGTCACTCGGGAGAGTATGCCCATCGGGGTCAAATGCCCATCCCCTCTTATCTCACGCAACGTTAATGTTATGGCAACTCTGCGACTCTTGTTTGAAAGTGCCCTCCGTGGTGAGACGAGGCAGCAGGTTTGGAGCTTGTGAGAAGAATCTGAAGCCATTCAGGGTTAATTTCATGATGTAAGAAGACAATTTTTGAGGTAATGGTTTTTTGGACGTTACTGTATTAACAGTGTGCAATAGTATTCCCAAGATAGAAAGAAACTGAATTATATTTGATGTAAAGATCAAGAGTCAGGGGAACATATCTGCAGAGTGAAACTGCCGCATGATGCTCAGAGTTGCCAACCCAGTGATTCAATTTTTCTGCTTGTAGCTGTGGGGTGATATGCCCACAGAAATTAAGTACAATATGGCCATGGGCATTACTATGATAAGAAAGGACCACAATGTGAATGGATCCAGTGTATTCGTTGTACATGTGCATGAAATATGAACCAAATTCAGGTCCATGTGTCCAAATTGCAATTCAATTTCTCACAAATGTAAACAGTAAAAGAGGCTACGGTAAATTCAAAATAAATATTGTTAGAAACGCTATGCTTGTCTGTACAAATGATGTTCAGTTTATGCAACAAACGTTAATAATCTTCCAGTTAATGATGTGTATTATTTTCCTTTAAATAGGTCATGTCAAGTATTACAACAATTGTTTCTTGGATTGGGCATTTTACTCCTAATGGGTGAGCATTTTATCCTGAACACGGGGTGATTTGTCCAAATTGACGTTCATCTGTTTATTTCTCTCTGGTTCTTTTGTTATAATACTTACAGTAATAAAACTTATAGGTAACAACAACAAAACGTGTAGCTATCATTTGACATAATTTTCATTGCGACACTCCTTCATTTCGCGAAGCTACAAACCGCCCCCCAAAAAAATTGGGCGTATTTCCCCGAGTGACTCTAATCCGTATATTTCCATTTTGCAGCTGTGTGCGTTAAAACCATACAGCAATATTATATATATTTACTAATATAGTTACATGCAAGTCAGGCCCGTAGCCAGGCAGGGGCCAGGAGGGCTCAGTTCCTTCTGAAACTGCCTTCACCCCCCCCCCCTCCCCGGCATTGACATTAGGCAAAACTATTTTGTGTAATTTGTTTGCAGTGTAGAGTGAAAATGTAGACAGCAGATATTATATTGCTCACAACTTTGGTGAAGGATAAATTCACAGAACATGAACAACAGCTAATACATTTGTTCAATTTATTTATAAAGAGAAGTGCAAGTAGCGGCAAGTATTTAGCAGATTATCTTCTCTAGACTCTAGAGAGTTTTTCACAGGGGAGATTCTTAATCTGTACCTTTCCTGTCCCTGTTGCAATCTGCGACTTTAAAGTAATCATGCAAATTCCATCCGCATCTGCGCCAAAGGTCAACAGGTCCCACGTTTTCGGAACGAAGGGGAGTTTCATTGATTCGGCCGGGGGTGGACTGTACTGTAGGCACTATGATTGAATATTGTGCATTTTTTTCTTGTGTGATATAAATATCTGTTCCATCAAAAGTAGTATAGTGTGTGTGCAGTAAGGGAATTATTTCAGTAACAGTCAAAACTTCAAAAATCCTTGTTTTAAAAGATATAGAAAAATTGTAATATTTTTTATGAAATTTCTATTTTTTTATAACTTAATGACCACCTCCTCCCACACATAATTTCTTCATAATCTTGAATTTTATTTCATTTTTTTTATTTTAATCTGTATTTCTTGGGATTATGTGCTACACCAGCAACAATTGAAACTCGCCCAGCGATAAATTCAATTCAATTTACCTTCATTTAATACTCTTAAACTTTTGAAAATTGGACTTGGTTTACAAAGCCCCCTCTGATAACTCGTGAACCCCCCTGGAGATTAATTCTAGCTACGGGCCTGATGCGAGTTCAAATTATACTTACTTCTCTATTTCGGGATCTGTGAATAACCTTCCGTATGGATCAAACGTTATCTCCTTGCCAATCTCTTGCTGTATTTGCTTGATGTAAGAGTCTACGATTTCATCAAAGTCAACATCCTTTCTCCTGTCCCCTGTAGGAGTAAACATTGCCAAGTTAATGTTTCATAATCAGTACAAAACATTCACTGCTGTTCAATTTTTTACTACACCAAGTGAACCTATGCGCAGCACCTCCCCGATGGCGCAATGGTAGCGTCGTCGCCTTGTAATCAAGACGTCCCGGGTTTGATACCCGGTGGAGGCTCATAGTGGTTTGGATCCCACTTTAAAGTGTGTCCAGTCCTTACTGTGCATAAACTGGACTTAAAACACCAACTAAATCAATCAATCGAATCTATGCGCCATACTGACAGATTAACAGCCAAGGTACAGTATTTCATTAACTGATTAACCAACAAAATGTTACGAAACGCTGCATATTCTTAATTAACAGGTTTTCAACGATTTAAATTTAAAATTGTATTTGTGTTTAATACTTCGATGAATATTCAAGTAGTGCAGGGGTGACCAAACAACGATACGTGAGCTACTCCTTCAAATTCAAATTCAATGGTAGTTATCGGAACTAACTTATGTTTGTTGAGTGAATATTGCTATAAAAAGGTAAATTGAGTGGCAAGTCAACTTAATTATCTATCTGGTAACTGATAGAAAAATTTAATTTAATTTTTTAAATATTTGTGTAATTTATTTTCATCCGTCCTTTGTCCATCCTTCATCATTAAAATATCTCTTAACCAATTTTATTTTTGCTTTTTGGCAGTCTTGTGTACAAAATGTTGGAAATTAAAGACGTTCTACAAGTTAAAATAAAATCGGTCATTAATATGAAAACATTTGGTGTGGATATGTGAAATGAAAGGAAAAAATTACATTACGACCTAAATATGAATATGTACACGTATTTCTTAAGTATGCCGTGATAACCGTCGCTGCGCTTAAAGTTGCAGAACAATTATCGATGCAAATAAAATTGCGTAATTAACGATAACTGTTATAATTAAAATAAATACAATACAGGCGCAGAAAATCTCACTACTTCCATCACCATTTTTAGTACTTATTATTTCTCGTTGCTATGGTTAGAGCAATTTGATTTCTTGTATTTCATACAGCGTGATAAGATGATTACAACAATATATATACAGTGTGTCCGAGAAAAAATATACCAATAAAGAATTCAAATAACTCAACAATCGTTAACGATAGAAATGTCAAATTACGTTTATTTGGAAGAGGGAAGAAAGGAATTTTTTTACCACCAGAAGGAAAAAAATCGTAACATAATTAAGCGCATGCGCGGCTTTGTTCGTGAGTAGGCTGTACAATGGCACCTTTTACCGTTCGTCAGAAAGTTGAGTGCTGCTTTTGGTTTGCAGAATTGAAGTCTCCTGTAACGGTACAAAGAAGATTCCGGCAACAATATGGACAGGAAGCACCAGAACGTCTTATTTTTTTCATGAGAACAATTAAATTTCTTGATATTTGACAATGTCTGCTTTGTTGTTATCTTCTTTCCGTCCATAGACATCAAAATTGTATAATTGTTTTTCACAGCATCAACTACATAGGGTCCAAGCCATAATTCCATAAACTTATGAATTTTCTTGTTAATTGCACTACTATGTTCATGATTTTTCACTAAAACAATATCACCTGGGACTATATTTAATTTATTTGCATCACACACAATAGGTTTGGACTTATATCTTTCTTTAATACGTGCTTTGGCGATAAAACACTTGTGTTTCCAAGGCACAAACTTTAAATCATCTGGCCAGTTAATTTGATTGAGAATTGAATCCTTTAATTCGTGATGAAGGAAAAGTTCACTAGGTGTGAAACCTGTTATTTCCGAAACTGAATTATTTAGAAGTTCTGTTACATGATTCAAATATTTTGCCCAGTCCTAATGATTTTGTGAAGTATATAATCGTAACAATCGTATTAACTCTTTGTTGTACCTTTCCACAGGATTTGCGAAAGACGAATAAACTGACGTGGTGATATGTTTTATGTTACAATCATCCATATATAACTTCCACTCTTGTGATTTAAATTGGGAACCGTTATCTGATAATATTACCTTACATGCTGGATAGTGGTAAAAATACTGGAGCTTGAATTTGTTAATTATTTCACGTGACGTTACCTTCCTTAACGGATATGCCATTAAAAATTTGGACATCGTGTCAACTATTGTTAATATGTAACTATATCCTTGTGATTTGGGTAACGGTCCAACAAGATCTATTGATAACATATCGTGTGGAGTAGTAGAATATACATGCAATTCATCCTTACTAATTTTTGTGTGAGCTTGTTTAGTTTTTGCGCATGTTAAACAGTCGTTCAAATACTGCTTGATACTAACTTTCATTTTAGGCCAATAATATAATCTTCTGCACTTATTATATAGTTTATAGTATCCAAAGTGACCTTGTAAGTCATGTAATTTATGAAGAATTTTAGTTACAACAACAATAGGTACTACAAGTTTCCACTTGTCCTCTTTCAAGTGTTTCAGGAATAATATATTATCTTGAATCGAATATTGCCTTTTTATATTCTTTGACAAATTCCCATTTTGTAACTTTTGTACAATTGCACGGCAATAAGAATCCGAATTTTGACTTTCTTGCCAAAATGTTACACTATCTTCGTCAAGAAAATCAAAACTTATGTTCTTTACATATAGTTCAGATAGAGTTGGAAAACCTGTACTTAAATCAGGATATCTGCTTAAAGCATCTGCAGCTTCATTAGATTTTCCAGGCACGTGATGTACGTTATAATCAAACATTTGTAATTTCAAACTCCAACGATTTAATCGTGGATTCAAAGTTTTAGTAGATTCTAGCCAAGATAAAGATTTGTGATCGGTAAACAATTTCACCATAGTTCCAGCTATGTAAATGTAGAATTTTTCAAAAGCAAATAATATTGCTAAGCATTCAATATAGTGAGTATTGTATGATAACTCATTGCCTTTAAGAGATCTGCTAGCGTATTGAATTATACGTGGTCCTTCTTCAGAATTTTCAGTTGAGTCTTGCCATAGAACAGCTCCTATTCCTTTCTTTGAACCGTCTGTGTTGACATTGAAAGGTTTCGTGAAATCTGGTTGATACAAAGCCTTTGGAGATATCAGTAACTTGCGGAGCTTTTCAAAAACTGAAGCATGAACATCATTCCATTGCCATTTTGATTCCCTTTTCATCAGATCATACAAGGGCTGTGCCATTTCAGCAAATCCTTCAATAAACTTTCGCCTCCAATTAGCCAATCCTAAGAACCTTCTCAAGGAGAGTTTGTTTCTTGGAATTGGAAAATTAATAATTGCTGAATTCTTTGCAGGATCAACCATAATTTTATCACCAGACACTATGTGCCCAAGGAAGCAGATTTCTTTGTAAGCAAACTTACATTTGGAAAATTTAATAGACATGTTGACTGACACCTTTTATCTTTTGTAAAACTTCTAAATGTTGCATATGTTGAGACCAATCTTTGCTGAAAATTAGAATATCATCCAAATAACAAACAACAAAATTTCTGCAATCGGCGGAGAATATTTTATTCATCCTGTCCTGAAACACGGAGACTGCTGAACGAATACCAAACGGAAGATAGCGGAAAAGATATTGTCTGCCTCTATAAGAAAAAGCTGTGTAAGGATATGAATCTTCAGTCAACGGTATTTGAAAATAACCGCATGATAAATCAATTGAAGAAAAATAAACACATCCTAGAAACCTCTGTAACATTTCGTTAATTGCTTCTACTCCCACTTGTGGAGAGATAACATGTTGATTAAGTTTCCTAAAATCGATCACAGGTCTCCAAAAACCTCTTTGCTTTGGCACTATATGTAGAGGGTTAAGATATGGTGAATAATTCCCCATTTCTCCCACTTAGAAAGCTCTTCTTCTAAAGGTTGTCTCCTTGATATTGGTATGGGTTAAGGTGTGCTTGTAATAGGTGTTACAGTATCTAATTGAATCTTGTAAGGTTCAACAGTTGCTTTTCTAGGTTTATCTGAAAATTGTACGTGATAATACGACAGAAGTTTGAACAAATCAGCTTTCTGTAAATTGTCTATATTATCATTTCTAAAAACAGACTCATAAATGGACCTCTTAGCTGGCATATATTCTACATCATCATTCAAAGTTGATGCATCACGTAACATTCTACATGAATAACTTTCATTATCATTTAATATATCTTCGGAACAAAAGTTAGACTTTGTACAATACATCAAATCTTCTGTAGAAGAATATTGCCGATCTAAACCAGAATAAATTTCCTTTCCTTTATAATTTAGCAAACTTACATTCCCTTCTTTAAAATCAATTACAGCTTTATATTTTATTAAAAATGGAACTCCTAAAATGACATCGGCATTCAACTCTTTAAAAACAAAAAAATCCATAGAAAAGTATTTGTGCTTTATCTGCAGATTAATAATTTTACTGCCAACAATTTACACTTCTTGGATCCAGCGAAACCGGTGAGTTTTACATCTTCCACGTTATCCAGTTTAATGTTGCCAATCAAAGACGATAGTTTACACCAAACGTCAAAATTTAGAACATTTGTCTGACTTCCAGAATCTATAATACAAACTACAGGTATTTGACAAATAATTCCATGAATAACTGGAACTTCAGTTAATGGAATCGGAATATCATAATCACTAACAGTCCATTCAGGTTCTTCTTCAAACCATTCCAATAAAAAATTCAATTGTAGTGGTTCCGATATTAAGTCTTTATAATTACGTACATTAATAATTTCCTTTGTTTGAAATGAATTTCGTTTGTTCAAATTTGGCCTCTTTGAAAGAAAGCAGAGTGAACGAGGCGCTTCCATCCGCTCCTTTAATGTAAATTTATTGTTGATTGGTAAGATGTTCCAATACCAGATTGTCGTGTAAAGGTCCTTGATACATTTCCAGAAGGAGAATTTGATATTCCAGAAGATGTAGATGCATTTTGAGGTTGTAATGAAGTCACATTAACAGGTTGACTGTAAGTAGGAGCGAGAGCAGGCTCACTTGAATACTGCGCTTGCATATTGTAGAAAATCCTGACTACTGTTAGATAACTGAGAAGTTACAGCATCCTGATTATAATGCCTATTTGTAATGTAACCGGAAATACCAGAGTATGCATTATTTCTTTGGAATCTGAAATTATTTCTGTTATTATATGAAAATCCTGAATAGCCTCGATTATTTCTACGTCCTCTAAAACTACCATTGCTACCTCTAAACGGTCCGTATCTTGAATTAGCATTGCGAAATTCATTAGTAAAGGGTACTTGGGCATCCATCGACGAAGTCTGAGTAGAAGACGAGCAAGTGTTTTTGGTGTGTTTAACATTAATTTGCTTGACACTAAATTTTGATTTCATACTGTCAGGATTCTTGTTGGGTTTAACCTTACTACTATTATCGGTTTCTTCCGGTAGGAAAATAAGTCCTCTTCTACTAGTTCGGACAACATCTAATTTCCTTAACATAGTTGTTAACTGGTCCATAGAACGTATCTCATGACAAGTTATGTTATTAGCTATATTATTTGGTAACTGGCTAATAACTAATTGAATAACATCCAATTCGTTTGGGTTCTCAACTAAATTGCAATAATTGGAATATGTTTTCAACGCAAAACTTTCTAAATCTCCATGTACTGTAGGATCATACTTCCTGTTCCTTAATACTGATAACTGAGACTGTATTATTTCCGGACTTGCAAATGTTTTCATGAATTCCCTTTGAAAATTATCATATGAAGAAACATACGTTTGTGAGTTCTATACCAGTAAGCAGCTCTGTTGGTGAAACACCGCTGAATACTCTGTAGCCTTTTGTTAATTGGAATGCCCATAAGATCAAGCATGGAATTAAGATGTTCTAGATATTCTCGAGCCGATTGGTGTTCTATTTTCCCAGAAAATTTGGGTAAATGAGACAGTTCATTTAATTTTACATATCTGTTTCCTCTATCCCCAACAGTAATTACAGGTAAAGACGTTGGAGAAATACAACGATCAAACTGACTTTGTGGATTATCACAGTAATTGTTATTTGTATTTGGCTCATTAACACCAACTTTAGCATTTGGACAACTTGTGCCAGTCATTAAATTTGCATTAAGCCTTTCACCTTGAAACCATTGTCTGCAAGCTTCATTCTGCAAGGAAGAAATATGACAAAACCCCACACGTTTCGTCAGGGACATTACTACGATGAACGACAGGAAGGTTAGGTTATTGAGAGTACGTAAACATTTGATTTATGTAACTATTTTCACCATCAGCAGAACAACATTGTTGAACATTGGAATGTTTATCAATATTTGTAACGGTAGAATTCAATCTAGAAGTTGTCTGCATATTGTTAATCGCATAATTACTTGTATCCCTAAACTGAACACTATTAGGTGACATATTATTTCGAGAATGTTCATCATTGCAGATTGGAATAAATCTTTTGTTTCGCTTCCAGCAAACACGATTTCGAACATGCTGTTCATCGAACGTTGTTTTCACATTGGTTGTTGAAGATTCATCAGATGAATAAGTAGATGAATTAGTCACCCCCGAGTCAAATGCATTTCTAGCCCTTTCACATGATGTCTTAGTTTGAGAACTATTTTGTGCAAGGGGAGGTTTCAGATATCCCTTTGTGTTGAGTTGAGAATTTGCATAATTAGTTTGTAAAACATCAACACGAGATTCTATATGTTGCAACCTGTTATTACAATCAGTAATATACGTTTCAAAATGTACATTTTCCCTACCAGCAACTTCCAATGATAATAATCTATTATTAATATCAGTTATTTTTGATGAACATACTGTAATAGATTTACCGTATTCACTAATCAAATCTTTATTTATTAAAATTTGTTGCCCTTGAACATCTTGTTCTGTTCGGATTTGAGAAATATTGCTATTTAAAGTACTTCCCAAATGGTCATTTCTATTGACTATTGACAGAAGATATTGAATCAAGTTGTGTTTTAACATCGGAAGTCAAGTTGTCTAATCTTTGATTAACAGTATTAATTTCTTGATGAACAAATTCAAATTTTGAAGTTAGGGTTGTATAAATATTCAATTCCAATTGTTCAAACTGAGACTTAATATTCTCATTAAACTCTACAAATTCTTGATTAGATTGCTGTAACTGTAATTTCATATCTTGGTTAGCAAGATCCATTCGTGTTTTTAGTTCTTCATTAGACTAACTGCAATTTCATGTCAGCATTAGACTGTTCTAACTGTGATTTCATAGAATTTTCTAACTGAGATTTCATTTCAGCATTAGACTGTTCTATCTGCGATTTCATTTCAGCATTAGACTGTTCTATCTGCGATTTCATTTCAGCATTAGACTGTTCTAACTGCGATTTCATTTCAGCATTAGACTGTTCTAACTGTGACTTCATAGAATTTTCTAACTGAGATTTCATTTCAGCATTAGACTGTTCTAGTTTCGTCTTGAGGTCTTCATTAGAAGCGACCATAAGCAATTGAATACTCTTAACAGTACTTAACAAATTACCAAAATTCGGGTTAAGAGTTTCTAGATAAGCTGGCAAACTAAAAGGAACATAATCTGGTTTGCAACCTTTACAATAATAATTTTCTAGTGTAGTCGAATAAATTGTCCAGTGAGTGACTGTAAGTTTGAGACAAGATATATGA
This sequence comes from Lepisma saccharinum, assembly GCF_977018435.1. NCBI lineage: Eukaryota > Metazoa > Arthropoda > Insecta > Zygentoma > Lepismatidae > Lepisma > Lepisma saccharinum. The sequence continues at coordinate 21,262,425 of NC_139248.1, forward strand.
TGCCATGACGAGCACTGTGTACACTGAACATACCTCAAATCATTGTCAGGATCATTACAACAAGATAATTTATCAGGTTTTGTAGAACAAACATCATGTTCTGTAGTATTCGCATTACGGGAAGCGACTACGGGATTACCAGCATCAAAGTAAGTAGTCATTGTATTACCCTGAATGTTTGTTTCTTTACGCGACGATTTAGATTTACTTTGTTTTAACTTATCAGCCATTGTGATCTTCACACATATGACGATTAACGTAAGAAGTTACGTTATACAAGCACACTGAAGATTGTGACGTAAGTCTTACTTCAGCATATGACAAAAATTCTGTTCCATTACAACAGACATTCTTACCACTGTCAGAAGATTACACACTTTTTGAACAATCCTGGCTTCTGGGTCGCCACTCTTGATAACCGTCGCTGCGCTTAAACTTGCAGAACAATTATCAATGCAACGATAACCGTTATAATTAAAATAAATACAATACAGGCGCAGAAAATCTCACTACTTCCATCACCATTTTTAGTACTTATTATTTCTCGTTGCTATGGTTACAGCTATTTGATTTCTTGTATTTTATACAGCGTGATAAGATGATTATGACAATATATATATAAAACAAACATGCATAAGTTAAAACAACATCAATAACATAAATAATATTAACTTTGAACATGACAATTTGAGAATAGGACAGTCTCAGCCGTGCTTGGGTATAATGCGCGCGCGCGCGCACACACACACACACACACACACACACACACACACACACACACACACACACACACAAACACATGTATAATTCAGGGAATATGCCAAAGTTCTGCTTACTCAGCTTTTTAATTAAGACTAGCCTTTTCTTTTTCTGATATCCATGCTGCTTTGGTTGCATTATAGACTATTATTTAAGTAACAAGAAGTCTTCGACTTGAAAAGTAATTAAAACTTTTCCACTTACATGTTGGTTTTCTGCCGGAGACTTCCTACAAAGAAACGAGAAAAAAAAACAGAAAAATAAACCAGATTTGCAATTAATTATTTGAAAAGTTAAAATATCTGATATTTCTGAAAGAAAATCATGTGTATTTTTTTTACTTTTAGTTGAAAATGAAGAGCTCTCAATAATGATATGAATGAAAACAAGTACTTCATTTGATCAAGCAAAAAAAAGATCTTATACATATAACCTCTAGTGCAAGGGTTTCCACACCAATGTTACATGGTTTTCATTTAAAATGTCATGATTATATTGTCTAATACTAGTAACTAATGATTATTATTCAATTTCTAAAACTGTACTTGGATTACCTTCTTTCATTGATATTAAAATGAATAACGATTATTATGTTGTAGTCCTAATAATGTGTACAATGCGTAATACAATTATTTCAAAACTTTATACATTATTTACACTTGAAATTTAATATTAATAAATAAATTATGGCATAAGCATAGAGAGTTCCATGTTAGTTCCATTAGTTCTAAGCTTGTGGTTTAAATTAGTTGACAAAATACTGGACTTAATGGAAACTTTTTGCTTCCTGTAGCCAGTATCATTAATTTAATTTGGTAAGTGCTACTTTTCATTGGCATGTTTAATTTCGGACACCGACAAATTCCAATTAATCAGAATATTTCCACTTCAATATATTAGTTAATGAAAATCGCTACGCAAACTAAATTCTCCGTGGTGTCCGTCCGTCAATATCCAATTTCGAAGGCGGGAAGGAACGCGTCACCAGTTTGGGGTCCGCCTTATCGTACTGACTGTACAACACTTGAGCAACCTTGCGTTCTGACATCACGGGAGAATCTTTTAATTTTAGGCTAAATGCCTAAGTTGTTAGGTTAGGCTAGCAAGGTTTAGTTCTCTTGGCATAAATAATAATTTTTCAGTGTACTGTATTTATGCTAATAGAACCAAACCTAACAGATCCATCCTAACAACGTAGGCATTCCTCGTCTGACGTCAGAACGAAAGGTTGCTCAAGTATTGTGAGATAAGGGAGACCCAGGTTAGACTGTTTGATCCATCACTGTCACGAAAGCATTTCCTGTTACCACGGTCGAAACCAGAACTAAAGGTTCGGGTTTCAGGTGGTAGCCAGCTCAAGTCACAAACTCCACGAGAACTTCCCGCGACCCGGTTTTATCTAACGCTAGGGCCCGATGCCGGGCCGCGACCCGGCGTTTGAGATGCACTGGTCTAAAGAAACTATCCAGCATTGAATGATTGTAGAAGATAAGTGTAAAGATTACAGTGAAAAAATGATCACACTAACGCCAGCGTTGTTTTCTTGCCCCTGAGGTGAATGGCCAGCAGCGGCTCCCGGTTCAATCCCGACGGCGCCCTCTGGAGGCAGACTCTGATCGCTACCGCCACTTGGTGTTCCTTGGTTCATTCCTCCTTGCGGCGCCATCGTGGGGGTTCCACCCTGAGGCTGCTGGGCCCCCAAGTTGTCCGCTGCGTTGCTGGAATATGGGTCGTCGCGCTGGAAGTTACGAAAGTAGGAGCTCGGGTTGGTACTGTAGTCCTGGAAAGATTGTAAAAAAGTAAAGGTTCCCTTGTCAGGTATAGAGAGTTGGCGTTTGGCATGTGGGATTGAGATGACTTGCTAACCACAAGAGTTGATTGGTCCAGCAATTGACAGCGCAACTCGCTTTCAAGCTGCCAATGCGAGACAGACAGAAGAAAATAGTAGTACAATGTATTTCAACATACAAATAGACAACAAGATCGCCTTATGTTAGGGTTGTTAAAGGTTCAGGAATTGTAAATAAATTCAATTCCGGTCCCGGAGAGAAAATCAGCAAGCGTAAATGGGTTCTGAACAGTAAATATGCTTTTTATCTTTAAAGTATATGAATTCGGTCCCGGAACTTTTTTTCCGGATCAATTTGAATACGGTCCAAGTTCGGTATTGAAATGGAAATCATACGAAACTTGGACCGAATTTAAATTGAGCGAGATAAAAGGTTTCGGTCCTGTTAAGTCACCCATTAGAATTAATGGGTTCCTGCAATCTATTCTTAGCAATTCTTAATCAGAAGATACCACCAAAATACGAGTGTATAAAGTAATCATTTTCGCATTTTAGAAAACTTACGCTATTAAGTGGAAGACGTATCAAATGCTTCTGACCGAATGACTGGGCTGTGATAATAATGCACGTACAATCAACGACTGGATTTTTTATTTTCTTGGTGTATTAAAATGGGTCACATCTCCCCAAGAAGCTGAAATACTCGAACAATTCATTTCAGATTTTCTTTCAAAATTTCTCTTTTTGTTCGTCGTTAAATCAGGCGTGCTCGACACACCATTACCCAAGCACCTTTCGACAGTGTGTGAACTGCCGAAATGGGCCAAAACGTTGCCAGATACTTGTTGAAGCAGTGTTGTAGTATCTTGCCCATGTGAGCTACATGATGGCAGTTCAGGAAATTTTGGACCAACCACGTATGCTTGGAAAGTTATTATAGCTACTGCAGGAGGGGAGGAGGAATGCAATGAAAAGTTTAGGAGTTGCAAAGGGTAATAGAAATAAATGAGCTCAATATATGTCCGATAAACTTATCATGACTGGACAATTCATCGAGGGATCCGAACCAGTGTGCAATTTGCCTCCACTGGGAGATCGAACAAAGACCCGTTGATCACGATTCGGTCTGGTCCAATTCTACACTACCATGAAGGTCTGTGGGACACACAGGAAAATTATGGTGTATTGTTGAACTTGGGATTATGACAATTCCTTCCCTACGTAAGATAAAAGCAATACAGTAAACCCTCGTTAACACAAACTCGCTTGAGACGAACACTCGGTTAACATGAACAAAATGTTGGTCCCAGCAGGGATGTATTATATCTTATAGAAAGTTTTACCGGTTAACGCGAATTTTGGTTACCACGAATTACAAACTGTTTTTTAGTCCGTTGCGTCATTAGATCTCATTTAACACGAACTTACAAAGTTTTTCATAACTGTTTTCTGTTGTTCCTCTGTTGTTCTTCTGCTAGGTATGTAAGAAATCGCTCAACAATCTCTATCATCTTGTCAACGATCAACTTATACAGTATTGTAACCAACAGATTCAGATCAACAATGTGCTCAAATATGTTTTTCTATTCTTTAAAACATATCCAGTACGAGTAACATCAAGATTAAAACTTGGGTGCAATTGCTCGACAATCGCGATCACCGCGTCAACAATGAGCTTATATGTATTCAACCAACAAATTCAGTTGTGTGTTCAGATGTGTTTTTCTATTCTTTAATACGTAGCCAGTTGCGAGTAACATCAAGTGCCTTTGGACCAAGGCATTATTGCTCTTATGAAGAGGTCATATCGTATCTTGCGAAAGCGCAATATAAAGGAAATTTTCACCAGAAAATGACCTGTGAGTAATTTTTTTAAAAGTTAATTACTGTAGTACTGTACTAGTGTTTCTTATGATGACATACGTAATACGTATTTTAAATGGTTAATGTGTAGAAAGAACTGTATTGCAACAACAAAATTTGAGTCCCCGATTAGCACGATTTTTTTTAACACGAACATTTATTTCAATTGATCATCCTTCATGATATGTCAAGGTATGAATAAGATAAATAAAAGTATCACTTACCAATCGGTCTTGGTACTGAGAGGTCCCAACTTCCCCAGAACCCTGAAAAAAATCGAAAATATAGTAGAATGCAGCTTGCTTTCTATAGTCGTAGAAAGTGTAAAGAGATAACTGCCTAAGGATTGTAATTCCATTGCAGCAGACATGAAACAAGACGGTTGGTAGATATTTAGCTGTTGCCACATCGAATTACAACTGGATTTGCTCGGAGATTTAATGCACTCATGTCCTCTCTTTACACCCTTCTCTGCATGATACAGCGTTGCCATATCGTGTGCGAGAAATTAACGATTCTTGGCCCTCGCTTGCCTTCCCTTTGGAGGAAAGATTAACGCGTTGGCTAGGCAATGCTGCGTGGTGGGTGTTGCCACATCGCGTGGGGAGAACAGTGCGTCTTGACCTTCGCGTTTGCGATGTGTGGCAACAGTGTACCTCAGCTCAGCAGCCTAGCTTCGGGAGTCCTGGTATAGGTAGCTATTAGGAAAGGAGAAAGATGGCCTTATGTTGTGGTTGCTTGTGAACCAACAACATCTCATAAACTATTGAAACACTGATAGAATATGATGGACGAAGTACCTAAAAAAATTGCTACCTTAATATTCCGTTGCTCTTGTTCGTGAGTCAGCATCGACGTTATGATACTTGTCCATATGACTGCAACTATGGAGCTGTATATGGTGGTTGATTATCTGCACATATTATTAAAGACAGCGTGTAGAAATAGGGAACAAATTGACCCACAAGGTAGGTGAGCCAAAGGTGGGCAGAGTTAAGCTTCTAGGGCAATTTACGAATCTCCAATGAGATATAAATATTTGGCAGAAAAAGAGGATATTACGGAGGTATTTTCACTTTTGAACAAAGCGACTGCTTATAGTTATGGAATTAGGATATGTGTAAACTACAAACCAAAGTTAATTTTTTGTCCGAGAAAAACTTTTCATAAGACAGTTATATTACCACCCTCCAAGTGTTATATTACGAGTGTAGTATGTTGTACACTCTTAGAAACGAACGTATCATACAAAGTGCATGTAATTTCTGTATCACATGCTTAAACTAACACATGGTTGTCTAATATTAACTATTATTTATAATTGTATAATTATCATATTATTATAAAAATGACCATTTATATACCAGTATAACTTTCTTACCTTAAGAAAAAATAAGAACAGCCCTATAAAATTAACCTTCATTTTCCGAGTTGTTGCAGGGCAAGGTTGGGTGGAAACAGTTGAAGAATTATGTCATGATTCAAAATAAATGGAATGCAATAGGGCACTTAAAACAAGTCGTAACTATTCTGAACAAAAGGTTTCTGAGGTAATTTTGATTGTTCTTGGTTCACTTCCAAGCACATCAACTCCAAATTTGAGTTTTATACTATTCGCCATTTTTTAGTACCTGGCACTGCTCGGTATGAAACAATTTCTCTTTTGTAAGATGACATAAGTCGAATACGATAGCAATTATCCTTGTATTGTGAGTCTTAAGTATAGTGAGTCTGCGAAAAAAATCAGAATTGCATTCAGGGCTATTGAATGTAGTTTCAAAATTCATGTTAAGATTTCCAAGTCCTCATTGCTAGCATTAAACCTGTTCCTTGTAAGGATCTATGATTCGATTCCATTGAGTGATTTATTTTAATGAGTGATGATATGATGAAATTGATGCAGGGAGACACAAGGGACCCATGCCCAGATCGAGATTCGAACCAGGGACCTCTGGCGTCGTAGCGTGCTGTGCAATACTTTACAGAGGTCGTCTAGGTTTCGATTCCAAACAAAGCACATGTCTGGGTGGGTGTAAGGGGTGGCCTTCTTAAGACATCCAAAATTCAACCCGACCAACGAGGTTCTGGCGCCTGGACCCAAGACCAGGATATTTCTCTGTGGAGATGTCTTGTCCTGTGTTTGACCTTCTGTATGCACCTTCAGAACTTCAGCTTTTAATAGGCAAAAATATATTTTAGTCCTAAGAAACAGTAGAATACTGCACGGGGCACTTTCTCTCGCTCGCATCTCCCACCATCGAGAGTTTACAATAGGCTATCATTTTCATTTGACAATAATCATCTGTAAAATACGCGTCCTGACAGTTTCTGCCCACAATCATCTGTTTCGTTTTCATGTATCACTCTATTGGTAAGATAGTCTAAACTACATTTTAACATGGAGATGTAAGTTCATTTAAGTTTGATCTCGCTGCGTTTTGCACTTCATGATACATAAATACATACACCACCACAAATAAATGACGGTTATACGTGTAGTACTGGGCTTGGAGCGTATGCTGCTCGTTTTGCCTGTTCGAGCGTTATTCTCTAAAGCGAAGAAGCTCTCAATTCCGTACGCTATCTAGCGTCATCCGTGCGAACTATTTGGCGCCCGAGCGAAATCCTCTTCCTTCAGCACTCTACAGTACAGTTCTCGTTCCTTTTATGTAATGAATGAATTTATTAGGATTTTAACAGACTTAATTTAATTTCTTGTCAGGGGGGCTATCCTCAATTTTGTTTTCGTTAAGGGTCTCATCCCCGTATAGTGTGAAGGACGAAAATAGTCTTTGTGCTGAAATGGTCATAATATACATAATCAATCAATCAATCGAAATACATGTCAGTGCTCAAACCTTCAAGAATAAAGATAGACATATTTTACTCATCTGGATACTTATTTGAAAATAACTCTGAGAATGTGCTAAATTTTTAATTTTATGGAATTTTTGTTTGCTTTCTTTCACTTAACCTTGTGATTGTGTATATCGTATCTGAAAGATTCTATTATGATTTCCCTTATGGGTCTTTCCACGCCATTTCAACGAGGTCATGACACCCACCAACTCCAATTTCGATGAAATTTGGTACACACCTTTCCTTTATGGTTGAAAGAAACCCCCTAAAATTTTTTCACTATCTCAAACGGTTTTCATTTTACAGGACTTTCAAATGTCCTTAAATCAATGTTGTCTGTCTCTCTTGAGACCCTCGACACAAGATACCCTTGCTTACATTTTATTTCTTTACTCCTTAACCAATCATCAGATCTCTGAAATTTTACACAAAGTTCAATGAAATAATGAGGATTTCAGAAAAAAATACATAAGCACTCAAAAAATTTTACAAATTCCTATAAAAAGACTAATAATAGATTTGTAACCTAATTTTTGTGGTGGGAAAACTACGTTGCGAAAATCTGAATTTTCATCATGTGGGTATGATGGAACCAAAAACGTTTGATGTTAAAAATCATTGCAAAAACATGCTCTTTCTCTACAAAAAATAAAGTTGTTTTTTTTATTCCTTCTAACGAAAATTTTACGTTTTTTGGAAATTGCCTAAAATTTCAGGGTCAATCCGTACCAAATGGTCCAACACTGGTCGCTCGACCATTTTTAATTTTTTTAATTTGTTTGTCGTTGTAACACCTGTACAAGGGTAATTCAAAACAGGCATTATTTTTCTAAAACTAGACTTCGTTTGAAAATGGCGGCCATTTTTGTTTCATGACTTGCAACATTTTTGGCCTATGCAGACAGTTGCAATAATTATGATAATTCAGCTAAGAAAAAATATAGAAATCTGGGGTAAAAAACATTGTTTTCAGTACATTTCAAGCTAGATTTTATGTTCCGTATCTTTTTTCACAATATCTAATGCAAATGGCTGAAATTTAGGGTCAAAACTGAGTGATCTTCAATTTTGAAGGGAAGTCTAGAGTTATAAAAATAATGCCTGTTTTGAACTACCCTTGTACAGGTGTTATAACGACAAACAAATGAAAAATTTTAAAAATGCTCAAGCGACCAGTGCTGGACCATTTGGTACGGATTGACCCTGAAATTTTAGGCAATTTCCAAAAAAACGTAAAATTGTCGTTAGAAAGAATAATAAAACCAAAAAAAAATATTTTTTGTAGAGAAAGAGCATGTCTTTGCAATGATTTTCAACATCAAACGTTTTTGGTTCCATCATACCCACATGATGAAAATTCAGATTTTCGTAACGTAGTTTTCCCACCATAAAAATTAGGCTACGAATCTATTATTAGTCTTTTTATAGGAATTTGTAAAATTTTTTGAGTGCTTATGTATTTTTTCTGAAATCCTCATTATTTCATTGAACTTTGTGTAAAATTTCAGAGATCTGATGATTGGTTAAGGAGTAAAGAAATAAAATGTAAGCAAGGGTATCTTGTGTCAAGGGTCTCAAGAGAGACAGACAATACTGATTTGAGGATATTTGAAAGTGCTGTAAAATGAAAACCGTTTGAGATAGAGTGAAAAAATTTTAGGGTGTTTCTTTCAACCATAAAGGAAAGGTGTGTACCAAATTTCATTGAAATCGGAGTTGATGGGTGTCAAAATCTTAGTTTTTTGTGTTTGTTTGATGTGGAATGACCCTTATTCTACAAGCTTTTTTGAACTTCTGTTGTCATGTTGGGGGTTATCTGTGTGTGGTACGTTGCTGACTCTATCGGGCTACATAATTCTGACTATTTATAGGATTGGGAGGCTGTGTACAAATAGGCTTACTTGAGTCGGTTTTAGCGCCAAATTAAACGCTCGAGGTGTGATATATTATTAATAAGAGCCTCTTAGCTTTGTGTCCAGAAAAGAGTTGTTTGAATCTTTTTATCACCCTGTAGGCTACCTGACTTGTTCTGTTTTGCTAAGACATTTTGGTTTGAACTTTACATAGCTTCAAGTAAGGTATGTCTTTCACGTTCTGCTATTAGAGATTACCGATAAAAAAGAATAAGATTTCGCACTATACTTAGCCATGTAAGTTATATGTATGCATTGATTAGAAGATCGTCAAATGCTTTGTGATACTATCTTTGTATAGTTCTTTGTAGCTAATGAGTGGTGATTTATTCATTCTTCGTTTTGGACTTTTAACCACTGTGTTATTTCTAAAAAAAATGGTTGTATACTTGTATACTTGATGCACCCTCTTAGTCCACATTAATGTTTTTTTGATGAAAAATATAATATTAATTATGAGGTTAAATCTTAAAGTTATAACATTGTAACTGATTACATCAACTTCAGTGCTCTTGAAAATGTAGGAAACGACATGTTACATTTCCGCAACAACCGTTTAAATTATAAAAATTATATTCTCCATTTTCACCCTTTTGGCATATATTTTTGCTATCTCTTCCTGAAGTGACTTATGATATCGTGATATACATCTCCACAAAATAACACATTCATAAATCGTATCTTTTTTGTACATGAAAAACTACTACATAATTATTTTTGTTTCGAAATTCCACTGACAAAATTAATTGTTTAACATTTTTTTAGCTCTGGTTCATGGCGTCAGATTTTGATCTTTGGTTTAAGTTAAAGCTCGGATCATAATCTTTCTTTTCTATAAGATAATATTTTTCACTAAAGGAGAATTTTTTTAATAAAACGCAATAGTAGCAAAGATTATTATGACAAAAAATTCAATCAATTCAAAATTTTCAAAAACTATTTAAAGAGTCGAAATCAAACAAATACAAGACGAAATGAAAGGTTTTAAATGATTCAGTGCCGGTCGCCATTCTTGGACTTTATAATGAGATGTCTATCACATAATTTCATGTTTTCTATAGCCCATCGCAAATTTCATCTGGTTCCCTTATTTTATACCAAAATGTCATTTTTTGGCGTCAGGCAGAAGGGTAATAACTACAAGGGGACACACTCAGGCACTAGCGTACGCTGGATTTTTTCGAGAGGGGCTGTCTTCTTGGAGGAGCAGAATACACAATAAATATACTTCGTCATTACCATTTTTAATCTTCGTTTTGAAATTAGCTCAAAGACAAGAAATGGTATTTTTTTTACGGAGATTTGCATTTACCATTTTTGCTTTCCTAGAATTCCTTACTTCTTTTATTTGAAAATTTGTATTTTCTCACGATTTCTGAGGGGACTGTTGTCCCATCACCTTCCTCCTGCGTACGCCAGTGCACTCAGAGGATTCAATTAAATTTCAAGAATCATAAAATTTAAACACATGTTTAATAACACTTGAAAAATTACATTTGCATTCAGTAATCTTTATTTTAAACCTTAACAGTTACATTGTGATCCAAATCTCATACTATAGACAGTCCACAGTTAAAAGTTGAACATGATCTAATGACTTTCGATTTTTGAAGTTCTAACTCCACAAATATGGATAAAGAAATCAGAAACGCAGTTTCTACGAGTAATATTGAACATGGAATCAACGAATTCATATTAGAACCATTTTTATCCTTGATGTGTGTCTACAAATATATTTTGGGGAAAAATTGTAAAATTTCATCAAAATAAAAGTTTATATTTTAATTGTTAAGCTTCTTCGAATCAAATAAATTTCTTTTCAAAAAGTTGTAAAACTTCATCCAAATTAAAAATATTATTTAATGCATTTAGCTTCTTTGAAACGAGAAACATATTTTGGAAGAAGTTATAAAACTTCATCGTAGTGAAAGTTATTTTTCTAAAATATTTATCTGTTTCTTCCAAACAAGATATATGTTTAAGAAAGAGCTGCAAAACTTCACCAAAATGATTTTTGTTAGAAGAAAGAATCTAAAAAATAGTTAGCTGCTTCCATACAAGAAATATATTTTTTGGAAAATATATAAAGCTTCATCAGAGTAAAATTATTTTTTTTAATTGAAGTGTTTATTTTTAGATCTGTAGCTACTTCGAAGAGAAAGATATTTCTTGTGTTTCTTGAAGTGGGTTTATATTTTAGAGAACTTTGATTCTATCATACATCCAATGTTCACCAAGGATACATAAGGAGCATCTAATGTAGGAAATTTAAATATTCTCTGCTATCTTTCTTCGTGCATTTGGCAACGCTGTAATAGGCCATTCTTAACTGTGAACGGTGTATAGTGGATCAGTTTGACACATCCTGGGGGCACAAGGCCGCTTGTTAGGGAAAAGCGTATGGATCGCTGTACCTCTCCTGGATAGTAAGAGGAGGTGGGGTGGAGGCTTGCTTTCTGAGACTGTTGCTGTTCGGCTGCATCAAAGTGGCCGCCATTTCAGGGGTGATGGACGGTATGGGCTCAGGCTGGGCCTCCACCCCGTCTTCTGGAACCTCGTAGGTGGCCCTGGTTATGGCCGGTTCGACCCATTCATGCTGCCTCAATGCTACGTCCTGGAACTCGTACTCCGTGGCGAATAACTTCTGCGCGATCACAAAGGTGCCGCGAAACCAGCCCGTGATGTTGGACCTGGAACGAATGAACGCAACGCTAGTGTATGAAGCCCCTTAGCAAAATACAGTATACTGAAAATTGGCAACACTGTACATCTTTGGTATGGACCATATTAGTGGTGACGTCAGCAGTAGACAACTGATCACGATTGAGTCCAAACAAAGTTGTCACGTGGTTTTGGTCTATTCTATAGCATTGTATTTTTCAACACAAGGGGTAGATTTAAAGATTTTGACAGCAGTTAAGAAAACAAAATTGTGATGTTTATAATAGTACACCCATGTAAGATAAGATTTCGGGGAAAACGTCGGAGTATGACACATACCTTACAGAGCAAAAGGTAGAGAATAACTGGAATAAGGAAATCTTATATTTTTAAAGAAAATCCAGCTATTCCAGTGTATGTGTGTCTTGTCGTTGGCAGAGACAAATTCACTAACTCTCGTGTAGCAAATTTCAAGAGATTGTACGTACAACAGACAGCCCCCGACGCGAAAGAGCATTGGTCAGTGGGTTAAGATGTTTCAAGGGGCAGGAATTGTTTTAAAGTGTACGACCAGTTGCAGACCTCTGCACGAATGACATATCTAAACATGTTGCAACCAACAGAGCGAATGTGGAGGTCTACAGACAATGTTATATAAAACTTCCACAGTACGTATGTATTGTAGAAATATAATTTCTTGATTCTTTCCTGTAGTTTTATTGCTATTACAATCCGAAATTGCATACTTCATTTGTGGACATCCGGTATTATACAGCATACATAATTCAAAGCTAACATCGCTTATAATATTAACTAACTAATTCTGTATCCTTCATAAACTCAAAGGTTTATGGCTTGCAGCAACACAAGCCTTCCGTCTGTCCCTATCCTGAGCAAGATCTATCCACTCTATTCCTTTCTTATCGATTTCCTTTAGGTCCATTTGAACGTTATCCCTCCATCTTCGTCTTGGCCGTCCCACTGGTCTCTTACCATCAGATTTTCCAACAAGAATCCTGTAAACTCTTCTTTCCTCTCCCATTCGTGCCACATGACCTGCTCACCTAAGTCATGTCTTAATTATTCTAATAATATCAGGAGTTCTACATTATATAACCTTCTCCACTCACCTGTCTCCTCATCCCTTTTAGGTCCAAATATTTTTCTACGGATTTTATTTTCAGCTGTATCTCTTAACCTACGTTCCTCTTTTAATGTAAGGGACCAAGTTTCGCATCCATATAATTTGTATATTTTACTTTTAGTTTTTGAAAAGAAAAGCAACACACATTTCCTGAATTAAGCCTGCTTTTTATTTATTCTTTAATATAATTTTCATTTGTTAGTATTACTCCTAAGTACTTGAATTTGAAAACTTATTCAAACGAGTTGTCAATAATTAAATTTTGATTATTACCTAACACTTGGTTTTCGGCCTTAAGAATATGCTTTACTAACTTCCAATATCTGTGTAGCTGCTTTTAAAAATATTTTAGCATTATTTTTAATTGTATTTATATTATTATGATATTAATATATTAAAATATTTAGAAGCACCTACTTGAGGTGGTTTCCATCCTTGATGAAATCAGAGTTCTCCATGTCGTGCACTGGCCACCCCCAGCAGCGAGAGCCCTGGTACGGATCATTGAAGCAAATGAGGACGAAACCCTTGATCACCACTTCTGCCCAGAACGGCGCAAGCGCCTCTCGCGAGAATATTGAGAAGTTCAGCTGTCAGAGATAGAATATTTCAATACAATAAAGTTTTGGTCTTCAATTGCATTGTCGCAAGAACCAGACACACGTGCCCTTAAAATGACAAAATCCAAGCAAATTATTACAAACGCTCAATTTGTGGACATTTCTCATAAAAATTTACCTTTACACATTCTAAAATTGTTTTCTTGACTGTATGAATTCGGTTACGATAGACTGTTTCATTTATACTCCAATGACTTCTGTAGATTATTTTCTGTTATGAAAAAGAATTCTTTCTAACAGGCGCCTACATGTGCAATCAACTAATGGAAGCAAAGTAAAAATGTTATTTCGATGTAGATTTTACGGTGGTGGCACATAGTGGTTCAGATCCCACTTTAAACTGTAGGTCCAGTCCCGATTAGCCTTAGATTTTCTCTTTTTCTTGCATACTCTCCATAGCATACGTCTACCTCGTTCCAAATCTCATCTGAGTACCAATGAATACCACGGATAAGAATTAACTCTACTAACTTTATATGTAAAGATAATGGACGATAAAATGAACTTACCTTAATGGATGATTGCGGAGGGACGGAGATGACGAAGAATCCAGAGATGTTCTTGGCGTTGGTTGCCTGGAAGCTGTTGGACTTCGTGGTGCTGAAGTTAGCGATGATGTTGACGTGTGGACTCACCTCGCAGGGGACTCTGCCCACCAGCCGGATCTCCTTCCCGAGCTCAATCCCGTTCTCCACCACCCATGAGAACGTCTCCTCCACGTCGTCTATCTGCAAGATTTTATCGTTGTTGTTCATTTGATGGACTAAAGAGAACTGCCTGAATTCAAGAATAATGTATGTTCGTTACAGTATCTTCTAGGAGTAAAGATTACTTATACGTTATACCGTGATTGGCCTTAATTGTAAAGTTCGTTTCGAGCCTTTACCCTGTCTGTAGATTTTCTCGTTCCACCGTTGGCCTGTTTGTAGATTTTCTCGTGCCACCGTTGTCCTGCATGTAGATTTTCTCGTTCCACCGTTGGCCTGTTGTAGATTTTCTCGTTCCACCGTTGTCCTGCTTGTAGATTTTCTCGTTCCACCGTTGGCCTGCTTAAATATTTTCTCGTTCCACCGTTTGCCTGCATGTAGATTTTCTCGTTCCACCGTTTGCCTGCTTGTAGATTTTCTCGTTCCACCGTTGGCCTGTTGTAGATTTTCTCGTTCCACCTTTGGCATGCTTGTAGATTTTCTCGTTCCACCGTTGGCATGCTTGTAGATTTTCTCGTGCCACCGTTGTCCTGCATGAAGATTTTCTCGTTCCACCGTTGGCCTGTTGTAGATTTTCTCGTTCCACCTTTGGCATGCTTGTAGATTTTCTCGTTCAACCTTTTGTCTGCTTGTAGATTTTCTCGTGCCACCGTTGTCCTACTTGTGGATTTTCTCGTTCCACCGTTGGCCTGCTTGTAGATTTTGTCGTTCCACCGTTGGCCTGTTGTAGATTTTCTCGTTCCACCTTTGGCATGCTTGTAGATTTTCTCGTTCCACCGTTGGCATGCTTGTAGATTTTCTCGTGCCACCGTTGTCCTGCATGTAGATTTTCTCGTTCCACCGTTGGCCTGTTGTAGATTTTCTCGTTCCACCTTCGGCATGCTTGTAGATTTTCTCGTTCAACCTTTTGTCTGCTTGTAGATTTTCTCGTGCCACCGTTGTCCTGCTTGTGGATTTTCTCGTTCCACCGTTGGCCTGCTTGTAGATTTTCTCGTTCCACCGTTGGCCTGCTTGTAGATTTTCTCGTTCCACCGTTGTCCTGCATGTAGATTTTCTCGTTCCACCGTTGGCCTGCTTGTATATTTTCTCGTTCCACCGTTTGCCTGCTTGTATATTTTCTCGTTCCACCGTTTGCCTGCTTGTAGATTTTCTCGTTCAACCGTTTGCCTGCTTGTAGATTTTCTCGTTCAACCGTTGGCCTCCTTGTATATTTTCTCGTTCCACCGTTGGCATGCTTGTAGATTTTCTCGTTCCACCGTTGTCCTGCATGTAGATTTTCTCCTTCCACCGTTTGCCTGCTTGTAGATTTTCTCGTTTCACCGATGGCCTGCTTGTAGATTTTTTCGTTCCACCGTTTGCCTGCTTGTAGATTTTCTCGTTCCACCGTTGACCTGCTTGTAGATTTTCTCGGTCCACCGTTGGCCTGCTTGTAGATTTTGTCCTTCCACCTTTGGCATGCTTGTAGATTTTCTCGTTCCACCGTTGGCCTGCTTGTAGATTTTCTCGTTCCACCGTTGGCCTGCTTGTAGATTTTCTCGATCCATCATTTTGGCCTGCTTGTAGATTTTCTTGTTCCACCGTTGGCCTGCTTGTAGATTTTCTCGTTCCACCGTTGGCCTGCTTGTAGATTTTCTCGTTCCACCGTTAGCCTGCTTGTAGATTTTCTTGTTCCACCGTTGGCCTGCTTGTAGATTTTCTTGTTCCACCGTTGGCCTGCTTGTAGATTTTCTCGTTCCACCGTTAGCCTGCTTGTAGATTTTCTCGTTCCACCATTGGCCTGCTTGTAGATTTTCTTGTTCCACCGTTGGCCTGCTTGTAGATTTTCTCGTTCCACCGTTGGCCTGCTTGTATATTTTCTCGTTCCATCGTTGGCCTGCTTGTAGATTTTCTCGTTCCACCGTTGGCCTGCTTGTAGATTTACTCGATCCACCGTTGGTCTGCTTGTAGATTTTCTCGTTCCACCGTTGGTCTGCTTGTAGATTTTCTCGTTCCACCTTTGGCGTGCTTGTAGATTTTCTTGTTCCACCGTTGGCCTGCTTGTAGATTTTCTCGTTCCATCATTTTGGCCTGACTGATAGTTGAGTTTCGTTCCACCATTTGCCTTGTCTATAGATTATCCCATTCCAGGGTTTGGACCTGCCTGTTGATTTTCCCGTTTGGCAGGAAGACGGGTGGGGTAAAATTGTATAAGGAAGGCAACAAGAGTAATTCAAGTGTTTTGTAAGTTTAATATTTAAACTTCGTTGATACTGTAGGAAGATTGATACTGGTGAATCTTACAATTGAAGGAGGTTTATATTTATGTAATGCGTCACAGCCGCTCTAACTTAACAAGAACATAAACTTTATTTTATATATACAGACCACAGACACACACATATATACAGGGTATCTCAAAAGTAATAGCGCAAACTGACGCAGGTGAAAGTACACGATAATATAAGCAAAAAAGTATCAGTAAACATGGGTCTGCAAAAGATCCGTTTTTGAGATAATCGAGAATGTTTGATTACAAGCCGCCACTGACTTCATAGTTTGTAAAGGTCGTCCTAGTTGGTAAAATGCTAATAATGTGTGCGAATATGTGGGTACAAGCCGTCAGTGATTGTATTTTGTAAACACCGAGTGCTTTACTCCTTGCGTGGTCCGAGGTTTGCTCTTTGTTTACAAAACAAAGATTTCCGAGAGGTGGCGTTGTAATCAAACAGGATGGATACAATCAGTAGACAGTCTAATCGTACTGTGGGAGTCACTTTTCTTACTGTATTATTAGCATTTTACCAACTAGGACGACGTTTACAAACTATGAAGTCAGTGGCGGCTTGTAATCACACATTCGCGGTTATCTCGAAAACGGCTCTTTTGCAGACCCATGTTTACCGAGACTTTTTTGCTTCTATTATCGTGTACTTTCACCTGTGTCGGTTTGCGCTATTTCTTTTGAGACACCCTGTATGTGTGTGTGTGTGTGTGTGTGTGTGTGTGTGTGTATATGAGGGCGGGGTGTGTGCGTGTATGTATGAGTCGATGCATAAACTGCCTCAAAATTAACGTTTTAAAGTATGAAAATTATGATCCTAAAATCTGAAAACTCGCCGTTTCTGTGAAGCTGATTGTTATGTTGTCCTCATCGGGGTTGTGGTACCACCTTGTCTTGCTCCAGGCGTGGTAAGGATGGTCCAGCGTTTTCTGAAGGTAGTTCATCCGGTAGAAAGGTTCTGTGTCAATCTGGAAGCTGGAATATGGAAAGGATTGTTCTGCTGAATGAAATCTAACCTAACAGTAGCACAAAGAGCAACCGAGAGAATTGAAACACTATTATTTTCATTCTGTGAAGCAAACCACATGATGTTGTTCTTACAGATCAATATTTCAACCAAAATAAATTCCATATGTCCTTGATAATATGATTTATATACGAGTAAGAGATTCAAGCTTGATAGCAATAGTATTTCATATGAAGTACAATGGTTAAAGGAGATACGCTAAATATGGACATCGCCAGGAATTCATGCAGGATGACACAAAATTGAACAGTGTTACTATAGCAATTTAACACAATTATTATTATAAACTGATGATAAATTTAATTGTGTTGTCAATTTATTGCGGAGGAACTTCCACCTGGGCCACTACATAAATTAAAATTCCACGCAATTGTTTTTCATTACTTTTACATTCCATACAGATAATAAACTGAAGTGCATAATTATACTGTTCTACACACATTTTGTTACAGAAATGAAAGTACCCATTCTTTACTAATTTGAGAATGCTGAACACGGAAATGACATTAAAAAAGTTCGATTGGCTCTCGTTTTGGCGTAACAGAAGGGGTGGGGGGAGAGGGGACACATTCAAGCGACGCAGCTCAACTCGAGTGCGTGTTTATAAATGAATGGTGCGGTTTCAAAAATTAATAATAATTTTATTTATTACCTTACACGGGTAAAACTTACACCGTAAGCAGCGGCAACTGTACAAGTTTCTCAGCAGTTTGCTTCTCATGCTTACTGCGAGGCCGCGGGTCTGCTGCGCCAGTTTCAGGAAAAGGTTTTCTGTGTGCTCAGTTTTGAGGTGTCCAGATCTGTGGTTACAGTGCAGCGTGAGTTTCGTACACGGTTTAGGAAAGACCCACCACACAAGAATAACATAAGTAGGTGGTACCCACAGTTCGTGGAAACTGGATGGTTGTGTAAAGGCAAGAGTTCTAGTGGACCTCGCGTGTCTGATGAAAACGTTTGAAAGGGTGCGCGAGGCGTTTCAGTGAAGTCCCCGCAAGTCACTTGGTAGAGCAAGCAGGGAATTGGACATGACAAAGAATACGGTGTGGAAGGTGTTGCGTAAGCGGCTATGTTTTTAACCGTACAAGGTGCGATTAGTGCAGGCCCTTACACCGGCAGACAAAGTGAAAAGGCGTGACTTTTGTGAAGAGATGCACTTGAAAATGGAGGAAGATGGTTTTGTAGAATGACTCATCTTCTGCGATGAAGCCACTTTACATGTGAGTGGCAAGGTGAACAAACGCAATGTCCGTACCTGGGGGAACCGAGCAACCACATGCACAGATAGAGCACCAGCGTGACTCTCCAAAAGTCAACGTTTTCTGTGCGGTGACCCGTGAGAAAGTACAAGGCCCATTTTTCTTCCAACAAGAAACTGTGACCGGTGACTCATTTCTAGACATGAACACCAATTATGATGATTACATTCTGCAACTTGACGGTGCTCCCCCCCCCCCCCCCCAATTTTCACAGGAATGTACGAGATCGTTTTCTTCACCAGCGCTGGATTGGACGTGCTGCAAAAGAAGACTACCAACTTCTACCCTGGCCACCCCGTTCACCGGAATTAACACCATGCGATTTGTTTCTTTGGGGGTTTGTTAAAGACAGACTTTACGTACCGCCATTGCCCGTGTCCCTCGAGGAACTTTGTGATCGGGTAACGCATGCACTGCAGACCATTACAGAGGACATGCTACACCGAGTATGGGAAGAATTTGATTACCGTGTGGGTGTGTGTTGTGTGACCAAGGGAGCACACATTGAAGGATTTTGATTAATGCATAAGAAAGTTGGACAGTTGCCGCTGCTTACGGTGTAAGTTTTGCCCGTGTAAGGTAATAAATAGATGTATTATTCATTTTTGAAACGGCACCATTCATTTATAAACACGCTGTATATGGCAACACTGCTGGCGGTCTGGCACGTCGCATTCCAATATATCTGCCATCCTTTGCTGTTTCAGATCCCCTCAACATTGGCCAGTTTGCATTCAGTTGTGCAGTCTCTCCAGAGTATTGTTAGATTTCGTATATGCAGTATATACAGCGACGTGGCAACACTGGTGACTGTTTGGTAACGGAGCATCCCAACAACAGCACTCCAGCCCAACAAGTCATGTATTCAGGGAAGTATTTCACCACCTTTGGCTGCTAGCGAACCCAACAAGATAACTAACTAACTCACTCTCTAGCCTTCTTAAACCCGTAGGTTTATGGCTGCAGCAACACAAGCCTTCCATCTGTCCCTATCCTGGGCAAGATCCATCGAATCTTTTCCATCCTTACCGATTTCCTTTAGGTTCATCTCAGCGTTACCCCCCCCCCCCCCATCTTCGTCTTGCCTTTACAGGTCTCTTACCATCTGGTTTCCCAATAATAAGAATCCTGTAAACCACAAGAAGATAACACATGCCGAATGAAATGACCTAATCAAGGACTTAGAACTTCCCAAAAATAAAGCCAAATTGTTGGTCATCTGAGAGGCAAATTCTATATACTTAATCCTAAGTATAGGACTATCTTTGTATGCAATTCGTAAGTAATGGATGGCAATACGTGAGAAATATTTAGGCTATCATGAAAAAATAACCATGTCGTTCCTAAAGTGGGCCCCTTGTGTTGTGTGTAGCAAGCACAGAATGCGTTTTCGCCCACTATCTAATCAAGGAATTCTGGTACATGTTCCAAGAGAATAGATAGGACGAGAACAGGAGAGAAACTAAGATTGGTTGGTTGATTTGGTGTTTTAAGTCCACTTTATGCACAGTAAGGCTAATCGGGACTGGACCTACAGTTTAAAGTGGAATCCGAACCACTATGTGCCTCTACCGGGTATAGAACCCGGGATCCCTTCATTACAAGGCGACGACGCTACCACTGCGCCATCTGGGAGGCCCTAAGAGAGAAACTAAGAACGTGGAATCAAGATAAGATAAAGATTCTATACGAAAGAGAACGTATGACCAATAAAGGATTGGGCATACATCCCCAAATAATATAGGTCTTTTCAGTTCTTACGGCGGGCGCTCTAGAAGCTGGTAAGGGAAGTGGGGAGCGGGAAAGCGGGAAAGCGACCAATCCAGCGCGATAAGAAATGCAAAAACCTGTAGAACGAGGTTCGCGTAGTACTTATTTCCGTCACGTCGTATATCTCGGCGCCACCGCTGTTGTCTGGTTGGTCTGCGGCGAATTCCCCGCTCCCCACTCACCTTGCCAGCTTCTAGAGCGCCCGCCGTAAGAACTGAAAAGACCTATAACAAAACGCCACACCACTCCACTCAAGTGCAAGGCTCATTGCTACCATGGCCAAAATGACATGGGAAGCCATTTTGTTTACTAGTGATAGTAGCGTAAATTAAGATTAATGCCCATAAACCATATGAAACAGCCCAAATTCAAGTAAAAGCTGCAATTCATGGCTAAATAAGTTATTATCAACATGCCAAAGCCATCTTTCATGCATGAGCACCATGTGCTATAATTTACTTATTTGTGTAGGTGCAGAATAACCCCCTTATCTTGAAAATACCATCCATTTAACTCAGCATAAATGTGCATATAAAAAACAAAAATCGGTATACATTCGAGAGCTGAAAAAGCCTCCAACCTAGTCTGACACCTGGTGGCCAGACTTGGAACTACTTGATCCAAGCTACAGGTGACCTCAGTCAGCCAATGGGAAGCATCCCAGGCTATGACGTCATGAGGAAAGGTAGCAAATTCCTTTATTACATCTCTTTGCTTTATTATGTGTAAGGTCCAGCGATGCCAACCCTAGCATAATGGTGCTAAACCTAGCATAATTTAACCGTCATTGGCACCTAGCACCCCTGTATTTGACATAACAGCCAAATCTAGCATAATCAACATCCAGCTCTGAGTCTGAGCGGTGGAAGTTTAATTCAAAGGAAAGAACTCTGAAGAAGAGAGAGAGAGAGAGAGAAAAGAGGTACCTCCACATCTCTATTTCAGGAGTGGACATGTTTCCAACAAAATACGAGTAGATAAATCGGTCCAGATCCCCCACTCACCAATGTCTTTCATCTCTTCCGCATCTTTCTGTCGTAAAATCGTAGAAGAGGGTGAAGGTGGATGAGGCCCACCTTCAGGTTTGTCCTTTCTCAGCACCGACGCAAGGAGTCAGCCATTTGTGGTGCCTTACTTTCCAGAGGAATATTTATGGCAGGAAATCTTAGAAAGTTGGATTCGCAAATAAAGCTAATGTACCGCCTTTCCTTGTTGGCGAATTTTGTGTTTCAAGTCGAATGTTAGCAAATCAACTTGCCTTCTGCTGGTGTTCGGTTCGGTCCGCATCTTGCCATTTCGGAAACCGTTCTGTGCCGTTGCCCGTTGCAAAAAAGCGTGTAGCTAATATTGTTTGTGTGTGTGTGATTTTAATTTTTCATGTGTATTTTTTTAGCATGAGTTTAAGTGTATCTGTGTTTCTTTTTTACTGATTCTTTTTATTTGTGTTTGTAAATATATTTGGAAGAATTTCTAAACATGAAACACTCTTTGGTGCGCATCCCTGTACAAAGTATCACTTGCCTGGAAACGAAACAATTTTGAACGAGTGTAAACAAGTCAAGATTTCATGTACAGTTCAAGACTTCATGTGCAGTGAGAGTGGCAATTTTTTTATTTGTTCATTAATAATAATAATAAAAAAAATAAATGTTCTAGCACCATTGAGTACCGTTTTGGCATAATTTCACTGTTCAAGCAGCACTTTTCGCAGCTGAGAGGTTGGCAACGCTGGTGAGGTCAGCCCTCACGCTTCTCTTCTGTTGACCAGCGAAGTGTGCGTAGAGTAGACTGGGAGTTGCATTTTTAGGTACCTTTGCATTTTTGTGGTTACTGAAGGCAAGTAGGTAAACGAACTGATCAAGTCAAGTTCAAACCTAAAAGTACAGCTCCCGAAACCCATCGCAAACGGTGATCTTGAATAAAGCTTGTAATACTGTCTGTTTAACATTTCAGAAAACGTTTTATTTTATTCCACAGCTTTTCATGTTTTGTATTTCAGCTTATATCACTATAATTTATGCTGTTGCTGCTTTTAATTGTACTAAATATAAGGGGGCCCACATTAGGAACGGTTTTTTTTTTTTCAATCTTCAAAATTGCATCTCTTCGAAAAAATATGACTTTCACAATGAAGCCATTGTTTTCTAACTATGGAAGAAAACTTACTAAATAGGTACATAATATACTGTTTCAGGCTTTAGTACCGTCTATTTTGGCTTCATGGTGTCCTTGATATGCCCCCAAAACAAAATGGGGGAGCACATTTGGTACACTTCCTCTACATATTATTTTATATTTTGTTATTAACTTTAGAATCTCTTTCAACAAAAATCTTTAAAAGCTGATCGAAATTTATTATAACTCAACAGGTACATACGTAAATACAGTATCCATAAATATAGTGAATACAGTTATATACATTTTTCTGTAATATGTTTGTGCTT
Organism: Lepisma saccharinum; assembly: GCF_977018435.1. Lineage (NCBI taxonomy): Eukaryota > Metazoa > Arthropoda > Insecta > Zygentoma > Lepismatidae > Lepisma > Lepisma saccharinum. Next base: position 21,285,497 of record NC_139248.1, read on the forward strand.
GCTACTTTCAGTACACCATTTCATAAACAGATTATGTGATTAATGTTAGTATGTTAATAGTTGCTTTACTGAGGTCCCTTAGGTTCATAGAAAAATTGTGAATGGTCTTATTCTTCATTAGGAATTTATTGTAACTCGTACACATTCTCCATAATGGAAATTTCATTTCAATTTTCGATCTAGCCTAGTTCATCCATGTGTCTAGTTTTTTTGTAGACGGGATTCAAAAATTACTCTGGGACAGTCAATTCTCAGCAGCTACTTCATGATTTAACAACTTAAGTTTATGATTAAAGTGCACATTGTGTGAGCTGTAACATAGAAATCTTATTTGTGGAATCTTGAAAGTCTATAAAACAATTTGCTATTCTAATTTAGTAATTTGCATATGAAGTTCTAATCATGGTTCCTGCATCTAGCGTATTTCTTATCTTTGTTATACTGGTCGCATATCCAGCTGGTGTATGGAAGACAGCGAATCAGCGATCAGGTGAATTTTCTTCGGCTGCCATCAGTGATGTGCCGTAGACTATAAGATTACGTCTACATGCGTTGTCTACACGTAATCTACGCGTAGATTACATTGGTTTGTAGTTTACATAGACTACGTAGACAATCAATCTAAAGTGCATTAAAATTAATTTTGAAGGGTTTCATGAAAGGAAAGTAACATTTTCAACTATAGGCTATTGGTTCATAACGAAATCAAAAGAACCCTAGGTACAACAAAATTTCTCTACTCTTCTATTATCAACTATGGATGAAGATAAATAGTATGCAAAAAACAACAATAGATGGCAGTCGTGAGCCAAGAGTGGTCTTTTTTCAATAAAGCACTAGAATATTTCCTATATTAGGTTTCTTCCTAGGTGAGAATTGTTCGAATTTGGAAGAAAGAGTATGAAAAGTTATCCTTACATATCAGCAACTGATACGCAGTATAATTTTTCTTTTAATTCCACGGCGCCCTTTGCTAAGTTATCACCTTTCGCCATGTTGTTTACATAGATTACGTAATCTACGTGTATAAAATAGTCTACGTGTAGAATGTAGACTATCGTTGTTTACGCGTAGATGCACATCACTGGCTGCGATCGGACTTTTTCGAGTCACAAGGCACCGAACGCTCTTGGCGATACGAAACATGTGAGCGTCGGATACACCACATGTTGCCGAACGTATTCTAAAGCGAAGGAGTTCGATATAGTCAGGACCAGAAATCAACAAGTTTCCGGAACGACCACCCACAGAGATCGGTATGCAACTGGTAGAAACAGAAGTATGATCGGCAACGTTGCTTCTGGATAGCAATGTTACTCCTACAGCTTTTACTTGGCAACTGAGTTTGTTGCCATCAAGCCACACACCCCCGAAGACGATTGGGGGAGAGAAAGAACCAGAAATAGCAATGAAGCGCAGCCTCCAACCGGAAAAGCGACTGGCATACTTTGTTTGTACATTAATCAACTGAACTTTATTTCTGTTTGCTTTCTCCTAATTTCAATTGAGGCTGTTAATTTCCACGGGAGTCGACACCCATAAGTAAACCGAAACCTTTGAAAGAGTACTTACGCCTTGGTGCTCTCTTTAGGGTGGTGGCCGTAAGCATCAAAGGACTCCACTTCCCCGTGTGTGATGGAGGGTAACTCCTGATCCACAAAGTTCTCGATCACGTCTTCGAACTGTCTCACTTTGTAGTTCATCACTGCAATTCAAAGTTATACATGTAATATAACAGTGTGGGGGATTCTTCATTATGGTTATTTTCGTATAAATGTATATCTTACTATTAAAGGGCTTCCACCCAAGAATATGAGAAGGTCATTTATATTATTGACAGGGTGTCTACCGGAATTTATGCTTTCTGGGAATGTCAAGGAAATACTGTGTTTCTGGAGAAATTAACATTTTCATAGCAGTGCACTAAAAGTAGGTTTTTGAAAAATGACAAGAAATGTATTTTTAATTTGTTGTGGACAAACTATTCTTCACATTAATACACTGAATATTACTGGTAGTTACATTAGAAACTTCATGCTAAATAATCTAGGAAAATGGGTCATGTTTTGAACTATTTTCAAGTAGGAAACTTAGTACAGCAAGTGGCTATTGGCAATTACGATTGTCTTGTTGCAAGTTTAGGGCTGTGTTTTGTTATGTTAAGTTGAAACATATATTACAAAATTTCACTATGATTTTGTATTATTTATGCTATAATTGTTACGATTTTTTACATAAAAAGTATTCTTTGTGTAGTATTAGTCAGGAGGTGATCCTTTTAGCTCATATCTCATGCCCCTATCCAACAGCCAATTTCTGTTCAGTTTTCCTTCTTGTTATTACTTCTAACTTGGTTCTTGGTTAAGTTGGATGCTAAGTGTGCTGTTTACCTAAAATGTAGTGACCTTCTTACACATACGTGTATAGGCATGACTTGCCCTAATTGCGAGGGGATGCTGAAAAGTTTGTAGGCCAACCAAGTTCCCAATAAGGGTGCCCTGTTTCTCCATGACAATGCCCCTGCCAATCGAGCAGCAGCAACACAGCAGAAATTACGAGACCTGGACTTTCAGTGTCTCTATCTGGCTCCATCGGACTACTTTCTGTTCCTTCAGCTCAAGAAAAACACCTGAAGGGACGCCATTTTGACTCAGTCAGGAGGTGATTACTGCCACAGAGCATTGGTGCGAGGAGCAAACTTCAGAATTTCTTAAAGTGGTTTGCAAAAGTTGGAGCACCGGGCCAGACAGTACATTGAGCTTCGAGGGGAGTATGTTGCGTAACTATGAAGTTTCATTATTCCAAATGCATTCCTTCTACGTCGGGCTACAAACTTTTCAGCATCTCCTCATACTAGGTCTGAAGAATTTTGGTTCTTTGTCTGGAAAACGTGGAAAAGTCAGAGAATTTTATTTTTACGAAATTGTAGACACCCTGTATTAACCCTTTCAAATATCAGTGTTCATCTTGAATTTGTAATAGTTTGTTGACTATAATGTATGTATCGATTAGTTACGCGTCTCGATTAACGGTCGAGTAGTCATGTACGTATGTTATCTGTCGCTACGTTTTTCTTCTTGTATTGGCAGTGTGCCCATCTATTTCCGTTGCCAATCAACTACAGTAAAAAATACCACGGCCGTTTGAAAGTTTTAAAAGCTATTAAAAGTTACCCTAATTAATATAATTTTAATAATTTAGTTGTTGAAAATAGCGTTATGTAACTGTAATTTATAATCATTATCAGTTCTTATGCATGATAAACTATTGAAATTCAAATAAAAACGGTTGCGCCCAGTTTTCGTAAATTAACAGGAAGAGAGTTATATTTTCACGATGGAATATTGTAAATGTTATAGTAAGTTCTCTCTCTCCATTTCTCCATATCTACAATGGGAAAATGACTCTCGTTTCTCTACATACTTTACAACGAATTGGTCTATGTCTAACAGTTTAACTTAATTTCAAATTGTTTTGTGTTTTCTGTAAATTCTGTTGCTAAACCATTATAAAAAGTTTCTAGCAAATATATTTAATGTTACATAAATATTCAATGTTGGTGACGCAGAAAAACTGCTTAAACATTTGATATATTCTACAGTTAAATGAAATGCAACTTTACAATTACTTATGAGACAGTGTAGCTACTAACATGCAAGTTAGTGGAAGTTTACAATCAAGGAAACTTTTAAAAACTTACCTATTTCTCGTAGCTTTTTCTGTGAAGAAATATGAAAAGGAAATTTAAAAGTACTTACTCATCCTAGTGATATTTTTTTTTAGATTTACCACTAAATTGTTTGTTTATAAGTGAAAATATATTTGGTCAGAAATTAGTAGTATGATTTGCACTATTTGTTTTTTTTTTACAAACGACTGTGCTTATTATTTTCATTAACTAGATACATTCTTTCTAGTTGTGGAAGTATACTTCACTGCATTCTCAGGTGATCTGGATTCTGGATCCACAGCCAGTATAATTCTCTGTGAAGCTTCTGTTGTGCCCTGTCCATGAGAGTTCGAGATTGCCCCACCACCATTCATTTTCATCGTCGCGATTAACAAAAAGTGAGACTAGGCGAAGTTAAAGAAAACAAAAATGCAATATGTTGTATTTCGATCCTAAATAATATTTTAGTATCATCGGGTTCTTACATTCTTGAAAAATCTTTCGTTATATTTTGCTTGTAAGAATATTACAAATTCCACACTAAGCAAAGAGAAGAGTAGCCTTGGTTTGCAAACAATGTTTACAACAAACTTTCACGACATGTAGAAAACAAGATGGACAATTTGCCTTAGTAATGCTCATATAAAACACAGGTCTTTTCCGCTACTAGTAATCTCTTCGCAGAATGATATTACGTCACCTCCATCCAATACCCTTTCACCATCCCTGAGTGACGCACCTGCTACTTAACCATCTTTGCTATTTAGCTACTTCTGAACTATTTATTGTATGCTGGGCATAAACAGCCACATGTAAAGTTGTAAGTTCAATAAAACTTTATTGAGTTGAACATTTTATTTTACTGATAGAGGAGAAGGTCTAAATATGGGCAAAGGTTTAAATATGGGTTTTGGAGTTATTAGCGCTCCCGGGTGATGCAGCCTGGCAGAGGCTACGGGAACTGGTTATCTGTCAAGGACAAAGGTTGCGGCGCCAATTTGCAAGATAAAGTGCTGATTACTTTCGGCCTTGGACGCTGTTATAGAATTGCGACCTTCGAAAACTTTTTGCAGGTATGTTTTAACTCGCCGTTTCCTGAATTGTCATCTGCTCTGTACAGGTTATGATATTAGCGGTACATATACAAATGTGGTCTTTTATAATGCCATAATTTTTTGTGAAATATGTACTACAGAGAGCGAAAATGAATTGAAGAAGAATAATAGCGTGATGGTCTAAATATGGGCTATGACATGAGGTACTAGGCTGAGATCACATTTTCAACAAATATTTGGATGTTTTTCTTAATTTCGATTTTTCCCATTCCGCGTGATTTTCAAAACAACAGATTATTCATAAATATGAATTTTATAATGTTTTAGAGATAAATGACTGTTTTTTAAATTTTAATTGCTTTTTGTGATATTGCCACTAGTAGCTCATATTTAGACCACAATTTTGAAATACATCATTTGACCATTTTTTGGAAATTGTTTTTTTTTCCTTAAAAAATGGAGACCTTCTATATTATAGCATGCTATAAGATTTAAGTATATATTTCATTGATATATATTTTAAAGGCAGGTGCTTCATATATTAATTTTTTCCTCCGAAAATGACCAAATAAAAAGGGGGCCCATATTTAGACCTTTTTCTCCAATGTATGTTTAAAATATAGTACAATTCTGTAACGCTAATTTGTTATACATACTGCGTCATCATCTTCATCGTTAAGAAATGTCAGTTCTTCATCCCCTGAAGAGAACTAGAGAAGAGAAAAATTGGCATTTTAGGTTACCTATATCTCTGTAATTTATTTACGAATTACATAAACACGAAATACACTCATTGACAAAACATAAATGAAGCACAAAGAAGAAGTGATGGAAATGAAGTGTAACTGCACAGGTTATGGGACTGTATTGCAATGATTACAAAATCATATCAAACGGACAACAGAGTGACCCCATGTCAGTAGGTTGTGGCACCCTCTCGGGTCTTGATACATGCGCCGATTCGATTTGGAATTGAGTCGTAGAGGCTTTGTATCCTCTCCCGAGGCAAGTCGGCCCACAGCCGTTCCAACTGGCCCTCGATATCCTGCAAATCGGCACTGGGTCGGAGTTGACGTCCGCACTGATCCCTTACATGTTCTATCGAGGACAGATCAGGGGATCTTGCTTGCCACGGAAGTCGTGTGCGGACGAGCGTTCTCGTGTTGAAAAACTGTACCAGAATGCTGTCTCAAGAGGGGTAACACATGAGGATACAGGATGTCCGTGACGTAGGACTGTACCGTCAGAATCCCCAGAACCAGAGGGGATCTGAAGTCATACACAATGGCTCCCCACACCAGATGGCAGGGGGCCTGTGTGTCTCACCACAACATTGTCTCTCCCCTCGGCGCCGCCATCCTCGCACGCGGTGGTCATCCGTGGTAATGCAGAACTGAGATTCATCGCTGAACACGATGCAACGCCACTCGTCACTGTCCTCAGCAGTCCACGCCTCCCGGTTACGGCAACACTCCAAACGCAGCCGCTTGTATTCTTATGTTAAGTCAGCCTCCACATGGGATGGTGGACTCGTAGTCCGGCTGCTGCCAGTTTACGACCAATGGTGTGGGATGACACAGGGTGCTGTAGAGAGCACTGTACGTGTGTCCGGATATCAGACGCAGATGTGATGGGGTTGGAAAATGCTTGGCGCACAATACTGCGATCCTCCCTTGGTGTGGCCTGTCTTGGTCGACCCGAACCTTCACACGTCTGTAGGTGCCCTCATCTGTCCATTGGTGCCAACATCTGGCCATTGTTGCATCTGAATGCCCGAGATGCCTGGCAATTACACACGATTCTACCAATCGGCCTCATGCTGACTCCCAATACAGCCCCTTTCGAACTCCGTCAAGTACTGGTAACGCTGTCTGATGCGTCTACGAGGCATTCTCTGTGCTGGTCACATTATCTCACGATGTTGACTGACTGACTGACGCTCCACACACGCCTGACGAACGCTATCAGGCCTGAACGCCGTGGCACAACTAATGGACTCTGGTGGCCGTTCTAGACGTTACAAATCATTGCAACTCTAATCATTTATATACATATAGAAGATACACACGTGTACGAAATGACGTTCAAATTTCACCTTTCCTTCTGGGTGCTTAACTTTTTTTTTGTCAATGAGTGTATATAATTGGGCAGGATATTGGTGTTACCAAGCTACCGACTATATTGTCATACACAGACACTAAATTTTACTAACGTATATTCAAAGTTCCTTCTGTTTTCAGACTATTTTGAGCTATCTTTGCTAAATGAGTACGAATGATCGGGCAGTATGGAAATTTCCATTCGCAGTGGTTCGAAATTGCTTGAAACACTGAAGGAGATTTCAGACCGAAACTACAAGTGACACGTGTTGCTTGGAAGTGAACAATTTGTAACCAGTGTAACTTTACGAACAGAAGCAACACGACAATCTGCACGTATTGCTTGTCGATCGCGTGTCGGTCGGACTGGGTCGTTTTCTCAATACCATGAATGAACTCTTAACTGACCATCCTATTGGGAATCTTTTATTTTTATCTAACTCAACTTTACATAATTTTTCAAACTCTACATACACCACTTAGGTACGCGCACTCACATGCACCTGGGGTAGTTATTATGTGTTCCCGTTCTCTGCGCGGGTGGCGTGAAAATTTGCCAGTGATGCTGTGGCAGGACTCTGTGCATTTGGCTTCTACGTGGAGTCTGACATATTGGGGATCTCTGCCCGGATGAAGTGGAAGTTTCCCACTGATGCATTGGCGGGACCCGGCGCATTTGACTTCTATGTGGAGTCTAACATATTGGATGTCGAAGTCCTTGGAGAAGATAGCCCGATTCCCATTCCTGATGATTCCGTGAAGAAGAAGGATATTTGTTATTCGATCCATAATAAATGGTATGGTTGCTTGATTGCTGGTTTCGGATAATTCTGTTTTCTGCAGCTGGTTGTCGCAGCTGCATCTCTGAAAAATTGGGCGTGTTTGGGTATGGCCGAGGTATTGGAGTCCTCCCTGAATGTGCTCGGAGGACTGGTACAAACTTCTTCCTTCCAGATTCGTTGAATGGCAGTTCGATATCCTTATATTTCTGCGTCTCTGCATTTGAAACAGAAGCAGCTACACTACTGGAACATTCGGTCTTGCCGACTCTCGAAATTTTTATATTCGGTCGCTTGTCTAGTATCTGCTTGATTTCCTCTGCGACCTCGGGAAACAGGTGTATGAACTCCAGATTACTTATGTTAAATTCCAAACTCTCTTGTGCAGTCTTCTTTTTCAACTCGTCTGTTGATTTCAAAGTATCTAATGGTGAAGATTTTTCAGAGAATTCACTGTTTAACACCTTCAGTAAGGTTTATCATCTTGATTCGACTATCCCACTCACCTTGCTTTTGACTTGTGAGGCTTAACGGTGATCCTGTTTTAAATTTTTCCTGTGGGCGTTATGAACTCTATAAGAGGCCCTCGTAGTGGGTAGTCTGTAGGGAAATTTAATTTCCCAAAGTATAGGTCTCCTTCAAACGGTGTCCCAGTTTGTCCTCTAAGTAGAAATCGCCAATCGAATATGGAACCAGGCAATGGCTCTGCATCTACCGAATCATCACTCTTTCTACGTTTCTTCAAAATTGAATACTCCTCCATGAGTCTCTTTCGTCCAAATCTTTCGGGTTCCATGACTATTTTAATAGAAAGTATAAATCACTAACTCTCCTTATACCCAATCTTACCATAAATTATGTCACGCATTTGGTATGTGGCTTCTCGCCTTGTGTTCATAGTCAACACTGGAAGACGTAGGATGGGTGTCATTGCTAGTTATGCTATAGGAATGATCAAACCAGTGGCATACCCTGGATTTTTTAAGGTGGAGTGTTACCTATACTTTCTTTCAGTTTTTCATGTGCCAGTTCCGACGACACAATGAAAAATGCAAGGAAGAAATGTTTCCCGAGAGCGACGATAGATGGCAGCACGCCATATGAAGAAAAGCAGAGTTCACTGTAGAAACTTGGAGCGGAGAAGAGCGATTATATATATTATAGTAAATGCGAACTATATAAAGGAAGAGTATAAAATTATGGAAGGAGTGAATAAAAAGTTGTATATTGCCAATTAAGATAATTAAGAATATGCTCGTATGTGAAAGTTAATAAGTGAGCAAATGAATTGAGAAATGTATCTCTCTCCTTTTTGATCCTAGTGATCAAAATTTGATTTCATGCCTCTGACGAGGAGAACATCGTCAGCTTTTGTGTTTGTCCGTCCCTCGGTGGCGCTGTGTCCAAATTAGACGCCCCGAAGCACTTAAGGTTGCGCTTCTTATTAGACGCACTGGGCCATAGGCAGCGCTTGCTGTTAGCGATCCTGGGCTATATCCTTTTTGGTCGTTACATAGGAGGTGGCGCTATTGTCAGTTTAGACGACCCTATATAAGTATAGCTTGTATCGTTTGCCAATGAAACGGGGAAAGCGAGCGCATATATGTAATAAATAACATTACGATTTAAAAAGGGAAGAAATAAATTAGAAGAAGGAAAAGAAGAAGAAGCCTTTTCTCAAAATAGAAGGAAGAAAATAAGCCGTTTCCCAAATCAAAGAGAAGAAAAAGAAGAAGTATTTTCCAAAAACAGAAAGAAGGAAAGAAGAAGTATTTTCCAAAATAGAAGGAAGAATAGAAGAAGAAGCCTTTTCCAGAAATTACGAGAAGAAAGAAGAAGATTTCCTTTCAAGAAGAATATAACCGACGTAAATTTGGAATCAACATATATATATTCAATGTATATACAAGCTTCGCTATATGTTTTCTCTGTATTGTATATAGTTTTCAGAATATAGATCCGCATTTAACTATATCCTCTTGGCTATAAAAACGCTTTCTTATTTGCAATTCTCGAATAAAGAACCTATCCCCTGAGATTAAGATATCTGTAGCCGTGGTAAATAAATTTTGTACGTACCCCCAGGGTCGTAGCATAGTGGCGACCAACGTTACGACTAGTAGAATTGTGAATAAGAAAGTCAAAATGGAGGAAGAGAATAAAATCGAAGATGAGAACAGAGAAACTATAATAAGGGAAATAGAAGACAGAAAGAAAATATTAAACTGCTGTGGAAAAGATGGAAATAAGGAAGAAACTATCCTATGCAGCTCATGCGAAGAAATGAAACATTGGTCATGCGAGAAGATAAAAAGAGAAAAGTACATAGGAATAAGTGAAAGAGGAGATTAGGTATGCAAAAATTGCAAAGAAGAGAAGAAAAGGGAAAGAGAAGAAGAGAAAATGAAGGAAAAACTAAAGAAGACGGAAGATGTGAACATGAAAGGAATGTTCCAGAAGTTATCGATGCAGATGGAAGAAAATAGCAGAAGATTAGAAAGAGAATTAAAAGAGAATAATAAAAAAATAGATGAGAATAGCAGAGAAGCAAGAGAGAATAATAGACAATTAAAAACACAGATGGAAGAAAATAGCAGAAGATTAGAAAGAAAGTTCGAAGAAAATATAGATGAGAATAGGAAAGAAGCAAAAGAGAATAATAGAAGACTTGAAGAAAAGATAGATGAAAATAGTAGAGAATTAAAAGAGAATAGTAGAAAGTTAGAAGAAAGTAATAAAAAGATAGAAGAAAGACTCGAGGAAAACAGCAGGAAATTGGAAGCCTCGAGGTCCGAAACCCATGAGATTGAATGAAACGTGTGAAGGAAATAGAAAGTCGCTGGAAAGCAAGATAGAAGAAACAACGTTGTTAATCGAGAGTACAAGTTTAGATATAAATAGAAGAATAGAAGAGGAGGTTTCGAATCTCAAAGAGGAAAATAAACAAAGAAACGAAAATTTGGAGAAAAAGCTGGTTGAAAATAAATCTCAAATAGAATTAGCCATTTCAAAAATAAAAGAAAACGAAAGCAAGATAGAGGAAGCTAAGCTCCTGATAGAAGATAGAAGTTTGGAAATGAATAATAGAATCGAAAGGGAAGTTTTAAAACTCAGAGAAGAAAGCTCGCATGGACTTCAAGAAACTCAAGTAAAAACTCATAGTATAGAAAAGGAGATTGTGGAAAATCGAACCAAAATGAATGCAGCAGATAAGAAAGGAAAGGAAATGGATAGAAAAATAAACGGAACAGTATCCAGGATGGATAAGACAGAGAAGAGAATGGAAGAAGTGGAAAGAAGATTAGAGAATATATCAGTAAGAGAAAGGAATGCTAGATCCAATTTTCGATGCAGCAAGGAAAAGACTTATATGAAGAGAGAGATAAAAGAAGAAAGCTCTAGCGATGAGTCTACAACAGAAGAGGAAAAGAAAAAAGAATATGGGAAAAGATCTCACCAAAGGAGAAAGAGAAAATGGAAGAGTAGTGAAGAAGGAAGCAACAATGAGAAATTTTTAGATACGCTAGAAGAAGAATACAAAGGCTGTGAAAGATATATATCAAGGATACCTAGACCTCAGGAATTACAGCATATGCCTAAATTTAATGGAAATATATCAGAAACATGCCCAAGGAAATTCCTGAAGGAGCTTACAACGAATATACGTTTAATGAGAATCCCCGATTACATGACTCTTAGTCTCATTGACACGTGTTGCGAACAGTCAGCAGCTGGGTGGTACCAATTAAACCAACACAAATTCAAAGACTTTCGAGAATTCAGTCGAAAGTTTTTAGATTACAATTGTAGCCAAGACATCAAGGAAAGGCAATTGGAAGCCCTAAAACGAAAACACATCGACTGGTCAAAAATTGAAAGTCTTGATAAACGTACATGGGAAAACTTGAGAAGCTTTAAGAATTTGAAAGAAGGATGCAGTGAAGAGGAATTAGTTAAACAAGTAATCCAAACGCTACCAGTAAGAATCCAAAGAGCTATAGCGGCGGTGAAAATAAAGAAAGTGGATGACTTAATAGAATACCTAAGGACAGAAAATATGTTCAAAAAAACTCAAAACTCTTGGGAGAGAGAGGAATGACAGGGATGGTCGACCTTATTCAAAGAAAGTTATGATGACGAAGATAATCATAACAAGCAAAAGTTCCGAAGATAAGAGTTCGAGGTTAGAAATCCGGACTTGAGAGGTCAGGACCAGGACAGGGGAAGAGAAATCAACTTGAGAAATAGGAACGATTACGTCAGGAATCAAGAGTTTGTTGGAGATGGAAGGTACCAGGGATATGATAGGACATATAGAGGCCGAAATAGATTTCAGAGATATGACAGAAGGGGAAATCTTAGATGGAGAGAGGAAAGAGAAGAAAGACAGCAGAATGGACGAGCATTCAATGATGAAACTGAGAGAAGAAATATATCTCAGGAAGAAGAGAGAAACGAGGCAATGGAGCTAACAAGAAGATATTGTACTGAAGAGCATTATACACAAGCCACTGTTGATCGATCAACACGAATACTTAAATTATAGAACTATCTCTAAATTTTGAATCACTTAAAACTATAAAAATACGCCAACTACTTGAGCTAGGCACTTGATATACCGTTCACCGGTATACTTCGAATTTTAACATCACATCTACAAAATCGACATAGAAAAGAAATTTTGAACTCCGAAAAATTAATTGTAAAGCCGACTTTCCTAGGCTCTCATTACCTGCAAGGATTTCCTGTGCAGAATACCTCAAAGCCGAACCTCTCCGTTGTGGGAGTTTAGAACGATAAGGGCAGAATACACAAGACACTTTTGATCGATCAACACGAATACTAATATGACAGAACTCACTCTAAATTTTGAATCACTTAAAACTAGAATAATACGTCAACTACTTGAACTAGACATTTCATAGACCCTTCACCAGTAAACTTCGAATTTTAACATCACATCTACAATGTCAACATAGAACAGAAATTTTGAATTCCCAAGAATTAATTGTAAAGCCAACTGTTCCAGCCAAATCTCCTAGGCTCTCATTACCGGCAAGGATTACCTGTGCAGACTACTTCAAAGCCGAACCTCTCCGTTGTGGGAGTTTAGAACGATAAGGGCAGAATACGCAAGCCACTTTTGATAGATAAACACGAATACTAAAATGACAGAACTCACTCAAATTTTGCATCACTTAAAACTAGAATAATACGCCAACTACTTGAGCTAGGCACTTCATATACCCTTCACCAGTAAACTTCGAAATTTAACATCACATCTACAATGTCAACATAGAACAGAAATTTTGAACTCTCAAAAATTAATTGTAATGCCGACTGCTCCAGCCAAATCTCCAAGGCTCTCATTACCTGCAAGGATTACCTGTGCAGACTACTTCAAAGCCGAACCTCTCCGTTGTGGGAGTTTAGAACGATAAGGGCAGAATACAAAAGCCACTTTTGATCGATCAACACGAATACTACAATGACAGAACTCACTCTAAATTATGAATCACTTAAAACTATAATAATACGCCAACTTCTTGAGCTAGGCACTTGATAGACCCTTCACCAGTAAACTTCGAATTTTAACATCACATCTACAATGTGAACATAGAACAGAAATTTTGAACTCCCAAAAATTAATTGTAAAGCTGACTGTTCCAGCCGAATCTCCTAGGCTCTCACTACCTGCAAGGATTACCTGTGCAGACTACCTCAAAGCCGAACCTCTCCGTTGTGGGAGTTTATAACGATAAGGGCAGAATATACAAGCCACTTTTGATCGATCAACACGAATACAAAAACGACAGAACTCACTCTAAATTTTAAATTACTTAAAACTAGAATAATATGCCAACTGCTTGAGCTAGACATTTCATAGACCCTTCACCAGTAAACTTCGAATTTTAACATCACATCTACAATGTGAACATAGAACAGAAATTTTTAACTCCCAAAAATTAATTGTAAAGCTGACTGTTCCAGCCGAATCTCCTACGCTCTCATTACCGGCAATGATTACCTGTGCAGACTTCTTCAAAGCCGAACCTCTCCGTTGTGGGAGTTTAGAACGATAAGGGCAGAATACACAAGCCACTTTTGATCGATCAACACGAATACTAAAATGACAAATCTCACTCTAAATTTTAAATTACTTAAAACTAGAATAATATGCCAACTGCTTGAGCTAGACATTTCATAGACCCTTCACCAGTAAACTTCGAATTTTAACATCACATCTACAATGTGAACATAGAACAGAAATTTTGAACTCCCAAAAATTAATTGTAAAGCCGACTGTTCCAGCCAAATATCCTAAGCTCTCATTACCGGCAAGGATTACCTGTGCAGACTACCTCAAAGCCGAACCTCTCCGTTGTGGGAGTTTAGAACGATAAGGGCAGAATACGCAAGCCACTTTTGATCGATCAACACAAATACTAAAATGACAGAACTCACTCTAAATTTTGAATCACTTAAAACTAGGATAATACGTCAACTACTTGAGCTAGACATTTCATAGACCCTTCACCAGTAAACTTCGAATTTTAACATCACATCTACAATGTCAACGTAGAACAGAAATTTTGAACTCCCAAGAATGAATTGTAAAGCCGACTCTTCCAGCCAAATCTCCTAAGCTCTCATTACCGGCAAGGATTACCTGTGCAGACTGCTTCAAAGCCGAAATTCTCCGTTGTGGGAGTTTAGAACGATAAGGGCAGAATACGCAAGCCACTTATGATCGATCAACACAAATACTAAAATGACAGAACTCACTCTAAATTTTGAATCACTTAAAACTAGAATAATACGTCAACTACTTGAGCTAGACATTTCATAGACCCTTCACCAGTAAACTTCGAATTTTAACATCACATCTACAATGTCAACGTAGAACAGAAATTTTGAACTCTTAAAAATTAATTGTAAAGCTGACTGTTCCAGCCGAATCTCCTAGGCTCTCATTACCGGCAAGGATTACCTGTGCAGACTACCTCAAAGCCGAACCTCTCCGTTGTGGGAGTTTAGAACGATAAGGGCAGAATACGCAAGCCACTTTTGATCGATCAACACAAATACTAAAATGACAGAACTCACTCTAAATTTTGAATCACTTAAAACTAGAATAATACGTCAACTACTTGAGCTAGACATTTCATAGACCCTTCACCAGTAAACTTCGAATTTTAACATCACATCTTCAATGTGAACATAGAACAGAAATTTTGAACTCCCAAAAATTAATTGTAAAGCCGACTGTTCCAGCCAAATATCCTAAGCTCTCCTTACCGGCAAGGATTACCTGTGCAGACTACCTCAAAGCCGAACCTCTCCGTTGTGGGAGTTTAGAACGATAAGGGCAGAATACGCAAGCCACTTTTGATCGATCAACACAAATACTAAAATGACAGAACTCACTCTAAATTTTGAATCACTTAAAACTAGAATAATACGTCAACTACTTGAGCTAGACATTTCATAGACCCTTCACCAGTAAACTTGGAATTTTAACATCACATCTACAATGTCAACATAGAACAGAAATTTTGAATTCTCAAGAATTAATTGTAAAGCCGACTGTTCCAGCCGAATTTCCAAGGCTCTCATTACCGGTAAGGATTACCTGTGCAGAATACCTCAAAGCCGAACCTCTCCGTTGTGGGAGTTTAGAACGATAAGGGCAGAATATACAAGCCACTTTTGATCGATCAACACGAATACTAAAATGACAAATCTCACTCTAAATTTTAAATTACTTAAAACTAGAATAATATGCCAACTGCTTGAGCTAGACATTTCATAGACCCTTCACCAGTAAACTTGGAATTTTAACATCACATCTACAATGTGAACATAGAAGTGAAATTTTGAACTCCCAAGAATTAATTGTAAAGCCGACTGTTCCAGCCAAATATCCTAAGCTCTCATTACTGGCAAGGATTACCTGTGCAGACTACCTCAAAGCCGAACCTCTCCGTTGTGGGAGTTTAGAACGATAAGGGCAGAATACGCAAGCCACTTTTGATCGATCAACACAAATACTAAAATGACAGAACTCACTCTAAATTTTGAATCACTTAAAACTAGAATAATACGTCAACTACTTGAGCTAGACATTTCATAGACCCTTCACCAGTAAACTTCGAATTTTAACATCACATCTACAATGTCAACGTAGAACAGAAATTTTGAACTCCCAAGAATTATTTGTAAAGCCGACTCTTCCAGCCAAATCTCCTAAGCTCTCATTACCGGCAAGGATTACCTGTGCAGACTACTTCAAAGCCGAACCTCTCCGTTGTGGGAGTTTAGAACGATAAGGGCAGAATACGCAAGCCACTTTTGATCGATCAACACAAATACTAAAATGACAGAACTCACTCTAAATTTTGAATCACTTAAAACTAGAATAATACGTCAACTACTTGAGCTAGACATTTCATAGACCCTTCACCAGTAAACTTCGAATTTTAACATCACATCTACAATGTGAACATAGAACAGAAATTTTGAACTCCCAAAAATTAATTGTAAAGCCGACTGTTCCAGCCAAATATCCTAAGCTCTCCTTACCGGCAAGGATTACCTGTGCAGACTACCTCAAAGCCGAACCTCTCCGTTGTGGGAGTTTAGAACGATAAGGGCAGAATACGCAAGCCACTTTTGATCGATCAACACAAATACTAAAATGACAGAACTCACTCTAAATTTTGAATCACTTAAAACTAGAATAATACGTCAACTACTTGAGCTAGACATTTCATAGACCCTTCACCAGTAAACTTCGAATTTTAACATCACATCTACAATGTCAACGTAGAACAGAAATTTTGAACTCTTAAAAATTAATTGTAAAGCTGACTGTTCCAGCCGAATCTCCTAGGCTCTCATTACCGGCAAGGATTACCTGTGCAGACTACCTCAAAGCCAAACCTCTCCGTTGTGGGAGTTTAGAACGATAAGGGCAGAATACGCAAGCCACTTTTGATCGATCAACAGAAATACTAAAATGACAGAACTCACTCTAAATTTTGAATCACTTAAAACTAGAATAATACGTCAACTACTTGAGCTAGACATTTCATAGACCCTTCACCAGTAAACTTCGAATTTTAACATCACATCTACAATGTGAACATAGAACAGAAATTTTGAACTCCCAAAAATTAATTGTAAAGCCGACTGTTCCAGCCAAATATCCTAAGCTCTCCTTACCGGCAAGGAATACCTGTGCAGACTACCTCAAAGCCGAACCTCTCCGTTGTGGGAGTTTAGAACGATAAGGGCAGAATACGCAAGCCACTTTTGATCGATCAACACAAATACTAAAATGACAGAACTCACTCTAAATTTTGAATCACTTAAAACTAGAATAATACGTCAACTACTTGAGCTAGACATTTCATAGACCCTTCACCAGTAAACTTCGAATTTTAACATCACATCTACAAAGTCAACGTAGAACAGAAATTTTGAACTCTTAAAAATTAATTGTAATGCTGACTGTTCCAGCCGAATCTCCAAGGCTCTCATTACCGGCAAGGATTACCTGTGCAGACTACCTCAAAACCGAACCTCTCCGTTGTGGGAGTTTAGAACGATAAGGGCAGAATACGCAAGCCACTTTTGATCGATCAACACAAATACTAAAATGACAGAACTCACTCTAAATTTTGAATCACTTAAAACTAGAATAATACGTCAACTACTTGAGCTAGACATTTCATAGACCCTTCACCAGTAAACTTCGAATTTTAACATCACATCTACAATGTGAACATAGAACAGAAATTTTGAACTCCCAAAAATTAATTGTAAAGCCGACTGTTCCAGCCAAATATCCTAAGCTCTCCTTACCGGAAAGGATTACCTGTGCAGACTACCTCAAAGCCGAACCTCTCCGTTGTGGGAGTTTAGAACGATAAGGGCAGAATACGCAAGCCACTTTTGATCGATCAACACAAATACTAAAATGACAGAACTCACTCTAAATTTTGAATCACTTAAAACTAGAATAATACGTCAACTACTTGAGCTAGACATTTCATAGACCCTTCACCAGTAAACTTCGAATTTTAACATCACATCTACAATGTCAACGTAGAACAGAAATTTTGAACTCCCAAGAATTAATTGTAAAGCCGACTCTTCCAGCCAAATCTCCTAAGCTCTCATTACCGGCAAGGATTACCTGTGCAGACTGCTTCAAAGCCGAACCTCTCCGTTGTGGGAGTTTAGAACGATAAGGGCAGAATACGCAAGCCACTTTTGATCGATCAACACAAATACTAAAATGACAGAACGCACTCTAAATTTTGAATCACTTAAAACTAGAATAATACGTCAACTACTTGAGCTAGACATTTCATAGACCCTTCACCAGTAAACTTCGAATTTTAACATCACATCTACAATGTCAACGTAGAACAGAAATTTTGAACTCCCAAGAATTATTTGTAAAGCCGACTCTTCCAGCCAAATCTCCTAAGCTCTCATTACCGGCAAGGATTACCTGTGCAGACTACTTCAAAGCCGAACCTCTCCGTTGTGGGAGTTTAGAACGATAAGGGCAGAATACGCAAGCCACTTTTGATCGATCAACAGAAATACTAAAATGACAGAACTCACTCTAAATTTTGAATCACTTAAAACTATAATAATTCGTCAACTACTTGAGCTAGACATTTCATAGACCCTTCACCAGTAAACTTCGAATTTTAACATCACATCTACAATGTGAACATAGAACAGAAATTTTGAACTCCCAAAAATTAATTGTAAAGCCGACTGTTCCAGCCAAATATCCTAAGCTCTCCTTACCGGCAAGGATTACCTGTGCAGACTACCTCAAAGCCGAACCTCTCCGTTGTGGGAGTTTAGAACGATAAGGGCAGAATACGCAAGCCACTTTTGATCGATCAACACAAATACTAAAATGACAGAACTCACTCTAGATTTTGAATCACTTAAAACTAGAATAATACGTCAACTACTTGAGCTAGACATTTCATAGACCCTTCACCAGTAAACTTCGAATTTTAACATCACATCTACAATGTGAACATAGAACAGAAATTTTGAACTCCCAAAAATTAATTGTAAAGCCGACTGTTCCAGCCAAATATCCTAAGCTCTCCTTACCGGCAAGGATTACCTGTGCAGACTACCTCAAAGCCGAACCTCTCCGTTGTGGGAGTTTAGAACGATAAGGGCAGAATACGCAAGCCACTTATGATCGATCAACACAAATACTAAAATGACAGAACTCACTCTAAATTTTGAATCACTTAAAACTAGAATAATACGTCAACTACTTGAGCTAGACATTTCATAGACCCTTCACCAGTAAACTTCGAATTTTAACATCACATCTACAATGTCAACGTAGAACAGAAATTTTGAACTCTTAAAAATTAATTGTAAAGCTGACTGTTCCAGCCGAATCTCCTAGGCTCTCATTACCGGCAAGGATTACCTGTGCAGACTACCTCAAAGCCGAACCTCTCCGTTGTGGGAGTTTAGAACGATAAGGGCAGAATACGCAAGCCACTTTTGATCGATCAACACAAATACTAAAATGACAGAACTCACTCTAAATTTTGAATCACTTAAAACTAGAATAATACGTCAACTACTTGAGCTAGACATTTCATAGACCCTTCACCAGTAAACTTCGAATTTTAACATCACATCTTCAATGTGAACATAGAACAGAAATTTTGAACTCCCAAAAATTAATTGTAAAGCCGACTGTTCCAGCCAAATATCCTAAGCTCTCCTTACCGGCAAGGATTACCTGTGCAGACTACCTCAAAGCCGAACCTCTCCGTTGTGGGAGTTTAGAACGATAAGGGCAGAATACGCAAGCCACTTTTGATCGATCAACACAAATACTAAAATGACAGAACTCACTCTAAATTTTGAATCACTTAAAACTAGAATAATACGTCAACTACTTGAGCTAGACATTTCATAGACCCTTCACCAGTAAACTTGGAATTTTAACATCACATCTACAATGTCAACATAGAACAGAAATTTTGAATTCTCAAGAATTAATTGTAAACCCGACTGTTCCAGCCGAATTTCCAAGGCTCTCATTACCGGTAAGGATTACCTGTGCAGAATACCTCAAAGCCGAACCTCTCTGTTGTGGGAGTTTAGAACGATAAGGGCAGAATATACAAGCCACATTTGATCGATCAACACGAATACAAAAACGACAGAACTCACTCTAAATTTTAAATTACTTAAAACTAGAATAATATGCCAACTGCTTGAGCTAGACATTTCATAGACCCTTCACCAGTAAACTTCGAATTTTAACATCACATCTACAATGTGAACATAGAACAGAAATTTTTAACTCCCAAAAATTAATTGTAAAGCTGACTGTTCCAGCCGAATCTCCTACGCTCTCATTACCGGCAATGATTACCTGTGCAGACTTCTTCAAAGCCGAACCTCTCCGTTGTGGGAGTTTAGAACGATAAGGGCAGAATACACAAGCCACTTTTGATCGATCAACACGAATACTAAAATGACAAATCTCACTCTAAATTTTAAATTACTTAAAACTAGAATAATATGCCAACTGCTTGAGCTAGACATTTCATAGACCCTTCACCAGTAAACTTCGAATTTCACATCACATCTACAATGTGAACATAGAACAGAAATTTTGAACTCCCAAAAATTAATTGTAAAGCCGACTGTTCCAGCCAAATATCCTAAGCTCTCATTACCGGCAAGGATTACCTGTGCAGACTACCTCAAAGCCGAACCTCTCCGTTGTGGGAGTTTAGAACGATAAGGGCAGAATACGCAAGCCACTTTTGATCGATCAACACAAATACTAAAATGACAGAACTCACTCTAAATTTTGAATCACTTAAAACTAGAATAATACGTCAACTACTTGAGCTAGACATTTCATAGACCCTTCACCAGTAAACTTCGAATTTTAACATCACATCTACAATGTCAACGTAGAACAGAAATTTTGAACTCCCAAGAATGAATTGTAAAGCCGACTCTTCCAGCCAAATCTCCTAAGCTCTCATTACCGGCAAGGATTACCTGTGCAGACTGCTTCAAAGCCGAAATTCTCCGTTGTGGGAGTTTAGAACGATAAGGGCAGAATACGCAAGCCACTTATGATCGATCAACACAAATACTAAAATGACAGAACTCACTCTAAATTTTGAATCACTTAAAACTAGAATAATACGTCAACTACTTGAGCTAGACATTTCATAGACCCTTCACCAGTAAACTTCGAATTTTAACATCACATCTACAATGTCAACGTAGAACAGAAATTTTGAACTCCCAAGAATTATTTGTAAAGCCGACTCTTCCAGCCAAATCTCCTAAGCTCTCATTACCGGCAAGGATTACCTGTGCAGACTACTTCAAAGCCGAACCTCTCCGTTGTGGGAGTTTAGAACGATAAGGGCAGAATACGCAAGCCACTTTTGATCGATCAACACAAATACTAAAATGACAGAACTCACTCTAAATTTTGAATCACTTAAAACTAGAATAATACGTCAACTACTTGAGCTAGACATTTCATAGACCCTTCACCAGTAAACTTCGAATTTTAACATCACATCTACAATGTGAACATAGAACAGAAATTTTGAACTCCCAAAAATTAATTGTAAAGCCGACTGTTCCAGCCAAATATCCTAAGCTCTCCTTACCGGCAAGGATTACCTGTGCAGACTACCTCAAAGCCGAACCTCTCCGTTGTGGGAGTTTAGAACGATAAGGGCAGAATACGCAAGCCACTTTTGATCGATC
This sequence comes from Lepisma saccharinum, assembly GCF_977018435.1. NCBI lineage: Eukaryota > Metazoa > Arthropoda > Insecta > Zygentoma > Lepismatidae > Lepisma > Lepisma saccharinum. The sequence goes on from NC_139248.1 coordinate 21,306,918, forward strand.
AACACAAATACTAAAATGACAGAACTCACTCTAAATTTTGAATCACTTAAAACTAGAATAATACGTCAACTACTTGAGCTAGACATTTCATAGACCCTTCACCAGTAAACTTCGAATTTTAACATCACATCTACAATGTCAACGTAGAACAGAAATTTTGAACTCTTAAAAATTAATTGTAAAGTTGACTGTTCCAGCCGAATCTCCTAGGCTCTCATTACCGGCAAGGATTACCTGTGCAGACTACCTCAAAGCCAAACCTCTCCGTTGTGGGAGTTTAGAACGATAAGGGCAGAATACGCAAGCCACTTTTGATCGATCAACAGAAATACTAAAATGACAGAACTCACTCTAAATTTTGAATCACTTAAAACTAGAATAATACGTCAACTACTTGAGCTAGACATTTCATAGACCCTTCACCAGTAAACTTCGAATTTTAACATCACATCTACAATGTGAACATAGAACAGAAATTTTGAACTCCCAAAAATTAATTGTAAAGCCGACTGTTCCAGCCAAATATCCTAAGCTCTCCTTACCGGCAAGGAATACCTGTGCAGACTACCTCAAAGCCGAACCTCTCCGTTGTGGGAGTTTAGAACGATAAGGGCAGAATACGCAAGCCACTTTTGATCGATCAACACAAATACTAAAATGACAGAACTCACTCTAAATTTTGAATCACTTAAAACTAGAATAATACGTCAACTACTTGAGCTAGACATTTCATAGACCCTTCACCAGTAAACTTCGAATTTTAACATCACATCTACAAAGTCAACGTAGAACAGAAATTTTGAACTCTTAAAAATTAATTGTAATGCTGACTGTTCCAGCCGAATCTCCAAGGCTCTCATTACCGGCAAGGATTACCTGTGCAGACTACCTCAAAACCGAACCTCTCCGTTGTGGGAGTTTAGAACGATAAGGGCAGAATACGCAAGCCACTTTTGATCGATCAACACAAATACTAAAATGACAGAACTCACTCTAAATTTTGAATCACTTAAAACTAGAATAATACGTCAACTACTTGAGCTAGACATTTCATAGACCCTTCACCAGTAAACTTCGAATTTTAACATCACATCTACAATGTGAACATAGAACAGAAATTTTGAACTCCCAAAAATTAATTGTAAAGCCGACTGTTCCAGCCAAATATCCTAAGCTCTCCTTACCGGAAAGGATTACCTGTGCAGACTACCTCAAAGCCGAACCTCTCCGTTGTGGGAGTTTAGAACGATAAGGGCAGAATACGCAAGCCACTTTTGATCGATCAACACAAATACTAAAATGACAGAACTCACTCTAAATTTTGAATCACTTAAAACTAGAATAATACGTCAACTACTTGAGCTAGACATTTCATAGACCCTTCACCAGTAAACTTCGAATTTTAACATCACATCTACAATGTCAACGTAGAACAGAAATTTTGAACTCCCAAGAATTAATTGTAAAGCCGACTCTTCCAGCCAAATCTCCTAAGCTCTCATTACCGGCAAGGATTACCTGTGCAGACTGCTTCAAAGCCGAACCTCTCCGTTGTGGGAGTTTAGAACGATAAGGGCAGAATACGCAAGCCACTTTTGATCGATCAACACAAATACTAAAATGACAGAACGCACTCTAAATTTTGAATCACTTAAAACTAGAATAATACGTCAACTACTTGAGCTAGACATTTCATAGACCCTTCACCAGTAAACTTCGAATTTTAACATCACATCTACAATGTCAACGTAGAACAGAAATTTTGAACTCCCAAGAATTATTTGTAAAGCCGACTCTTCCAGCCAAATCTCCTAAGCTCTCATTACCGGCAAGGATTACCTGTGCAGACTACTTCAAAGCCGAACCTCTCCGTTGTGGGAGTTTAGAACGATAAGGGCAGAATACGCAAGCCACTTTTGATCGATCAACAGAAATACTAAAATGACAGAACTCACTCTAAATTTTGAATCACTTAAAACTATAATAATTCGTCAACTACTTGAGCTAGACATTTCATAGACCCTTCACCAGTAAACTTCGAATTTTAACATCACATCTACAATGTGAACATAGAACAGAAATTTTGAACTCCCAAAAATTAATTGTAAAGCCGACTGTTCCAGCCAAATATCCTAAGCTCTCCTTACCGGCAAGGATTACCTGTGCAGACTACCTCAAAGCCGAACCTCTCCGTTGTGGGAGTTTAGAACGATAAGGGCAGAATACGCAAGCCACTTTTGATCGATCAACACAAATACTAAAATGACAGAACTCACTCTAGATTTTGAATCACTTAAAACTAGAATAATACGTCAACTACTTGAGCTAGACATTTCATAGACCCTTCACCAGTAAACTTCGAATTTTAACATCACATCTACAATGTGAACATAGAACAGAAATTTTGAACTCCCAAAAATTAATTGTAAAGCCGACTGTTCCAGCCAAATATCCTAAGCTCTCCTTACCGGCAAGGATTACCTGTGCAGACTATCTCAAAGCCGAACCTCTCCGTTGTGGGAGTTTAGAACGATAAGGGCAGAATACGCAAGCCACTTATGATCGATCAACACAAATACTAAAATGACAGAACTCACTCTAAATTTTGAATCACTTAAAACTAGAATAATACGTCAACTACTTGAGCTAGACATTTCATAGACCCTTCACCAGTAAACTTCGAATTTTAACATCACATCTACAATGTCAACGTAGAACAGAAATTTTGAACTCTTAAAAATTAAATGTAAAGCTGACTGTTCCAGCCGAATCTCCTAGGCTCTCATTACCGGCAAGGATTACCTGTGCAGACTACCTCAAAGCCGAACCTCTCCGTTGTGGGAGTTTAGAACGATAAGGGCAGAATACGCAAGCCACTTTTGATCGATCAACACAAATACTAAAATGACAGAACTCACTCTAAATTTTGAATCACTTAAAACTAGAATAATACGTCAACTACTTGAGCTAGACATTTCATAGACCCTTCACCAGTAAACTTCGAATTTTAACATCACATCTTCAATGTGAACATAGAACAGAAATTTTGAACTCCCAAAAATTAATTGTAAAGCCGACTGTTCCAGCCAAATATCCTAAGCTCTCCTTACCGGCAAGGATTACCTGTGCAGACTACCTCAAAGCCGAACCTCTCCGTTGTGGGAGTTTAGAACGATAAGGGCAGAATACGCAAGCCACTTTTGATCGATCAACACAAATACTAAAATGACAGAACTCACTCTAAATTTTGAATCACTTAAAACTAGAATAATACGTCAACTACTTGAGCTAGACATTTCATAGACCCTTCACCAGTAAACTTGGAATTTTAACATCACATCTACAATGTCAACATAGAACAGAAATTTTGAATTCTCAAGAATTAATTGTAAACCCGACTGTTCCAGCCGAATTTCCAAGGCTCTCATTACCGGTAAGGATTACCTGTGCAGAATACCTCAAAGCCGAACCTCTCTGTTGTGGGAGTTTAGAACGATAAGGGCAGAATATACAAGCCACTTTTGATCGATCAACACGAATACTAAAATGACAAATCTCACTCTAAATTTTAAATTACTTAAAACTAGAATAATATGCCAACTGCTTGAGCTAGACATTTCATAGACCCTTCACCAGTAAACTTGGAATTTTAACATCACATCTACAATGTGAACATAGAAGTGAAATTTTGAACTCCCAAGAATTAATTGTAAAGCCGACTGTTCCAGCCAAATATCCTAAGCTCTCATTACTGGCAAGGATTACCTGTGCAGACTACCTCAAAGCCGAACCTCTCCGTTGTGGGAGTTTAGAACGATAAGGGCAGAATGCGCAAGCCACTTTTAATCGATCAACACAAATACTAAAATGACAGAACTCACTCTAAATTTTGAATCACTTAAAACTAGAATAATACGTCAACTACTTGAGCTAGACATTTCATAGACCCTTCACCAGTAAACTTCGAATTTTAACATCACATCTACAATGTGAACATAGAACAGAAATTTTGAACTCCCAAAAATTAATTGTAAAGCCGACTGTTCCAGCCAAATATCCTAAGCTCTCCTTACCGGCAAGGAATACCTGTGCAGACTACCTCAAAGCCGAACCTCTCCGTTGTGGGAGTTTAGAACGATAAGGGCAGAATACGCAAGCCACTTTTGATCGATCAACACAAATACTAAAATGACAGAACTCACTCTAAATTTTGAATCACTTAAAACTAGAATAATACGTCAACTACTTGAGCTAGACATTTCATAGACCCTTCACCAGTAAACTTTGAATTTTAACATCACATCTACAATGTGAACATAGAACAGAAATTTTGAACTCCCAAAAATTAATTGTAAAGCAGACTGTTCCAGCCAAATATCCTAAGCTCTCCTTACCGGCAAGGATTACCTGTGCAGACTACCTCAAAGCCGAACCTCTCCGTTGTGGGAGTTTAGAACGATAAGGGCAGAATACGCAAGCCACTTTTGATCGATCAACACAAATACTAAAATGACAGAACTCACTCTAGATTTTGAATCACTTAAAACTAGAATAATACGTCAACTACTTGTGCTAGACATTTCATAGACCCTTCACCAGTAAACTTCGAATTTTAACATCACATCTACAATGTCAACGTAGAACAGAAATTTTGAACTCTTAAAAATTAATTGTAAAGCTGACTGTTCCAGCCGAATCTCCTAGGCTCTCATTACCGGCAAGGATTACCTGTGCAGACTACCTCAAAGCCAAACCTCTCCGTTGTGGGAGTTTAGAACGATAAGGGCAGAATACGCAAGCCACTTTTGATCGATCAACACAAATACTAAAATGACAGAACTCACTCTAAATTTTGAATCACTTAAAACTAGAATAATACGTCAACTACTTGAGCTAGACATTTCATAGACCCTTCACCAGTAAACTTCGAATTTTAACATCACATCTACAATGTGAACATAGAACAGAAATTTTGAACTCCCAAAAATTAATTGTAAAGCCGACTGTTCCAGCCAAATATCCTAAGCTCTCCTTACCGGCAAGGATTACCTGTGCAGACTACCTCAAAGCCGAACCTCTCCGTTGTGGGAGTTTAGAACGATAAGGGCAGAATACGCAAGCCACTTTTGATCGATCAACACAAATACTAAAATGACAGAACTCACTCTAAATTTTGAATCACTTAAAACTAGAATAATACGTCAACTACTTGAGCTAGACATTTCATAGACCCTTCACCAGTAAACTTCGAATTTTAACATCACATCTACAATGTCAACGTAGAACAGAAATTTTGAACTTTTAAAAATTAATTGTAAAGCTGACTGTTCCAGCCGAATCTCCTAGGCTCTCATTACCGGCAAGGATTACCTGTGCAGACTACCTCAAAGCCAAACCTCTCCGTTGTGGGAGTTTAGAACGATAAGGGCAGAATACGCAAGCCACTTTTGATCGATCAACAGAAATACTAAAATGACAGAACTCACTCTAAATTTTGAATCACTTAAAACTAGAATAATACGTCAACTACTTGAGCTAGACATTTCATAGACCCTTCACCAGTAAACTTCGAATTTTAACATCACATCTACAATGTGAACATAGAACAGAAATTTTGAACTCCCAAAAATTAATTGTAAAGCCGACTGTTCCAGCCAAATATCCTAAGCTCTCCTTACCGGCAAGGAATACCTGTGCAGACTACCTCAAAGCCGAACCTCTCCGTTGTGGGAGTTTAGAACGATAAGGGCAGAATACGCAAGCCACTTTTGATCGATCAACACAAATACTAAAATGACAGAACTCACTCTAAATTTTGAATCACTTAAAACTAGAATAATACGTCAACTACTTGAGCTAGACATTTCATAGACCCTTCACCAGTAAACTTCGAATTTTAACATCACATCTACAAAGTCAACGTAGAACAGAAATTTTGAACTCTTAAAAATTAATTGTAATGCTGACTGTTCCAGCCGAATCTCCAAGGCTCTCATTACCGGCAAGGATTACCTGTGCAGACTACCTCAAAACCGAACCTCTCCGTTGTGGGAGTTTAGAACGATAAGGGCAGAATACGCAAGCCACTTTTGATCGATCAACACAAATACTAAAATGACAGAACTCACTCTAAATTTTGAATCACTTAAAACTAGAATAATACGTCAACTACTTGAGCTAGACATTTCATAGACCCTTCACCAGTAAACTTCGAATTTTAACATCACATCTACAATGTGAACATAGAACAGAAATTTTGAACTCCCAAAAATTAATTGTAAAGCCGACTGTTCCAGCCAAATATCCTAAGCTCTCCTTACCGGAAAGGATTACCTGTGCAGACTACCTCAAAGCCGAACCTCTCCGTTGTGGGAGTTTAGAACGATAAGGGCAGAATACGCAAGCCACTTTTGATCGATCAACACAAATACTAAAATGACAGAACTCACTCTAAATTTTGAATCACTTAAAACTAGAATAATACGTCAACTACTTGAGCTAGACATTTCATAGACCCTTCACCAGTAAACTTCGAATTTTAACATCACATCTACAATGTCAACGTAGAACAGAAATTTTGAACTCCCAAGAATTAATTGTAAAGCCGACTCTTCCAGCCAAATCTCCTAAGCTCTCATTACCGGCAAGGATTACCTGTGCAGACTGCTTCAAAGCCGAACCTCTCCGTTGTGGGAGTTTAGAACGATAAGGGCAGAATACGCAAGCCACTTTTGATCGATCAACACAAATACTAAAATGACAGAACGCACTCTAAATTTTGAATCACTTAAAACTAGAATAATACGTCAACTACTTGAGCTAGACATTTCATAGACCCTTCACCAGTAAACTTCGAATTTTAACATCACATCTACAATGTCAACGTAGAACAGAAATTTTGAACTCCCAAGAATTATTTGTAAAGCCGACTCTTCCAGCCAAATCTCCTAAGCTCTCATTACCGGCAAGGATTACCTGTGCAGACTACTTCAAAGCCGAACCTCTCCGTTGTGGGAGTTTAGAACGATAAGGGCAGAATACGCAAGCCACTTTTGATCGATCAACAGAAATACTAAAATGACAGAACTCACTCTAGATTTTGAATCACTTAAAACTAGAATAATACGTCAACTACTTGAGCTAGACATTTCATAGACCCTTCACCAGTAAACTTCGAATTTTAACATCACATCTACAATGTGAACATAGAACAGAAATTTTGAACTCCCAAAAATTAATTGTAAAGCCGACTGTTCCAGCCAAATATCCTAAGCTCTCCTTACCGGCAAGGATTACCTGTGCAGACTACCTCAAAGCCGAACCTCTCCGTTGTGGGAGTTTAGAACGATAAGGGCAGAATACGCAAGCCACTTATGATCGATCAACACAAATACTAAAATGACAGAACTCACTCTAAATTTTGAATCACTTAAAACTAGAATAATACGTCAACTACTTGAGCTAGACATTTCATAGACCCTTCACCAGTAAACTTCGAATTTTAACATCACATCTACAATGTCAACGTAGAACAGAAATTTTGAACTCTTAAAAATTAATTGTAAAGCTGACTGTTCCAGCCGAATCTCCTAGGCTCTCATTACTGGCAAGGATTACCTGTGCAGACTACCTCAAAGCCGAACCTCTCCGTTGTGGGAGTTTAGAACGATAAGGGCAGAATACGCAAGCCACTTTTGATCGATCAACACAAATACTAAAATGACAGAACTCACTCTAAATTTTGAATCACTTAAAACTAGAATAATACGTCAACTACTTGAGCTAGACATTTCATAGACCCTTCACCAGTAAACTTCGAATTTTAACATCACATCTTCAATGTGAACATAGAACAGAAATTTTGAACTCCCAAAAATTAATTGTAAAGCCGACTGTTCCAGCCAAATATCCTAAGCTCTCCTTACCGGCAAGGATTACCTGTGCAGACTACCTCAAAGCCGAACCTCTCCGTTGTGGGAGTTTAGAACGATAAGGGCAGAATACGCAAGCCACTTTTGATCGATCAACACAAATACTAAAATGACAGAACTCACTCTAAATTTTGAATCACTTAAAACTAGAATAATACGTCAACTACTTGAGCTAGACATTTCATAGACCCTTCACCAGTAAACTTGGAATTTTAACATCACATCTACAATGTCAACATAGAACAGAAATTTTGAATTCTCAAGTATTAATTGTAAAGCCGACTGTTCCAGCCGAATTTCCAAGGCTCTCATTACCGGTAAGGATTACCTGTGCAGAATACCTCAAAGCCGAACCTCTCTGTTGTGGGAGTTTAGAACGATAAGGGCAGAATATACAAGCCACTTTTGATCGATCAACACGAATACTAAAATGACAAATCTCACTCTAAATTTTAAATTACTTAAAACTAGAATAATATGCCAACTGCTTGAGCTAGACATTTCATAGACCCTTCACCAGTAAACTTGGAATTTTAACATCACATCTACAATGTGAACATAGAAGTGAAATTTTGAACTCCCAAGAATTAATTGTAAAGCCGACTGTTCCAGCCAAACATCCTAAGCTCTCATTACTGGCAAGGATTACCTGTGCAGACTACCTCAAAGCCGAACCTCTCCGTTGTGGGAGTTTAGAACGATAAGGGCAGAATGCGCAAGCCACTTTTGATCGATCAACACAAATACTAAAATGACAGAACTCACTCTAAATTTTGAATCACTTAAAACTAGAATAATACGTCAACTACTTGAGCTAGACATTTCATAGACCCTTCACCAGTAAACTTCGAATTTTAACATCACATCTACAATGTCAACGTAGAACAGAAATTTTGAACTCCCAAGAATTATTTGTAAAGCCGACTCTTCCAGCCAAATCTCCTAAGCTCTCATTGCCGGCAAGGATTACCTGTGCAGACTACTTCAAAGCCGAACCTCTCCGTTGTGGGAGTTTAGAACGATAAGGGCAGAATACGCAAGCCACTTTTGATCGATCAACAGAAATACTAAAATGACAGAACTCACTCTAAATTTTGAATCACTTAAAACTAGAATAATACGTCAACTACTTGAGCTAGACATTTCATAGACCCTTCACCAGTAAACTTCGAATTTTAACATCACATCTACAATGTGAACATAGAACAGAAATTTTGAACTCCCAAAAATTAATTGTAAAGCCGACTGTTCCAGCCAAATATCCTAAGCTCTCATTACCGGCAAGGATTACCTGTGCAGACTACCTCAAAGCCGAACCTCTCCGTTGTGGGAGTTTAGAACGATAAGGGCAGAATACGCAAGCCACTTTTGATCGATCAACACAAATACTAAAATGACAGAACTCACTCTAGATTTTGAATCACTTAAAACTAGAATAATACGTCAACTACTTGTGCTAGACATTTCATAGACCCTTCACCAGTAAACTTCGAATTTTAACATCACATCTACAATGTCAACGTAGAACAGAAATTTTGAACTCTTAAAAATTAATTGTAAAGCTGACTGTTCCAGCCGAATCTCCTAGGCTCTCATTACCGGCAAGGATTACCTGTGCAGACTACCTCAAAGCCAAACCTCTCCGTTGTGGGAGTTTAGAACGATAAGGGCAGAATACGCAAGCCACTTTTGATCGATCAACACAAATACTAAAATGACAGAATTCACTCTAAATTTTGAATCACTTAAAACTAGAATAATACGTCAACTACTTGAGCTAGACATTTCATAGACCCTTCACCAGTAAACTTCGAATTTTAACATCACATCTACAATGTGAACATAGAACAGAAATTTTGAACTCCCAAAAATTAATTGTAAAGCCGACTGTTCCAGCCAAATATCCTAAGCTCTCCTTACCGGCAAGGAATACCTGTGCAGACTACCTCAAAGCCGAACCTCTCCGTTGTGGGAGTTTAGAACGATAAGGGCAGAATACGCAAGCCACTTTTGATCGATCAACACAAATACTAAAATGACAGAACTCACTCTAAATTTTGAATCACCTAAAACTAGAATAATACGTCAACTACTTGAGCTAGACATTTCATAGACCCTTCACCAGTAAACTTCGAATTTTAACATCACATCTACAAAGTCAACGTAGAACAGAAATTTTGAACTCCCAAAAATTAATTGTAAAGCCGACTGTTCCAGCCAAATATCCTAAGCTCTCCTTACCGGCAAGGATTACCTGTGCAGACTACCTCAAAGCCGAACCTCTCCGTTGTGGGAGTTTAGAACGATAAGGGCAGAATACGCAAGCCACTTATGATCGATCAACACAAATACTAAAATGACAGAACTCACTCTAAATTTTGAATCACTTAAAACTAGAATAATACGTCAACTACTTGAGCTAGACATTTCATAGACCCTTCACCAGTAAACTTCGAATTTTAACATCACATCTACAATGTCAACGTAGAACAGAAATTTTGAACTCTTAAAAATTAATTGTAAAGCTGACTGTTCCAGCCGAATCTCCTAGGCTCTCATTACTGGCAAGGATTACCTGTGCAGACTACCTCAAAGCCGAACCTCTCCGTTGTGGGAGTTTAGAACGATAAGGGCAGAATACGCAAGCCACTTTTGATCGATCAACACAAATACTAAAATGACAGAACTCACTCTAAATTTTGAATCACTTAAAACTAGAATAATACGTCAACTACTTGAGCTAGACATTTCATAGACCCTTCACCAGTAAACTTCGAATTTTAACATCACATCTTCAATGTGAACATAGAACAGAAATTTTGAACTCCCAAAAATTAATTGTAAAGCCGACTGTTCCAGCCAAATATCCTAAGCTCTCCTTACCGGCAAGGATTACCTGTGCAGACTACCTCAAAGCCGAACCTCTCCGTTGTGGGAGTTTAGAACGATAAGGGCAGAATACGCAAGCCACTTTTGATCGATCAACACAAATACTAAAATGACAGAACTCACTCTAAATTTTGAATCACTTAAAACTAGAATAATACGTCAACTACTTGAGCTAGACATTTCATAGACCCTTCACCAGTAAACTTGGAATTTTAACATCACATCTACAATGTCAACATAGAACAGAAATTTTGAATTCTCAAGTATTAATTGTAAAGCCGACTGTTCCAGCCGAATTTCCAAGGCTCTCATTACCGGTAAGGATTACCTGTGCAGAATACCTCAAAGCCGAACCTCTCTGTTGTGGGAGTTTAGAACGATAAGGGCAGAATATACAAGCCACTTTTGATCGATCAACACGAATACTAAAATGACAAATCTCACTCTAAATTTTAAATTACTTAAAACTAGAATAATATGCCAACTGCTTGAGCTAGACATTTCATAGACCCTTCACCAGTAAACTTGGAATTTTAACATCACATCTACAATGTGAACATAGAAGTGAAATTTTGAACTCCCAAGAATTAATTGTAAAGCCGACTGTTCCAGCCAAATATCCTAAGCTCTCATTACTGGCAAGGATTACCTGTGCAGACTACCTCAAAGCCGAACCTCTCCGTTGTGGGAGTTTAGAACGATAAGGGCAGAATGCGCAAGCCACTTTTGATCGATCAACACAAATACTAAAATGACAGAACTCACTCTAAATTTTGAATCACTTAAAACTAGAATAATACGTCAACTACTTGAGCTAGACATTTCATAGACCCTTCACCAGTAAACTTCGAATTTTAACATCACATCTACAATGTCAACGTAGAACAGAAATTTTGAACTCCCAAGAATTATTTGTAAAGCCGACTCTTCCAGCCAAATCTCCTAAGCTCTCATTGCCGGCAAGGATTACCTGTGCAGACTACCTCAAAGCCGAACCTCTCCGTTGTGGGAGTTTAGAACGATAAGGGCAGAATACGCAAGCCACTTTTGATCGATCAACACAAATACTAAAATGACAGAACTCACTCTAGATTTTGAATCACTTAAAACTAGAATAATACGTCAACTACTTGTGCTAGACATTTCATAGACCCTTCACCAGTAAACTTCGAATTTTAACATCACATCTACAATGTCAACGTAGAACAGAAATTTTGAACTCTTAAAAATTAATTGTAAAGCTGACTGTTCCAGCCGAATCTCCTAGGCTCTCATTACCGGCAAGGATTACCTGTGCAGACTACCTCAAAGCCAAACCTCTCCGTTGTGGGAGTTTAGAACGATAAGGGCAGAATACGCAAGCCACTTTTGATCGATCAACACAAATACTAAAATGACAGAATTCACTCTAAATTTTGAATCACTTAAAACTAGAATAATACGTCAACTACTTGAGCTAGACATTTCATAGACCCTTCACCAGTAAACTTCGAATTTTAACATCACATCTACAATGTGAACATAGAACAGAAATTTTGAACTCCCAAAAATTAATTGTAAAGCCGACTGTTCCAGCCAAATATCCTAAGCTCTCCTTACCGGCAAGGAATACCTGTGCAGACTACCTCAAAGCCGAACCTCTCCGTTGTGGGAGTTTAGAACGATAAGGGCAGAACACGCAAGCCACTTTTGATCGATCAACACAAATACTAAAATGACAGAACTCACTCTAAATTTTGAATCACTTAAAACTAGAATAATACGTCAACTACTTGAGCTAGACATTTCATAGACCCTTCACCAGTAAACTTCGAATTTTAACATCACATCTACAAAGTCAACGTAGAACAGAAATTTTGAACTCTTAAAAATTAATTGTAAAGCTGACTGTTCCAGCCGAATCTCCAATGCTCTCATTACCGGCAAGGATTACCTGTGCAGACTACCTCAAAACCGAACCTCTCCGTTGTGGGAGTTTAGAACGATAAGGGCAGAATACGCAAGCCACTTTTGATCGATCAACAGAAATACTAAAATGACAGAACTCAATCTAAATTTTGAATCACTTAAAACTAGAATAATACGTCAACTACTTGAGCTAGACATTTCATAGACCCTTCACCAGTAAACTTCGTATTTTAACATCACATCTACAATGTGAACATAGAACAGAAATTTTGAACTCCCAAAAATTAATTGTAAAGCCGACTGTTCCAGCCAAATATCCTAAGCTCTCCTTACCGGCAAGGATTACCTGTGCAGACTACCTCAAAGCCGAACCTCTCCGTTGTGGGAGTTTAGAACGATAAGGGCAGAATACGCAAGCCACTTTTGATCGATCAACACAAATACTAAAATGACAGAACTCACTCTAAATTTTGAATCACTTAAAACTAGAATAATACGTCAACTACTTGAGCTAGACATTTCATAGACCCTTCACCAGTAAACTTCGAATTTTAACATCACATCTACAATGTCAACGTAGAACAGAAATTTTGAACTCCCAAGAATTAATTGTAAAGCCGACTCTTCCAGCCAAATCTCCTAAGCTCTCATTACCGGCAAGGATTACCTGTGCAGACTGCTTCAAAGCCGAACCTCTCCGTTGTGGGAGTTTAGAACGATAAGGGCAGAATACGCAAGCCACTTTTGATCGATCAACACAAATACTAAAATGACAGAACGCACTTTAAATTTTGAATCACTTAAAACTAGAATAATACGTCAACTACTTGAGCTAGACATTTCATAGACCCTTCACCAGTAAACTTCGAATTTTAACATCACATCTACAATGTCAACGTAGAACAGAAATTTTGAACTCCCAAGAATTATTTGTAAAGCCGACTCTTCCAGCCAAATCTCCTAAGCTCTCATTACCGGCAAGGATTACCTGTGCAGACTACTTCAAAGACGAACCTCTCCGTTGTGGGAGTTTAGAACGATAAGGGCAGAATACGCAAGCCACTTTTGATCGATCAACAGAAATACTAAAATGACAGAACTCACTCTAAATTTTGAATCACTTAAAACTAGAATAATACGTCAACTACTTGAGCTAGACATTTCATAGACCCTTCACCAGTAAACTTCGAATTTTAACATCACATCTACAATGTGAACACAGAACAGAAATTTTGAACTCCCAAAAATTAATTGTAAAGCCGACTGTTCCAGCCAAATATCCTAAGCTCTCCTTACCGGCAAGGATTACCTGTGCAGACTACCTCAAAGCCGAACCTCTCCGTTGTGGGAGTTTAGAACGATAAGGGCAGAATACGCAAGCCACTTTTGATCGATCAACACAAATACTAAAATGACAGAACTCACTCTAGATTTTGAATCACTTAAAACTAGAATAATACGTCAACTACTTGAGCTAGACATTTCATAGACCCTTCACCAGTAAACTTCGAATTTTAACATCACATCTACAATGTCAACGTAGAACAGAAATTTTGAACTCTTAAAAATTAATTGTAAAGCTGACTGTTCCAGCCGAATCTCCTAGGCTCTCATTACCGGCAAGGATTACCTGTGCAGACTACCTCAAAGCCGAACCTCTCCGTTGTGGGAGTTTAGAACGATAAGGGCAGAATACGCAAGCCACTTTTGATCGATCAACACAAATACTAAAATGACAGAACTCACTCTAAATTTTGAATCACTTAAAACTAGAATAATACGTCAACTACTTGAGCTAGACATTTCATAGACCCTTCACCAGTAAACTTCGAATTTTAACATCACATCTACAATGTCAACGTAGAACAGAAATTTTGAACTCCCAAGAATTAATTGTAAAGCCGACTCTTCCAGCCAAATCTCCTAAGCTCTCATTACCGGCAAGGATTACCTGTGCAGACTGCTTCAAAGCCGAACCTCTCCGTTGTGGGAGTTTAGAACGATAAGGGCAGAATACGCAAGCCACTTTTGATCGATCAACACAAATACTAAAATGACAGAACGCATTCTAAATTTTGAATCACTTAAAACTAGAATAATACGTCAACTACTTGAGCTAGACATTTCATAGACCCTTCACCAGTAAAATTCGAATTTTAACATCACATCTACAATGTCAACGTAGAACAGAAATTTTGAACTCTTAAAAATTAATTATAAAGCTGACTGTTCCAGCCGAATCTCCTAGGCTCTCATTACCGGCAAGGATTACCTGTGCAGACTACCTCAAAGCCGAACCTCTCCGTTGTGGGAGTTTAGAACGATAAGGGCAGAATACGCAAGCCACTTTTGATCGATCAACACAAATACTAAAATGACAGAACTCACTCTAAATTTTGAATCACTTAAAACTAGAATAATACGTCAACTACTTGAGCTAGACATTTCATAGACCCTTCACCAGTAAACTTCGAATTTTAACATCACATCTACAATGTGAACATAGAACAGAAATTTTGAACTCCCAAAAATTAATTGTAAAGCCGACTGTTCCAGCCAAATATCCTAAGCTCTCCTTACCGGCAAGGATTACCTGTGCAGACTACCTCAAAGCCGAACCTCTCCGTTGTGGGAGTTTAGAAAGATAAGGGCAGAATACGCAAGCAACTTTTGATCGATCAACACAAATACTAAAATGACAGAACTCACTCTAAATTTTGAATCACTTAAAACTAGAATAATACGCCAACTACTTGAGCTAGGCACTTGATAGAGTGTTTACCGGTAAACTTCGAATTTTAACATCACATCTGCAATGTGAACATAGAACAGAAATTTTGAACTCCCAAAAATTAATTCTAAAGCGAACTGTTCCAGCCGAATCTCCTAGGCTCTCATTACCGGCAAGGATTACCTGTGCAGACTACCTCAAAGCCGAACCTCTCCGTTGTGGGAGTTTAGAACGATAAGGGCAGAATACGCAAGCCACTTTTGATCGATCAACACAAATACTAAAATGACAGAACTCACTCTAAATTTTGAATCACTTAAAACTAGAATAATATGCCAACTACTTGAGCTAGACATTTCATAGACCCTTCACCAGTAAACTTCGAATTTTAACATCACATCTACAATGTCAACGTAGAACAGAAATTTTGAACTCCCAAGAATTAATTGTAAAGCCGACTCTTCCAGCCAAATCTCCTAAGCTCTCATTACCGGCAAGGATTACCTGTGCAGACTGCTTCAAAGCCGAACCTCTCCGTTGTGGGAGTTTAGAACGATAAGGGCAGAATACGCAAGCCACTTTTGATCGATCAACACAAATACTAAAATGACAGAACGCACTCTAAATTTTGAATCACTTAAAACTAGAATAATACGTCAACTACTTGAGCTAGACATTTCATAGACCCTTCACCAGTAAACTTCGAATTTTAACATCACATCTACAATGTGAACATAGAACAGAAATTTTGAACTCCCAAAAATTAATTGTAAAGCCGACTGTTCCAGCCAAATATACCCTTAGCTCTCCTTCCCGGCAAGGATTACCTGTGCAGACTACCTCAAAGCCGAACCTCTCCGTTGTGGGAGTTTAGAACGATAAGGGCAGAATACGCAAGCCACTTTTGATCGATCAACACAAATACTAAAGTGACAGAACTCACTCTAAATTTTGAATCACTTAAAACTAGAATAATACGTCAACTACTTGAGCTAGACATTTCATAGACCCTTCACCAGTAAACTTCGAATTTTAACATCACATCTACAATGTGAACATAGAACAGAAATTTTGAACTCCCAAAAATTAATTGTAAAGCCGACTGTTCCAGCCAAATATCCTAAGCTCTCCTTACCGGCAAGGATTACCTGTGCAGACTACCTCAAAGCCGAACCTCTCCGTTGTGGGAGTTTAGAAAGATAAGGGCAGAATACGCAAGCAACTTTTGATCGATCAACACAAATACTAAAATGACAGAACTCACTCTAAATTTTGAATCACTTAAAACTAGAATAATACGCCAACTACTTGAGCTAGGCACTTGATAGAGTGTTTACCGGTAAACTTCGAATTTTAACATCACATCTGCAATGTGAACATAGAACAGAAATTTTGAACTCCCAAAAATTAATTCTAAAGCGAACTGTTCCAGCCGAATCTCCTAGGCTCTCATTACCGGCAAGGATTACCTGTGCAGACTACCTCAAAGCCGAACCTCTCCGTTGTGGTAGTTTAGAACGATAAGAGCAGAATACACAAGCCACTTTTGATCGATCAACACGAATACTAATATGACAGAACTCACTCTAAATTTTGAATCACTTAAAACTAGAATAATACGTCAACTACTTGAACTAGACATTTCATAGACCCTTCACCAGTAAACTTCGAATTTTAACATCACATCTACAATGTCAACATTGAACAGAAATTTTGAATTCCCAAGAATTAATTGTAAAGCTGACTGTTCCAGCCAAATCTCCTAGGCTCTCATTACCGGCAAGGATTACCTGTGCAGACTACTTCAAAGCCGAACCTCTCCGTTGTGGGAGTTTAGAACGATAAGGGCAGAATACGTAAGCCACTTTTGATAGATAAACACGAATACTAAAATGACAGAACTCACTCAAATTTTGCATCACTTAAAACTAGAATAATACGCCAACTACTTGAGCTAGGCACTTCATATACCCTTCACCAGTAAACTTCGAAATTTAACATCACATCTACAATGTCAACATAGAACAGAAATTTTGAACTCTCAAAAATTAATTGTAATGCCGACTGCTCCAGCCAAATCTCCAAGGCTCTCATTACCTGCAAGGATTACCTGTGCAGACTACTTCAAAGCCGAACCTCTCCGTTGTGGGAGTTTAGAACGATAAGGGCAGAATACACAAGCCACTTTTGATCGATGAACACGAATACTAAAATGACAAATCTCACTCTAAATTTTAAATTACTTAAAACTAGAATAATATGCCAACTGCTTGAGCTAGACATTTCATAGACCCTTCACCAGTAAACTTCGAATTTTAACATCACATCTACAATGTGAACATAGAACAGAAATTTTGAACTCCCAAAAATTAATTGTAACGCCGACTGTTCCAGCCAAATATCCTAAGCTCTCATTACCGGCAAGGATTACCTGTGCAGACTACCTCAAAGCCGAACCTCTCCGTTGTGGGAGTTTAGAACGATAAGGGCAGAATACGCAAGCCACTTTTGATCGATCAACACAAATACTAAAATGACAGAACTCACTCTAGATTTTGAATCACTTAAAACTAGAATAATACGTCAACTACTTGAGCTAGACATTTCATAGACCCTTCACCAGTAAACTTCGAATTTTAACATCACATCTACAATGTCAACGTAGAACAGAAATTTTGAACTCCCAAGAATGAATTGTAAAGCCGACTCTTCCAGCCAAATCTCCTAAGCTCTCATTACCGGCAAGGATTACCTGTGCAGACTGCTTCAAAGCCGAACTTCTCCGTTGTGGGAGTTTAGAACGATAAGGGCAGAATACGCAAGCCACTTATGATCGATCAACACAAATACTAAAATGACAGAACTCACTCTAAATTTTGAATCACTTAAAACTAGAATAATACGTCAACTACTTGAGCTAGACATTTCATAGACCCTTCACCAGTAAACTTCGAATTTTAACATCACATCTACAATGTCAACGTAGAACAGAAATTTTGAACTCTTAAAAATTAATTGTAAAGCTGACTGTTCCAACCGAATCTCCTAGGCTCTCATTACCGGCAAGGATTACCTGTGCAGACTACCTCAAAGCCGAACCTCTCCGTTGTGGGAGTTTAGAACGATAAGGGCAGAATACGCAAGCCACTTTTGATCGACCAACACAAATACTAAAATGACAGAACTCACTCTAAATTTTGAATCATTTAAAACTAGAATAATACGTCAACTACTTGAGCTAGACATTTCATAGACCCTTCACCAGTAAACTTCGAAATTTAACATCACATCTTCAATGTGAACATAGAACAGAAATTTTGAACTCCCAAAAATTAATTGTAAAGCCGACTGTTCCAGCCAAATATCCTAAGCTCTCCTTACCGGCAAGGATTACCTGTGCAGACTACCTCAAAGCCGAACCTCTCCGTTGTGGGAGTTTAGAACGATAAGGGCAGAATACGCAAGCCACTTTTGATCGATCAACACAAATACTAAAATGACAGAACTCACTCTAAATTTTGAATCACTTAAAACTAGAATAATACGTCAACTACTTGAGCTAGACATTTCATAGACCCTTCACCAGTAAACTTGGAATTTTAACATCACATCTACAATGTCAACATAGAACAGAAATTTTGAATTCTCAAGAATTAATTGTAAAGCCGACTGTTCCAGCCGAATTTCCAAGGCTCTCATTACCGGTAAGGATTACCTGTGCAGAATACCTCAAAGCCGAACCTCTCCGTTGTGGGAGTTTAGCACGATAAGGGCAGAATATACAAGCCACTTTTGATCGATCAACACGAATACTAAAATGACAAATCTCACTCTAAATTTTAAATTACTTAAAACTAGAATAATATGCCAACTGCTTGAGCTAGACATTTCATAGACCCTTCACCAGTAAACTTGGAATTTTAACATCACATCTACAATGTGAACATAGAACAGAAATTTTGAACTCCCAAGAATTAATTGTAAAGCCGACTGTTCCAGCCAAATATCCTAAGCTCTCATTACTGGCAAGGATTACCTGTGCAGACTACCTCAAAGCCGAACCTCTCCGTTGTGGGAGTTTAGAACGATAAGGGCAGAATACGCAAGCCACTTTTGATCGATCAACACAAATACTAAAATGACAGAACTCACTCTAAATTTTGAATCACTTAAAACTAGAATAATACGTCAACTACTTGAGCTAGACATTTCATAGACCCTTCACCAGTAAACTTCGAATTTTAACATCACATCTACAATGTCAACGTAGAACAGAAATTTTGAACTCCCAAGAATTAATTGTAAAGCCGACTCTTCCAGCCAAATCTCCTAAGCTCTCATTACCGGCAAGGATTACCTGTGCAGACTACTTCAAAGCCGAACATCTCCGTTGTGGGAGTTTAGAACGATAAGGGCAGAATACGCAAGCCACTTTTGATCGATCAACAGAAATACTAAAATGACAGAACTCACTCTAAATTTTGAATCACTTAAAACTAGAATAATACGTCAACTACTTGAGCTAGACATTTCATAGACCCTTCACCAGTAAACTTCGAATTTTATCATCACATCTACAATGTGAACATAGAACAGAAATTTTGAACTCCCAAAAATTAATTGTAAAGCCGACTGTTCCAGCCAAATATCCTAAGCTCTCCTTACCGGCAAGGATTGCCTGTGCAGACTACCTCAAAGCCGAACCTCTCCGTTGTGGGAGTTTAGAACGATAAGGGCAGAATACGCAAGCCACTTTTGATCGATCAACACAAATACTAAAATGACAGAACTCACTCTAGATTTTGAATCACTTAAAACTAGAATAATACGTCAACTACTTGAGCTAGACATTTCATAGACCCTTCACCAGTAAACTTCGAATTTTAACATCACATCTACAATGTCAACGTAGAACAGAAATTTTGAACTCTTAAAAATTAATTGTAAAGCTGACTGTTCCAGCCGAATCTCCTAGGCTCTCATTACCGGCAAGGATTACCTGTGCAGACTACCTCAAAGCCAAACCTCTCCGTTGTGGGAGTTTAGAACGATAAGGGCAGAATACGCAAGCCACTTTTGATCGATCAACACAAATACTAAAATGACAGAACTCACTCTAAATTTTGAATCACTTAAAACTAGAATAATACGTCAACTACTTGAGCTAGACATTTCATAGACCCTTCACCAGTAAACTTCGAATTTTAACATCACATCTACAATGTGAACATAGAACAGAAATTTTGAACTCCCAAAAATTAATTGTAAAGCCGACTGTTCCAGCCAAATATCCTAAGCTCTCATTACCGGCAAGGATTACCTGTGCAGACTACCTCAAAGCCGAACCTCTCCGTTGTGGGAGTTTAGAACGATAAGGGCAGAATACGCAAGCCACTTTTGATCGATCAACACAAATACTAAAATGACAGAACTCACTCTAAATTTTGAATCACTTAAAACTAGAATAATACGTCAACTACTTGAGCTAGACATTTCATAGACCCTTCACCAGTAAACTTCGAATTTTAACATCACATCTACAATGTGAACATAGAACAGAAATTTTGAACTCCAAAAAATTAATTGTAAAGCCGACTGTTCCAGCCAAATATCCTAAGCTCTCCTTACCGGCAAGGATTACCTGTGCAGACTACCTCAAAGCCGAACCTCTCCGTTGTGGGAGTTTAGAACGATAAGGGAAGAATACGCAAGCCACTTTTGATCGATCAACACAAATACTAAAATGACAGAACTCACTCTAAATTTTAAATTACTTAAAACTAGAATAATATGCCAACTGCTTGAGCTAGACATTTCATAGACCCTTCACCAGTAAACTTCGAATTTTAACATCACATCTACAATGTGAACATAGAACAGAAATTTTGAACTCCCAAAAATTAATTGTAACGCCGACTGTTCCAGCCAAATATCCTAAGCTCTCATTACCGGCAAGGATTACCTGTGCAGACTACCTCAAAGCCGAACCTCTCCGTTGTGGGAGTTTAGAACGATAAGGGCAGAATACGCAAGCCACTTTTGATCGATCAACACAAATACTAAAATGACAGAACTCACTCTAGATTTTGAATCACTTAAAACTAGAATAATACGTCAACTACTTGAGCTAGACATTTCATAGACCCTTCACCAGTAAACTTCGAATTTTAACATCACATCTACAATGTCAACGTAGAACAGAAATTTTGAACTCCCAAGAATGAATTGTAAAGCCGACTCTTCCAGCCAAATCTCCTAAGCTCTCATTACCGGCAAGGATTACCTGTGCAGACTGCTTCAAAGCCGAACTTCTCCGTTGTGGGAGTTTAGAACGATAAGGGCAGAATACGCAAGCCACTTATGATCGATCAACACAAATACTAAAATGACAGAACTCACTCTAAATTTTGAATCACTTAAAACTAGAATAATACGTCAACTACTTGAGCTAGACATTTCATAGACCCTTCACCAGTAAACTTCGAATTTTAACATCACATCTACAATGTCAACGTAGAACAGAAATTTTGAACTCTTAAAAATTAATTGTAAAGCTGACTGTTCCAACCGAATCTCCTAGGCTCTCATTACCGGCAAGGATTACCTGTGCAGACTACCTCAAAGCCGAACCTCTCCGTTGTGGGAGTTTAGAACGATAAGGGCAGAATACGCAAGCCACTTTTGATCGACCAACACAAATACTAAAATGACAGAACTCACTCTAAATTTTGAATCATTTAAAACTAGAATAATACGTCAACTACTTGAGCTAGACATTTCATAGACCCTTCACCAGTAAACTTCGAAATTTAACATCACATCTTCAATGTGAACATAGAACAGAAATTTTGAACTCCCAAAAATTAATTGTAAAGCCGACTGTTCCAGCCAAATATCCTAAGCTCTCCTTACCGGCAAGGATTACCTGTGCAGACTACCTCAAAGCCGAACCTCTCCGTTGTGGGAGTTTAGAACGATAAGGGCAGAATACGCAAGCCACTTTTGATCGATCAACACAAATACTAAAATGACAGAACTCACTCTAAATTTTGAATCACTTAAAACTAGAATAATACGTCAACTACTTGAGCTAGACATTTCATAGACCCTTCACCAGTAAACTTGGAATTTTAACATCACATCTACAATGTCAACATAGAACAGAAATTTTGAATTCTCAAGAATTAATTGTAAAGCCGACTGTTCCAGCCGAATTTCCAAGGCTCTCATTACCGGTAAGGATTACCTGTGCAGAATACCTCAAAGCCGAACCTCTCCGTTGTGGGAGTTTAGCACGATAAGGGCAGAATATACAAGCCACTTTTGATCGATCAACACGAATACTAAAATGACAAATCTCACTCTAAATTTTAAATTACTTAAAACTAGAATAATATGCCAACTGCTTGAGCTAGACATTTCATAGACCCTTCACCAGTAAACTTGGAATTTTAACATCACATCTACAATGTGAACATAGAACAGAAATTTTGAACTCCCAAGAATTAATTGTAAAGCCGACTGTTCCAGCCAAATATCCTAAGCTCTCATTACTGGCAAGGATTACCTGTGCAGACTACCTCAAAGCCGAACCTCTCCGTTGTGGGAGTTTAGAACGATAAGGGCAGAATACGCAAGCCACTTTTGATCGATCAACACAAATACTAAAATGACAGAACTCACTCTAAATTTTGAATCACTTAAAACTAGAATAATACGTCAACTACTTGAGCTAGACATTTCATAGACCCTTCACCAGTAAACTTCGAATTTTAACATCACATCTACAATGTCAACGTAGAACAGAAATTTTGAACTCCCAAGAATTAATTGTAAAGCCGACTCTTCCAGCCAAATCTCCTAAGCTCTCATTACCGGCAAGGATTACCTGTGCAGACTACTTCAAAGCCGAACATCTCCGTTGTGGGAGTTTAGAACGATAAGGGCAGAATACGCAAGCCACTTTTGATCGATCAACAGAAATACTAAAATGACAGAACTCACTCTAAATTTTGAATCACTTAAAACTAGAATAATACGTCAACTACTTGAGCTAGACATTTCATAGACCCTTCACCAGTAAACTTCGAATTTTATCATCACATCTACAATGTGAACATAGAACAGAAATTTTGAACTCCCAAAAATTAATTGTAAAGCCGACTGTTCCAGCCAAATATCCTAAGCTCTCCTTACCGGCAAGGATTGCCTGTGCAGACTACCTCAAAGCCGAACCTCTCCGTTGTGGGAGTTTAGAACGATAAGGGCAGAATACGCAAGCCACTTTTGATCGATCAACACAAATACTAAAATGACAGAACTCACTCTAGATTTTGAATCACTTAAAACTAGAATAATACGTCAACTACTTGAGCTAGACATTTCATAGACCCTTCACCAGTAAACTTCGAATTTTAACATCACATCTACAATGTCAACGTAGAACAGAAATTTTGAACTCTTAAAAATTAATTGTAAAGCTGACTGTTCCAGCCGAATCTCCTAGGCTCTCATTACCGGCAAGGATTACCTGTGCAGACTACCTCAAAGCCAAACCTCTCCGTTGTGGGAGTTTAGAACGATAAGGGCAGAATACGCAAGCCACTTTTGATCGATCAACACAAATACTAAAATGACAGAACTCACTCTAAATTTTGAATCACTTAAAACTAGAATAATACGTCAACTACTTGAGCTAGACATTTCATAGACCCTTCACCAGTAAACTTCGAATTTTAACATCACATCTACAATGTGAACATAGAACAGAAATTTTGAACTCCCAAAAATTAATTGTAAAGCCGACTGTTCCAGCCAAATATCCTAAGCTCTCATTACCGGCAAGGATTACCTGTGCAGACTACCTCAAAGCCGAACCTCTCCGTTGTGGGAGTTTAGAACGATAAGGGCAGAATACGCAAGCCACTTTTGATCGATCAACACAAATACTAAAATGACAGAACTCACTCTAAATTTTGAATCACTTAAAACTAGAATAATACGTCAACTACTTGAGCTAGACATTTCATAGACCCTTCACCAGTAAACTTCGAATTTTAACATCACATCTACAATGTGAACATAGAACAGAAATTTTGAACTCCAAAAAATTAATTGTAAAGCCGACTGTTCCAGCCAAATATCCTAAGCTCTCCTTACCGGCAAGGATTACCTGTGCAGACTACCTCAAAGCCGAACCTCTCCGTTGTGGGAGTTTAGAACGATAAGGGAAGAATACGCAAGCCACTTTTGATCGATCAACACAAATACTAAAATGACAGAACTCACTCTAAATTTTGAATCACTTAAAACTAGAATAATACGTCAACTACTTGAGCTAGACATTTCATAGACCCTTCACCAGTAAACTTCGAATTTTAACATCACATCTACAATGTCAACGTAGAACAGAAATTTTGAATTCTCAAGAATTAATTGTAAAGCCGACTGTTCCAGCCGAATTTCCAAGGCTCTCATTACCGGTAAGGATTACCTGTGCAGAATACCTCAAAGCCGAACCTCTCCGTTGTGGGAGTTTAGAACGATAAGGGCAGAATACACAAGCCACTTTAGATCGATCAACACGAATACTACAAATACAGAACTCACTCTAAATTTTGAATCACTTAAAACTAGAATAATACGCCAACTACTTGAGCTAGGCACTTGATAGAGTCTTTACCGGTAAACTTCGAATTTTAACATCACATCTGCAATGTGAACATAGAACAGAAATTTTGAACTCCCAAAAATTAATTCTAAAGCGAACTGTTCCAGCCGAATCTCCTAGGCTCTCATTACCTGCAAGGATTACCTGTGCAGACTACCTCAAAGCCGAACCTCTCCGTTGTGGTAGTTTAGAACGATAAGAGCAGAATACACAAGCCACTTTTGATCGATCAACACAAATACTAAAATGACAGAACTCACTCTAAATTTTGAATCACTTAAAACTAGAATAATACGTCAACTACTTGAGCTAGACATTTCATAGACCCTTCACCAGTAAACTTGGAATTTTAACATCACATCTACAATGTCAACATAGAACAGAAATTTTGAATTCTCAAGAATTAATTGTAAAGCCGACTGTTCCAGCCAAATATCCTAAGCTCTCATTACTGGCAAGGATTACCTGTGCAGACTACCTCAAAGCCGAACCTCTCCGTTGTGGGAGTTTAGAACGATAAGGGCAGAATACGCAAGCCACTTTTGATCGATCAACACAAATACTAAAATGACAGAACTCACTCTAAATTTTGAATCACTTAAAACTAGAATAATACGCCAACTACTTGAGCTAGGCACTTGATAGACCCTTCACCAGTAAACTTTGAATTTTAACATCACATCTACAATGTCAACATAGAACAGTAATTTTGAACTCGTAAAAATTAATTGTAAAGCCGACTGTTCCATCCGAATCTCCTTGGCTCTCATTACGGGTAAGGATAGCCTCATCTTTTTTTTTCGGTAAGGAAATCCTGTACTGGCATTCACTAGCCGATCCTCACCGTTATGGGTATATAGTGAAAATGCAGAAAGAACTATCCATATTTAAACACAGTAACAAAAATATTGCAAGTGTTCAATCACTGAACTAGAATAATTCTGCAATACCCTATAGTTGAAACCACTCCAGGAGGTGGACTTTTCATATTTTTGTTACTGTTGAATATTTGTCTTTCAATATTAAGTCTATGCAATGACATTATTAATCAGTAAATTGTGACCTCAAGAATCTACTTTCAAAAGCGACTCTTCAGGTTTCTTTACCGGTGAACTTTGCCTGTGCAGACTAGGGCAAGTTGATTTTTGTAGAAAGTAAAAGTTACAATTCTTTCGGATCAACCTCAGTGATACAATAGCAAGTAACACGGTAAATTTTGGATCAGTAAAGGAATATATTTTTCAATGCACTAAATTGGGAATTTTTAAACAATAAGGCCAGAAAACACTAGGCGCAATTGATAGGAATATACCCGAATGCTACAATGACCATAAGCTCTGCAAATTTTGTATGACCCAACCAAAGAAGAAATTCTGTACTGAACCACATGTCAAAGCTACTACTCCGGATGAATTTTTGATACGTTAAATTCGTCTTTCAAAATAATAGCTATAATGATAACAGAAAACAGTAAATTTTAAACTCACAAAACTACTTAAAAAAACAACTAATCCAGCTGGCTCTATTAATATCTCTTTACCTGTAATGCTATTCTGCGCACACTTCCACAAACCGATTCCCGCCGTTGGAGGTTCAGACATATAATGGTAGAAATCACAAGCTACATTGGTTTCTAATCAATCCGTGTGTAGTGACAAGAGACAACTGGAAAGTTTAATCTCATTTTACCACTAGAATATTAGTTCATTGACAAACTACATACAAGAACTAATTCTGCGAAAGTTGTTTATGATCATCTTCACAGAATACAACTTAGTTAATCGCCACTTACCAATCTTTTGTCCAGTATGCTCTTCGCAACTCAATGTTTAGCCTCCCGGGTTTCAATCAACGAGCCTATATTCATAGACGCTTTTTATGTAATTGGATATAATGTGTACCGCAAACCAAACTTTGTATATCGGAGAGTCCAGTCAACCCCAGCCACTCACGATCAAGTCTTGTCCTGAACTTTCATTCTTTCTTTCTTGGTCTATGTATATGAGAATGTTTTGTTGCTGTATTTATTTTCAAATGTCATTGAAAACTATGGTTTCTTTGTTTGTGTTAATTAACAGTTGCTACAATGAAAACTCAGAAATATAAACACAGTAATTCGAACCATGTGATGAAATAATTTCAACAAAAGAAAGCATTTGCAAATGTAATGATATCCATAGTAAATGAAGAAACAAGAAATTTGGAACACATAACAGAAGCTCTGTTGCTAACAAACATTGCCGCCCACTCTTTTTCCTATTATCTTGTGGTATTTCTTTTGTTGATCGTATTCTAGAAAATCTATTCCTATTTCAACTTTTTTTATTCTCTAATTGGATTTTTTTATTCTACGTTGTTAGTTTTGTATTGACATAATTCAAATGGGTTTCAGCCTATTCACACATTATCACGTGCACACCCAAATAAATCTGTAATTGCAAATACTCTTTATTGCAGTTATTCGTTAAACACTCCCATGCCTCATCACCTGTCATTTGCTTTGCTTCACGAGCGCCTCTTTCGGCCTCTGACGTACATTGAGCTCGCTAACATATTTCTATTTGTGTTACATCTGATTGCAGCAAGAGCGTGGAGCTATCCCCTATACTTCCACATGTTGAATTATCTTCTATCAATTTTCCATCCTTCTCTCTGGAAGAGTCAATTTTTTTCAAATTTTCCGGCTTACGCAAGTTGACAATACTTTCTGGTTCGGATCCCACTTCAAACTGTAGGTCTTCTTTACCAACGTTTTTCATTATACGTACATACTGGGCATTCCATTATACCTTAGAGGTTAGTTTGCTCTCAACTGAGAAAATGCGTGCATCGAAATGGAGACATTGTTGAAAAAAATGAAAAGAGTGTGTGTGTGTGTGTAGGGGATGTATGTCATGGAAGAAATTACACCTTAACTCAGCCAAAAAGAGCAAAAGTACCCTCTCTCTTCTCTATACTCTCTCTCTCTCTCTCTCTCTCTCTCTCTCTCTCTCTCTCTCTTCTGTCTCCTTTTCTCTTCTCAAAGACAAAACTGAAAGCGAAACCTGTATCTTGCATTGTATACAGTGAAGCAAGGAAAGGAAGTTAGCTACAAAGCGTGCAACGACTGCAGTAGTAATACGAATACGGCAGAAAGGAAGGACAAATAATAAAGTACGAATCAGGTCAGGTCTTGCTTCAAAGACGTTTCCAGATTTAGTTCCTTTGAGCAAGAAGCTTCCAGAAGAACATTCAGACAGAAAAGCCAGGAATATCCTTTTTCTAGCGTCCGAGGTGCCATCGCTAGCATTTTAGATAAGTTGCATTGCTTTCTGTGTTCGTAACTGATAGCTCTGCAGGAATCTCAGAATGACAGAGTTGTAAGATTCGTATTCATAGCAACTCAGGTACTGAATACAATATGGAAGTTTGCTTAAAACATTCCACCTTGAGATAGTACATTTCCTGCAAGGCTACTAACACGTGATCACCTCTCAAATTATTTATTTTACTTTTCTTTTGTGCTACTTTTGGCTAATTGCGAAGATGGAGATGATTGATGAACCAAAATCTACTATCACTGCTTGGTACGGATGTTTGTTGCTAGCATCGAGTATTTTACATTTAAGGCAATTGTACAGTCACGGACACTTCTGGGTTGTACGGATCCTACTGGTAGACAATGTGATTGTTACAACCCAGAAGTGTCCGTGACTGTACTATTTGTATGCTGATCGTTCGATGTTTTTAACTTGGGGTTAATGAAGCAGACGTGTAGTGTATCGAGGCGATTACCAATTTCGACTGTTCTAATGTTCCAGAGCAGTTTTCTGTATTAACTCTAACAGAAGTTGACTTGTGCATATTGAGAAACGACGAAGATCGGGTGTCGGGGAGGCCGTTGCCTGTTCAGCTGCATCTGCATTCTTTGGCCTTAGCAGAGATTGCGACTGTCCAAGGTGTAGCGTCCGTCGAGGAATGTCGCTACGTTAAGTTTCGCAGCTGTCAAGAATATCAGAGCCGAGGAGATTTCTTCTGTTTCGTTTTTCAATGAAAAAACGTATGGAAATGAAGTAACATTATCACGCCTGCCTCAGTTCTCTGAGGTCGTGTATGGTAATTTTAATTGCAGTTGTTCATTCAATTCGTTCGGTGAATACCTTTCCACACTTATTTGGTGGGAAAATTAGTTATAAAAATAGTAACAAACAACAAACACGTTCCTTTGTCTTACGAAAGACCTGCATCTATACGGAAGACCAACAACACAGCTAACTGTGGAGCAAGCCCGCGCATGGCGTCAAAGAAGGTGAGGAAGTCAAGTGGGCAGAGTGAAACCGTACATGCTGCTGCGAAGGCTGGTAACTACAGTCCTTCCTTCCTCCACGCAATCCCGTCCCCTCTCACGTGTTCATTGGTGGAGCCGTCTAGCGTCAATACTTGCGCAGACACTTGTTTCCGTTCGCCTGCTCGAATGATGACTCGAGTAGAGTACACGATACAGTTCAAGTTTTGTGGTCCTCATGACGTTTTAAGTTTATACGCATTTAACGCTTTGAACAGCTTTTAAAACCTGTTAAAACATAGGTTAAGTACATGATTACATGACCCTCTCCATCCACCGCGGCGACGTCGGTGACATGTGAGGTAAGTTATCAATATGTTTGAAAAGTTTTTAAAAAAAATGCATTTGCTGCACCTACCATCCACTATAACCACTGATATTTTTCTAAAATTTCATACCCAATCTTTCCATCTTCCATGAGAATTGTGGCACATGACGGTAGTATGCCTGCATCAGGATCATGAACTAAATTTGTAATTCATGATGAAGAGATGATAGCATCGCCACTCAACTGTGGTTCAGAGTCCTTCGATGAGAATTCTCGTTGTTATTTGTGCCTGCACCGCAGTGGCGTCGATTGGGTTCCAAATGTGGGGGTGGGGGAGGGGTAAGGTGCCAAACCTGGGGGACAAGGAAAGTTTACTTTCCCTTTATACATAAGGTTTAGTATTGTCTTTATATTTATTTGTCTTTTTTTTCAAATTGCCCCAATTTTCTGCATATCGATTTCCAGGTTTCTGCTTCAAAAATTAAAGTGTTAAATATAGCAACCCGGAATTTATGTATTTTTAGCTTTGCTATTTCGTTGCTTACGTCTCCGTTGCGGAGTGGATATCATAGCGTGCTACGACGTTAGGGGTCCCGGGTTAGAATCCTGGCCTGGGCATGGATATTCTTTGTAAGTGTTCCTTCATCATATCATTACGCATCCTCATCATCGCGATTAGCCAAAAGTGGCAGAAAAGCGACGCAAAATAACAACAATCAATGAATCAAATCAATAACTCGTTTCCGCAGTAGCATATATAACCATTAAATACTGATTTTACGCGAACCAGAACTTATAAAGCCAGGAGTAATTCAGTCTGACCCGAACCAGAACTCGAACTGAAATTAATTTCAGTCGCGATCCCTGCATGTGGGTGGCACCAAATGAAATTTCAAGTATTTCTGATGGAACCTTAACGTTATTCAACAATTACAGCAGTTGTGTCGATGTTTTCTTCGTAAGAACATTGACCGGAGCTTTGGGTTCATTATCTTCCTTTGAAATTGATTATCTCCCTCTTTTATACAATTCGAACTAGTTTCGAGCCGTACAATAGGGAAGAACAGATTCTCCAAAGGCCTTCTATGTCATTACATAGGCAACAGATGACGATTTTTTCAACGCAGAGTATTGTTTATGGCATGTGACCTCCATCATTAAAACGTACGCGGAACTGAACATGTCTCAACCTGCACAGCTGTCAGAGGCGCACAACTGAAGTCATAACAGTTCATACACATGAAGATAACAAAATAAAATAAAATTAAACTTTAGAGCGAGAAATTGTCAATAAAAGATAGCGATAATTCTTTATTGAACGACCACTTATGTATGTATACATCGTAAAACCCCTACATACATATAAGGCCGTTTTTGATACGTCAATCTACATGTTATGATTCCAGTATTCAGAGAGTTACTTTACAAGCTTGGCCGTATTTAGAGGGGTAGTGAGGGTCTACCCCTCCACCATAGGCGTAGCTACGGGGTGTGCCGGGTGTGCCTAGGCACACCCTAATGGGCTGCTTTATCAAAGAGAATTAAATACAGATATTTCAATATGAGAGAAAATAAGCGGCAGTTTGTAAGAAGTTGAAAATGTCATTACCTGGTACAAAGGTGTGCATTATCGCTGATGAAACGAGTGTCTACAGTTTTTTCAATTTTTTTATGTCATTGGAGAAGGAAGATATTTACTGCATTCTACTCTGTACTACAGCGCTTTCCTTCTATACCTGTCACAAGCTGCACGTGTGAGAGAGCTTTCTCCAAGCTTACCCAAGCTAAAACTAAATTAAGAGCAACTCAGAAGCAGGATAGATTGGAAGCCCTGCTCTTGCTATTTGTGGAACAGGAAAAAGCTTAGTCTATTGATGTAAATGAAGTTATTGATGAATTTAAGAACATTGTACCCTTTGACAGACGTCTCTTGTTATAGATGACGTGTATTTTGATGTATTTGTTTGTAATATTTATGAACATTTTGTGTGTGTGTGTAATTTCTATGCAATTTGATTTTTTTCTACTACATATATTCAGAAATTTTCAACACTGTCATTTAGTGAATTTATATTCCTTTACAGACATCAGTGCAGTTAAAGAGCCAAGTGATTGTGTTGCAAAATATGCTATTAAAAAGGTACAAGACCTCATTTTTTTCTTTTTTGCACACCCAAATATAAAGTTCTAACTACGCCTATGCCCTCCACCCCAAAACTTCTGGAATATTGGATTAATGGAAGTTCATGAACCAAAATCCGTAACTCATTTTTAAAAATTTATTCTGTAATCAAGGGGTCCCGGGTTCGGTAACTGGTGGAGGCACATAGTGGTTCACTTTAAACTGTAGGTTCCGTCCCGATTAGCCTTGCTGTGCATAAAGTGGACTTAAAACACCAATTCAATCAATCAATCAAGAATTTATTCGAAGTTTCACAAAATTAGAACAGGGAGACGTTCACTATCCTCCACTCAGCGATGTAGTGCATACATTTAACCTGCATCCGGTCTCATACTTGTATAGTTCATCGTGGTTGTATGTAATGCTGTTTGGTAAGCATAGGAACAATTACGAGCGTCGGAAAAGGGAATGGAACATATCCATCGTTTTTACAAGTAACAAAATAGCAGAAGGTTTGATATTTTTATTGTTATTAACAGAAATAAAGTTCAGTTACTTAGTATTCGAACAGAAAAACCAAAGAAAAGTATGTCACATTGAAAAAATGAAGTTGTAACAGAGGCACCTAGCTATCTTGTTCTTATTCTACCATATAATCCAAGGAATAACTAACTAGCTTTCAGAATTCAAAAAATTAATTTTCATTTGACAAGGCAAACAACTTTATGACTAAAATGTCCTCCTTTTAAAGTTTTTTTTTCTAGAAAGTATGAAAAATTTTATAACAAAATATAATAACTTTGCATATCAGTACACACTGTATGAAACTTAAGAACCAAAAAAGTAGTGTGATTGACTGTATAACCAGGACCGGAAAGTATGAGCCCCCCTCTGGCAGATTTGTCTACACTTAAAACTTGTTCAACATGCCCATATGAGCTTTTTGCTCAAGTGTGGAACCCCGTCTAATCCAAGATTTTTGTAAAAATGCCCTCGGGAATTTCCTGAGAAAGTATGAGCCCCCTCAGATTGATTTGCCTACACTTATAAAAGGCACTTCTGTGAGATTGTTGTCCATAAACCTGTCAAAAATAAGCCCCTCTTGATATTTTTTTTGGCCACACCTAAAACTACGCCAAACGTATTAACACACCCACACACATACACACATACCCGTATTGACCTTGACCTTGACCTTGACCTTGACCCCGACCTTGACCTTGACGCTGACGTTGACGTTGACGTTGACGTTGACCCCGACCTTGACCTTGACGCTGACGTTGACGTTGACGTTGACCACACCCACCCACATACACACCTATACGCACCCACACCCACCCACATACACACCTACACCCACCCACAACCACCCACACATATTTACTTCCGGTCCACTTGTGGCCTATTTCTGGTTTATTTATATTGCATCATGTTTTGCAACAAATTATTAGACACGTGTTGTTTCTGATTGGTTGCTTATGACATAATGTGATGATGTGTTATATTCTGATTGGCTTATTGTTTCAGATATTTTCAATGCGGTCCGTGCTTAGGGTATATAAAAAGATTTTGCATTGCATATCAGCCAGTATTGTGAGAGCTGTTGAAGAGAAAGGTGGTGTTGTTGCAGTGCTGCTCATATTTTTTAAACACAAAAATATTGCAGATTGGTATAAATTGAATTACAAATCTATTTGATTTAATATACAGAATTTTGACAACCTGTCATAGGTTTATTAAGTATAGAGTTTTGATTTGAACCCCAAGAAATTTTATATAAATACCAAAGCCAAAAATATTAACACACATACACACACATATACACACACACACATACAAATCACACTGCTGAACCCAACTGATATTTTTTATTAAGCATAGAATTTTGATTTGGACCCCAGGAAATTGTATATAATAAACAACAACAAAAATGCCAAATTAAAAACATTGTAATCAATGCAATAAGAATATATCCAGCCCCAATTGGGCTAAGCACCAAAAGATTTGTAATCCAGACAAAAGCAGAACTCCCACAAAAATTTGCCCAAAATGCCATAGAGAATATAGCATGCAATACTTCACATATACACATAAAGATACTTGCTCTGCACAGTCATCAATATTGCCCCCTCAACCATCTACATCTGGTCTAAAAAGAAAGCATGAAACACCTGTTAATGCTTCACCGGCAAAGCAGCCACGCTATAAACCCATCCATAGCAGTTTTAACGGCCAATTAAGGGATCACCGTTTTGTATCAGAGCCAAGATGTGGTATTAAGACTTTTTTGAAGAGTATAAATCCTGATGTGCAGGCAATTCTAAATGCACAAAATGGGTCTTATAAGCTGTCCCTCAAATTGTTTACACAATATAAGAAGCCAAATGGCACAAAATTTACACAGCCCCACATAACAGAAACTGTACCTGTATACTCAAATGCAAATTCAGACAAAATAATAAGCAGTTTGATAGATCAATTGAATATTAAACACTCTGAATTTGCAGCAAAAGAGTCTGGATGGAGCCTATGCGGATCTCCACACAAGTTATATGTTAATATTTCTGAATTCAACCCATTACAAGGTTCCACTTATGTGCCATTACCTGCCAATATCAAAAACAAAACAGCCGTGGTTAATATAAAAAATAATGACCAGAAATGCTTTTTGTGGTGTATTTTAGCTGCTTTGTATCCAGTTTCAAGGCATCCTGAGAGAATAACTTATTATAAACAACATGAAAATGATTTTGATGAGGCAATGGAGGGTTTAGAATATCCAATGTCTGTTCAGAATATTGATAAATTTGAAAAAAAAAGGCCAGGGATATGAATGGTAGACAATTATCTATTAATGTATTTATTTGTTCCACTGGTCGTGATAATTGCTTGATAGAACCTCTCAGAATCAGTACAATTGATGATGATTCTGCTGTTCCGATTGATTTGCTCTTAATTGAAGGGGATGGTACATATCATTACACTCTGATACATAATCTTGAAGCTTTAGTAAGAAAGCAAATAAACAAATCCAATACAATATTCAAGTTGTGCAGAAGATGTTTAACTGTATTTTATGGTCAAAAAATGGTGAATGGGGTTCGTGAAGAGAGTGCAGAAATTGCTAAAAACAAGTTAATTGAACATTTAAAATACTGTAAAAATCATAAACCTGTTCATATGGTGATGCCAATGCCAAGTAAAAATGCAAAATTCAATAAGTTTGAAGCCTTGTTGGAACACCCAGCATATATAGTCTGTGATTTTGAATCAAATCTCAAACCTTTTGCATTCTGTAGCCCAGATCCTGAAGAATCTTCAATTACACCATACCAGCTACATGAACCTTCCAGCTTTTATTATGTGGTTGTACAGGATGGGGTTGTTAGTAAAGAATATTTATACATGGGAGCAGATGCCATCAAAGAATTTGCACATAGAATAGAAAATGAGTGCCATGACATAGCATCTAATATTTTATTAAAATCAAAACCCATGTTGCCTTTAACAGAGAAACAGATTGAAGATTTCAACAATGCAGAAAAATGCCCGGTATGTGATTCTGAATTTTCAGATGCAAATATCAAGGTGAAACACCATTCTCATACAGATGGTAAATTCTTAATGGCCCTGTGTAATAGCTGCAATTTTCAGATCCAGAGACCAAAATTTGTCCCCATATTTTGCCATGGAGCATCCAATTATGATTTTCATCATCTGATCAGATATGAGGGGTTTGACAAGCAGAATTTAATTATTTTAGCTGAAAATGATGAGAAATATATTGCTATTAGCAAAATAATTAAAGTTAATGGTGTTCATATTCACATAAGATTTCTTGATTCATACAGAATTTTATCGGCTAGCCTGGCTACACTGGCCACTCAATTATCTGATGAACAATTCAAAATCACATGTGCCTTGTTTCCAAATCAGGACCTGAAATTAATTAGGCGGAAGGGTGTATATCCATATGATTATGTTACAGATTTTTCTAAATTTGATGAGTGTGCTCTGCCACCACAACAAGCATTTTACAGCAAAATCAGAGCATCTGGAATCACTGATGAAGATTATCACCATGCTCAATTGATGTGGAACAATTTAAAATGCAAGACATTTGGTGATTATCACAAGGCATATTTAAAACTTGATGTGACCCTCTTAGTTAATATATTGCAGGCATTCAGAAAATCTTCCATGCAAAATTATAAGTTGGATCCAATATATTTTCACAGTGCTCCGGGCCTAGCATGGTCTGCAATGTTTTTAAACACTAAAATGCAATTGGATCTGATCCAGGATCAACATATGTACTTGTTTATGGAACAATGTATAAGAGGGGGGATGGTGCAATGCTCTCAGAGATATGCCAGAGCAAATAACAAATATATTCCTGATTATAATCCAACACTGCCATCAAATTATATACTGTATGTGGATGCAAACAGCCTCTATGGTTATGCTATGATGGATAAATTGCCATATTCAGGGCTTGAGTGGGTTGAAAATTTTAATATTGAAGATCTTAAGGATTTTGATGACAGTCACTATGGCCTGTTCTTAGAGGTTGATCTGACAATTCCTGATGATTTACACAACAAATTTTCTGATCTGCCCCCAATTCCCGAGGTTAAGTGTTCACCTGGCTCTAAACAGAAGAAATTGAAGATGACTCTAGAGCCGAAACAGGATTATGTTATATATTACAAAAACCTCCAGTTTCTGACGCATCATGGTGTCCAAGTGAGCAAAGTTGGCAAAGTTTTGAGGTTCAGGCACTCAAAATGGTTGAAGCCATATATTGATACAAACACGGAGCTTCGAACATCTGCAATGAGCCAATTTGATAAGACCTTGTTTAAATTGATGGTCAATTCTGTGTATGGCAAAACTATTGAAAATGTCAGAAAACATACCGATGTTAAAATAATTACTGACCCCAGCCTGAGCAAAAAATTGCTTGCAAAGCCCAACTTCAATTACAGAAGAATTTATGATGAAAATATGGCACTTTTCAACATGAAAAGAACAAAAATTAAGTTTGATAAACCTATTTATGTAGGGGCTGTGATATTGGAATTGGCCAAATTACACATGTTAAAATTGTATTATGATGTGTTGAAACCTTTTTATGGTGATTGTGTAAAATTGATGTACATGGACACTGATAGTTTTGTTCTTGATAT
This sequence comes from Lepisma saccharinum, assembly GCF_977018435.1. Classification (NCBI taxonomy): domain Eukaryota; kingdom Metazoa; phylum Arthropoda; class Insecta; order Zygentoma; family Lepismatidae; genus Lepisma; species Lepisma saccharinum. The sequence goes on from NC_139248.1 coordinate 21,343,950, forward strand.
TAAAACAGAAGATGTTTATAAAGATATGTCACAGCCTGAATTGCTTGAATATTTTGATACCAGTGAACATACAAGAATTCAACCCCACAACAAAAAGGTACCTGGCAAGTTAAAAGATGAGACACTTGGTGATGTTATTGTGGCATTTGCTGGGTTAAGGGCCAAGATGTACAGTTTTGAAACATGTAGTGGTGTTGTTGCCAAAAAGGCCAAGGGCATTGGCAGAGTAACTGTTGACAAAGAGCTTGAATTTGAGGATTACAAAAATTGCCTCAAATCCCAGAGTTTAATCAGAACATCAGAATCCAGAATTCAGAGTGTGGATCACTTATTGACTAGCAATATTGTAAGAAAAGTGGCTCTGGACCCACATGATGATAAGAGATGTATTTTATCATGTGGCATACATACTTTGCCATGGGGGCATTGTGATTTGAAAAGTGGCAATCAATGCTTAATTACAGAGCATGATTTGAAATAAATAAACATGCCTATGAACTTATTTGGGTTCAAAAAGCAGGCTATTATGGATCTGCCAACACCACAACCCTCTTCTGATATGATATCTAAACTAAGTGCCTTGTTAATTATTCATCTGAACAGCATACTTACAGATGTTGATGATGAAACAGGTAAAACATTGTACATATTTAACAATAATTTAAATCATTACCAATTACCTGTAGGTGGTCAATTGCAATTTATTACAACCCATGAGGGTGATGTCAAAATTTCAGTGGGGAGAAATATTTATAGAATTAAGCACTCAAACATGATTTCTGGCACTGTATATACTGTTTCTGCTGGTGACTGCTTATATATTGAGGTCCCTGGATCATATGACAAGCTTATACCTTTTTTTATAGAATTAAGAATCAGATATTCAATAATAAATAACCACTAAAACAAAAATGCCTAATGATATATTTGGCCATACAAGGCATGAAGATCAGAGTGATGAGATTCTAATGCTTGATGTGAGAGTCAAGAAATTAAGAAGTGATTTACAAGCTTTACAAACCACACTTAATGCCAGTCTTCAATTAGAAATTACAAATTTGCAATCACAATGCATGGACCCTCTTCTTAAAATTGATTCTGAACTCAAATTGCTGCTTCAGAAATATACTGATCTGGCCACATTAGATAATTTTCAAAGTTTAGAAGAGGCTGTAGCAGCTCTTCAAGCCAAATTTAAGACCCAGGCCACCAACTCGGAGCAATTGAAACAGCAATTGGAAGAGCAGATAAATAATGTCCAGACACAGCTCCAAACAATTGTTAAAAGCATAAAATCACACAAGATTTTGATCTAGTGATTTCCACTCTAAAAGAACAGATTCAATCACTCCAAATACCTAATCTGGACCCCTTGAACTATGCCATAGCCGAGGTTAAAGAAAAAATTGAGACACTTGAAAATTTTATGAACAACTTGCCATCTTCTGATGCTTTGAGTGCAATAACTCGGAGTGTTGCAAACATCAAGCTGCAACTTGAAACATATGAAGATTTTGGAAAAATTCAAAGTACCATAACCCATCTTGAGGGTACAATAGCAGCAGTGTAAAGTGATTTGACAAATATACAAGAATCTCTAGAATCCCGCCTGCCCGGTATTGTAGACACACTTGTCAGTGTCCAGGAACAGATCACAAAGCTTGAAAACCTCAACACTGAATCTGAGCTGTCACATTTTCATCACTTGATCGATGATATCCAAACAAAACTTGAAATTTTACAACAATCCACACCCACTCAGGCAGATATAGCCCTGCTCCAAAATGCTATGCAAAATGTGGCTGATGCTTCTGAATAAATAATGTGAAATTGGCACTTGAATCTTTGCAAAATACTGTATCAAATCTGCCTACATCACAGGAACTTAAAAATATTAAGAGGGCAGTGAATCGCATATTGAAATCAGAAGATATCAAGAATATCCCGGCAGAGATCAAACAACTTACTCAGACAGTTGCCACTCTACCAACCAATCAACATATTAATGAACTGCATGCCTTGTTTGAGGATATCAGAAGACAGGTCCATGATCTTACTGCTCAAAATTCAAAATTGGCAGTTATTGAAAATTTGCAACAAATTGTAGCTAATATCAAGCAACAGCTAGGGACCATGGAATCCAATCAAGCAAATGCTCTGTCTGTTTTTGCCACCCAGCTACAAGAAATTGTGCAACAATACAAGAAACTTGTTGTGGACATAAAAATCAAGCCAGGCCATGATGATGTTGTTAGGACCATCAATGAGCATCTTGAATCTGTAACAAGCAGACTGCTTACAGCAGAAAAAGAAATAACCGGCATAATTGAGAATCCAAAACATACAGTAATTCTTGAATTGTACAGCATCCCCAACAAAGAATATGATTCACCATTTACACCAGGTGGCAAAATATATATGCTGTCCCCTGCACAATTTTATTACCAGTTTTTTGTTGGGGGCACATTGAGACCAATCAAGATCAAATATTGGCTTCAACCACAGGCACACCACTACCCCACCTTATCAATAACAAATGCTGATATCAAAGTAAAAATCACCAGTGTAGAATTAGAGGATTTTACAGATCCCAATACATTAGAAACAGCATATGTTGAAGATGATGGCTCTTTGGAATTTAAAATAAAAATAGGGGACAAATTATATTTAGAAAATCCTGTAGTATCAGCTGCTGAACACCCCATAGTTGCAATATTCTTGTTTTCATATTATGTCTAGAGAAATTATTGTTGATGAATTACACAGACAAGCCAGACATAATTATAAGAGACTGCCAGTAGTCACAAAAGGCATAGATGATTTATGGCAGAGCGACTTGATTGAAATGGCAAGTGGACAGTTGAAAAACTTAGACAAAATCAACAAGGGCTACAAGTATCTACTTACTGTAATAGACACATTTTCAAAATTTGCCTGGGCTGTGCCACTCAAATCCAAGACTGGAAAATGTGTTACAGAAGCCATCAGGACAATCATCAATCAGAGTGGAAGATCACCGCGCTATTTGCAAACAGATAATGGCAAAGAATTTTATAATTCTGTGTTCCAACAATTTATTAAAAGCCAGTCAATAAAACATTATTCGAGTTACAGTGATCTCAAAGCCTCAATTGTAGAGAGATTCAACAAAACCCTAAAAAATCTTATGTATAAACAATTTACACTTCAAGGTAATTATAAATGGATTAATATTCTTCCAGAACTTCTACATAAATATAACAACTCGGTCCATTCTACAATCAACATGAAACCCTCTGAAGTAACTTCATCTGATGAGCAAAAATTGATTAGGACTGTTTATTATCCTAGATACCAGCCAACAACAAGAAAGGCCAAATACAAGGTGGGTGATCAAGTACGAATCAGCAAATATAAGCACTTATTCAAAAGAGGCTTTACAAGAAACTGGAGCACTGAATTATTTACAGTGGTTCAAGTTAAACCTGGGACCCTTAACACATATATAATAAAAGATCACCGAGGAGAAATTCTCAAAGGCAGATTCTATGAAGAAGAACTCAGCAAAACTAAACAGCCTGACACATATCTCATAGAAAAAATCATCCGCAGAAAAGGCAACAAGTTATTTGTCAAATGGCTAGGACTTCCAGAACACAGCTGGATCGATGCAGACAAAGTGATAATATGAGCACCTGGGATGTTATAAAGAGGCTGCCAGAACCTGAACAGCAGATTAAGAGAAATGGCAAGTTGCTGCCTGAAAATATTAGATGTCTTATTGTTGGGCCATCGGCTTGTGGTAAAACTACACTAATAGTTGATAATTTTTTATTGGCACCCAACTGGTTAGACTGGAAAAACAGGCACTTGTATGTCTTTTCTAAGAGCTTGGAACAATTAAAATATCAGCAGTTGATGAAGCTATATGATGGATTGGATATAGCCACTTTTGAACCAGATGTTAAGCCACTTCATGAATGTTTCGATAATTCTGTTGTTGTGTTTGATGACATTATACTGGATAATCAAAACAAGGTTAGAAATTTCTTTACACAGGGCCGACACAAAAACATTGATTGCTTCTACCTGGCACAGACTTTTTCTAAAATACCGAAGCAGCTGATCCGAGACAACAGCAATTTTATATGTGTGTTTCATCAAGATCATACCAACCTCAAACACATACATGATGAATATGTAGGTGGGGACTTGAGCTACAATGATTTTTCCAAGTTTTGCAGTAGGTGCTGGAACCAGGACAGTTATGGGTTTATCACAATTGATATGACAAGAAAACCCAATAGTGGCAAATACAGAAATAAAATCAACAATTTTCTAGACATTGAAACATATATAAATAACCATGAAAAGGCCAATCATTGATGATCTTAAATTAATAGATTATCTTGTAAAAAGATTTAAGGGATGGAAATCACAGAACCGAGGAATTTATGAACAACACAAACAAACAGAACAGCCTATAATTGATGATATTAGTGAATTAGGTAAAAATATCAAAACTGTTACAGAGCAAAATCAAAATTTGATCACAGAGCTTGTACCTGTAGCTGCAAGGAACATATTAGATTATCCAATCACCCCACTTTCCAGTATTCATACACCTAGTCCTGTTGCTCCTCGAAGAATTGAAGCTACTCAGGATCCTATTGAATTGGGTCTTCTTGCTCAAAAATCTTTAAGCACACCTAAAGACAACAAAGATGAGGTTTTTGGCTTATATGCTGACACAGAGCGTGATGGTAGCATCATACATAGAATTGGCAATTTCAGAGTAACATTTATGGGAGATGATATAATTGTATATTCAGAATCTCATCTTGGACAAAGAGGTGGTTTTGTTAAATATCCCGGCACACCTGGATTGTGGGAACTGATGACTCGGAAAAGGCCTGGCAGCTATACAGATCAAGACTATGAACATTACAAAGAAATATTAATAAAATCAGATGCTCTATACCAGAACAATGATCCCACACAAAAAAGAGTCAAGTCTAGCAGTGGAGCAAAATACAATAATTTAATCAAGCCCATATGGTCACAAATTAAGACTGGCAGTGGAATCAAACAATACAACACCCTGCCCAAAGAATTTGTGTGGGTTGATGATGTCAGGAAACTTGTAGATAGGTTATTGGTGATAGCTGGGGAGGAAAATGCTGGCAACCACAATTTTTACAATGAAAAGGTTGGAATTATGGACATGATAAGCACCAAATTGTCTAATTTTATAGTGAATGACACTAAGGGGATTGGATATCTTATAAAAATTATTAATACTCTACCACCTAAATTTTGGAATATTTCTGAGGGCCGGGGGTTGGTTAATGACATTATAAACAAGCTGCCATTTGAACTACACATTCCAGGCTATCAGTATTGTGGTCCAGGCACAAAATTGGACCATAGATTAAACAGAGGGGATCCTGGTGTTAATCCCTTAGATGCTGCTTGTAGAGACCATGACATAGCATACAACACACATTCTGATCTTGACAAGAGACATGTTGCAGACAAGAAATTAGAAGAGGCTGTTTTTGGTAGATTTGTAAGCAAAGATGCTTCTTTAAGTGAAAAAATAGCAGCATTGGGAACCACCATAGCTATGAACACCAAACAAAAACTGGGGTGGGGGCTGTGAATATGTATATAATAAACCTACAATGAAGGCCAAGGGTGTTATGTATCAAATACCTTATGCAGGTCTTAAATCTCTTGGGCCTATTGATAGTCTTTTAACCAAAAAGCAGCGCAAGAAAAAAAATTCTTGTCTTGCAAAGGGTCATGGTATGAAATTGTTGCTTAGTACCCCCCAATTAAAAAAATTACAACAATCTAGAAAAAAATCACATGTGGGGGGCTTCATATTTAGTATCCCGGCCATCTTAGCAGCACTTGGGGCTGTTGGGAGCTTGGCTGGGGGATCAGCTGCCATAGCAAAAACAGTAATAGATGCCAAAAAGAATAAGGCAGAATTAGATGAATTGAAGCGCCATAACCTGGCCATGGAGAAACAAGGCAAAGGTGTTAAGAGAGCCATGAATAAGTTTAAAAAAAACAAGAGCCGCTTACAAACCAAGATATTGAAGCTTTAATCAAGCCACTGGGCATCAAAAATTTTAGAGGTGTGTACATGTCTGATTCTTTGCCAGAGCAACCACTCAACAAAGAGTGTGGCATTGTTAATTTGGATAAGTACAAAAATCAGGGCACTCACTGGATCTGTTATCTTAAATATTTAAACAATGAGGCATTTGTGTTTGATTCATTTGGAGGTGTTCCACCTGAAAATTTAATAAAATATCTAAAATCAACTAATCTTTATTACAATAATGGCCGTGTTCAAAACTTCAAAGATGTTAATTGTGGACATTTGTGTTTATCTGTTCTTAGATATATGTCTCAAATAAATAAACCATCAATTGAAAATTTTCAAAAAGCCTTGTGGTATCTGAAACATCATGGGGGTATTCCATCTCACCAGCCAAAATTCAATATTGAAACTCAAATTACATGATGATATAGTGTATCCCAAAACAATAGCTCTCAGAGCATTTTACGGCATGTACTTGATCCCTAATATTACTCACCACAACAACAAAATTGCAGTAGGGGATCAAAAAATTGTCATCACTCCAGGGCAGTATAATCTGTCCACTCTAAATGCTCAATTACCCAGAGGTGTAGTGTTAAGTCAAAATTCTGTCACTCACAGAGTAGAGATTGTATCTGCCACAGAAACAGTGGATCTGGGTACTATAGGAGAGCTGTTAGGCTTTGAGAACAACACAAAACTTGAACCAGCCATCAAACACACTGCTATTAATATACCTAAATTCTTAGCCACAGCGACTCTGAATATTCACTGTAATGTGGCGGAGGGTATGATCACCAAATCAAATGGCATAGACACTCAAAAACAAACTGGCATCATTGCAACATTTAAACCTAATTCTGAATTTATGGAGCCAATCATCTACACTCCATCCCCAACATTATATTTTCCTGTGTGCCATAATAGAATAGATAATATTGAATTGATGGTCACTAATGAAAAAGAAGAATTAGTTGATTTTGCTGGAGCCACAACAACTGCAATCATAGAGATTATTATTTAAATAAAAATACATACAAAAAAAATGGAAAATATTGAGAGTTATGAGCTACAATCATTCCCTCCAAACAGGAGGACATTTGCAAATTTAAATCAACCCAACACAGAAATTGAGGTTGATCTTGATGTAGGGGATGGCTTTATACACCCCCACAGAGCAGATCTATACATCAAATTTGATGTTGTAAAGCTCGATGGAACAGATTATCCGGCAAATTCAAATATAAGATTGGTAGACAATTTTGTGCCGCATCTGTTCTCTGAAATTGAGATCAGAAAGCATGGTGTTGTTATAAACAGAGTGGATTATCCCGGCATTACCTCCACAGCTTTGGCCACATTAAAATTATCCAAAACCGAGGCTTCTTACTACAAAATAGGTGGATTTGAGGCTGGTGATAAAATATTAAGCAAAAGCCACACTGTACTGTTCCCTATGCGCCTGTTGCCAGGATTCTTCTCAGATTACAAAGATATTATGTGGAAGGGTGGTTTAAGAATCACATTTAGAAGAGCTGCCAATGATAATAATGCTTTGATGAGGTACAGCACATTAAACTCTACAGGGGAAGCTTTGCTCAATACCCTACCTGATGAAGGCAAATGCATTATTCAGACTATGGAGCTAAGAATCCCAGTTGTTGAATATGAAGCCAGTTATGCTCTTAAATACAAAGCAGATATAATAAAAAATCCACAGGTTCCTTTACAATTTTATACATATCAATGTGTACAGAAGCCTGCAACTGGTACTTATTATGAGTTTGATGCTACAAATTCATTCTCCAGTATACAATATGACATGCCGGATTTTGTGGTGGTATTGTTTCAGACTGGAAGACACAATAATCAGGAAAAAAATTCAAGTAGATTTGATAACTGCAACATCAAGAACATATATCTTAAAAATGGCAGAAATGAGGTATTTCCTAGAGAAAATTATAATTTAGACATGTCCAAGAATGATTTCCTCAAATTATATGAGGCATTTTCTTCCTTCAAACGTGTCACTACTGGCAATACTGATATGTATTACACTCCAGATGAATTCAAAGCACAGAGACCCATGTTTGTAATCAACACTTCAAAAAGAAAACAAGTTGTGGTGAATGACAGGACAAACATTAAAATTATCTGTGAATTCCATGAGGCATTACCTGATGACACCATATGTAGTGTTATTCTCATAGGGGAAAAATCATATGTTTATGATGTAAGAAATGAGAGAGTCACAGAACAATTCTAGAAGAATTACATTATCTTAATACTAGATATACAAGTTGAGGCTGGTGCCCAATTGAACTTAAACCGGAAGTAAATGTTTTTGTGTGTGTGTGTGTGTGTGTGTGTGTGTGTGTGGGTGGGTGTTAATACGTTTGGCGTAGTTTTAGGTGTGGCCAAAAAAAATATCAAGAGGGGCTTATTTTTGACAGGTTTATGGACAACAATCTCACAGAAGTGCCTTTTATAAGTGTAGGCGAATCAATCTGAGGGGGCTCATACTTTCTCAGGAAATTCCCGAGGGCATTTTTACAAAAATCTTGGATTAGACGGGGTTCCACACTTGAGCAAAAAGCTCATATGGGCATGTTGAGCAAGTTTTAAGTGTAGACAAATCTGCTTGAGGGGGCTCATACTTTCCGGTCATGGTTATACAGTCAATCACACTACTCAAAAAAAGTTGTGAAAAAAGATGAAAAGATTCTCTCGGACTATCTACCAGGTGAGTTGTGGAAAAGATTCCTAGCTTTCGAGAGGTAACGTCACCCTCATCTTCAGGGTAGAAGTGGTAGAAGATGAGAGTGACGGTAGCTCTCGAAAACTTGGAATGTTTTCTACAACCCACCTGGTCGCTAGCCCGAGAGAATCTATTCATCATTCATCGCCAGGAAAGTTTTAAGACTTCAAGCTTCGAGTACAAACACCTCTTCATGGATATAGTAACAGCATTAACATTAATAATTTTGGAATAAAATACGTTTATTATGAAATATCAAATATTATGTAATAGTTATTATTGTTGTTATTTCAATTATTGAAATTCATGAGTGAACCCTTGTCCCGTGAATTGTTTCCTGCCTACTGCCATGTTTACAAGTATCCCTTACAAACGATCGAAGTGTATAGGCTAAGCGTAAAAACTTTCAAATAGTACTTGTACACATGAATACTTGTACACCATATATCGTGTCGCCTCTGTCTGTTCTCGCATGCCCGTTGACTGTTTTGCTTTAGACTGAAGGAGCTAGCGTGTCATCTGTGTAGTTAGCCTCTTGTCGCTTCGGTCTGAAAGTTCCTCTTCGGTATGAACTCGCGCTCTAGCTTGTCGAATGTCGCTTCGGCCTGAAATCTCCCTAAAAGGAGCAAACAACTAAGGGATAAGCCACTTGGTTTGCAAATATGTAGAGTGAAAAAGTTCCAATGAAAAATCAACAATGTAGTATTGAAATTTCAAACATTTAACAAAAACTTCTGCAAAACAAGCAAAAAATTACCAATTATACTCGGTCTCTGGGATCTCTGGAGTCAGCGAACGAAAGCAAGCCTCTGCGCAAGTCATGACTCGAGAGGGCTTTGTCGCTTGTGTGTCGCTCAAACTGTGATATTTCCTCAATACCTTGCAACGTGTTAACGTGGTTTGTTGTTCGCGCATGCGCAATGCAATGAGTGTCTTGCTTTAGAGATTGAGAACCAAAGCGACAAGCGGCACGCGACACTTATCGCTTGAGAATTTCACCAACAGAACGCTGGCCTGTCCTTCCTATCATGCCGCTACGGTGTGAAACGTTGCTCTTCATTGGCTCGTTCCCAAGCGACATGTCTCGAATGACGCTTCTGTCTGAAAGCTGCCTTGGACCAAAGGACCCGTGTCGCTTTGGTGTGAAATCCTCGTATCGTTTGTCGCTTTGGTGTGAAATCTCCTTGAGGAAACGGTGCAGCCAGAGCTTGCATCCCTACTGTTCTAAAGGCTGCATTAATTACCGACTGCTCGCTTCCAAGCGACACTTGTGGTTTGTCGCCTCGGTATGAAATATCTCTCAGGATACTATTTATATTCTAATAACATAGCAAAATATACTCTAGTACACAATCCAACACCTGATGCTCGCAATCACATTGCGAGGTTTCTTCTTGTGTTACGCATGCTATGTATTTTACTTTTCTTTCCAAATTAATGCCATTTCGTGACTGCAAGTCACTCCACAAATATTAATTGTTTCCATCAATTCACGTACCACCTTTCAAGACAAACAAATCTACACAATATATTCCAAAAACTAAGCCGCATTACTTTCATAAGAAAATTAGTTGCGATACTGATCGCACTGCCATCTATGTTGACATCCGTCTCGGGAACTATTTTCCTGGCTCGTTTTCCACACTACGTATTCAAGGCGCTGTAGTCAAGCTGTTCAAAAGTCCAAACAACTACTATTAATTGCAATTTAATCCTTCGTTTTATGTAAGTGCTGCGGAAATAAACAACAGTGAACAAGTATTTTGCTTTTTAAGTCTTGAGTTTTGTAAAGTCTTTGTATGGATTCGGACCCCCCTCTAAATACATCTTTGGCATAAAACATTTTTTTTTTAGAATGTTAGAAGAAATCTGGTTTGTTTAACAGTACTTACAGCTGGTAATTCTTGGTAAGGAACAGTGTCGCCACCTATCGGTTGAGCTTGATATTCAGGCGAGTTTCTGGACATAACACCGCCGTAAGGCTGAAAATATTAAATTACAATTACAAGTAAATCAAAATTCTGAAAATAAAATATAGCATGTGCTAATACAAAATCTGAGAATAAATTAGGAAGAAATAATCGTTGTGTCATACGTGGAAATCATGGTGCCAGTAGATTTTAACAACAATATTCTAGTTTATATACCGAGACTAATCGGTAGGATCTGAATTTCTGAAATGTGTCTGCTTTAGGGATCGAACTCATAGCTGCTCCTTTTGAAGTTCAGAAGAAACTTAATTGGCAAGCAGACTACAGTCCGCGAGAATTTATTTTGCACTAGTATTAATACATTAGTGCACTAGATTTCATATTTGTACGTGTAGTAGTTTCTCAGATATGTTGATATGTTACATATTTGATGTTTGACCCTTATGCATAGACAGGTTCACCGCAAGATATCAATTTCTCCGAAAAAATGTAAATTTTGTTTTAGCAGTACGTTAGTTTTTGAACATCCCAAAAATATTATTGTAATTATTTTAAGTTTGTTGTGTGCTTACTGGTAGTTAGAGTCGATATTGTATCTTAAATACTCAAGAAAAATGAGTTATGTTTTGAACCCTTTATCTTGTACAAATCTACTAGTCATGAGTAGTTATTGATATTTACCACTTTCTTGGTTGCAATATTTGAGGGAGTGGTAGAAAGTTCTCTGGAATAATATAAACACTATAATTATGTATTATTTTCACTGTAATCGTTACTATTCTTAAAAAATAATTCTTTGTTAACCATCAGTCAGTACATTTACACTATTACATAGAAACTCACCCCTGATATTCACTTGCCTACCTGCCCAAACGGTTTCTCTTTCGCATTTGTACCTATACATAGGAAGTCAATGGTCCAAAACTTGGTTACGTGGAATTCAAAATGTCAGTGTTAACTAAATCTAACTAAAACTAAACTACAGTCACTAAAATGTAGTGACCTTCTTCCAGACATGCTCATGGACACTAATTGCCCAAATAATTTGGTCTGGGAAAGTCATGGGACTTTGCTTCTACGAAATTCTAGACACCCTGATCAGTTACATCTTAAACACTATCTTGCGTATAAAAATTACGAGTAAAGCAGTTATAAAAATTCAGCCTTCCTCTCTTGTAAAACAAAGAAGTATACCGTCTGGCTGGGTCTTGAGTAGTAGCTGAGCTGACTCATGGCGTCTTGGATCTGTGAACAGAAAGAAGGAATTGCGTTAGTGCCTTGTATAAAAGCCTGTATTGTTGAATGATTAGTAAATACTGCAAAGTATATGCAAGGCTCATTCAATATATAACTGGAAATATGTTGTAACAAATATTTATTACAAGCACCAAAAGAACTACAGTACTATGTTTCAACATAGTCAATGTTCAATCACCTACGCCAGCGTTTGATAAGGGCACTGATACCACAGGAAAAAAATATTTTCAATGCGTGCGTAACCACTCATGCACCGCTGACTGGACTTCGTCGTCATTCTGGAACCTCGATCTACTTAGTGCATCTTTCAGTGGGCCAAAGGTGTGGAAATCAGAAGGTGCCAGATCGGGCAAATACGGAGGGTGGGGTAAGCACTCAAACGTTAGGTCCTCGATGTTAGACAATGTGACGCTGGCAGTGCGTGGTCTCGCATTGTCATGGAGCAAAAGCACACCAGTGGACACCAAGCCACGTCGTCTCTGCAGAATGGCTGGTTTCAGTTTCATGCGCAAATGTTGGGAGTAGGTGGTACTGTTTGCATTATGACCTCTGAGCATGCAATTTTCAAGAATGGACCCCTTGTGGTCCCAAAGCAAAGTTAAAATGACCTTTCCGGCAAGTTCTCGACTTGAGCAATGTTGCTTTCAGTGACTGCAGTGACAGAGCGACCTGGACGAGGAGAATCTTCAACACTGGTTATGTCCTCTTTGAACTTCTCAGCCCACTCGTACACCTGTGATCAACTCGTACAGTTGTCACCGTACCGTCACCGGTTTCACGCCTTCAGTCAACAAAATTCACCAGCTTGGAGCACTCCTATAAGGGTGCCACCATCTTGTGTAACTTTTTCCCAGCGTCCCGTGCGCGAGGCAGGCGTGCCAGCCCCAGCTATGAATAGCTTACAGATGCCTTCACAAAATAACAAACATATAAAAATCACGGTTGTGTTTTAGATTTTTTATATTACTTTTCCGGTTATTTATTGAATGCACCTTGTAGTAAAATAATGCTTGTAACAGTGGCAGAATATTCTCGTTGGTTTGGAGTTCAGGCCTTACAAATGCCATTACTTGCCTCATCCGGTGGACCAGCCTGGACAGCATGATCTGAATTGATAACCACTGGAATGCAGTGGCACTTTTTGCGACTTTTGATCCCGCACTATGTTAAACCTTATCTACCAAGAGAAAGTAAACTGTCTTTGCCCCTTAATTTGGGCACCTTGCCCCCCCCCCCCCAGTTTTGGAACCCAATCGCCGCCATTGATGGAATGTGTACGTAGAAGCAGCCAGATCGATCTGAGAAGAATTAATACGGGAGGGTGGGGGATTCTTGTTTAGTTTTCGAGTTAGAGCATCTAGTCTACGGTAAAGTATGTACTATCTGTTCAGAAGGTAAATGCTCGGTTGATGGTGGCGTTGCAAGCAAAACTTGAAATATAAAAAAAAATAAGTTCAAATGTGTGACTGAACACACCATTCCCACCTGACGTTTCTTGAAACTAAGATATTCTCTTTTCTTGGAGCTGCGTCCCAATATTGTATTCTATAAGGATCTGCATGGGTGGAGGAAGGTAACAAATTGTAACGGACTGGAAAAACATCTGAAAGAAAATAAGCGAAAAGAAATACGCCTCGCCAGTGGCGAAACAATTCAAAGTTTTTATTTTTTTTAGTTGCCAATGAGGCTCCAACATGTGTGTGTTCAAATCCACATTTAGACAGTGAAACTTTTTTTTTGATTGTGTAACCAAAGAAGTGCATACCACATGTATTTGTGATCCATGATTTCACCGGCGAATTTCTAAAAGCACCTTAGACTTTTCCTTCTTAACAAAGACTTTTTTACATTTGCGGACCAAACATAGAGCTGTCAGATCATACCTACTTTTACTGTGACTATAAATTACATGCTTCTACGTTTTAAATAAAAAATGATTTCAAGTATGTTGACACAAGTTTGCATTGTCACCTACAAATATGTTTAATTTAATCTTTATCTAAAGAGATATTATTCCGGAATCCTAGAATGAGAATGAGTCAGACGTTTATACTTTTGCACAGCATATGCATACTACAAATGTAAATAGAGACGATACTGATTGGCCAAAATACAATGTGCTAAATTCAGTCTTCGGAACATTATTTTGCTATCCTTATATTTAAATAACCCATGGCTCAACAGCGTCGAAAAGGCTTGTGCCTATCTCCCGGCTACCAGAGCCTCTCTCTCACAATCCTACCTAAAGGTGTGTGGTTCTTCAACCGGTAATGGGGTTACGTGGGGTCAGCACGTAGAACCCCCAGCCGTTGTAGAAGATTTCCAAGACCGGGTTACGCTACTCACTTGTAGCTGCCAAACTTCCTCAAGATGGTGGGTTGCCACCGGTCTTATGACAGGCAGAGAACCCAGAGACTGAACCCAGGCTGCTACGTCTCATTCGTGGGTAAGATAATGTAAGGCAAGGCTCCACGTTATGGGCGCCACTAATGCTACGCCCCTTGTGGGTACGTACTTACATGTTATTTACCACGGCTACAGATATCTTAATCTCAGGGGATAGGTTCTTTGTTTGAGAATTCCAAATAAGAAAGCGTTTTATAGCCAAGAGGATATAGTAAAATACGGATCTATATTCTGAGAACTTGACAAAATACAGAGAAAATATATGTATATGTATAATCGAAAAGGCTTCTTCTTCTTTTAAATGGCTTCTTCTTCTTTTAAAAGGCTTCTTCTTCTTTTAATATGGAAAAAGCTTCTTCTTTTCTTATAGAAACGGCTTCTTCTTCTTTTAAAAGGCTTCTTCTTCTTTTAATATGGAAAAAGCTTCTTCTTCTTTTATTATGAAAACGGCTTCTTCATCTTTTAATATGGAAATGGCTTCTTCTTCTTTTTCTTTGAATTTCTTCTTCTTTTATTAAAGCGTAATCTTATTTATGTGCTCGCTTTCCCCCCGCTTCTTTGTCAAACAATACAAGCTATACTTGTAGAAAGAGTAGGGTCGACTAAACTGACAATAGCGCCACCTCCTATTTGACGACCAAAGGGGAATAACCAGGATCGCTAATAACGAGCGCTGCCAATGGCCCAGTGCGACTAATAAAAAGCGCAACCGAAAAGTGCTTCGGGACGTCTAATTTGACACAGCGCCACCGGGGAACGGACAAATGCAAAAGCTGACGATGTTCTCCTCGTCAGAGAATCAAAAAGAAATTGAGATGAGATACATTTCTGAATTCATTTGCTCGCTTAATGACTTTCCTAAACGTTTCATATGCGG
The DNA here is from genome assembly GCF_977018435.1 of Lepisma saccharinum. NCBI lineage: Eukaryota > Metazoa > Arthropoda > Insecta > Zygentoma > Lepismatidae > Lepisma > Lepisma saccharinum. Next base: position 21,359,273 of record NC_139248.1, read on the forward strand.
CTATATTCTGAATTATTTTAAATTACTACATATATAATTCTATTTACTTCTATTATAGTATTTGAACTCTTCTTTTATATATTTCTCAATTTACTATAATATATATCATCCATCTTCTCCGCTCTAAGTTTTTTATAATCTCCTTCGCTCCTATTTATATAGCGTGCTGCCATCTCTTGTCGATTCCGAGAAACCATTCCTCCTTGCAACATTCATTGTGTCGTGTGAAACTGGCACGTGACAAGGCGGACTCGAACCCATGCCGTCGGAGCCCAAAGCACAGCGCCTTAGACTGCACGGCCACGGAGGAGGACTATTCTTATATTTAGTTACAGATTTTACAACATAATTATAATGTTAAGATCTTGACTACTTCGGTCGACTTACATAACCTAATATGTTCTTAGCTACTATATTATTCGTTTTTATAATCGAAATTTTATTCATAAATCAACCAATATTTCTTCATTAACATTAGACGTGGTTGCTAAGAATTTCCACATTAACGTTCCACTGTTTCTTGATCTTGTGTGATACCCAAAGCAAGAACTGAATGTCTCGTTCACATTCGTTTCCACATGTGTAAGAGGTTTAATATCAAGTAGTTACTGTCAAAACAATTACATTTTTATTAAAATAACAGTTGTGCTAAAATGTGTAATTAATTCCATCCTAGGTATACACTATTTGGCACTGCATTGTAAAGAAAAGTTCTGTCTTTGATGATTTGATTTGATTTGATTTTAAAATTTTGGTTGCGTCAGCACTTAGGCTATTTTACACCCGTCACATTATACGGGGTCCAGCCCCTTATCTTTACAAAGAACAACTCTAACGTTGCGTAAGTAAAATCTTAAAAGCTTAAAATGTTCTGACTTTCGTTAAAAGCTGAGACTGTAAACGGGCACTCAGGACACACAAGGACACAAAACAGGACAACACACACAAAATTATACTGACCAGAGTGCCAGTCGCCAGAGCCTCGTTCGTCTGCAAAACGCAGTCCAGGGTGTACTAACGTGGAAGTGAGGTTGACAGTTGGGTGTACTACGTGGAAAATCACCCCTTTCGCCCCTGTCTTTGATGAGAAGCAAAGTCAAGACCATTGATATGACCTCAACGCGTAGCCTCCACGATATGACGATAAGATGTCACCTACATAGTTCAATCACGTGGTTCCACAAACGAAACCTCCTGCGGTGGTGAGACGAGAAATTTTGAAAGCAAGGGATATGGTTGTGTAAAGAGGGACGGTAGGGGGGAGGCGATGAAGTTCTCTCAGTTTTTAAAGAACGTTTCTATGTAGTTAGGGACTGGTGAGTGCAGTGATACAAAGTCGATATCTTCATCGCTCAGTGCAAGGAACATCACTTTATAAAATGACAGAGTGACACAAGGTTACTAACAATTCCAACATTAACGTTTGCGTCTTTGTATTGATTTAGAGGCAAGATTTAATAGCATAGCTACATTAGTAAACCAATGATGCACTAAGCAAATAATATAGTTCCATAAATTCCATGCAAACATTAGTTTTAAATAATACTGCTTATTGCTTTTATTATCTCATTTTATGGTTTCAATTTTATTAAAATAGTTTTGTATTGAGAAGTTTCAAAACTATTTGCAATTTGTATTAAAAAGCAAAAACATTCGTCATCAAATACGCAAAAAATATGTCTCAGACTTACAATAATTGACATTCTATCGTTTATAGAAAATGTTGTAGTTGAGTATCGAACCGGGGACACTTTGTGTGGCGAGCAGGTATCATAGTGACTGGACCACACCTTCCTTCTTGATCTATCGCTTATATGCTCCTATCCATATGTTGAACCATATTGCACTGTTTTATCTGATATTCATACAAAGTATTTCAAATAGAATATTACAGTTGGTAAAATTTTCGTATCCGCAAAACGTATTTCTTCAATTTTACAGGAGAAATTACTTACCGAATGCAGTTTATTTATAATTGTGGAAGTTCGGGGAAGTGTTTTCTCGCATCGTTCATTGAATTTTGCCGGTAAATCATCTATTTTTCGATATAAATGTGTGACCGATGCACGAAAGCTCTTGAATCCATTTACTTCCAGGTGGATGTAGCCCGTGTGTGATGACGCAATCCCGGTCAGTTTTTCCAAACACGTGTTTTTGTAACTGAAGAAGGTACGTTTCCGCAAATGGTTTGTGGGGCTATGTGTCAATGGTTCGTGGGGCTATGCGAGAATGGTGTGTGGGGATACGCATATTTTTTTCGAAACCAATTTTTAACTATTGTAACCTATACGTGACCCTACCTAACCTAACCTTACCGGAAATGGTTCGTGGGGCTATTTATGAATGGTCCGTGGTTCTATCCGTGAATGGTTCGTGGGGTTATCCGTGAATAGTTCTTGGGGCTATTTATGAATGGTCCGTGGTTCTATCCGTGAATGGTTCGTGGGGCTATCTGTGCATGGTTCGTGGGGTTTTCGAACCTGGAAAAAAAATACAAAATCAGTAACACGAAAGTAGGTATTTTTCGATGAAGAGGTTGCAACACTGCATAACCACTGATCATGGAAAACGCTAGTCAAGATTTCTCCGTCATTTTTCCCCAAGCGAAAACGAACAAACAAGAATTACTCGATATGTCAAAGTTGAGATTATTTGCGTGGAAAAAACGAAATGCCACCTTGAGGAATCCTTAGGAAAGCAGAATACGTAAGTACCAATGTGAAAAAGAACAAAATAAAGGAATTTCAGACGTTTGGTGGTTACTGAAATTTTACCTTTCAATTAAATTAGTGTTTTTCGAAACTATGAAACATTATGTTTTCTTGTTAACTCTAAATATTGAAAACAAGAGAATTGAGAGTTCGGTCACAGACAGGATAGTCCATGTCGTGCATGATTCAACAGTACAGAAGACTGCGAGCTGAGCATGCGCAGTTCTACGATAAGCAAGCATCGTGTTTTCTGCCCGAGACCAAAATTCACAAGCCGGCGCGAAGGTTCTCTCAGCATCATGTCCTCATTGGTTGATTTGCAGCTATGTGCCCAGGAATTTGTAAGCGAGGTATATGGATTGTTAAAGCTTCTATTTTTTTAAAGCATTCAACTCATATTTTACCTCACAGTTGTGCTACAAAGGGTTTAGATTTTCACCAATACCTCTTTGTTTACCCTATTTCTTCCTGCGGGAAGTAATTTAGTATTGGAGAAGCTACATGGAAAAAACATCCTAAGTGGTGCCGACGAGCAATTAGATTTATCAGAAGAAGAGTATTCATATATTCTCCCTCCCATAAATGTCCAATAGCAATAATTCTACGAAATAAAAAGTCGGTTCTACTAAAGGTTTGAACCTGCTATCTTCAGACAACTGGGCCAGCTCTTTACCACTTTCCTACTTTCACTCGATCAGGGGGGCTCTGATCACTGAAATAAATTAAGGAATGACTCACTCCCTCTCTTTTTAAAGTTTTGGCCTCAGTGTTCGGAATCTCGTAAAAGCCATGAATTCCTCAAAAATATTACAATTTTCATTTACAGTTCGAATGCAAAATGTCAATTGTTCACGGATGAATATGTCACACGTTTCGTCAACCATAATAGCAAAATATTCCCGACTTTTAATATCTGTTACCACGGAGCGCAATAGACATCTCCCCAGTGGCGGCGATTGGGTGCCAAAACTAGGGGTTAGATAAGGTTTAGCATAGTACGGGGGCAAAAGTGGCAAAAAGTTGGGGGTGGGGCAACTGCCCCCACGGCCCCCTCTATTCGCCGCCACTGGATCTCCCTAATATATCAATGATCTCGTTCTGAATGTCATGTGACAGCTATTTGTAGCCCGAACGTCCCATCCACTACCCTAGTTCGTCTTTTGAAACTCTTTTTAGTAAAAATGTTAACAATACTTATAGTTATATAGGTACTTAGTATATAGTAATAAGTCATGTGTTTTGCTGTCTCTGGTCATAGCCCCCCAAAGTTGATGGTCTAGAACAGTGGTTTCCAACTTCAACAGGTCCGAGGGCCAAAATTATATCCAGCAGTTGATAGGCGGGCCGCAGGGGGGGAGGTAAAAATTACAAAAATTGTAAGTACTGAACTGAAAATGTAGTACTTTCGCATGACCTATATTTCTAAAATGAGGCAATAGAACAATGGAATTACAAATCAAAATTGTATAATTACAATTTATTTCACAAAAACCCAATACTCAGGCACGTATCCAAGGAGGGGGCTTAGGGGGCTCGAGCCCCCCCCGAAAGTTTTCGTTTTACACTAGATAAAATGAGGTTTTTTGTTCCTTGTGGTGTGAAATAATATAATGTGACGATAATTTAAGGAGAGAAATAATTATCGAGGCAATACAGAGAATGTTCTGTGTCCTTGTTATTGTTAATAGTGCGTATCCAAGGTGGAAATCAGGGGACTCGAGCCCCCCCCCCCCTTAGGGAATTTTTCTGTTTACACTACATAAAATTAGGATTTAGACTTCTTGAATAATGTGATGATAATTTGAGAGAAATAATTATCGAGAAAAGACGGAGAATGTTCTATAACCCTGTTATTGTTACTAGCGCGTATCCAAGATGGGGATTATGTGGCTCGACCCAACCCAACCAGGAAATGTTTCAGTTTACACTAGATAAAATTAGGTATTTGTCTTTTTGAATAATGTGACGATAATTGAAGGAGAAATATTGTCGAGGCAAGACGAAGAATGTTCTATAACCCTCTCATTATTAATAGCGTGTTTCCAAGGTAAGAATCAGAAGGCTCGAGCACCCCTCCCCCCCACACCTTCAGGAAATTTTTCTGTTTACATTAAATAAAATTAGGATTTTGGCTTCTTGAATAATGTGATGATAATTTGAGAGAAATAATTATCAAGAAAAGACGGAGAATGTTCTATAACCCTATTATTGTTACTAGCGCGTATCCAAGGTGGGAATCAGGTGGCTCGAGCCCCCTCCCCAGGAAAGGGAAGTTTTCAGTTTACACTAGATAAAATTAGGTTCTTGTCTTCTTGAATAATGTGACGATAATTTAAGGAGATACAATTATCGAGGCAAGACGAAGAATGTTCTATAACCCTGTTATTGTTAATAGCGCGTATCCAAGGTGGGAATCAGGGGGCTCGAGCCCCCCCCCCCCCCACACACACACACACACACAACACACCTTCAGGAAATATTTCTGTTTACATTAGATAAAATTAGGATTTTTGCTTTTTTAATAATGTGACGATAAGTTAAGGGGAGAAATACATATCAAGGCAAGACGGAGAATGTTCTATAACCCTGTTGTTGATAATATTGCACGTAAACTTTTCTTGATCTTTCAGTATTGTCGCAGCAAACTTGAGCACTATATAGAGACTTGTCAGCATTTGGAAGCTGCACAGCAAAGGTATCGCCACACGTAGAGCGATTCGTTGTAATTTTTAATCTCTGAAAGGCACGAGAGGGAATGTTTTTGAAAAAGTGGAGTCCAACTACTGGCAATATTTATAAATCGTTTATCTGTGCAACGTTCTAGAATATACTGAGGATATACTAAGTACGCGTTAATTAGAACCATTCCTAAATAGAAATTATTTGACCGAACCTTGGATCCAATGAGAAAAATGGCGTTGTCTATGACATCATTTCCTTTTAAGCGTTCAATTCAAGGACTTGTTCATGATTTATTTGATCGTGTTAAAGGTGCTTTACTTCAGTCTCTAATACGAAATTATAAAAACTTCTGGTGAGTTGATTTTTAAAAATGTGTCCGAGATAAAGAGTGGCGTGCCAATGATTTTCGGCAGGAAGAGGGGTTACGCATACTATTTTTGGTGGTCAGTCCTCATTTTGCCAAATTTTCCTGTTTTTGACGTTCTTTTTTTAAGGACTGTGTCAAATGGGGTTATGACCCCTCCAACCCTCCCTTGGGCACGTCACTGGAGATACGTAAATGAGTAAGCATTTGATCATATTGAGAGAAGAAACATTAGATGTCTGCGTTCAGTTCGCAGCACACAATTTGAATCTCGTGTTGTCGAGTGGATTGATTGTACATCTCGTGCATGTGTAACACTTTTGGTTACCTGGTACACAGATGTTTTGATGCCTGATGAGAAGAAATAGACGAACATACATACTAAGATGGTTCCGGCACACAAGGTTAATGGAAACTGAGGAGTCGAGTGGTAAAAATGTTCAGATTTCAGGTTCTGATTAAAATCACAGCCTTAAACAGTGGTGACGATTTAGGGCATAGTTGCTCCCAATTTTTTTGCCTCCATACTATGGCCTCTTAATCCTAAGCCTTGTCTAACAAGAGAAAGTAAACTTTCCTTGCACCTCCCCCCTCCCCCCCGTTTTGGAACCAAATTTCCACCACTGACCTTAAACATATAATTGTGAGGTTCTATCTATACCCCTTAAAAAAATTGTGTTCAGCCCCCCCCGAAAGGAATTCCTGGATACGTGCCTGCCAATACTTATTGATGAATTGAAAGAAATTAAAGAGACACCATACAAATAAGAATCCTTCATAGTAAGTGTTCAATGTGAAAATTGAGCCCGATCTGCTTCTTTTAAGTTGTATTTGAATTTCTGTATTTGAAAGTCTCAGAAGGTGAAGCAGTGAAGAATCTGCCAGTCGGCTTCTGTAGCGGTTCTTGATGAACTTCATTGAAGAAAAAACACTTTCACACGTGTATGTGCTGCCGAACATCGATGTCATTCTTTGCCCAAAACTACGAAGGTTTGGAAAGTGTTCTTTTGAAAGGTATTTGAAAAACTCTGGCCCCTTTTCTTGCCTAGTTTGAAGGAACATATCGCCTTGCAAATCACACAATTCAAGTTGGAGAGAAGCTATTTTGATTTTCAATCGTACGTTTTATGGAGATATTGCTCATTTCGATATTTGCACAAACTATAACAATCAGTCACAGTACAATCAGAGTTGGGACACTGGAAATCTCCTCGTACTTCGTGCGCAGTAAAACAGATCTCTATAGCGCCGCTCTGCAATTTGTTTCTAAAGACACAGAGTGAAGCCTTCGCGGAAGAGGGCGAGTTCATTCCGCATAGCGAAGAGGTGGGAAGCGGGCGAGTTTATTCCGCATAGCGAAGGGGTGAAGATTCTTCTGATTATCATTATTGACTGCAAAATCAATTCTACCTGTGATATTGTCTTCTTCACAGAGCATCCGTTCCTTCAGTAAAAAAAAGAGAACGTATTTTAATAAAAATAAATAAAATTAATGTATTTCGTAAACTGGCTTCCCGGGCCGCAGAAAAAGACAACGGGGGCCACATGCGGCCCGCGGGCCGCCAGTTGGAAACCCCTGGTCTAGAACATTTCAAATGTGTATTTAAAGTTAAGTTCATGTGGCACAATTCAGAGTAAACTTTACAAGAGAAGCAAAATAATAAATTAGATCCTCTTAAGCAAAATTATTTGGGGGGCTCTGCCCCCACATCGATAACATTAGGGGGGCTCGAGCCCCCCCAAGCCCCATGGAGTCGGCGCCTATGCACTCGATCAAACTAAGTTTAAATTTTGTCTTAAGAGACGTCAGCAATCTAGCAAACTTTGTTAACATACCTGATGTTTCACACTAATATATTTTTACAAGCTGGAATAGACTTGAGGTCTGCCACTCAGAACTAGACTTCTGTGTTAACTTACTCTCTCCTGTCTACTCTAATGTGACAAATCTCATGTATCCTAAATGCGAAGTGGTATTGTCACGCGTTGCAAATAATTTCTCATACCATCGTTAGTTCCAGTTTTGGCCACATCCACCGAGCATTTACTTTCTGGACAGATAATAGTGGTCTCCGATCTGAGCCAATCATACACACACTGCAGAAAAGCAGTGCGCGTTGCCTCAAATGGCAACTAGCTGTAGCCGTGTTTTCCCTTCCATGCAATCCCTTTCTCCTCTCACGCGTTCATTGGACGAGCCCTCTCGAGTCTCTACCTGCGCAGAGGACTTGTTTTCGTTCGCTTGCTCCAGATATTCGCGGGACAGAGTGTAGTGTTAAAACAAGACAGTGGTCCCAGGAAATCCATACTAGAGTCCTCCATGGAACCATGTTCGAGCCTCCCACGAACGTTTACTATGGAATATTATTTTAATGTGACAACAATCGTAGACGCACACAAAATATCCGTCCTGGCTGCTTCAGCCCACAATCATCTGTTTCATTTTCACATATCACTGTGTACTGATAAGATACTAAACTACATTTCAACATGAAGACAATGACTATGTTTACTTATGTTTAAATTTCACTGCGTCTTTCAGCTCACGATCCATATTTGAGACCCCCACTACCACAGACAAATGACGGTTATACGTGTACTACAGAGCTTCGAGTGTATACCGTTCGTTTTGCCTGTTCGTGCGTCATTAGCTCGAGCCAAGAAACTCTCGGTTCCATACGCTTTCTAGCGTCGTCCGTGCGAACTGTTTGGCGCCTGAGCGAAATCCTCTCGCTGCAGCACTCTAATCCATACCATATTTTGGTCAACATTTCCCTTCAGTGCGGTTAAAATAACACAGAGAAATCGTTGCAATCAACATTATTTCAAGACCTCTAAAGGTAAACTTTGACCAACATGTGATGTCAACTTCCTTGCGCTTTTATCTGCGTCTTTTCCATACATTTTTCTTTCAGTGTCTTCACCTCAGACTGTGTTTTTTTTATTTATTCTTCTTCCAATTTCGAGTTTCAAGAAGAGTTGATGTTATTTTAAGGGTAAACATTATATCATTCAATCATTGTATTAACATAATTCAAAACCTAAATATCTAGATTAAATTTTTTTAGTGATTTTAATTAGTATAATTTTAATTTTAATCAGTGCTATCATTCGTCCTACGTTTATGGACTTTTAAAATTAACTCAGTGGGGGTTACTGTCGGTGCGAAAATAACTAGGCTACTTGTTACAGACGACAAAAATAGTTATTGAAAAAATTACTTCCCTTTACATTTTGATAACGGAGATTGTTTTCCAATATAAAGTTGTATAGATTCCTAACGAATAGAGAGCGATAGGAATTTGTTTCTATTGCCTTAGTATTGTTTTCTCATTCATATTGGGGGTTAGGCTGACAACTCTGCACTGTAAAAAGACATGTCAAGAAACAGCAATATAAGGCCATGGATGTTCCCAAGGTAAAATATTCCGGAGGTAAAATAGTCCCCCGTTCGGATCTCCGGGTGGGGACTACTTTGGGAGGTCCCTGGACTAAGGATAATATCTACATTAGGAATAAGGATATTAAATTAGGCACCTGGAATGTTCTGAGCCTTTACCGGCCTGGGGCATTTCAGTGTACAGTTAATGAGATAGTTAAGTATAAATTAGATGTAGTAGCTGTCCAGGAAGTTAGGTGGCCAGGAGAAGGGAATTGTAAAACTAAAAATTATACTTTTTTCTATGGTGGTACTGAAAATCATAATATTGTAACAGGCTTTTTCATAAATATAGAATTATCTCGGCTCTTAAAACAGTAGAATTTATTAATGATAGGATATCATATGCAGTTTTACAGGGTAGGTGGTGTAAAATTATTTTAATAAACATACATGCACCAACGGAAGATAAAGATGATAATACTAAAGATGATTTTTATACAGAGTTAGAACAGGTCTTTGATAAATTTTCTCAGTATGATATGAAAATTCTGTTAGGTGACTGTAATGCACAGATTGGCAAAGAAGAGACATTTAAACCCACGATTGGTAAAGAAAGTCTTCATGAATTAAGTAATGATAATGGTATAAGATTGATTACTTTTGCAACCTCAAAGAATTTAATTGTGAAAAGTACCACTTTTAAACATAAAGATATCCATAAATATACCTGGTCTTCTCCAGATGGCAAAACTCATAATCAGATAGATCATATTCTCATTGATAAGAGAAGGCATACTAGTATAATTGACGTTCGTACACATAGAGGTGCTGACTGTGAAAGTGACCATTATTTAGTATTATTTAGCTAAATTAAGAGAAAGACTGTCAGTGATAAATCATAAGCAACAACATCTAAAAGTTATAAAATTTGATACAGGAAAGTTTACTGATGAAAGAATTAAGAAAGATTACCAAATTAAACTGTCAAATAGATTCGATGTTTTGCAGGATTTAAATGATGATGAAAATATAAATGAAACAGACGTAAATAAGAATTGGGAGCACATATGTAATGCAATAGAATCAGCAGCTAAAGAAAGTATAGGATATCATAAACCAAGAAAAAGTAAGCCATGGTTTGATAATGAATGTCATAATCTAATAGAAATAAGAAATCAGGCTAGACTTAGGTGGTTAAATAACTCTGATGATACAAATCTAAGCAATTATAATAGAATAAAGCGAGAAGTTAACCGCACGTTTAGAAGTAAAAAAGAGATTACTTGAAAAGCAAAATTAACGAAATTGAAACAAACAGCAAAAATAAAAATATCAGAGATTTATATAAAGGTGTAAATGAGTTTAGAAAGGGGTGGCAACCTAAAGTAAACTTGATAAAAGATAAAGACGGTGATTTTCTAGCTGACCCAAGCGATATTCTAAATAGATGGAAGAACTACTTTAATGACCTTTTAAATGTCCATGTAGGAGATAAATCAGAAGTAAATGAAGTACACACAGCAGAACCTTTAGTTCCAGAACCTAACTTGACTGAAGTAAAAGATGCTATTAAAAGTCTAATGAATAACAAAGCACCTGGCATTGATTTAATACCAGCTGAATTAATTAAATATGGTGGAAATTCATTAATATGTCAAATTCATAAATTATTTTTTTTAATATGGAATAAAGAAGAAATCCCTCAACAGTGGAAAGAATCCATAATTGTTCCTGTGTTTAAAAAAGGTGATAAAATGAACTGCAATAATTACCGTGGAATTTCTCTACTCTCAACAACATATAAAATATTGTCTAACATTCTTTTAACAAGACTAACCCCATATGCTAATGAAATTATAGGTGATTATCAATGTGGATTTAAACGTAACAGATCAACTACAGATCAAATTTTTCACATCAGACAGACACTTGAAAAAAGTGGGAATATAATCAAAATGTCCATCAGCTATTCATTGATTTCAAAAAAGCATATGATTCGGTCAAAAGAGATAAATTATATAATATATTAGTAGAGTTTGGAATACCTAAGAAGCTTGTTGGAATGATAAAAATATGCACCAGTGAAACAGAAAGTAAAATTCATGTGGGTATTAATATGTCTGACAAATTTACAATTCATGATGGGTTAAAACAAGGAGATGCATTATTTCCATTGCTCTTTAATTTTGCCTTAGAATATGCTGTTAGGAAGGTAAAGGAAACTAAAGAAGGACTAAAATTAAATGTTGTGACTCAGTTGTTAGCATATGCAGATGATGTAGACTTACTGGGGGATGATGTGAATACAATTAAGAATAATGCTAAAATATTTTTCAAAACTGCTAAAGAGATAGGTTTGGAAGTTAACAAAGAGAAAACTAAATATATGCTTACAGGCCGAAACCAAGTGTTAGGTAATAATCAAAATCTAATTAATGATAACAACTCGTTTGAACCAGTTTCCAAATTCAAATACTTAGGAGTAATATTAACAAATGAAAATTATATTAAAGAGGAAATAAAAAGTAGGCTTAATTCAGGAAATGCATGTTACTTCTCTCTTCATAAACGTTTGTCTTCTCGTTTAATATCTAAGAAACTTAAAGTTAAAATATACAAAACAGTAATTTTGCCTGTCGTATTATATGGATGTGAAACTTGGTCCGTTACATTGAAAGAGGAACACAAATTGAGAGTATTTGAAAATAAGATCCTTAGGAAAATCTTTGGACCTAAAAGGGTTGAGGGGACAGGTGAGTGGAGAAGGTTACATAATTTAGAACTACATAATTTATATTCATGTCCAGATATTATTAGAATAATTAAATCAAGAAGACTTAGGTGGGCAGGCCATGTGGCACGAATGGGAGAGGAAAGAGGAGTTTACAGGATTCTTGTTGGAAAACCTGATGGTAAGAGACCTGTAGCAAGTCCAAGACGAAGATGGAGGGACAACGTTGAGATGGACCTAAAGGAAATCGGTAGGGATGGAAAAGAGTATATAGATCTTGCTCAAGATAGGGACAGATGGAAGGCCTGTGTTGCTGCAGCCATGAACCTTCGGGTTTAAGAAGGCTAGAGAGTTAGTTGGTTAGTTAGTATTGTTTTCTATCACCATTTCGCTAATGTACGAGGGCAGATCGGAAAGTAACGCACAATATATTTTTCTCCCCAGGTATTGCAGCTGGAATGCTGAAATTGCACGACGAGAGAGAGTTTGAAGTTTGCACCACAGAGGGTATTTTTTTTCCTGTGCAGCTCTAGCGAGAGAAGCCTGACCTGAACTACGAAACAAACATGGCGCGCATGTTACTGTCGTCCACGTGTGAAGAGCAGTGAAGTGTGGTTCGATTTTTGTTGGCCAAAGGGCATACACCGAGTGAAATTCACAGGGACATGCGTGGCGTGTATGGGGACGACTGTCTGGACCGTAGCAATGTCTCCAGGTGGTGTACATTCTTTCAAGAGGGCCGTATGAACCTTAGTGATTAGCCACGCTCCGGGCGGCCGGTAACAGCTTCAACTCCGCAGAATATCCGCGCCATTGAGGCAGCAATTGTGAACGACCGGCGTGTGCACCAGCGAACCTTATCGCATACGTTCAAAATTTCCTATTGACATTGTTCATGACACGTTGAAATTCCGTAAAGTTAGTGCTCGCTGGGTGCCTAAGAACCTGACAGACCACCACAAGGGCCAGCGAATGATAACAAGCATGGATCACTTAACGCGTTACGCCGCAGAAGGGCATGCCTTTCTGAAAGGAATCGTCACTGGTGATGAGTCGTGGGCGTACCACTACACGCCCGAAACCAAGCAGCCCTCTATGGAGTGGGAACATGCTGGTTCCCCAGTACGAAAAAAATTCAAAGTGACTCAATCTGCTAGGAAAGTGCTTGTGAAGTGTTCTGGGACATGTTTGGTGTGCTATTGGTGGACTTTGCTGAACACGGGACCACCGTGAATGCTGCAGCCTACATTAAAACTTTGGTTAAGTTGTGTCGTGCCCTTCGTGACAAACGCTGCAAGATTCATGCTGATGGTGTCAAACTTCATGACAATGTCCGTCCCCATGTTGCTGCTCCTGTTCGTGAGAAACTCACCGAATTTGGGTGGGAGGTGCTCCAGCATCCACCATACAGTCCGGACCTGGCACCTTCGGACTTTCATCTGTTTGGTCCCATGAAGAAATTCCTGGCCGGCCATAACTTTGCGACAGATGCGGAAGTGAAATCAGCAGTCCGCAGATGGCTATACTCCAACCAAACGGACTTCTACGAACAGGACATATTGAAACTGGTACCACGATGGGAGAAATGTGTTGAGAAACTTGGTGACTATGTAGAAAAGTAGGTCAAAGATGTCAGTTCATTTTTGATTTGTTTGGTTTTTGTTACATATTACACTTTTTGCGCAAGAAATTATTGTGCGTTACTTTCCGATCTGCCCTCGTAATTATCAATACTCAGCAGCGGCGATGGGGTGGGGGAGGACAGGTTGCTTCTACTTGGTAAATAGGGCTTAGCATAAAGAGGCAATAGTGCGGTGGCAAAAAGTAGGGGGGTGACTGCCCCCACGCCCACCCCAACCCCCAAAATCGCCACCACGGTCATGGGATTAAGATATCATTTGGGCGTGAATTTCAAATTAGATGGTCCGTTCTATCTTTAGTTATGTTGGTGAAATCATATAATTATTACCTTAGTAAGTACTTTTTTCACAACACTTTCATAGAATTAATAAATATAAAACATATAAATTAAAAATCAATACTTAATTTCCCTGCACCCACCTGAACGGCAAGGGTGCCGAAGAGAACGTGTAGCAGAATCGCCGCCATTGCAGTGGTGCATGCAGACAAGAACTTCTTAAAACTCAATTGCGCAGAATTATGAGGTGAGCATAGAATTTCTTGCTCGTAAACAGAACTAATAAACATGTGGTGGCAACACGTACCGGCATGGTCAATGATTTTACACCAACTTGGTGTGTGATTCAACAGGCTTTTAATGTGCGCAGCGTGCGGTTTTCCATAGGGCTTCTGGATCCATAATGTGGCATTCAAAAAGATTTGGACAATCCTTTCACAATGCGTTGCCGTACATAATGGCGTACTTTACCGGTTGCTGGGAAATGTTATTGTGCTTATAATGGCCTTCAGATTGACTGTACTCTTGTTTGAACTTCAAGTACAGACAAGTTCAAGCTACATGTACTCAAAATGTCCTCCATATTCATTTCAGCATGCTTTACACAATATGTTCCAAAAACCTTTAACAAATATGATATTGTCATTCTAATGGTCATGGGCAAAACGTTGGGAAGGAGTATATTATTAATTTTACACTGTTTAATAATGATACAAATAATTAGTAACCCTTATACAAATATAATCATTACAATTATTACCAAGAGTTATTATTATTACTATTATTAACATTTTACTATCATTAGGCTGCTGAGAGTAGACCTCTGCAACATTATTCCTCTATGTACGGCCTTGATTAATGTACTTAATTACAACTGTCATACGACAGGTGCAGATCGTTACAACATATCTCCAAATAGAAACATTATTTTGGGGGATAATGCCCCTTCCCCCCTTGAAAAATCCTGCGAAAGCCCTTAATCATTAATGTCGTAGCTGTTGTCACTCTTGCTTCCTTAATTTCATGATGTCAATACTGTATGGTGCTTTTCATTTATTCGCATATCTTTTGTTTTCCGCACATTGATTTTTCATCCAGTTTCTTTTCCCTATTTCTGCAGTTTTAATTTTTGAAAGCGTATCACCCTATTGAGATGTCGAAAGGCAGAGGTCAAGTGGAAAAGTTCAATCTTTTAATCTGTCTTTGACCCCCCTTTGTGTGCTTGTGCTTCCTATAGGTTCGCGGGTCACAATTGGCCTGGCTGCATTGTTATGCGTTTGACTGACTGTTAGCGTTGATCTGCCGGCTCTGTCAACTTCTATTGTCTCACATTTCAACTGCCTGCACAAGGGATTCGGAGAGAATAAAGACCTGCTGAATGACGTTCCATTCTCCCCTCCTCTCATTGCTGGTCTCTGTTCCCAACATCAAGTACAATCAAATGTGTTGGCATGGACATGTGTGTAGCAAGGAATCCAAGCGACGTTTGTACATGCATGGTAAAGAAGATATGCCATATCCTTATAGGCAGCAACCCAAATCTGCTTTCAAGTATCCGGTGTTGCATAACGTACAAGGATGAAACTTTTGTTAAGAGACTGGCAGATAACTTCAAACTTCTACCTCTGTTTTCACCACTTCTTCGGGATATGTTATGGTTTGCATCGATTGGTTGATTGATTTGGTTTATTTTACTTTGCTTTTCTGATACTTTTGGCTAACCGCGACGATGAGGACGAATGATAATACAGTTGGTGCTAGAGCAACAATAATCATACCATTGAACTCGTGACAAAATTTCCTATTCAATTGAGGTGACACAAGCTATGGTTTCCATTTAAAATTTTCAAGTTGAATTCAAGATGGCGGATTTCAAGACGGCGGCTGTCATCTTGATGTGCCCTTGAGATTGAAACCTGTGACACCTGGGGTCGTAGCACACTGTGATAACCACTATTTTTTCCTATCGTTGGTTTACTTCCTGTTGGATTACTGAACCCGTTCCTCGCTACGTATATTCCTTACAACACTGGCACGGGCTGTTTCAAGACATGAAGCAACGTCACAGATCCGATCGAATGTTATGTTGGGTTGCATACAGGCGGCAAAACGGTCTTTTCAAAGTTCGTAGCGCCAAAACGACGTACCAACGATAAAAAATGGTACCGAGACGAGTTGTTCGTCTTGATGTTCTCTACACGCTTGTGTGTGTGTCAATGTTTCCATCCTAGATCATTCACTTCCAAAAATTGCATTTTTCATTCTAATCATCTAGTCACCATTTCTGTGGCTACAAAGTGTTGTGTACGAGCCATAATTTTACGTGGCACCAGGTTGTAAGTAAGAAAGTGTGTGTGGTGTGTATGTTTGTGTGTGTGTGTGTGTGTGTGTCTCTTCTTAAGGATAACTATGCAATTTGAAATATGCCATGAAGGTATGGGGAGGAGGTGTGGAGTTAGAGCCCCACGTCCATTTGTAGAGATGACGTTCACAGCACCACGCTCCGTCCACATTTCCCCCACAGTTACCCCCAGCTGGGTGAACTCCAGAGCCGCTATGTGCGAGAACAATTGCTTGGAAAATTACCCCTGAAATCACCGACTCCGGGAATCAAACTAGGGTCTTCCGTAAGCAGTGTTGCAGTGCGGTGGCCTACAGCGGCTCCATACATACACACACACACACACACATACCCCGCCCCCCCCACACACACAGAGGGATAGTGTGATAAGTCAATACCTATTTTTAACTTTACATAATATAGAATCCATTTAACTGAACATGCCACTAACGCTTAGCACAGAAAAGCGAACAAGAATTGCTGCAAGGTACCAGCACAGACAAGGGTATATATATATATACCCTTCTCTGTGGTACAAGGTATGGAAATCGGTAGAGGAATATCTTATTTCCATCCGACCATGATTTCTGCCAATTCCATGCCGTGGTCACAGTCCTCGGGAAAGATTTGCTGGACGTAATGAAGCTTCCAGGAACGGAAATGTTTTTGTTTTTTTCTCTTTGCAAAACAGTGTCCATGATACAGCCCGCTCTGTCTGCTGGACTGACGGACGGACTCTTTAGAGCTTGTGCAACATTCTCTTCCGCTCGCAAGGTTGACGGTCGACCAGTACGTCGCGCATCCAACGAAGAATCTGTTCTCATCAATTTACTGTGTCTTTCTTTTATGATTTTGGGATTCAGCGTTTCACTTTTTCCCACTTGGACTTGAACTACGATTTCCTTACCTCGTATCTTGTAGCAATTCTTGCTCGCTCATCTGTGCTAAGCGTTGGTGGCATGTTCAGTTACCTGCAACATAAATGATACAGAATTAGTTTTCATCCCCTGTGATAGTTTTCATTATACAGAGTGTCCACAGAGTCCTGTCCCTTGAACTTTGAATAGCTATAATTTGGTAACGAAATGTCGGAGATGAATACGACTTTAACACAAGAGAGCATGGTCCTTTGGCATGTTTTTGCGGTTGAAAGTAATACACCACGTACTTGAAGAAACACAGGAGGGGGAGGGGTATCGTGCAGGGTGGAGAAAAAATAAACAAAAGCATATTTTTGCCCCAAAACTTCTCTCAATTCCTGGTTTACGGCAACCTTCTCTGAAATTTTAGTCTCTACGTACACAGAAATGTCGAAGGAGGCTAATTTTTTTTTGGTTGCAATGTGTAGGGTGACAGAGAAATGACATTTTATGACGTCAGCAGGAAATCCTACTTTTTTTTTTTGCACATTTTCACGGCAGTTTGGAACGCTGCGAGCATCAAATTGCACGGCACGATGCATACTGGGTACCTACACAACATGGGAAGAAAAAGTACTGACATTGACGAATACATGCAGAGTCTGATGAAGACCTTGCTAGAAGGTTGAAAAGTTACGTTTAGTTAATGTTTTATAATAAAATAAATTTCTGCCTTGGTCAGCATATTGAGTTTTTCATATAATGGAAACAAGGCTTAATGGTGTTATAATTCTACATTATGTATTACCAACTTAAAAATAGGTATTGACTTATCAGACACCGTGTGTGTGTGTGTGTGTGTGTGTGTGTGTAGTTGGTTTTCGAATGCAATTGAGCCTAATTAAATTCTTTTTTATGCAAAATACTAATTGATTACTTGTACTAATGCTGATTGAGTGATTGCTGTTTTACGTCAAAGAAAAATGAACGAGTTCAAGGAATCAGTTATGTAATATCTTTGGTATTTTCCTTCACGTGGTACTTATGCAACTACGTAGATTAAATTTTATCATTTCGAACTTAACGGATGCTGAAGTAATGCTGATAGTCATGAATGTCATTTTATCAGATACCGTGTGCGTAAGAATTTGACGTGCATTATGCAAAATCCGATGATCCTGGGTCTCCCAAGAGAACATTACTATATGTTTGACTTTGACCCACATCTCTTTTGTTTGTGAAGTCGCATAACTTCAAAGATGCGCACAGATATGCATTGTAGAGTCCTGCGCATGCGCAGAAAGGGTGGGAGGAGCCGTCTCGGTGAGCCGAGAACATATCATCCAGTGGCGTTTTCTGGGTTTAAAACCTGGGCTATTTCTTTTTTCATAATGTTCAAATGGGAGGCTCTTTTTCGTTCAATTTCTTGGATTTTAAGGTGATGTGATTTTGTGATTAAAATTTATACATTACAATTTACTAATAATTATAAAAATATCACTGTTTCATTAATATAAAAACAATAAGGGAAACATTTCAAATATTTCATGGTTATTTATAAAATATAGAGGCCCATATTGTGAAATATTTATGTAGGCCTACGTGCGAGAATAAAATATACGCGTATAATAAACTTCTTACCTTGAATATTTAATTTGGACAGGAACTCCATTCTTCTCTTGGCAACCTCTGGGGTAAAATGGTTATTAGCACAGCGCACTACGACGGCAGGGGTCCCGGGCTCAAATCCAGGCATGGACATGGGTATTCTTTGTGAATGACCCTCAATGAATTTCATCGTATCGTCGCTCATTCTCATCGTCGCGATTAGCTAAAGTGGCAAAATAGCAAATCAAATCCATTCTTCTCTTCTTTGCGATGCCAGAGGCCTGCATATCTTCACGATTTGAAGTTTATCCTCATGCAAAAGCAGAGTAAATTGTTTCGGCAATAGTTCGTTAATTATGTCATTCATTTTCGTTCACTACACGACGCAGCACAGATCATTCAAAACATATATACGTAATTCACTCACTCATACACTTAAGAAAATCCACGCAGTAAGAAACCTAATTTCCTTAAACTTCCTTCAACGCGATTTCCACTTGCAAAATGCCCTTGTCATCTCCGGCCAGTCAGTCTACCCCAGCCGGTCATAAACAAAGCAGCAGAGGGGTTGAAAACATCGTAAAGCGTGTTTGGTTGAAGGTCAGCGGCCTGCGAGTTCTGCATGTGTTCGATGGGACAGTGTTGTTTTGGCGTAGAGTACAAATTCCCCATCACATGCCAGCCACTCTTTTCCCGTTTCTGTAATAGTAGTTTAGTTTCAAAATTTCCCTTACCTGGGAAAATAGCATGCTGGTTAGCGCATTGGCATCGCTGTAAGGTTTTACCGCCGTTGTAAAACGAAGAGTTCCCTGTCTAAGAAGCCACTACATATACGTCACCGACCGCCTCCAGGCGCTGGTCGGGGAAAAATTTAACCGCTGAAGCATGGTGGTAGTTTTAAAGTAGAGGAGTCCATCCCCATGTATAGAGCGAGCACAAGGAAAACAAACCTTGGACGAAAAATCCCCGCGCAGCCTTTTCTTCCGTTCAGCTCGGGCCATAAGGAAGCATGGTCCACTCTCCCCCTCCTCTCCTCGCGGGAGTACGGTGCACAGGAGTCGCAGGTTTTATGCTATCATTTTTTCCCGCGGTCGTTGTTTGAGAGTGAAGCATCAGTCACATTTGATAGTCGATTATTTTCTGTATTTAATCTGGGCTTCGGCGATAGCGCCTGATATCATCATTTATTTAAAATACACCTTTTAAAATTACTGTGGTAATGCTCAACATATAATTTTGGAATGTCCAATCCACTCAGAGAAAGACTTTATACGAAACATTATCAAAAATTAATGTTCCTTTCCCCGATAATTTGACTTCAATTTTGTATGCACCAGATATTAGAATTGCATATATTATACTTGCATTTTTGAGACAAGCTGATATAAAATTGTAATTTATTTTTGTTAATGAATGTACTTGCATAAAAAGGTATTTAAGAGCGTATTGGAACTTTGTGTGTAAAATTTGTTAAAAAGTATCTTATGTAATTAAAATGTATGCTGAGCGTAAACAGCCACATGTAAAGCTGTAAGTGCAAAGAAATTTCTTGAGTTGCGTTTATATTAAAATCAATCAGTAATATTTACGCTTGAGTATTTATTTTTTTTACAATAATTTACTTTTTAGTAAACAAATCAGCTGACACAGTAGTAATGTGCTTAAAATACATGTTTCTCTGAATCTGCTTTCTGCTGAAGATCTCAGACGAACCAATGATTCTAATGTTTCACCATGTGTCATCACACGCAAGGATTCAATTTCGCCACGAGTACCCCTGAAATAGCCCCTGAGCTTGTATCTGAAAGTAAAAAATATGGAAAAAGACTGATAAATATGTACCTTAGTGGTTGCAAACTAGAATATCGTGCGAATTTAACAGTAAACAGCTAACAAAACATAAAGGGTTATTGAAAATTGTTTTCGGAGGTGTCCTTGCCTTCAAACCAGAAAACAAACATTCGGGGAAGATGGTTTGATTGATATATTTGGTGCTTTAAGTCCACTTTATGCACAGTAAGGCTAATCGGGACTGGACCTACAGTTTAAAGTGGGATTCGAAACACTATGTGCCTCCACCGGGTATCGAACCAGGGACACCTTGATTACAAGGCGATGACGATACAACAGCGCCATCTGGGAGGCCCCTCGAGGGAGAAAGTGAATGTTCAAAAGCATATATATTATAGAAATGTGCATACACGTATATCCATGGCTGAGTGGTTACCACAGTGCCCTACGACGCTAGGAGTCCTGGGTTTGAATCTCGGCTTGGGTATGGATGTTCTTTGTGAGTGTTCCTTCACCAATTTCATCACTCATCCTCACCGGGATTAGTCAAAAGTAGCAGCAAATCGAATGAATCAGTGAATCGGTAATAGGGTGTACAGAATAAGATTTTTTGTGTAATTCGATTTTCTTCTTGTTTATATTGTCATGATAGGAGGGCATATAAATTTTACACCCGCTAAGAGGTTTGTCATTCCGAAAGAAAAAAAAACTACTTCATCTCTACATGACAATTAGTTATTGAGCTACGATTTTATTTGTACAGTCACCGGCAATAATAATGGGACACCTAGATTCTGAAATACCCGCTCCCTTGCAAGGCGTTATGTGTGTTGCCTAACGATAAGCCAGTAAGTGGATTTTAATAGCAATTGTCAATCGTAACTTTTTCCACCGCCGTAGAGTTAGGCAACACACATAACGCCTTGCAAGGTAGAGAGTATTTCAGGATCTGTGGTGGCGGTGGAATAACCGCAAAAGGGATTAAGCGCGATAAAGCACAACCGCGAAACGTAACACAGGATTAAACGCGAAACGAATAAGAGCGAAACGGAACAACCGCGAAACGGATTAATCGCGAAACCAAAATTGAACACCGGAATAAGCGCGAAAGGAATAAGAGCGAAATGGATCAATAGCGAAACTAAAATTCAAAACGGGAATAAACGCGAAAGGAACAACCGCGAAAAAGAATAAGCACGAAACCAAAATTGAACACCGGAATAATCGCGAAAGGAATAACAGCGAAAGGGATTAAGCGCGAAACTACTTAAAATTGATTACCGGAATAACCGCGAAAGGAACAACCGCGAAACGGATTAAGAGTGAAACGAAAATTGAAAACTGGAAAAAGCGCAAAAGGGATTAATAGCGAAACTAAAATTCAAAAAGGGAATAAACGCGAAAGGAACAACCGCGAAAGAGATTAAGCGCGAAATTGAAATGGAACACCGGAATAACCGCGAAAGGAATAACAGCGAAACGGATTAAGCGCGAAATTACTTAAAATTGGACACAGGAATAACCGCGAAAGGAACAACCGCGAAACGGATAAAGCGTGAAACGAAAATTGAACACCGGAATAAGCGCGATGGGAATAAGAGCGAGAGGGATTAATAGCGAAACTAAAATTCATAAATGGAATAAACGCGAAAGGAACAACCGCGAAAGAGATTAAGCGCGAAATTGAAATGGTACACCGGAATAACCGCGAAAGGAATAACAGCGAAACGGATTAAGCGCGAAACTACTTAAAATTGATTACCGGAATAACCGCGAAAGGAACAACCGCGAAACGGATTAAGAGTGAAACGAAAATTGAAAACTGGAAAAAGCGCAAAAGGGATTAATAGCGAAACTAAAATTCAAAAAGGGAATAAACGCGAAAGGAACAACCGCGAAAGAGATTAAGCGCGAAATTGAAATGGAACACCGGAATAACCGCGAAAGGAATAACAGCGAAACGGATTAAGCGCGAAATTACTTAAAATTGGACACAGGAATAACCGCGAAAGGAACAACCGCGAAACGGATAAAGCGTGAAACGAAAATTGAACACCGGAATAAGCGCGATGGGAATAAGAGCGAGAGGGATTAATAGCGAAACTAAAATTCATAAATGGAATAAACGCGAAAGGAACAACCGCGAAAGAGATTAAGCGCGAAATTGAAATGGTACACCGGAATAACCGCGAAAGGAATAACAGCGAAACGGATTAAGCGCGAAACTACTTAAAATTGAACACCGGAATAACCGCGAAAGGAACAACCGCGAAACGGATTAAGCGTGAAACGAAAATTGAACACCGGAATAAGCGCGAGGGGAATAAGAGCGAAAGGGATTAATAGCGAAACTAAAATTCATAAATGGAATAAACGCGAAAGGAACAACCGCGAAAGAGATTAAGCGCGAAACTACTTAAAATTGAACACCGGAATAACCGGGAAAGGAACAACCGCGAAACCGATTAAGCGTGAAACGATTATTGAACACCGGAAGAAGCGCGAAGGAAATAAGAGAGAAAGGGATTAATGGCGAAATTAAAATTCAAAAAGGGAATAAACGCGAAAGGAACAACCGCGAAAGAGATTAAGCGCGAAATTGAAATGGAACACCGGAATAACTGCGAAAGGAATAACAGCGAAACAGATTTAGCGCGAAACTACTTAAAATTGAACACCGGAATAACCGCGAAAGGAACAACCGCGAAACGGATTAAGCGTGAAACGAAAATTGGACACCGGAATAAGCGCGATGGGAATAAGAGCGAAAGGGATTAATAGCGAAACTAAAATTCAAAGCGGGAATAAACGCGAAAGGAACAACCGCGAAAGAGATTAAGCTCGAAATTGAAATAGTACACAGGAATAACCGCGAAAGGAACAACCGCGAAACGGATTAACCGCGAAAATTTCACTTTCGCGCTTAATCCCTTTCGCGGTAGTTCTGGCGACCCGATCTGTGTGTTCCCATTTTTATTGCCGCTGATTGTACGTACATCCCGGCAAGTTTGAAAAACGCGCGCGTGGAGAGTTCCCGCCAGGAAAGAGTTCCCTCGATTGCGTCCTGTGGTAGTTTCGTGGGGCAGAGGGACATTTATACTCAGTGACTTAAAGTCAATTCAAGCTATGGAGACTTAAACTTACCGTACAGTGCTGCCATCTAGTACGAAGTCCTCGTCCGCCAGTTGTGCCACAGGGAAGAACCAGTACCACTTGCTGACTGTCTTGCTGCTGTACCGCACCGCAACCCAGCCTTCGATGTAAACGTCCATCTCGAAGGGAATGGTCACATTTCGTTGCTCAACTGTGTACGTTACCTGTGGGAAACAATAGGTAATAATAAGATGGCGCAGAGCGTACAGTGGGATGCACAAGTATTACTCGGCAAATTTTGTATGACTATTTTCATTACACGGGTTGCATTTCCAGCTGGCGGCTGGGAAACAGCGAATCAGCGATTCGTTGAATTGTCTTCGACTGGCATCGGACATTTTCGAGTCACAAAGACACCGAACATTGTGAGCGGGACGAAACAAATGCGCGTCGGATACAGATGTTGCCAGACAGTGAGTTCTCGGACAACGATATCGTGAGCACCAGAAATCCAACGGGGGTTAACTGTACAACTGCACACGTGGTCCTGCTCAATGAAGATTCCGGAACGACCTCCCACAGGTCGGTATACAACTGGCAAAAACAGAAGTACGCTTCGCAACGTTGATTTTGGAGAGCGATGTTAGCCCTACAACTTTTACCACGTGACTGAATGTGTTGACACCAATCGAGCAAAGGGTCAAGAACAGTTTACTTTCTCTTGTACATAAGGTTTAGCTTAGTGCAGGAGCAGAAGTGACAAAGAGTGGGGTGGCAACTGCCCTCGCCGCCACCGACCCTGCTGTAAAGACTTCTGCAGTCATGGAATTAATAGTACAGAGTTATGAGCATTAGTCACGGTATGGCTGTATATGTTGTTAAATTGTGTAGAACCTCAGCGCATATATTTCCGTGAGTTGGTTTTACAAAGAGTAACACACGTGCTAACAGTAAATTAACACTTTATTTGTGTCCAACGCGACCGACCGCGACGCGACAACATTCTTGGTACACGACAACCTTCTTGTAGACCATTCTTCACAGACTACTCACTACAGAGCAAATACAAATTGATAAGTCAATTTAACCATGTTGGGAAAGTGTGTCTTTTGTTCAACGTTCAACAGAAAGGATACTTACTGTGACCTTCTTTTGTTCTGGGATAGTTATTTCATTCTGGATGGAGAACTCTTCTGAACTGCTGAAGTCCGTCGCTCTTTTAGACTGGAGACCGATTGTCGCTGATGTGGTGGTTGACATGTCAAATGCTTCCGGTACGCCCATTCGCACTTCGGTATGAATTCCAAGATCCAGCCCACTTTCCACTACCCAGCTATACGTCGTTGTGATTTCCGTCTGCAACACAGAAACCAGCTTTAATTTGTTTTGTGGTTTTGAAAGATTAAAATCAGATGTTCCATTTGACTATTGACCTATAGTGTAATTAGACTATACACTCTATAGCCAAAAGTCACCGGACACCCAAGTGAACGTGGCGGTAGTGTCATGGTTTGGGGCTGTTTTTTCTTAGTTTGGACCCAGGCCGTTAGTTTTGGCCAATGGCAACATGAACAGTGGTGTTTATGAGGACATTTTAGACAACTGCATGCTGCCCACACTGTGGCAACAGTTTGGAATGGGCCCTTTTCTCTATCAGCACATAAAGCAGGGTTCATTGCATCGTGGTTTGACGGATGTGCTTAGCTGGCCCGCTCAAAGCCCCGACTGGAACATCTTTGGGCTGAACTGGAGCGTCGGTTTCGTGCCAGAACCACTCCACCGAAAACCAACCATGAACTATTCACGAGGCTACAGGACGAATGAAAAGAAATCCACCAGCAATATAGCAGAACTTGTGGAAAGCCTGCCCCGAAAAGTAAATGCTGTATAACGAAGGGAGGTCCGACATCTTATTAGTTAATTGGTGGTGTCTATGGAATGAACAGCATTGGGTGTCCGGTGACTTCTTCGCTATATAGTGTACTGTGTCAAGGGAGCGAACAATAGCTAGTCTCTGCACAAGTAGTGCCTCGAGAGTGCTTGACCAATGAGAACGTGAGAGGGAACTTTATTGCGTGAAGGGGGAAGCGACTTCATCTACCAGCTGTTTGCTTCGCTCTACCGCATAGAGCATCTAAGGCCCTGCATCGGACCCCTTTCCCTCGCTTCTAGTAGAGTCTGCACCCTCGAGAGTGCTAATTTCACTCGTAGGTTGCCCCATATTATGGATTCTATACTCTATCCCGGGAATCTTAGGAGCAACGCCGCGCATAACGGTAGAAAAGGGAAGAAAACGAGTGAGCGGAGCGAAGGAGTACACGTTTGTGCAAACAGCTCGTAGATGCAGTCGCTTCCCCCTTCACGCAATCCCGTTCCCTCTCACGTTCTCATTGGTCAAGCGCTCTCGAGTCACTACTTGCGCAGAGAGTTGCTTCTCTCTTCGGAAAAGGATAATCGTATTCTCTGAAATAAAACACACTAAACACACACTCGAACATTACTTTAACATGACAATAATCGTAGAAACATATAATGTCCACCTAGGTATTTTCAACCCACTATCTTCTGTCTTATTCATACATCATTGGTTATTGCTGAGATAGACTAAACTACAATTTAACATGGAGGTGATGACTGTGTTCACTTAAGTTTCAATTTCACTGCCTCTTTCACTCCACGGTCCATATTTGAGGACCCAATAGCAGACAAATTACCATTATACGTGTACTACTGGGCATCGAGTGTCTGCCGTTCGTTTTGCCTCGTCGAGCGCTCGTGACGTCATGGCGAGCGAATAGCGTCGTCCGTGCGAACTATTGGGCGCTCGAGCGAAAACTTCTCGCTGCAGCATCCCGGTTTGTATCTTGGCATTCCCTTTGAGCGTCGATATAGCTCGTCGTCGAGAATAAAGCGCCGCGATACTCGAAGAGCCACGTCGAATATTTTATCCATCTAGATGAGTATATTTAGTCATGTTCTCATGAGGAATTCCAGGAATTGATAAGTAGTTTCACCCAAGAGCATACTAAGAGGGTAGGAGTTCTGGAGTTAACTCCCATCAAATATCACTCAAGTAGTACTACAAGTTAAGCATGCAAAGGTACGCATTTAGAAATTACAAAACTTGCATTTTATTACCCACAGATGAAGTAGAAAGAAAAAATACCTTCCATAAACTTAGGGAATGCGAGAAATGTCAAAAGGTTAGATGATGACGGGAAACTCCGAAAAATGAGTTAAACAAATTTAATATTGAATTTTTGGGTCTTGCATAATATGTATGATTCCAAGAGCTACAAAATGAATGCTATCTGAGGTCTGTATACCGGGTGGTCCATTTATAATGATAGTATGGAATATCGCATGCAGAATGCATCTAATCGAAAAATTGCACAGAAAAAAGTTTGATAGTATGGAGGGCGTAAGTCAATGCCGCAAAAATTTCGTCGTCGCCACCCACCCCTTAGGGGGGTGGGGGTGGGGGGTGGGGTAAATGTGAAATTTCAAATGGAACACCCCCATTTGTTCTACATATTTGTATTCCGTGTTGAAAAAGAAGTATTTTTTGCTCGAAAAATTTTGTAAAAAAATTCCAACCTTCGAACATTTATAAACATTTTGTAGTTTCAGTTTCATTTTGTTCCCTTTATGTAATAACAGTTTTGGTTTCCGTTGACAGCTCGTTCATCCGATCTCACGTCGCCTGATTTCTGCCTTTTGGGACTACTTAAAGAAAAGTGCTACCACGAAGTTCCAACAACGCCAGAAAACATTCGGCAACGAATTATTGATGCTTGTGCCTCTATCAGTCTTGACATTTTGGGACGAACAGAGTGGAGTTTCAGACACCGTGTTTTGAAATGCATTGAAGAGAACGGTCAACATTTTGAACATTTGCTCCTTTAAACATTTATTTGTGTACCTCAAGTGATAACTAATTTGTAGTAACATACTTAATTTTGTTGTTGATATGAAATTGTTCCTTGAAACCAAAGAGTTGGAACAAATTAATATTATTTATTGTTGCACAAAAACATAAATTGCAAACAATTTTCTTTTGCGGATTTTTTTGCACACATTTTTTTAATAAAATTCGTTTTTGCAATGTTCTCAACGGAAACCAAAACTGTTATTACATAAAGGGAACAAAATGAAACTGAAAATACCAAATGTTTATAAATGTTCGAAGGTTGGAATTTTTTCACAAAATGTTTCGAACAAAAAATACATCTTTTTCAACACGGAATGCGCGGCTCGTGCCTAAAATAACAGGTGAAGAAGTATATTTATAGGCAATGAAAACAAATAGTAAGTGCCAGTGCCCCCCCCCCCCCAATTTAAAACGTCTTTTTTGTCTTCATCCGTCCATCTGGAAAATGGTGTCTGCAACAAATTACACACTAAGTCATTTACTGGGTTCATTGTAGAAACCACAGCTCAACACATGAACACAACACACGATAGGAAACGCGAAACACACACGCGGAACAAGATCTCGCGAGAACGCGAAGATTTTGCCACAAGCACTGGATGCGATGTTTTCTCCGACGAGAGAACTGCTTCATCTAGAAGGCGACACCCGTTCAAGGCCAACGCTAGGTGACGTCACCGTTGCCATGACAACCGGCTAAGTTTTCCGCAACCTAGCGGTGTTTGCTCTTGGGTTGGGACGAACTCAATACGTGCGTAGCGCCGAGCGGCGTGTTATTTGAGTATTATCGTGTGCGTTCTGCTGGGAAATAGTTAAATTTAACAAGCAAATGAAAAATGTCAATATTAATTTGAAAATTAGGTGAAAACATCTGCACTTGTTGCACTTGGCCAGCCGCCACTGAATTGCAAATATGTAAAACGAATGAGGGTGTTCCATTTCAAATTTCACATTTACCCCCACCTCCCTAAGGGGCGGGTGGCAGCGATGAAATTTTTGCGGCATTGACTTACCCCCTCAATAGTATCAAAACCACCCGGTGCACAGATAACTTGCTTTTCAAAAACATGAAATTTTCAAAATGCCGTGACTTGCAGAGTGCCTTTTACGGCCGAGGTGGGAAGTAAGAGGACATCTGCCGGCAAACTGGATGCAACATCCGCGTAACTAGAACCGCTAGCTAGCTATGTAATAAAATAACCTCGTACAATTACATGACAGTTACAATTAAAATGAGCACTTACCTTGTTACAAGATATGATGGAAATGATGTACTCCTGCTTCCACATATTTGCGGCATTTTTAAAGGAAATTTTCACTAACACTCATCAGTTCCTCTTCCGAAATTGCTTCAATTTCTCTGTTGAGGTTTTCTTTCAATTCTTCTAATGTAGGGCTTCAGGTTTAAAAGCTTGATAGCTCGCCACGCAGACGTCATGCAAATGTCTGTTTCTTGTGCGATGCGCTGGACGAATTTGTGAGGAGTATGTTCCGATCGTGCTTCAACGTTGTCTATTCTTCTCAGTAAGAACAGACCCTGTTTCCCTAAATTTGTTCACAAGTTTTAGAACACACTCTCTGTGTGGAACGGAAACATCTGGAACAGCACAGCATAGCGCCTTCTAACTTCCCTACACGTATTCGTAATGACGAAAGAGTCGTACACAAAAATTCGTTGTTTTAAATTGTATCTAGGTACGGATAGCGTGGCATTAATACAGTGCAGAAAAGCACCAGTAATACTTAAATTAAAACAAAAGAATCTAAAACACTTGTTAACCCCTTAACACTTCACAAACACGTGCAAACTGGACACCAGCTATCTGGATACTGAAGCACTGACGCGTTCAGTGCCAAGGTCAGCGTACAGCTGTGGGTTTAAATGCCGGCAGATGCACTCTTACTTCCCTGCGCGCTAGCCGCCGCTCCACGGCCACCTCGACCGTGAAAGGCACTGTATATGCTTGTGTTAGTTAACCTCGCATGTAATTTACATGCATACTCAGGGGCTTGTGGGAACAAATTCTGAAATTTGGTCAAGGGGTAGTAGCCAAATGATCCGTGATTTGACGCTACTATATTCTTGATCATCTCAACTGTGAATTTTGATTTTCACGACAACAGAAGGTTCAGCCCTTTCTCATCTTACCTTTGTAATGTGCAGCCTCTGCCAAGTTATGAACAAAGTTTTTTTTTTAATATCAAAATATATTTTTCTGTTATACAGAAGGTCGATCCGCGTATATGTGTCCGATTTTGAAACGTCACCCCTGTGCACAGAATCTACCGATACAAGCGGTTAAAGGCATGGGAGGACGGTTAGAGACTGTAGTATCGTGGCACTATCGCGAGTGTGTGTTGTGTGCATCATGGCTCCTAAGGTGAACCTTTTTTGGGAGGGCTACATAGTTGCACTTTTCCACGCCAAATATTCGGTGCCAAAAATTCAGAAACGGTGCAAAGAACATGGATGCACCTTGGGTTCGAAGACCATCAAGAACATAATTAAGTGGCACAGAAACCCCGAGGTTCCAGCTATTCAGTCGCCCACCAGGGGGACGAGGAAGGGAGCGTGCACTGCAGTGATGCAAACCGTGTCTCGGAAGTTGCCTCGAATGGAACTAAAGGAAACCTCCCGACGCAACGTGTGATGGCCACACGACTCCACGTGGCCCAGTCAACTGTGAACCTTACCCTGTGTGAGAAATTAAACCTCCGGAAGGTCTTTAAAAGCCGTGAACATTTCCTCAGTGAGTCCTATCGGTGTAAGGTGTCATCACATACATCTTGTTCTACTAAGAACTTTCTGCCACAGATGGCAACCGACACCGGCATTCAGGCTATTCCATTTCACGATATACTGGTGAAGTCACCGGATGCGAGTCCCATGGATTTCTGTGGGTTTGGTCTACTGAAACGGGCACTTTCCTCTCATCGTGTCACCACTCTCCGGGGCCTGTGGAAAGCCTGTCAGGAGGACTGGCAGAAGATTCCATTTCCTGTATTTCATCGTAACCTCCTACAATGGAAGTTATGGTGCAGGGCTATTGCCAAGACACACGGTGATCACATTGAGGCCAACTGATGGTGGTCCCATAGATTTTCATAAGGTAAGTGCTAGTCCAAAATCGGACACATATACGCGGATCGACCTTGTGTATTTTTAAGCCCTGTGAAAATTAATTTCCAACACTAAAATTGTATGTGCTTGCAGTGTCATCCTAATGCATCTTTTTAGTCCTATGTGTGTTTAAAATTCTGAACAAGATTCCTACCTTTTTCTGGAATGTATGCGTGATTGTTTGCGAGCTGTTGTTCTCAAATGTTCTGCTGGAGGAGAAAACAATGGATTTTGTATCGTCAATTGGGTCCAACCATCTGAAGTTTGCTGTGAACCAGTTTAATCCGTATCTGAAAGACATGTTCAGGCGAATATTTTGATATCATATGCTAGTATTCGCAAGAAAAGAAGAAGGTGTCCGAAAGGTGGGAAACCGTACTTGAAGCAAGCATCCTCCGAGACTGGTCTTGCAATGCGGTCTTGATATCATGTACTGGAAGTGAAAGTCTATCGAATTGCACTCCGACCGCAGCGCCAAATACGATCAGTAGATAAAACTGAGGACACGATGTTCTCCCCGCGTTACAAAAATCTGTTTTTCACCATAGAAATTACATAGTTCTTATACGTACATTTCGCCACGTTAGAACTTCAACCAATACAACGTGTATTTAACCTGTGTTGCTGGCTTTCTACCACTGTGATTTCAAACAAATGAACAACGAGTGCAGAAATCGCGTGACCAAGTCTGCAACGATCCGTACTCCGAGCTGTGGTCTCGATTGCGTGTGTACTTGGAGCTTTCGAACCGAACTAGGCGACGTCACTTCCGTCAAGACCATACTTCAAGTCTGTACTTCGAATCTTTCGGACACAGCCTTTAAATCAGGGAGTCGTAACGTACCCAATTTGCGTTACACGGTACGTTCCATTTTGTAGGAGGAAGAGTATGGTTCAACTGCTGGTACCCATGTAACGTAACGAAATGCAATATCTTATAGAGTGACGTTACAAGGAACGTAACAAAATGTATTATGGTAGATATTAACGTTATAAAGGAACGGAACGAAATGAGCACATTGGAACATAACGTAATATGCAATATGGTATATACTACCGTTACAAGGATACAAGGAACGTAGTAACGAAATGCATTGTGGTATATACTAGCGTTACAAAAAAACGTAACGAAATGCAACATGGTAGTAAATAACGGTACATAGGAACGTAATGAATGCAATCCTCCGTAACGGAATGAAGTGAAAGGCAATATGGTCAATTAACGTTACATAGGAATGTAACAAAATGTAAACCACTGTAGCGGAACGGAACAAAATGCAGTTGGGTACATACCATCTGCATAAGGAACGTAAATAAATTCAGTATGTTAGATGTTAACGTTACAAGGAAAGAACAATTCACAAATGTTAGGTAGTAACGTTATAGGCGCGTGACGAATATAATCTATTTAACATCAAGGAAGAAAAAGGAATAGCCCAAGTCTCTTACCTTTCAGTATATCGTATGGGATTAATGTGTAATAGCCGTTAAAAATATGGTTGTTTGTAAAAAAATGAATTTCAACCAGGGTTGATAAAGGGTCAGGAATTTTAAATCAATTCAATTCCGGTTCAGCAGGGAATATTAGCAAGCATAAATGGATCTGGACCGTAAAGAGCCTTTTTATGTTTAAAATATTTCAATTCGTTCCAGGAACCTTTTCTCCGGATCAATTGAAATACGGCACAGGGACCTTCTTTCCGGATCAATTTAAAGACTGTCTAAGTTCCATATTGAAATGAAAGAATACGCAACTTGGACCGAATTAAAACTGTGCGATAAAGAAGGTTCCGGTGTTGTTGCGGAACCCAATAGAACCCATTAGAATTTATGGGTTCGTGGACGTTTAACAATCCTGATTTGAAAATTACATTTTTGGCTCGAAATTGAATACAGCTTCCAACTAGTGTAGAAATGAGTAGTCATAGACGTGCGCACGGGGTGCAAAGGGGGGGGCACATGCCCCACCCCCTAATCATTGACGTCTGCCGATATTTTCGACGCAGGGACAAGCAAGGTATTTTTCCATGGGGCATATTAACCAGATAATAGTGTTGCCCCCTCAAGAAACACCACTTGAATTCGAAATTATCGCATTCCTGCATTCCCATTATAATAATTAATGTACATTACTATGACTGGGATCAAATTATACGCGTGAAATATATACTTTTAGCTGACATTCGTTTTCTAAAGGGGAGATGTGGCCATCCTCGCCCCCTTTCAGATTTCCATGCTCCTATATTATTATACTTTAATCCAGAAATTTAGGGTTGAGGAATCTTATCACCGGTTATTAAACGATATTATGCTCTTGAAGAAAATTAAGTATTTTCAAGCAGATGAAAGTTCACAAAGCAACAACGGCGGAAGAAGGTGCAGTGGCGCAACCACAGGGTGCAGGGGAGATTAGCTCTCAAACTTGTACGGAAATCAATTCTAGGGGGTTAGGGGGCAAACATTGAACTATAGAAAGAAAGGTTACAGAATCTAAGAGTAGCAAGACAAAAGGGTACTGAAGATGGATTTAGTTTTCACGTCTGTCGTGCACTATTTCTTCCAGACGGTCAAGAGCACCTGCAAGGAGGCACAGAGGAGCAATTGCCCCCTCTTGATTTCTATCTTTATACAAATATAAATAAAGTTATATAAACTTGGACAGTTGCTGCTGCTTACGGTGTACGTTTTGCCCGTGTAAGGTAATATATAGATGTATTATTAATTTTTGAAACCCCACCGTTCATTTATAAACACACTGTATATGAGTCATTGTGAATTCGAGTCAATTAAAACATTTTGCGTTGTTGGGAGATTATCTATTAGGATAAAATTTGGACATAATGAATCTAAGTAGAGAAAAATCCAACTTGTATATCAAAATTGCCATGTCCAACTGATCTCCGAAAGTAGTGTTTAGCACGTCACATTTCAAGTATATTGTAATAATCTTCAATTAGGCCAAACGTTAACGAACAAAACAACATTTATTTAACTTATAACTTCATGTTATATAAACTACATGAAATACATTTAACAAAGACAAAAGACAAAATACAATCTCTCTCCAATTCGACTTGTTCACAGTATCTCTTCTAAAATTTTTATCTTCTTCTTAACTTCCATCATATATGATTGATTGATTTGAGTCCACTTTATGCACAGTTAGGCTAATCAGGATTGGACCTACAGTTTAAAGTGAAATCCCAATCACTTGTGCCTCCACCGGGTATCTAACCCGGGACCCCTTCATTACAAGGCGATGACGCTACCACTGCGCCATCGGGGAGGCCATTTCAAGTATAGTCCATGATTGTATCTAGTAGTATATGAACGAGATGTGTCCCTCCATTCAAACAATACGTGGCTTGTCCCTATAAGTGTGTCACTTATAAATTAAGTTTCCGAAAGCAGGTATTATGCATGAACAGAACAAAATATACTCGTGAGAAATTACAAAAATTATAAGTAAGTTCGTGGCGGGAGTTATTGACGGTTTTCCCCACAACCTATCCGCTTTAGGTTCCGGGTTCGAGTCCTGGTCTGCAAATATCTTTTTTAGGTGTCTCTTCATTAATTTAATCTAATTATCATCCATCTTCATAGTTTCGATTAATTATAAAAGTCACATAAAAGCGAAGCAAAATAAGAACAAATAAAAATAATTGCAAAATGATTACAATGTCAGAAGTACATTTGAAAAATAAAATGCGGACAGGAGATTCATTTTCAAACAGGTATTTGGGTAGAATTGTGTAGACAGACAGCATGCTCCCGAAAGTTGCCAATCCACGTGTAGCATGACCTTCGATACTGGGGTTGTGCTTTTTCAGGAAAGTTTGCTCGACGCTCCTCAAGCGTCTTATCAAGAATGCCTCGGTGTTTGCAGCATTACTATTTAACTTATTTTCCGTCGGGAAAATCTTTTTTCTCCTATTTAATCTGCGGTTGACTCTACAATACAGCATATTAATCAAGATACAACAACTGAATTACGGCGAAGTAGGTTAGAAACCCTGCGTGCTCAAGAGCAGCTTCGATAAGGCACCTGAATTGTTTCGAGCTGAAGCAGGAAATGGGCGATGTTTATTCCCCAAGGCCATTCTGTAAAACTAATGCCACAAGAAGTTTTCTGTGTGGATTTGTGAGCATGAAATTGTAGGTTAATGATAGTACTACAAGACGTCAAGTGGATTTATTTTTCTGTTTCGTTATTTTATATAGCTTTCCTACCTATATAGTTTGAATAACTAATTAATCATTTCATAAGCAGACAAACACGAAGAAGCCGATCCCGTGGCAAATTGGTTAGCGTAATAAACTGCGAAGTCTAATGTCGGATTAGATTGATTGATTTAGTTTATTTTACTTCGCGTTTTGTGCCTCTAGGCTAATTTGCGAAGATGGGGATGAGTGATGAAATGATGAAATTGATGAATGGACATTCACAAACAACCAAGCCCGACCGGGATTCGAAGTTTCGAACCCGGGAGATGTCGGATTAGAGCCTGGACTAGAAAATATGGATGGGTTGGGTCATTGTCTTTATACCACTTCCATCACCTATCACATCCTTTATCATCGCGATTAACCGAAAGTGGTAGACGCGAAATAAAAATAGAACCTTTGCATGGAAGTCCGAAAGAGAGGCAAGGGGGGGGGGGGTGCACGACCCACCTGGAAAATGAGAGTCAACCATAAATTATATATATATCTCACACAATTCCATTTCAGCTGCAATAATATATGTTAATTATTGCATGAACATAACTAGCTAACTAACTAACTCTCTAGCCTTCTTAAACCCGAAGGTTCATGCTGCAGAACACAGGCCTTCCATCTTTCCCTATCCTGAGCAAGATCTATATACTCTTTTCCATCCCTACCGATTTCCTTTAGGTCTATCTCAACGTTGTCCCTCCATCTTCGTCTTAACCTTCCTAAAGGTCTCTTACCATCAGGTTTCCCAACAAGAATCCTATAAACTCCTCTTTCCTCTCCCATCCGTGCCACATGGCCTGCCCACCTAAGTCTTCTTGATTTATTTATTCTAATTATCTCCTCATCCCTTTTAGGTCCAAATATTTTCCTAAGGATCTTATTTTCAAATAAGATGAATATGATAACTTCAAATTAAAGCAATGTTTTTTGAGGAGACAACACTGTTATGCACCTTGTTTGCCTCCCTCCCCCCGGAAAAACTACCTTGCTTGCCCCTCTTTGGAAAAAATCCTGCAGACGTCCATGAACCTTTAGTATCGACTTCGGACTATAAAGCATTGATTCTTCAATGTATAGAGCGGCAATATACCGCGACAGCCTCTTACAGAGTATTTGCCAGGAAATATCAACACGAGAACAGGGATAGGAATTCCTCTTATTTTAGATTTTCTCAAACTAATTTCAAGTATCTGGTGAAAATTCTTTCTATTTAGTATGCAAATAAAGGTTTTAAATTTGAATGGGCGTATTAATTTTCTGGGTTTTTCCAGAGACGATATGAAGCACTGCGGATACGAAGGGCGAACTCAACAAAGTGCATTGTGAGGGAAATGCGTTTCAAGTTGTCAGGCACAATTCGAGCTCCACAAAAACTTGGTAACTGTAGATCGGAATGTTTCATGCGTGATTTTCAAAGATTTTATGGAGTTTGCACTGTGCCTGGCAACTTGAAACGCCTTTCCATCACAATGTACTTTGTTGAGTTCGCCCTTCGTATCCGCAATGCCTCATATTTTCAATTACTTTGAAGCATTTTGGACCATTTTTTATTTTTATAAGCAACTGCATTAATTGATAGAATGATCTTAAACATGAAACTAATTGTTTTTTCCAATGATTGACTGTTTTCTTTGCCTTTCATTACGCTAGGTCACTCAGCCGCTATCTTTGTTGTGAGCCTAGATTAAGTGTGATTGGAGCTTATCCTATATGCTTTCTTCATACAACATGGCTGTCGGCTACATGTTTGACATCTTAACACAACTTCTTTGAAACATCGCTCATGAAATGTATTTCACCTATCGTCCTACGGGAATCAGAGGAACGTAACTACAAAAATTCTGTTTTCAGTTTCGTTAAAAAAAAATCCTCTGAAGAGTATTTGGAGAAAATCGACATTTTCCACTTCTAATTCTTATCTGTAAGGCGGAGTCACGTTTAAGAGTCATATTCCTAAGAATACATTATTTCCTCTCCTATTAATTTGATAAATTAGAGTTAAGTCGCTCTGGTTCTCACACACGCTATCAGCCCCTATTTTCCAAAATTTGGCACGTTAGGTATTACGCCAGATGTGTCATTTGGGTATGATGCATTTTTGTTATATGCCTGTGGAGATTCGAACAGTGTTCTCGGCTTGCGAGCCAGGTTATATCGGCGTCAGCGTCCAACGTTTGGAGCGCATACATTGCTCTAAGCAGGATGCTCTCTACCTTATGATGGGACACTTTTTTACCCATGAAAGTTATTGTCCGTGGCCTGCAAGCAAAGTTCTTGCAACAAACTGCCTCGAGAGAATTATGCGTAGGCTATGTGTGACTTTTCTGTTTCTCAGACCACGTGTGACTACCTACAAATTATGTGAAACAATAACATAAACAACTTCCCATGTGAGTATGAGAAAACACTTGCATTCTAGCCGGGTTCGATTCCTGTGATTCGAATTCCACTTTGAACTGTAGGCCCACTCCCAATTAGCCTATCTGTGCATACAAGTGAACTTAAAACAAGACAAACTTTCATTCTAACCTCAGTCACTTATGGGAGCTGCTTAGAAGTAGTAGTGTTGACTGCCATGACTAAAATTTCTGGATCCAAGTTCACTTCCTCTCAACGATTTTATTTGTTATTTTAAGTCCCCTTTATGCACAGTAAGGCTAATCGGGACTGGACCTACAATTTAAAGTGGGATCCGAACCACTTGTGCCTCCACCGGGTATCGAACCCGGGACCCCTCTCTCGACGATTTGACTGAGTCTGCACTCCTGCGCTACACTCCGCTGTCTATGCAATGTAGTTTTAAAAGTTGTTAACTGAGGTATCCTAGTCACTAATTCCACCGCTGCCACCAGTTAGTCAAGGTATGACTCATCATCAGCCAGGCTCGGGCGAAATGCAACTCATTAAACCGTCGCGGACGAACTGTGGCATTTTTCTAGGAATTTCGCTTTCGGACCAAACGCTACTGAACGTACAGCAGTCCCAGTGCCTGCTCCAAGTTGCACTGCTGCTTTCGGAGCCCTTGGTTTGGGAAGGGGATGGGGGTGAGGAAAGGGTCTTTATTTTTCATACTGAAGCTCGTTCATTTCGTTCTCCTATTTCTCTTGGTTGAATTTTCTGAGATACGGAATCTACCTCATTTTCCTTTTCATTTTGTTTTATTGCGTCACCCACGGTACTCTTACATGTACTTAACATTTTTAATTTCCCTGTACCTGCACCCTTTGGTTAGGTAAAAATAAATAGCTGCAGTTCGTCAAATGTTGTATTTTTGTTTTTGTTACCCATTTTTCTCGTACTTCAGTCAAGGGCAATGGAGCTACTGGTAACAGACGTAGTTAGGAAATAGCATGAATTGTTTCTTCCCCGCACTGTAGTTGACCGATAAAAGAACTATGTAAAGTCTCGTTTCTATTACCACAAATTTTACCGCGCAACATGACACGCGGCATGCGACGCTGCATGTGCCAAGCATTTGTTGAAATGGAAACTGTCTGCAACATGCCGCGGCGCAAGTGCCGGGGACAAAATTGCCCCAAACGATTAAGACGCACAACGTGCGCGGCGGACAATGGAAACAGCCTGCAGCAAGTTCCTGGGGCATACGAACTAGAGTAGAAACAGACGACGCGACTACAATCTGTGGTCCAACAAGATTTAATAACAATGCAAAATCACTTGCAGTCATTCTTACAAAGTTTTCGTATCCACTTTGAAGACGTAAGTCTCTCATCAACGAGTTAATTTTTTGCTAGAAAACTTCTAATCCACCATCTAGGTTGTTTTCGCCTCTTTTTTTAGAAATTCATGATACGCGCCTGCCATAACCAACAAACCCGCCATAGCTTTATTGTTCATCTTTACCCAAGTTAAATCACCACCAAATTATTACAATACAAGAGAAGGAACACTGACTACTCTAAAGCACTGCACAACGCTACACTGCGATCCTGCACTCCAGTGTTGTTGCGGACGTATTTTGAAGAAGTAGTTTTGAATTGGAAGCAGTACGAGTACACTAAATGACGCGCAACATGCGCCGGCACATGTTGCACGTCATGAGTCTGGAACTTGTCTGAATGGAAACGTAGCTTAACAGAAACAGAAGGCTTTCACGATTTGTCTGAATATTAAAGTGATCTCTTCTTTCACACCAAAACATAAATAACTATTCTCAGATTTGAAACCGTAACAGGGGTGTAAGGGGTGACCTTCCACGTAGTACACCCAATCGTCAACTTCATTCCACGTAGTACACCCTGGACTGCTCTTTGCAGACTAACGAGGCTCTGGCGACTGACCCTATGGCCAGTATAATTCTGTGTGTTCTGTTTTTTGTCATGTGTGCTGAGTGCCCCTTTAGAGCCTCAGCTTTTAACCTAAGTCAGAATATTTTAATATTTCAGTTATTCGATATTACAGTTACGTTATTTGTTATGGTAAGGGGCTGGACCCCGTATAACGTGGCGGTTGCAAAATAGCCTAAGTGCTGACGCACCCAAAATTAAAAAAGAAAAAAATGTAACAGGGAATATAGCTTTAATAAATGCCTATAAATATTTCACTATCGTTTATATTTATGTACATGTTGTTAATTTCGAAATATTGGGAAGAAATGCAGCAAAATGCTACATATTCGATTACTAATTTGAGCCACTATACATGTTATGTTTTTATTTCATGAACAATGCGACACCACAGGTCCCGAGTTCAGATCCCAGCCTGTGTATTGTTTTCATTATTTTCTTCGTGATGTCCTTTCATCAATTTTGTCATTGCATCACCCATCCTCGTCTTCGCGATTAGCCAAAAGTGGCAGAAAACCAAAGTTAAATATAACAAATCAAATCAAACATTACTTGCAAGACAAGAATGGATAGGTTATTTTGAAGCTGCTGTTATTAAAAGCAAATTGTATGTAGCTTTCCTAGACAGAAGTTTCACACACAGAAACTGATTGATTGGATAACGGCTGCGGATTCCTACTCGAGCAGAAAATATATATATTTCCATTTATTACTTACAACAATAGCAGACTGATTTCCTGCTAAATCAAAGAAAACTTGCATTCACAGTTACAAATTGACGTGTTGAATGAAGTTAACTACAGATTTCTCTCACTCCAATTCTGATTAATCGAACAGCACACCACAACGTGGGTCATTATATATTTCCAACTTACTCTCGAGTTCCTCAACTAAAAATATATTGACTGCGAGACAAAAACTCCTCTCCGATAACACATTATATGCAGAGTATACGTAAGTTGAAATTCCATCATAATAATAATTTGAATTCTTCAAGTAGTAGCTACAAATATAATTTTTCATACATATTTTGTTAGCAAAATATGAAGTTCCTCACTTCACAAGGATAACATATACACAGTATTTCACAAGAGTTTTTAGTTCGAGATAGTCGTAGGCCTAATATGAATATAAACGTCACTTCATTACTTAGTTAAAAAAAAATACCAGGCAATCAGAGTTCGAGGGTATGCCTGAAATTATTTGTAGTATCTCATGTATCAAGGGGGCTTTTTAAGTAAAATGAAGGATACATACCACATGCTTTGGTCAATTCAGAGTAGTAGAAACGTAATTATACTGCATGTTGCAACTGAAACCGTAGCCTCGAAGGCCGAAGTCGTTTAGTGATCCACTCATACACTCGGTACCAAACATTTCAAGTTCGAGTAGACATCTGGGCATGGCTGGTTTTTTTTTTGGTAAGCATCTCTTCATAGATTTAATATTATCATCATTCATCTTCATCGTCGCGATTATCTACAAGTGGCAGAAAAGCGATATAAAACATGAATAATACAAAAGTATAACAAACAAAAGAGGATAAAAGGATGAACTGAGTTAATGATAGGAAGTTTTATAAAATTACTGTTTCTTGAATAATCTTGTCCTTTGTTCCGATTGTATTTCTTAGTCACACGTTGCTCAATGTCCATGTCGACTGCCGTTCTTGCGTTCTTGAAAATTACTTTCTTGTCTGTCTATGCCCTTCTTTCAAACGTGGTAGGTAGGCGGGCGTTCTGTCTGTTTCTACACCAAAAAGTTTAATGCACCTCCTGTCCAAGAAGACAAGAATTACTGAAAGTAATTTTCAAAATTGTAAGCGGATGAGGGCCCTTGTAAATGATAAATATACTGTCCTTTTATTCGCTTAGTTTTGAGAATCACTTCCCATACAATTCTTGCCTTCTTGAGAGTCCAATGGCCCTGTCTGGCTACAGACCAGTTGCACAAACGCGGTGTCGTTTGTTTCGTACAACAATTACGTCTAACATTTCGTTTCTACGTATTTTCTACTTGCCAAAAGTGCCTTTCATATAGCCCCAAGGCGTTGTCTACTCGGATGCTTCGTGATCGAAGGTCACGTGTACAAAGTTTCAGGATTCAGATTTTCCGATTTTGCGTGGTGCTGCTGCTATCGGTTCTGTTCGCCTTCTCAAGGTCGCGCAGCAAGCAATTATTTTTCGTCTTCCGA
This sequence comes from Lepisma saccharinum, assembly GCF_977018435.1. Taxonomy (NCBI): domain Eukaryota; kingdom Metazoa; phylum Arthropoda; class Insecta; order Zygentoma; family Lepismatidae; genus Lepisma; species Lepisma saccharinum. The sequence continues at coordinate 21,400,525 of NC_139248.1, forward strand.
TAGGAGAAAGCTTGCCTCTCGCTTAGGTGGACGAACGCGTGGCACGGTTGATTTTTTGGCTCGACCATGGTTGGTCCTTTATGTTTCGTCCTTCAGCAACTTAGTCTAAGCACGAATCATTCTCATCGCCAAACAACTGTATTTTTTTAAAAAAAATATGTAATACATGTAAACAGAGAGAGAGAGATATAGATAGATATAAACGTTTTCCCTCAACAAACGTTTGCTTTGCTATCGTATAAAGTGAACGTACATGTTAAAATTCATCTAGCATAAATAATCAAATTAGAACAAATTCACATAAAGCGATTAAGTATGCAGAAAATAAATATATTTGTGATAAATACATAGTTAATAAGTAAATTCCAATAACCAGAACTTTAGTCACGCCGAATCTTGTTTACTGATGTTTTCGAACGTTTTGTTTTACAATTTAATTTTTTCACTGACATCCAAAACGAAAATACGTATTATAACTTAGTGACTTTCGAGGGGTCATAGCACTGTAATGTTAGTATGCTGCCGATCATAATTATGAAGCTTCTTCGAAAACGCCTTCCATAACGGTATTTGCTATTCGTAACGGATATGTGTATCACTTTTTCGAAACAGACTTTTGTGGAGGAAAAGAACTGTAACGTTACAAAAGTAACGAGCACAATTATACGAGAGACCTATGTTATTCTCTCCGGAACACGGCATCGGACACGGTATTGCACATCGGAACGTCTGTATGATACCAGCTATAAATAACGTTGTTGCTTTGAAAAAAGGAGTGTAACGTTTTTACAGCCGTGACCTCAATTAAGTTACTGGTTAATTGTAACGTTACTATCACTTTCCACACACACTAAAGTTACTAGTCAATACGTGACGAACCTCTTTCTTACCCTGTAACGTTACTGGTTGCCGGCAATGGATGTAACGTTAAAGTGTCACGTGAAGACCTACTCCTTTAGAGATCAGTTATGGTTCGGTACCGTTATGCACACCTGTAACGTAATGTTCATATACCTGAGGTAACGTTTCTGTTCACGAAAAAAGTTATTCCGTTTCTGGTTGTAACGTAACGGAAACCGTAATTGAAAATACCGTTCCATTTCGTTACGTTACGACTCCCTGCTTTAAATACCGAAAAACAAGGTTACAAGGGTTTGTATATCTAGCAATGGTGACGTTGCGTGCAAGGTAGCAGGCCTTTTTTTGAGGTGTTGGCCATGGATGGAAAGAGGTAGCCAGGGAAGTGCCAAATGCCACAGGGGGCACAGAAACAAAAATTAGCGAACTTTAAACATTTTATAGCACGACTATGAGCATTGAGTAGTTTACGAAACTGCATTTCTCCTGGTTTCATTTTTTCCTTTGAGCTGCAACTTTCTCACTACAATTCTTTCATGACTGCTGTCACAATTTTAAAAGGTTTCTTTTTCGATGGATTTTCCAATGCTATCGCATGAGGAGAACCACGTGACGGGTTTGTTTGGGCTCAATCTTGCCGTGTTGCTGCTGGCGACGTCACCACTAATATGGCCCATTGTGTACTGTGTTACGTACCCAGGGAACTGTAGATAAATGAAGTTTACAGAAGTTGATAATAGATGGAAGCACGAGATATAAATATATAAAAGGTTATTGTAATAAGTAATAATGTATAGAGAGATGCAAAGTAAAGTGAAAAAGATAATGAACAATGACTATAAAGCATAGAAAGGGATAATTGAACAGCGTAATATATATTAATGTAGAATGTCAGAACCCTGTTACAGACTGGAAAGCTAGAAAACTTAAAGGCAGAAATGAGAAGAAACAAAGTAGATGTTAATATCAGAAGTGAGGTGGGAACAAAATGGTGAAATAGTGAGTGATGAGTTCAAGATGTTTTATTCTGGAGGTGATCAACAAGGAAACCGTGGTGTGGGAATAGTGCTAGGACCACGTGTGAGACATGAAGTTATAGCAGTGCGTTATGTGGATGACAGAATTATAATGGTGAAACTTCAAGGAAAGATGAAGGGCTTAGCGTTAATTCAAGTGTATATTCCACATAGTGGATTGTCAGAAGAAGAAGTGGAGGAAAACTATGAGAAGATAGAAGACTTGATGGAAAAAGAGAGAAAGGGATCATGCATTATCGTAATGGGTGATTGGAATGCTGTAGTAGGAGAAAGGCAGGATGGAAGTACAGTGGGAAGATATGGATTAGGTGAGAGAAAATGAGAGAGGGGAAAGCCTGGTAAATTTCTGTAAAAGAAACTACCTAATTGTTGGAAACACACTGTTCCAGCAACATAAGAGAAGGAGATACACCTGGATATGTCCAAGAGATTGCAAAAGATACCAGATAGATTACATACTGGTACAAGAAAGATTTCGAAATTGTTTGAAAAATGCGAAGACATTGCCAGGAGCTGACATTAATTCAGACCACATCTTGCTAATAGGAGAAATCAATCTTAGATTGAAGAAGATAACACAAAATCAGATGAGCAAGAACCCCCACTTAGAGAAGCTAAGGGAAGAAGAAGAAAGACAAAAATTGGCAGAACATTTCCAAGGAAACTATACTAAGTTTAAAGCTAGTTGTAACAATAAGGATGAGATGTGGGATGGAATAAAAAGCTGCTTACAGAAGGCAGTGGATGAAACAATAGGCTACAGGGAAAGAAAAATTGCAAAGAAACCATGGATTTCTGAAAGTATGCTGGAAAAAATGGAGGAACGGAGAAAATGGAAGAACGTAAATACAGAAAAGGGAAGAAATAATTACAGGATACTGAATAACCAGCTAAGAAGATAAACTAACAGGGTAAAAGAACAATGGATGAAACAAAAATGTGAAGAAAATGAAGAACTGGAAAAAAGATGAAGGTACGACTTGATGCATCTTAAAGTAAATTGCTTGGGCTTTCCAAAAGAAGAAATGGTAAAACAATGTGGATGATAGAAGACGAGGGAGGATGTGAAATCACAGACAAAAAAGGAATATCGAATGTGTGGGGAAAGTACGTTGAAGAGCTCTATCAGAAAGAGAATCGCCCAGACAGTCTGAATGTAGAAAATGAAGACGACGTGCCTGATGATGAGAAAGGATACTATATCCTGAATGAAGAATTTGAGCAAGCACTCAAAGAAATGAGGAATGGGAAAGCAACTGGCACTAATGAAATTCCTGTTGAACTTATCAAATGCCTGGGAGATGGAAAAAGAGAAATACTGCACTTATGCAATGAAATCTATGAGAAAGAGGATTGGCCACAATATTTCACGGAGACTGTTTTGGTACCTCTGCAGAAGAAAAGCAATGCCAGAAAATGTTCTGAGTACAGGACAATCAGCTTGATATCTCACTCAGCAAAAATTCTTCTAAGAATTCTGAACAGACGCCTATACTCGAAAGTCAGTGGCGAGTTAGAGGAAGAAAAGTTTGGTTTCAGGAAAGGAAGAGGTACAAGGGATGCAATTAGTTTACTGAGGACTATTGGGGAAAGATATTTAGAAAAGAAAGGAGGTGTTTGTAATATTTGTAGACCTGGAGAAAGCCTTTGATACAGTGAATTGGGTTAAACTTTTAGAAATTCTGAAGAAAATTGGTATAGATTGGAAAGAGAGAAGACTTCTAAGCAACTTATACATGAATCAACGAGTTAAAGTGAGAACAGGAGACGAAATGACAGAAGGCTGTGAAATTGGAAGATAAGTACGACAAGGATGCTGCCTATCGCCTACTTTGTTTAATATCTATTTAGAAAATATAGTGAAAATTTGTTTCCAGGGCACAGGAGGTGTCAAATTGGGAGGAAGAAGAATAAACTGCATAAGATTTGCTGATGACATGACATTATTCGCTGAGGATGAAAGAAGTATAAATAGTATGTTAGAAGAGTTAAACAGCAGCTGTGAGCAGTATGGGATGAAGATTAATGTAAACAAGACAAAGGCAATGGTCAGAGAACGGATATCAAGGAATATTAATGTGAGAGCAAACAGTGAAAGAATCCAGCAAGTGAATAGCTTCAAGTTCTTCGGATGCACTATAAGCAGTGACATGAGCTGCAAACAAGAAGTGAAAATGAGAATCGCAATAGCAAAAGAAGCTTTCAATAGAAGAAAAAATGTTTTTTGTGGACCCATGGACATAGGTTTAAGGAAGAGATTAGTGAAATGTTTTGTGTGGAGTGTAGCACTATATGGTGCAGAAACCTGGACGTTGAGAAGAAATGAAGAGAAACGACTCGAAGCTTTTGAAATGTGGACATGGCGAAAAATGGAGCGTGTAAAATGGACGGACAAGGTAAGAAACGAAGCCGAACTGAAAAGAGTTGGTGAAAAATCTATACTGGAGACCATCAAGAGGAGGAAAAGAAACTGGTTAGGACACTGTCTAAGAAGGAACTGCCTGCTAAGGGATGCCTTGGAGGGAGTGTTTGAAGGAAGAAAAGTCCGTGGAAGAAAGAGATATCAGCTTATGGATGATATTAAATTAACTGGGTCGTATGTTATTACGAAGCGTAAGGCAGAGAATAGATAAAGCTGGAGATTGCAGTGAAAAAACTGCCAATTAGGCAGAAAACAATGAATGAATGAATGGTATTATAATTGAAATTAAAGTTCCTATAAGCAGCGAAGTAGGAAATTGCAAGAAATTGAAGGGAGGACGAGTTGCGGTAGAGATGGTTGTTTAAATGCTGAGAAAAAAACACTTCTACATGCTTAGTGGTTGAATTAAAGTTATGTATAAGACTATATATTTCAAAAGTAATATAAATTTATGCATGTTTATGATCCTCCATACATGTATTATATCAAAAATAATATGATTATAGGGGTTTCAAGCTTAAATGGAGGTAGCAACTAACTGGTGCAGTACTCGTGTGGCTGGCTACCTACAGTGTGACCCAAGCGCTCACCTTCGCCACTCTGGGTGACTGTGCAACTCCTCCTTTTCCAAATTCTCGATTAGAGAGACGCTGCCCCCGTGTCTCCTGGCTTCCCTCCACGCGTAGTCCAAGGCCTTCGTCTTGAAATCCACAGTTGCTGGAATAGCCATAGAACCTGGAACAAACATGACAAGCTACAGACCAGGGTGCGAAATCTTCGTCAAACGTTTCCAGGGGGAAGAGTTTTTGTTCTATCAACAAAAGATAAACAATTAGTTTTGAATTCGATTGTACTTTACGGAAATAATATCGAAATCACACACAAAGAAGGAACAACAAAGAGCCTCATCTCTAAGGACACTCAATCCAGCATTCCCCAAAACACCGCTAATAGTCCGACTTGTTATTTCTTCTCCATTTCTTATCGCCTTTCGTCAGCTACTGCAAGTAAATAAATGCATATATAATACACATATTAGCATTTAGATGTGAATTTTATATAGGAAACAATTATCTTCTTAATGTCTATTCATGCATGTCACTTCCCCTAGTCACGCTAATCATTTTTCATGGCATTAGTAATATATATCTATATATATAAATCTCTATATATAAAGAAATGGATGCATGTGTGTATATATATGTATGTATGTTTGTTCCGGCATAACTCTCGAACGCCTGGAGCAATTTCAACCAAACTTGGTACAGGTATCACTTGCAATCTCAAAAGAAATACTGTTAGGGTAAAACACCACTGGCACCCCTAGGGGTGCGAGTGGGAAAGGGTGCCATGTAAAAACAATGGAAAATGACCGATATTAGTGTGGAATCCATAGCTTTTGGAGTCACTAAGATGAATAGTGACACTCCCAATGCCGTTCAATTTATTTATTCCTGCTCCTGGAGGTGAAACTAAAAATGTTGTTTATAAGTTAAATTAATATTATAGTGAATTTGTAAAATATTTTACTTGATAATTTGTATACTGTACTTATACTTTTAAGTACCTGTAAATACAATTAGTTACATTTTACACTATAGTTAGAATTCATTATTTTCCTGTCTAATAGAAGATTGAAATAAATAAATACCCGGGCAACGCCGGTTAATCAGCTAGTATTATTATAAGAACGAAGAAAAGCAATTGGCTTTAACTTCAAATATACTTTAATAAGAAATAATGAAAACACACAAAACTAAGGGTAATGTCTGTCTCTGTGTGTGTTCGTGAGTGTGACAAAATTCAATAACAAAATATGTACAATAAAAGTTAAAGAACAATGCAAAATAAATATACTTATGAAATCTTAATTGATTTATTAATAAAAAGCAAAACTTAAACGACAACTAAACCCTAATAAAACAATTGCAACTATTTTGTAATTTATTGATATTTTTAACCAGTTAATAAGGGAATTAGTTTGCCAATTTATAAATAGAGTAACAAAAGAATTCCTTTATATATATTTAATAATGCAGAGTGGTGAAAAAGAAGGTAATCGAAATTAGTACATGTTTCAGAATTTCGGTTATCTTTTTTGCACCACCCTGTATATATTTAGTAAATTTGTTTTATATGTAGCATAATAAACATGTAGATCATATAATTATACATAGGTATTTGTGTGTGTAAATTAAAATCTTCCTTCCCTGAACCAGACTTCAATTATTTGAAAAACTCAATATGCTGACCAAGGCAGAATTTTTTTCTTTATTATAAAACATAAACTAAACGTAACGTTAATAACGAAGTGAAATGTAAAGAATGTCAGAGTGTGTACATGGGAGAATTGAAAAAGAGGCTGAAAGACAGGTTGAAACAACATAGGGATGATGTACGACTTAAGAGAGAGAGAAATGCGATATTTAAACACACGAGAGAAACAGGACATGACATAGAGTGGGATGAGGCTAAGCAGATAGGAAGGGAGAAGAGAATGCTAGTGAGAAAATGGAAGGGGGCCAAGGAAATAGAGAAGAAAGGTGAAGAAGACACAATGAACTGGAATGGGGGACTGAAGATAAACACAGAATGGAAGAAGGTGTTAGAAAGAGTGGAAAGGACAAGAAAGAGGAGAGAAGAATGAAGGAAAAAGAGCGTGAGATAAAGAGTCCAACCACATTCTAGATGTAAGAAAATATGTTTAGCCTTTTAGGTGAAAGTACAGTTGACAAGGGAAAGCCACCTGCTAGAATGTTCCAGAACAACTTTCTAATAGTCTGGAGGGGAGTAATGTTTGTGTATATACGTATATCGTCCTGTTTTGTACCTTGTTACATTTGTACTGGGGGCAGAGTCTGAAGAAGACCTTGCTAGAAGGTTGAAACGTTACGTTTAGTTTATGTTTTATAATAAAATAAATGTCTGCCTTGGTCAGCATATTGAGTTTTTCATATCATAGAAACAAGGCTTAATGGTGTTATAATCTCAATTATTTCACACCTTGATTGAAACCGAAGTAAAATTGAGGCTATTCGGAAAATTTGAAAAAGAGGGAGGAGAGAGATACAGAGAGAAGAACGAAAGAAGGAAGAAAATAGAGAGAGGTGAATTTGAGACCGAAATAAAATTGGAGGGAATCGGGAAAATAGAGAGATTAACGGGGGAAAGAAAGAAACGGGAGGGATTGAGGAACATAAGAGAGAAAGAAAGAAAGCAAGAGAAGGATGAAATTCATAACCGAAATGAAAGTGTAGGGAATCAGGAGAAAGAGAGAGGGCAAAGGGAAAAGAAAAGAGGTGAAATAAAAAACGGAGAGAAATGAAAGCAGAAATAGAAAGAAATAGTGAAAATAATCTGAGCTGGAAAGTAAAGAACGAAGAATTCATAGTAATAAATATGAAATGATCGATTTGGTTCCTTAAGCGTTAATTTTGACAGAATTTTCAAATTATGATCAGTTTAATTTCTTAGATATTATTTCTGGATACCTTTCCATGTCTGGTGTCTTACCTTTATCTTTTAACATCTTTCCTTCCGGTGGTTTGGGCTGGGACGGTCTCTGTTCGGACTTTTTGTTGCATCCTGTAGTGCAAGAGAACTGCGAAATGAAATTATTAGTATCATATTATTATTGTTGTTGTTACGTATATTACAAGGTGATTCTTTCGGTACAAGACCCTGGAAATTCAAATATCTCGCAGGCCCATGCATTCTGTGCTTGATTCATGATAAACAGTTCATATTAGAGAAGGCATTGAAAATGTCCATCACCGTTGCCCAGGCAAAGTCGAGCTCGATATTGCATGTGTAACCCATTCCTCTGCATTTAACCTGACACATGAACATTCGACAACTATAAATTATTTCATTCATAGCTTATTTTATAGCAGCGTGGCTTAAAACATCTGACGGCTAGCTCCCGGTTCGTTTAAAATCTACTAAATACCAGGTGTCGGAGCTTGAGGGTTTCTATTTACTCTTTATACTGTCTCGTAGCGAAGCTCAGTGGTTGGACCACCGATCTCAGAGTTGAGTCACGCAGAAAAGTCGTGATAACAGCTCTCAACAAGTCGCTAAGAACGCTGGTCAACGCTTGGCACGAGCTTCAGTATAGTTTGGATATTTGTAGAACTAAAAATGGTGCTTACATTGAGGTGTACCAGCGTACATAAAAACTTTCTGAGTTACTTTGTACAAAACTCGGAGAAGAAAGTTTACATAAACTTTACATAAGCAAAAATATATATGTGTATTTTTGTATACCTCTACCCCCGACACCCTGTACTTGAGTATACTTTCAAATGGCAACGTTTAACTAGAATTTAGAGTTGGATAAAAATAGAATGTTGTAGACTTTACTGTCTACAAAAATTAGCCTTTTCCATCTACTTTTCACACTTCCATTTATTACATTTTTTGTAGGCTTCTTCAGATGCGAGGCCCCGGGCAGTCGCCCACTTTGCCCACCTCTGGCTGCGCCTCTGCTTTGAGGGAAACGTCGGAATCTCGTGAACCAAAGGTAGGTACGGTGTCTCAAAATCTGCTCATGCATTTTGCCTTTCAGGGGAAGAGTTGTATTTAGTGCGTGGTGTTATTCGCCGGGAGAGGCTGGCTTCTGTGCTCTGGTCAGCTTCACCTAGCGAGAGCAACCAGGCGGCCCGGCAGCGCGTGAATTGGTGGGGACGAACCCACGAGAGAAACGACGCCGCCGAAAGCCGAACCACTTTAAGATGTACCGCCTGAACCTTCCTGTGTGTATTTCTTGTTTAGCTTTCATAGCATCGTTATACAAGTTCGATAAGAAGTACGAATAACGCGTACCGGGTACGTCTTTACGATATTTTTATATACCGGTTTCGACATTATTCCAACTTACGAGGCTTTCGTTGCCTTCGCGAGAGAACAGATGCGAATTCGATAACCAGTGATTGAAGAAAAGAAGCAACGACAACTATGGGAAGAGCGAAAAAATGCAAAACGTGAGTACATGTTGCATGTTTTGTCTGTTTCTTTCTTACATGCATTCATTACTTTATCAATGTTTAAAGTTTAATTTTTGTTGCAGAATAACAGTGCAGAATTACTGCCAACTACGGTAGCGTTGCTAATATCTCTATAGACTGATGCTTAGGTTTTGCAGCAGCATCTGTGAATAATGTGTTTATCAAAAAGCGTTCAGTGTGGAGAGAGAACATACGTTGTACATTTAAGTTATGCGTGTTATCTGTACAAAAATACAGTTTATTTTCTATTATTAGTTAATGTGAAATATTTCGAATAGTTTGTTCCAACCAAATGCTTTAGCGCCGACTACTAAAACCTCTTTCCGTAATTTGCGAGGATAATAACGTCTCTGATACTACTATTATTATTATTATTATTATTATTGTAAATTTATCCTGATACTTGCCCCCAAGACAAAAATTCGTGGTTGAGCCTCTGACAGCCTGACATATTAGCCCCGTCCAGTCCGCTACACTTTTTGACTCTGCACTCACGCGTCTATTTGGTTACACGGTGCAACACCGACTTTTCATCGATTTCGTGTCAAGTAGTGTGCATTTGGCGTCTGCACTGTTTGCACTACGTTCTGGAGCGGTGTGTAACTTGTGGTGTGTGACCACGTGGTGCGTGCTAACTAATCAAATGAACGTTAAAAGCAGCAGACAGGCATTGGTGGAATCTTCTGAACTTGAACACTGCTATTCGTCTACTTGGTTGAACGTCATTTCATTCCACCAGCCTGACACCGGGATATACCTACACTACACCGAGTGTCAAAAAGTGCAACGAACTAGATGGGGCCATTGCTTGCATACCAGGCAACATGTTACTTGTCCTTTCGGCTTCAAATATCCCTTATACCAATAGTGTCACTATCTTCGTTATATTTCTTAGTGTAATTTGATTCTATATCTAAAACCATGTATAAAAATACAGAACACCTTAACCAAAACACTCTACGTCATGTTTCAGGAAGATATTCACAGGTTGAACTTCAGTTAGAAAATTTTATAACAGTTAAAGATGAAATATATAAGAAGTTCCTTACCTGTAGAATGTAGTTGAGGCAGAGAACGATAAAAATTGTTTTCATTGTGAACCTCGATCAGCTGCGGTGCATGATGGGACGATACTGGAAAGAACTTAGCCAATATAGCTCGATAATCCTTAACTTATCAACATTATAGATAAGATATATCAGTCACGTGCTTATCTTAACAGGAAAATGTATTTAAGCACCTATTTCCTTTGCTATTCGAATTTTTGACATATCTTTTGGTTGATATCAGTAGCAAAGAATACTTCAATATTTAAAATTGGCATTCTCGATATCATGGCGTATTTGATTTCCGTCGATTCATAGTTGCAGACGGTGAAACTTTTTTAGGGGTTGTGGATTCAGTGTCAACAGGAAATGCACATGTTATCATTCTTGGAGGCCAGTTATGTGTATATTATTGTTAAGGTACAATGAACTATTATTATCTACAATAAACATAAAATCATTAAGAAATAAAACTGAAAAAATGAATCATTGATTTACTCAACAAAAATACTTTTCTCGAGCATTCACCTCCCCTCTTAGTCTGCTGATTTCTTTTTACGAATTGTTATCGCATTTTGCCTTAATTTATGTATAACCAATAATCAACATTTGTTGCATCTTTATGAATGAATTACCGACAATAAATTATTAACTGCATCATTTTGTGCAAGGATTCAATATTTGATTTGAGAGGGTTTCTTAGATAAATATATAGCACCAAAATATATTTAATTCACTTTTAATGCTTTGTAAAAATAAACTTTAAGAAAAATGGAGTGTTCAGCCCATCGAATACATTTTCATAATTCAACACTATAATCTGACAACCAAAAATAAAAAGTGATAAATCCCAGACATTCATCAATAAAATAAATTTCATTTTACAAATTATATATTTTTATAGCAACAAATAGTAATTTCCAAGCTAACAAATACAATATTTTGTTACAAAATTATAATCAAATTATTAACTGAGGAATTTTTCAAACTTTTGCAGATGCTATTAAATTATTTACTAAGGACCTCTTCTGAGTAATTATTATCCTTATTACTTATCTCCAATTTATTGTAGATAATGTAATAATTTTCCTTAAGTCATATTCAAAATTTGCGCAATATTTAATAAAATAATAAAGTTTAGTGACATTGATACGTTTAATTAAGAGTTAAATAAAATTTAGAATTATAAAAACCGTAACATATTTCCCCTTCAATGCCTAAGATTTTCAGTACATAATTTCTGTTTGAGATCACATTAGAAAATCTTTCAATAACAACGTAAGCTAAATGTCAGTCAAGTTATTTTATTTTAAAAAACTGAAGGAGCAATAATATAACACTATCTTTGAAAAGGGCTAACGTACATGATATGTGAAAGTTGATCATGGTTCTCACTATTTAATAAGATGAATAGTAATCAGTGACTAAAACCGCTTTTCACGGTGAATTTTCACATTGTGTCTTGGATCTCGTCACAAATAAGAATCAAGAAAGGTTGTTCAAAAATTCTATCTAGTTATTTTATAATCACTCTCCCGAGCGCTATCCCGACTCTCTTATTTCTAAAGTCACTTGAAGTCGATAATGCGCAAAGAGATGCTCTGTAGCATTCTGCACATGCGCAGAAGAACGAGGGAGGAGCAGTGTCTCTGACATCACACGATAAACTCGCATCGAATGTGCACGTTCGGTACGACTGAAGTGGCTGTGAAAATAATCTATTTGTAATATTTGCTTGAACGCTTTGCTTACAATAGTTTCTTCTCGGGAAATAAATCAGCTGACAAGTTAATAGTGTACTTAAAATTGCCATGTTCTCCAAGTCCGTTTTCTGCTGCAGATCTCAAACGAGAGAACGAGTCTAAAGTTTGGCCATGCGTCATCACACGCAAGGATTCGATTTCACCACGAGCACCACGGAAGTAACCCCTGAGCTTGAATCTGTAAGAAAAATATATAACTTCAGTACAATGACGTATCTAGAGGGGTCTATGGCGTCCGCCCCCCCCCACCCCCAAAAGACTTACCAAGTACTAAAATTACACAATGAAAATGTACTTGTTTCGCATCTGTTGTTTCAATGCTTTATTTATTTCCGCCAAACTCATTGGAAGTCAAGGATTTTATTGAGATAATACGGCGATTAAGGAATTTTTGCATACTACTACATATGATAATATGCATAAAATATTTTTTTTAAAAATTACTTTTTCGTCAACTGGATCTCGCATCCTTTTTCTTTTTCTTTTTCTTTTAAAATATTCAATTCTTTATCTAGTTAACATTAATTTCCTTTGACAGGTCAGTTCTTTTTATACAGTTTTTGGCGATCTTAAATATAAGTAAGCTAGATAATGAATACATGCTGTTGTATCTCTATTCTTAGTCTTTTTACGTATTCATGTAATAATAACAATACAATATTAATTAATTAGTATATTTTAATTTAATTTTATGTAACTTACATTAATTTAAATTATACAAATTATTATCATTATTTCTGAAAGATATACGTAGTTTGGACGCCCCCCCCCGCCCCTCGGAATACATTTTTGATACGTCTCTGCTTCAGTGCCGATTGATTGGTTTATTTTATTTTACTTCGCTTTTCTGCTACTTGTGGCTAATCGCGTGTGTGTAGCTTACTTCCGGTCTTTCTTTTAGTCTTACCACACATAAGTAGATGAGTAACGATGTTCAAGTTCAGAATATTCAACAAATGCCTGTCTGCTGATTTAAACGTTCATTTGGTTAGTTAGCACGCACCACGTGGTCATACACCACAAGTTACACACCGCTCCAGAACGTAGTGCAAATGGTACAGACGCCAAATGCACTAATCGACGAAGTAGATAAGTCGGTGTTGCACCGTGTAACTAACTAGACGCGTGAGTGCAGAGAGAGTCAACAAGTGTAGCGAACTGGACGGGGCTAATATGTCAGGCTGTTAGAGGCGCAACCACGAATTTTTGTCTTGGGGGGCAAGTACCAGGATAAACTAATAATAATAATAATAATAATAATAATAATCGTTTATTTTTAAGTGTTGAGCACAGTATGAAACCTTATACAGCACTAAGTGAAATACAAATACAAAAGCACAAAGTTACACGAATAAAATACATAAGCTGCAAAATAACATAACATAACAAGTTAGCATATCCACACCTCAAGTTACAGTTTTCAATGAGATCCATTATATCTCTGATACTAATAATTGTTTATTGTTATATAATATTGTGCAATTAACTGTGTATTGTTCTAATAATAATAATGATCATATTTATTGAAGTGATGATAACGATTAAACAACCACTATGTTATACAAAATTAAAAAATTGAATACATAATTATAAAATAAAACAGTGGATCCTACAATTTTATACATCAACATAAATTCAAATTGTAGGTTTCAACAAGATCAGCTACTAAACCTCTTGCCTTGTTTAGGCATGTGAGAATTGAGATATACCTATGTGAATATCTGGGAATTTTATAAGCTATATTATTCAAAAAGTATTCACTGTCAACTTCTCTACAAAATTTAACCTTTGCATTTTTCTTCTTTCTTCTAAGGAAAACAAATTCAACTGTGATAACCATTCAGAGTAATGTTGGTCATAGTAATTTTTCTTAAACTTTGTTCATAATAACCTGATAAAAAGTTTTTGAACTGATTCAACTTTTTGAAGGTGACTGGTTGCAGTCAAAAACCATAATTCATTTGCATATTCAAGAATAGGACGAACTATCGTTTTATACAGGAATATTAAGGTATCTTCCTTTTTAAAAACTTTCCATGAGAAAAATATATAACCAAGCATTCTCTTTGCTCTTTTGCAAATTTCTGAAATGTGCTCATCAAATCTGAGAGAGGAGTCTATTACTATTCCTAAGTCTTTATGACTGTCGCACACCTGGATTTTATTTTCATAAATAAAATAGTTGGAGACTATATAATGAACTTTCTTAGTACATCTTAAAACTTTACACTTTCTCAAGTTAATTTCCATTTCATTAATCTTGCATCAATATGTCATTCTATCGAGATCAACCTGAAGTTGAGCGACATCATTATTTGTTAAAATACTCTTAAAAATTTTTATATCATCTGCATATAGTAAACATGTGCTAGATTTAAAACATAATGTAACATCATTGATAAAAACAGCGAACAGAATTGGGCCAAGTGGCGACCCTTGAGGTACTCCACAAAGTATTTCTTTTTTAGAAGAAGTTGTTTCACCAATCTTAACAGAGAAACTTCTATTTACTAAAAAGTTGGAAATCCATTTCAGAAATCGTGGTGATAATCCCATTTGGTCGAGTTTGTAAATTAATAGCTGATGGCTGACACTATCAAAGGCTTTAGCCAAGTCAATAAATAAAATATCAGTCTGGGATTGCTTCCGAATGTTAGATTTAAGAGAGTCTATTAAAACCAATAAATTTGTGATAGTAGACCTTTTTCCAAAAAATCCATGCTGATTTCCATCAATATATTGTTTAAAAGAAAAAGACAAATAGTCAGCAATTATGTGTTCAAAAACCTTTGCCATGGAATTTAATATAGTAATTGGTCTATAATTATTAAGATCATTGGCTTTTCCATCTTTGTTTTTAGTTACAGGTACAATAAACACATTTTTCCAGATATCTGGAAATATTCCATAAGTAAGTGACATGTTGTAAATTTTAGTTAACAATGGTACAAAAACATCTTTGTTTGCTTTCAAAATAAAATTAGGTATGCCATCAGGACCTATAGAAGACCTGCCTTTTAGTTTGTTAATTGTATCACTTACATCCTTTTCCAAGATAACAGGTACATCAATTAGGTTGGTGTATGAATGAAGATTAATATTTTTAAAATTTACATGACTTATTTTTGAGAAAGATTTGTGAAAAAGCTCACTAAAAGCATTAGCAATATCATATTCATTGAACAGTTCATCATTATCATAAATAATTTCAGTGATAGTATTTTCTCTCTTCTTTCTATTAAAGTGAAACCAAAAAGCATTCTTGTCACCATTAACATTGTTTTCTAAGGAGGAGTAGTAATGCTCTTTTACATTAGAATATTCCTTTTTAACATCTTTCCTTAATTGGGAATAAGTACTGTAATATACACACTTATTTGTAAGTTTAAATTTATCATGATACCTTCTCTTTTTATTGATCATTCTCTTTAGTTTCCTTGTCATCCAAGGCAGTTGATTGTTTGTTCTTTTAACTTTTGAAGGAATATTGTTTTTTAATATTGCATACACATTTCTAGTCAGTTCCATAACAGATTGTTGTACATCATTAGATATTTCAACCATATATGGTAAATGCAACAATTCATTATAAACATTCACATAATCACTTCTGGCGAAATTAAGACATTTATAAATATTATTTTCCCTTGTATCTATATTGTCTTTTTTAGACCTATCCAATTCAAAATAAAATGAAAACGGTGGATGAAACTTATCAATTTTAGATAAAGGATGTTCATTAAAACTAATGTTACAAGTGGAAATGTTAGTAAGTAGAAGATCTAAAACATTAAAAGGCAGTGAAGGGTCATACGATACATTCTGCTGAATTAGATTTGAAAGTGTTGCGATTTCAACAATTTTTTCAGCCTTTCTTTTAACATAATAATTAGAACAATACAAATTTCCAGTAGCCCAGTCAATTCTACCAGCATTAAAATCTCCAACTAAAATTATTTTATTGTGTTTCATTAACATTTCTTGAACTACCCAATCAAAGTAGTTTGCAAACAAGTCACAGTTTAAATCAGGTGGCAAGTAATGCAATCCTATTATGGTTGGATCAGAATTATTTGACATTAATTTTACCCAAATTACATCCAATTCCGTAAAAGGTGATTCCAAGATCATAAACTGAACCTTGTTTTTAATAAATAAAAGACAACCACCACCACCAGATTTCTGTTTGTTTAAATCCAGATTTCTATCTTTTCTTATCACCCTGTACATTGGATCTAAATCTATAAAATAATCTCTATCTTGTTTACACCAACTTTCTGTAAGAAAAATTATGTCATAATTTTCAATATTTATATTGCTTACTAATGTTTCAAATTTGGTGTTAATTCCTCTAATATTCTGATAAAAACATTTAATCATATTATTACTAAGGAAAGAACTACTTAGTTTTTTGAAGTTGAGTTTTCTCCAGACTTACTGTTACTATTTGTATCAGATACACTTTTGTCTTTGTTGGCAACTATATTGTCATTTTTCAATTCGCCAAAAAACCTTGTTACTAATACCCCTTTAGGCCAGATATTTTAATCGAATAGTACATCATAGTCATCCTGGGAAACAGATACATGAAAAGAAGAGTAAGAATCATATTTAGTTTTCAGCCTTGTACATACCATTTTCTTTACGGAAGAAGTTTCAGCAATATATTGCTGAAGGTCAGAATTTGAAACTTCAGGATGAAGTCGAGTCACAAATAGAGCTCTCAGAGGAAAAACCTTGCGTTGCACTGCTAACCTAGTAGATAGATTCTGACCTTGCACTGATTTCTTCACGTCGTTCACCTGTTTGTTTACATTTTGCAAGGTCGAAGCTTGAGGAGTATTTTTGGAACCAGATGTATTTAAAACCTGGTTGTTTTCTATCGACTGCACTGATTGACCCAGAAACTTATCAGATCCCTTATCTGTGCGAGTTTTGTGAGCTACTGTAGATAAAGGTAAACAAGGAGTACTGCGGGGCATTCCGATTGTGTTTTGTTTTCCTTTCGGAAGATTCGTTTGAATTACGTGTGCATAAGTGTTTTGTAGAATCCTTTATTCTTCGGTTTTCATTAGTTCTTCATTATGTTCTTTCAATACAATCACTTCGGCTTTAAGAGATTGAATTTGATCACTTAAATTCTGCACTGTCGAGATCAATGTTGACATAATGTCTTTAACATGGCAGCAACGGAAACAGTTTACATTACCTGGCTTTTGTCCTCCAAGTTGATGTTCTTGATCAATATCATCTTCATCACTATTATCACTAGGTATTGCCATTTCTTCATTATTTTCTCTATTTATGTCCATCTTTTCATTGGCACTATCGCGAGCAGCTACACGATTCACCGGAACGGGTCGTGGCGTCACAGGAGTTTCATCGCTACGGTGTTGTAAACATTTCGTACATTTATAGGTAGATATGTCGTTCACCATAAAAAATTCAACTTCATATTTAGAAAGTTTCAAACATGGTTTAACGTGAAACCTTGTATTACACAGACAGCATGCCAATACCTGTTGCTTTCCATAAATTCCTTTGGAGCAAATTCCACAGTGATCAGAGGCAGGCGCCATGATGAAACGTATAATAATAATAATAATAATAATAATGACATTATTATTATTATAGTAGTACTAGTAGTATCAAAGACGTTATTATCCTCGCAAATTACGCAAAGAGGGTATAGTAGTCGGCGCTAAAGCATTTGGTTGGAACAAACTATTTGAAATATTTCACATTAACTAATAATGGAAAACATACTGTACTTTTGAAAGACAGACAATGCATGATAAATATACCTTCCAAATATAATTCTTTTTGTACAGATAACACGCATAACTTTCATGTACATACAACATATGTTTTTTTATGCCACATGGAGGAAAGTAAAATAAGGAAATATATGTGCAAAACGCTAACACTAAATTATGTACGTATTCAAAGTTTCTTTAATACATACACACACACATACACGTATATACATATATTATTTAAATACATTACGTACGTAATCAATTCTTCCATCTCATAATAAATCAACAACAAAAACTACGTACGTAAATTGTCTCTCAATTGTGCCCGCTCCTTTTCCTCAAAGCGGTTCTTCATGCATTTCAGACAGTCAATTAAGAGAAATGGCACTTTTGTCACTGGAAATTAACAATGCATTACAGAAAACAATGACATTGCGAGCGAAGGGAGCAAGAAAACTTTTAGATCCATTTTTTTTTTGCAAACTGAAAACAATATTGATTTAAGAGGGTGGAAATAATTTCACGCGACGCCATGGCATTCTCTTCTACATTTTTTTTCATTTACGCTAAAATTTTGCAACGAAGACTTTCAAATATAATACATGGTTGGAGAGAGCCGAGGTGTCAAATATGGGGCAAGTCGCCATATAAGATATTCTGATCTGTAATTATCATAGCAGCTAGGTACCTGGTATTGCATTTGGATGAAATCAGTCTGAACTTTACATGTCTTTCAGATCAATGACCCTTCTCAGATATTTCAGATTTGAGAGGAAAACCTAAGACTGAAGGCAAGAGGGGAATAGAATAGAGAAGCTTTTGGTCGTAGATCCCCCCAAGAGGTCTAGAATATTCGATCATGCCTCAACCTTGCCACCTAAAACTAGACAATTGCTCCACCCAACGTAAAAATAAATCACCCGTGAACATAAGAATAAATGGTGTTACCTCTCTCAGATCTAAAACGAAGCCATCAACCCTGAACATGTTTAAAACAACAGTAAACTTTTCTTTTAATAAATCTAAATGACCAAGAAATAATAGTTTCTCCCTTCCCACGAGAGAAGGTGGTTCACAACACTCCAGAGCTTGCAGTATTAAAACTCGAAACGGCAGAGAACTGATGGTGTATCGAGGCGATACTTGTCTGTCTCTAGTCTCGTCTTTTTCTGTCCTTTCACACAGAAAATATAAATTGGTAATGAAAACGTAAGGAGAGAAGTAAAACTTACCAGTGTTTTGATTCTACATCAGGCGATTAAGTGAAATGCAGTGATCTTCCGACGCGACCTTGCAGTCGGTATACTTTCTGCAAATGATTTACACACAAATATGTGCACAGTTATATCGGTTGGTGAGGAAGGAAATCAAAACTCATCACTACAATGGACATTTCCACTCAATTTTTTTTACAACAATTTTAAAAACTACACCCTGGAAAAATGACCTCTGCAAGTTCTCGCGTTTCTCTGCGTCCAGTTTAAGGCAGAAACGAGACTTCCAAAGTTGGGAGGCTAGCGTTGCGCTGAAAACACGCCGCCGCCATGTTACTACGTCACTCCTTAGGGAGAGCTCGTTTGTCGTCTGCTTCGAGCGTCCAGTTCCAGATGGGTAGCGGTATCCCACGGTGAGCGAACACGTGCAGCAGTTTTACAAATCTGTACCGATTTAAATAATGGAAGAAGGAGCGATAGGAGAAAGGAAAGCTATGCTTTGTAATGATCATTCTTCTATGAAATATCCGTGCTGCTCACGTGCAAGATAAATGAAAGAGTTCAGCTTCGTGTGTTCTCAGGCCATGCGAAAAATATGGCTTATAAAATTGGTTGCTGACCAGACACTCAAAAATATTTTTTAAACTTATATTTATCGATATTTACCGTAACCTATGTAGTGCAAAATAGGAATTTTCACATTCTCAACTTTATTTATAAAGCCTATTTAACTTTCTTTTCCATAAAGCAATTTCAGTTTGTGTTCCATTTCTGTTGCGCAAATTATGGTCAAACATTTTTGTGCAGATAAGAGAAAACACACTGAAAAGATTACATTAGTTGCACAGTACATATCTGTACTTAGTTTATGTATAATTATTACAAGGAAATAATGTGTATAACCATGGGCGTATTTAAGGGGGATTCAACGAGTCCAACCCCTCTCTTTTTTGGTTCACTAAAATTACCAGTTTCCTTGTTCTATCCGCTTGTTCATAAAAAATTCCTTCGGACTTATTTCATTCTCTTAAATTAGAGACGTATAGGACGGGATACGGATGGGAAGGAAATTTCGTAATTCCACACACCAGATGGGACTGCAGACCAATATCTGCAATTTCCTGATAGTTTCGGAATTTCTGCGATAAGAAACTGCATTGAGACTATCAAATCAGTTATTTTTTCCCCTCGAATCATATTAAAGAAATTTGGTTCTTAAAAACGTAGTGACAGAAGATGAACAGAAAAGTATCAATACTTCGTGACTACAAACACACAACTTTGTCGGGTCCAACATCCCCTCCCCCCATGCTCCCCAACAAGCTTCCGGCCAGCAGTGTCCTGGATTTTCACTTACGAAATAAAGCAACCCTAATCATACCAAAAGTTGATCCATCCCTCCCCCCCGTGAACTATATATACGCCCATAACAATATCCCATACTGAAATGGTACGATATAATTATTTTGAATTTTGTACTGCGAAAAAAGCCGCCTCATCTCGTTACCCCGAATGCATTAATTGGTTGGTTCACAACTTCACCACTAAGGAGCCTATCGAGACGAGACATGGCAGCCTTGGTCTCGTTCTCGTTGAGCGTTGTAAATGTCTGTCTCGTGTTTATTTGTAAATGTCTCATTGACAGTCTCGTCTCAATTTATAAACATCCGTCTCGGTTTGGGAGGGCAATTCTCGTTCTCGTCTCAAGTCTAGAAAAATATAGAATTAACAACGTATGCAGGCTTATCATTATAAATACAAAAAAAAAACCTTTCTTAATTTTTTATTATTATTATTATTATTTTTGACTCCTCGTTTCGACGGTACAGCCCTCGAAAACTAAATATTATCCTGCTTATATATGCAAACCAAACTGCAGATTCAGAATTACCAGGAATGAACTGGCGTTGTAAATATTATACACAAAATTCATGATTTATCTGAGGAAGTCGCATGTTACATGTTTGACTCGACCTGGACATGACTGTTTCCTTGTGAGTGACATTTCATTGAACTGGAAATTGTTACATGGGAGGATGTTTGCTCGAGACTGTGGGGACAGCTAGGGGGATGCTTCTATTGTTAATATTAGTGTTGCTCACGAGACGAGGCATGTTCCGTCTCGTCTCATAAAAGGAGATGGGACAAGTGAATGTTTTCGAAATGAGATGGGACAGAAGAAAAAGTTCGTCTCGTATCGTGGCAGGTTGAGTGATACTTAGATTGTGCTTGTTGGTGGTATTAGTAGTGTGTGTGTAGGGGGGTGTCCTCCTGCACCCCGACTTCGAATACTGCTTGTAGTCATTCATCTTCATTGTAGCGATTAGCCAAAAGTGGGAAGAAATGTGATGTTAGAGAAGATACATACTAAATTAACCATGCGTTCTCATCGTTGCGGTTAAACAAAGTCAACGGAAAAGCGACGTAAAAGTAGGCTAAATACAAAAATTTGCAATATATATATTAACTGAAGAAAACTGTCATTTACTGCAGGAAATTGAAAAACTCAACGTACCTTTTTATACCGTATCACCTCTTATATTGCAGAAATTGGCGGGTAAACCAGTGTGTTCTAAAAGTATTATCTTAAAATTTGTGAAGAAAATATTATGACGAAAATAACTGTAATTCCAGAAAAGGCATTCCTATAATATTAAGTTCTTGCCAGTCAGAACTAACCTATGTATTCGCAATGAACAAGGCTGTTCACGTGTTCAGCCATTGACTGTTACAAGGTTTGCTTTGTCACCCTAATGGGAAAACAACCCTCTACCGAGTGGCTGAATTATAGTAAAGACTGCTAGGGCATAATTCATCTCCAAGAAATGGAGCACAGATTTTTGCACTGGAAGTTTAAGATACTTGTTTTACACGGTAACAAGTGAATTTTCTGTCGCTTCCGCGACTCATGCTAAGTTGACGGGACGAGCAGAAGCCCCGCCTGCACGCATTTCTAAGTGATGACGTCAGAGGACCTCCTGTCTGTGGAGAGGACGTTTTCAAATCCGTGACGTAGTAGGTGAATTTCAGCGGTGTTTGAAGGCGTGTTTCTCGAGAACCGAAACAAATATCGCCGAGATATTTTGCACATCTCATGTTTGTGTCATTATCTGTAAAATGAATGGATTTAAAACGTTTTTCATGTCAAAGTGGAAATGTCCATTTCCAGAGTAAATGCCGAAATACGCGTTCTGCAGTTACTCTACTCTGAACAATAACTGTGTCGTCTGACCAAGTCTACATTTGGAAAGGAAAGGGGAGATTAGCGTAGACCTGAATTTTCCATGAACTTACAAGGAGAAACTTTTCTCATGGCCGAAAACCTTTTCGACAGCAAGGGATCCAAAGAAAGCTCGTGTTCGGAAAGTGTACCGGAAGATTTAATGTTAAGTTGTCCTCTGTCCCCTCCCCGGTGTATTGTTATATGCGAGCGCACCTGTAGGTACAAAACCTGGCAGGCTTCAAAGCAAAACTGGAAAAAGAAGCAACGAATTCCTTCGGGGATACTTGGTTTGCAGAGACCTGACTGCGATGTCACGTGCTTCTTGCTGTTAACGGAAACTTTAGTGCACGATCACAAATCTAGTGCAAAAATATTCTATAAAACCAAGATAAGTGGAAACAGATATAGTCTCATTTTCTAGAGCGTGAATGGGGGAGGGGGAGAGGAGAAAAATATTGCCCCTCCTCTTTGGTTTCTTCATATCAGGCAATACTGAAAGGAAAGCACTTGTGGGTTGAGGCGGAACATCCAAGCGAGGAACTTTTGTTTCTTGCCCATTTCGATTTATTAAAAGTTTACTGTTTGTTTCAAACATCATATTCAGGGCTGATTGCTTAGTTTTAGACCTCAGAGAGAGGTAACACCATTTATTCTTATGTTCACGTCTGAACTTCTTTTTACCCGTGCATGTAGCAATGTGCCATTAAAGCACATTTATAGGATGTGCCCAATCTCGGACATTTTGGAGGTGATGTGATCAGCACCACGCTTCGGCCGCTTTTACCCCCCTCAGGTACCCATTCATTTGAGGCTGGGTAAGCTCCGGAGCCGTTTTATGCGGGGACAAATCCGTAAAAATTCCGCCCTTAGATCACCCACCCTGGGAATCGAACCCGGGTCTACGCGTGGCAGTCAGACACCCTACCGTATCGTACCCAAGGTATTGGGTAAGAGGTATAAAGTCTTAGCATAGCAGGTAGCAGAGATAGGAATGCTGAATAAGTAATCAGACAAAGGTCGGGTGATTGACTTGGAAGGGTATGTGGCATGAGTGTTGGAATTGTCAGGAGGTGTGATCAGTTGGCGAGAATACGAGAGAGTAAGGTCTGCGGATTGTGAGAGAGAAGAAAAGTGGAGAACGATTATTGGACGATGGTGGGAGATTGAATCGATGTCTGACAGGGAGGTCAGACAAGTGACATTTGAGAGGACAAGTGTAGGAACAATCTTCATCTATTTGTAAGGCAAGTACATTTTCTAAACCAATTCATATCGGTTCAGTCATGGAGAGTATAAAACCCATATCTAACCTAAGTTAATTTCTATCGCCATTCCTTTAAAAAGTAACCAATTGCATTTATCACATTTAGGCCAAGCGAGTGATAACCATCTGAGAGATGAATGAGAAATAACTACATCACCCAATTCAATCTAGAGGTTCTTGGTTCGATCCCAAACGCAGCATGGGAGTTGCGTTACGCTACCGACTAGAATACCGCGTCGTCTTTCATTCGTCTCTGATTTTCTACCACCTTGAACTTTTTACCTAGAAGGCTCAAGCTCCACCTACCCCGCTGGTTCGGAGTCCTTGCATCCGTGGAATGTAGTTGAAGATGGAAAAGAGAAGATTTAAAATTAAGCTGCTCCCTCCTCCCTTCCCATCGGGGTACGCTGGGTTTATTGTTTCACAGTGACCGCACCTGTACGTACAAACCCTAGTAGATTCGAAGGAAAACTGGAGACCGAAGCGGCAACTTCATAGGGGAATAATTCAACGTTACACTTGATTTGCGGAGACGTGGCTGTGAGTCTTATTTGCACATAGATCTTTCTGTCACTTGCTTGCTGCCCACGTTCATTTAACTAGTGCAAAAATATTTTTCCATTTTCTTTTTCAAAACGAAACAAGTTGGAAAAAAGTAACTAACTAACTAACTCTCTAGCCTTCTTAAACCCGAAGGTTCATGGCTGCAGCAACACAGGCCTTCCATCTGTCCCTATCCTGAGCAAGATCTATATACTCTTTTCCATCCCTACCGATTTCCTTTAGATCCATCTCAAAGTTGTCCCTCCATCTTCGTCTTGGCCTTGCTACAGGTCTCTTACCATCAGGTTTCCCAACAAGAATCCTGTAAACTCCTCTTTCCTCTCCCATTCGTGCCACATGGCCTGCCCACCTAAGTCTTCTTGATTTAATTATTCTAATAATATCTGGACATGAATACAAATTATGTAGTTCTAAATTATGTAACCTTCTCCACTCACCTGTCTCCTCATCCCTTTTAGGTCCAAAGATTTTCCTAAGGATCTTATTTTCAAATACTCTCAATTTATGTTCCTCTTTCGATGTAAGGGACCAAGTTTCACATCCATATAATACTACAGGCAAAATTACTGTTTTGAATATTTTAACTTTTAGTTTCTTAGATATTATTGGAAAAATATAGTCACGACCGGTGATGAGTGGGGGGCAAGCCGCCCCCTGGTTGCGACGTCCCTGCGGTATTGACTACGAAGAACACCTGACAAATGAATCATGTTTCGGAATTGCTCCAAAGGAAAGGAAACTACAAATTTCCAGACAGAAACAGCAGAATATGCATTTGTACGAAAAAATCGGTAAAATATGCAATATATCCTGTAGACACTGAAAATATGCATTTGCATATGCTGTATGCAAAATGCATAACTATCCGAAACCTAGACTGACGCCTATGGACGTGTGCAGAAAATTTTCCAAAAGGGAAAAAAATTGTGTCCTTAAATGTGATATTTACGTCACGTTTACGTGTTGTGAGAAGAAAGAAATGTTTTACGGTAGAAACGTGGATCAGAGGAAGGAGTAAAAGAATCGAGGAGCATAGAGAGAAGAAAGAAGATGTGAGACACATATAAAAAGACAGGTGGAGGGAAAGATAAATGAAGAACAGAGAAAGAATAAAACTAGACAAGGAAGAGGAATTTAGAAGTGAGAGAAGAGTAAGAAAGATAGAAATCAAGAGAAAAAGAAAAAGAAGAGAAGTAAGGAGAGGAGAGACAAAAAATGAGAAAGAAAACAGGAATACAGTATTAAGACACAGTGAAAAAGAAAGTAAATAATGTTGTGTGTGTGTGTGTGTGTGTGTGAAAGAGGGAGAGAAAAGGGAAGAGAGATAAAGAATCAAGCTAGAAAAAGAGATATAAAGAAATGAAAAAGAAAAGGGAAAGAGGAGAGGATTACTGAAGTGAGAGGCAGTGAGAAAGATAAAGTTAAGAGAAAGAGGAGAAGGGAATCAAATAGAAACAAGCAAGAGAGAAAGAAACACAAAGAAACGAGACAGAAACAGAAAGATAAAGGTAAATAAAAGCGGGATACAGAGAGAGAGAGAGAGAGAGAGAGAGAGAGAGAGAATAAGAAGATAATGGGGCAGAAAACTGGAATAAAAGAAATGATCAAGAAGAGAAGAAGTGAGTACTAGCAAAGAAATCAAGCCGGATAAGAGGAAAGAAAGATAGGAAAACGATGCAGAAAAAGAAAACATAATGAAGAAACATAAAAAAGGAGAAAAGAAACAGTTTTTATTATTAATATTAATATTATTATTATAGGACATCCCTTGACCCTCCCTGCGCCTATTCGGTAGCAGACTTTCGATCTCGCCACAGAAGTTCCCTGGTTCGAATCTCGGCTTGGTCATTGTTCTTTTTCAAAACGTTCACCTTTGCTGCAACGTTCCAGATGCGATAATACAAAGAGGTTATACAGTACAGATATAAACACTTAAAAAGAAATATAAAATCAATTAAACTAATTCCTCTGGTTTGGTACTGCAGCACACACACACACACAAGTACGTAAATAATTATCAAATTAATATCATAATAACACCTAACCTGGGCAGAAGTAACAATGTACATTCATGGACGTCCACAGCATTTCTTCCAGGGAGGGACAAGCAAGGTATTTTTTGCCCTTGGGGCTCACAGGAGGCACTTTTTCCACCGTAATGCTGTTGCTCCCTTAAAAAAAACATTGCTTCAGTTTGAAGTTATCATGTTCCTGCACATTACTGTGATTGAAATGAAACTGTATGTCTGAAATATGCGTATATAACTTTTGGTCGACTAATTTTTCAAGGGAGGCAGTGACTCCCTTACCCCCTCTTCCGGACACCTATGTATACACTATCAACAGAAGAACGCTCAGCACTAAATTTAAGGTAATGTGTCACGTAACGCGAGTGGATTCCAGAGTTATTTGGAAACAGTGGCAGCGTTTAGGGGTGGCGTGGAGGGACAGTTGCCCCTTCCCGCTTTTTGCCACTTTTGGCCTCGCACGATGCCAAACTTTATATACCAAGGAAAAGTAAAATGTTTTTGCCCCCTTCAGTTTTGGAACCCAATCTGTCAATAAAGTTAATATTTCTTCCCCTTTCCCCTCCCCACTATGTAACCGACAGTATGTACCCAGATTATAATTAAAATATTACTTTATAGTGTGTTAAGTTTTGTTGTGAGAGTATTTTACACCTTTATCTAGAATTACAGTTTGTGGACATTATGAGTACAAATATGGATAAAGTACTAACCAAATATACTTTTCGGGCGCCTATTTATTTCATTTTTTTTAAAAAAAAAAAACTTTTGCAAGCTTTAATTTATTGAATGAGTGATGTCACACCATAGTCTCTAGTTATCAGTGTGATTTCTTATCAGTCGCTGATAAAATACCTCACTCGAACAGTTTCTTGTAAATGTTGATATTTCAGCCTTTCTCCTCGCACCGTTATGATGGGAAATATGTTCTTTACTCTTGCGTTCATAATTCAGGTAAGTAAATTTGCCAGTAAGCACTTTTCTTCTTCATTCAATTCTCATGCACATAGCCCATTAGCATTAGGATACATTATGGCCAGTGTTAATACAGAAGATTGGGATACGGCCATTAAGATAGTGTGGCACTCCAGAGTACAGATGTCAGTAGAGTGGCGAAATGAGTTTCCCGCGTGAAGCAGATCTAACCTCCGTTAAGTAGAAATAAGCTGGCAAGATAGCCAAACCCCTTGAGAGCGCATATAAACTACGGTGGAAATCCTCGTTAATAGCAAACGAAATAGTGTATTTTTTATTTGTGCTGCATACATAGGCGCCGACTCCATGGGGCTTGGGGGGGCTCGAGCCCCCCCAATGTTAATGATGTGGGGGCAGAGCACTTCAAATAATTTTGCTTAAGAGGATCTAATGTATTATTTTGCTTCTCTTGTAAAGTTTACTCTTAATTGTGCAACATGAACTTCACTTTAAATGCACATTTGAAATGTTCTAGACCATCAAATTTGCGGGGCTGAGACCGCTAAATCATCAACTTTGGAGGGGGCTATGAACGGAGACAGCAAAACACATGACATATTACTATATACTAAGTATATAATTATGAGTATTGTTAACATTTTTACTAAAAAGAGTTTGAAAATAACGAGGTGATATGACAATTATATCAGTATGTTGTTTCGTGAATTCCGAACAATTTGAGGTCGTAAACACGACTTTCAGGCAATATTGATATGTACGATATTTAGTTATCCTCGAAATGTCTTCCTCTAGTCCAAAGAATAAGGGGAAAATATTTCTAAAGTCTTTGACTTTATTTAACACTGGCTTGCAGTAAAGTACGCAAAGGAAAGCTTATGAAAAGTATGTATTGCGAAAGCGGGAACGGCTATGATCAAAGGCATTATTGCTAAAGCACGGCGTGCTATGTGTTTATTTATTATTGCAAAATTAAATTTAAAAAGTAAAATATTGTAGCAAGAACAAAGAGGTAAAACTATTTGCATGCGATTTGTGTTAGCATTTATGTAAATAATTAAATAAAACTGTTAAATATTGTAAATATTCCCTATTTTTATGGGTACGTCAACACTAAGGTTATTTGCACCCGTCACATGCCCTTTCTTTATAAGTCTATTGCGGACATTAAAACACACCCATACCCTCGCCGGGACTCGAACCCGAGACCTCCGGATCAACACGCTCGGCTACTGAGGCCGGCATAAAACTGTTATGTTGTCCTCTTAATGTAAATACATAGCCTACTTTTAAATAAAAATGTTAATTGTTATCTAAAAAACAAATGAGCAGACAAGTAGTATAAATTTGTGCATCTGACGACAACTTTGATTTCTTGACCAAACGACCACAAAAAGTTGAAAAACTCACTTTCTCTTCCTGTTTCGCGCCTTATTTAGTGCGCTGACGATATTTCACGGGCGCAAAAAGGCAGTGATGAGTGAAAGATGAGCTCTCATCCCCTCATCCTTCTCATTTTTCTCATTCTCTTTTTATTCTCTCATCTTCCTCTCATCCTCCTCTCATCCTCCCATCTTTCTCTTATCCTTTCATTTTTTTATTTTCTTATTTTCTTATTTTTTGAAAGATGAGTGCATCTTATCGTAATTTTCCAAGTCTGGGACCAAATGTTTATATATCATGACCTACGTAAACCTCTTTTCTCATTCTCTCATTCTCTCATTCTCTTATTTTTTGAAGGATGAGTGCACTTTATCGTAATTTTCCAAGTTTGGGACCAAATGTTTATATATCGTGATCTTCGTAAACCTCTCTTCTCATCCTCTTATTCTCTTATTCTCTCATTCTCTCATTCTCTCATTCTCTCTACCTTTAGAATATTGTCGTCAACATTAGAGATGAAGTTGGAGTGCTAGAATCAACGGGACCAAATGTTTATATATCGTGATCTTCGTAAACCTCTCTCTTGGGGGAACGATGTGGCATATACACACGCGCGCGCTCTCATCCTCTCATCTTCTCATCTTCTCATCTTCTCATCTTCTTATTTTTTGAAAGATGAGTGCACCTTATCGTAATTTTCCAAGTCCGGGACCCAAATGTTTATATATATCGTGACCTTCGTAAACCTCTCTCTCGGGGGAAGAATGTGGCATATACACACGCACGCACGCACGCGCGCGCATATGTATTGTAACACAAACAAACAAACAAAATAATAATTGTTGTTTTTAGGATGCCTGGCCCCTATAACCTCGCCAGGGTGCGTGGTGCCCAACCAAAAAAGTAAAAGGTTTTCTAACGGCTGCGGTTATAGATTACCGCACCTCTATAGAGTTTCACGTGTTTTTTTTTCCCCCCAAACTTCCATGAAACCCTACAGAGGACCTCCGTAATGCATGCAACGTGTACTAACGACTCTAGTGTTATTTGATGTTGTGATATTTTTGGATATAGAGTTTTATTGTGAGATATAGATAAAAATAATTATGTTTATTATTAATATTTTCTTGATGAAGATGGAGAATGTATGTGTGTGTTACAAATAAAGTTGCATGCTTTTTTTTTCTAGTGTGTGTGTGTATGTGTTTTTGATGTTTCGACAGCATCTGAAACGATAAAAAAGAAATTTTATTGTTAATTTTCACGTGTAAAAACAACAACAAATTTTTTTGTGCAAATTTTCTGATTGTCTCTCGTGCTATAGTGCAAAAAGATATTGTAAGTGATAACTAATGAAATTGACATTGTAACTGATCTGAACTAGTGAAATTCGTATTGTGACATTGTAACTGATCTGAACTAGTGAAATTCGTATTGTGCCATTGTAACTGATTGTGCTAGTACAAAAAATTTCTTATTGTGCAAGAAAATAGATGATAAAAACTTGTTAAAACTGCTCTGTGACCCTCTCGTTCTTCACGTCGTAGGCGAAGGACTTCTCTGCAATCAGGATGACACTGCATAGGGTATCCTCGGGCAAGGCATCGTGGAACTCGCAGACGACCTTGATGTTGGTTCGATCGCTGACCACAATCTTCTTTCTCTTAGATGTGTTGATGACGGTCATGGGTCTCCGTGTTTTGAACTCGCTGGGCGTGTAGTACATGTCCACGCTTCCCTCGGTCACGCGTTTGTAAGCCGAAAAAGCTTCGTAAAGTTTGAGATAATCATCTTTGGTCATGTCGAGGTTGTAATTCTCGCGCGGGAACACTTCGTTGCGTCCGTTCTTCAGATAAACGTTCTTGATCTTGCAGTCGTCGAACTTGCTGGAATCTTTCTCCTGGTTGTTATCGCGCCCGGTTTGAAAAAGCACAACGACGAAATCTGGCATGTCGAACTGTATGTTGTTGAACTGCGTCGTCACGTCGAATTCCATGTGACTTCCCGACGCCATCTTCTGCACGCACTGGTAACCGTGAAAGTGAATCAACACCTGGGGACTTTTCAAGATCTCCGCTTTGTACTTGAGGGCGTAGTTTGTTTCGTATTCCACCACCGGCATTCTCAATTCCATGCTCCGGATGACGCACTTGGCCGCTTCGGGTAAAGTGTTGGGCAGCGGCGTGGTGCCGTCCGGACCCAAAGTAGCGTATCGCATCAATGCGTCGTTGTCGTTGGCCGCTCTTCGAAACGTGACGCGCAGTCCTCCCTTCCACATGATCTCCTTGTAATCGGAGAAGAAACCAGGCAGCAGACGCATGGGAAAGAGCGCCGTGTGACTTTTCGTCGATATTTTGGTCCCGGCTTCGAATCCCCCGGCCTGGTAGTACGCTGCGTCCGTTTTGGATAATTTCAACGTTCCCACTGCCGTCGACGTGATGCCTGGATAATCTATTCTGTCGATGACGGTGTTGTGTTTCCTCACCTCCACCTGCGAGAACAGGTGGGGCACGAAGTTGTCCACGAGTATCAAATTTGCTGCTGCGGGAAACGCGTCTCCGCTTTCTTTCTTCACCACGTCGAATTGAAGGTAGAGGTCCGCTCTGTGAGGATGAATGAACCCATCGCCTACGTCCAGGTCGTATTCGATCTCCCTGTTCGCTTCGTTGAGATTGGCGAACGTGCGACGGTTGGGAGGGAAAGATTGCAATTCGTAACTTTCGATTTGCTCCATTTTACATGTATGGTTATTTATTATACGTTGATCTCCACGATGGCCGTCGTAGTGGCACCTGCGAAATCCACCACGTCTCCTTTCTCGTTCGTCACCACCAACTCTATGTCGTCTATGCGGTTGCGACATACTGGAAAATAGATCGGTGAAGAGGGCGTGTAGATGATCGGTTCCATGAACTCGGAACTGGGTTTGAAAGTGGCTATGATTCCCGTCTGCTTGTGACTTCCCAGTAATCCGTCCGAGGATTTCGTGATCATGCCTTCCGCCACGTTACAGTGTACGTTCAGAGTCTCTATGGCCAAGAATTTAGGAATATTGACTGCCGTGTGCTTAATGCCAGCCTCGAGTTTGGTGTTGTTCTCGAAACCTAAAAGTTCTCCCATGGTGCCCAGGTCCACAGTCTCCGTCGCGGATAGGATTTCCACTCTGTGCGTGACCGAATTTTGAGAAAGATACGTGCCTTTGGGTAACTGAGCTTGCAAAGTAGAAAGATTGTATTGGCCTGGTGTGACGACGATGTGTTCGCTTCCTACGCTAATTTTGTTGTTGTGCTGCGTAACATTGGGTATGAGGTACATGCTGTAGAATGCATGCAGAGCTATGGATTTAGGATAGACGATGTCGTCGTGCAGCGTGAGTTTCAAGATTGAAGATTCGCTCGTGAGATGGAACACGCCCATCCTAGTGATGCTGTTTTAGCTTCCACAGTGTTTTCTGGAAATCCTCGATCGTAGGGTTATTTATTTTAGAGAGAAAGGCGAGCACGGAGAGGCAGAGATGACCGCAGTTCACGTCTCCGAAATCTTGAATGCGTTCGTCGTTGTAGTATATAGAGGTTTTGTTCGTCTTCAGATAATGAATTAAATTTGTAGGTGGAACACCTCCGAAAGAATCGAAAACGAATGCTTTATCATCATTTTTGTGGTAACATATCCAATGCGTGCCTGGATTTTCTTGACCGTCCAAGTTGACTACTCCGCATTCTCTTCTTTTCACGCTTGAAGGTAACGAGTCGGACATAAAAACTCCTCTGAAGTGTTTGATTTGTAACGGCCCGATCAGAGATTCAATGTCTCGGTTGGTGAGTGCTTCTGTTTCTTTTTTTTAAACTTTTTCATCACGCCCTTCCCCTTCTTCTCCATGGCTAGGTTGTGACGTTTCTGTTCTTCCAATTCCGCCTTGTTCTTCTTCGAGTCGATGACGGTTTTCGCGATGGCGGCACTTCCGCCAGCCAAACTTCCAACGGCCCCCAATGCTGCCAGGATGGCCGGGATGCTGAATATGAAACCTCCGATCTTTTGCTGTTTCCGCGAACGCTGCAATCTTTTCAATTGAGGTGTGCTGAGCAGCAATTTCATTCCGTGTCCTTTCGACAGGCAAGAACGTTTCTTCTCGCGTTGTTTCTTGGTGAGTAACCCATCGAGGGCACCTAGATTTTTCAGATTGGAGTATGGTATCTGGTACACGACACCCTTGGGCTTCATGTTGATGCTCTATGTGTTATTTTCACGGTATGTTATTTATATATATATTCTGAGATTTTTTTTGTGTAGTTTTTTTACGGCATGTTATTTATATATTTTCAAGGCCTCGCAGTCGTTACACAAATTCTATTACGTGCTTCGTTTTCTTGCCAAGAAGTTCCTTTGTCCCCTTGTACACGATTCGAGTTTTGTTCTCGATTAAAATAGATAGGTTCTCGTCGGATAACATGTTAGCGTATCGATCTGGTAAAAATAGACTGTATTGTGCGTTGAGCAACAGGCGTACCTTGGGACCATACTGGGTAGAAACGATTGAACCGGAAGTTATCGTGTAAGGTTTGTCGACTTCCAATTCCTGAATTTTTACATACTCGACTGACAAATTTAGCATTTGTTTTAATGCTTGGAGATCACTTATTTTTTCAGTCGTCATATCAAAAAATTTCAAAGTGTTAGAGAGAAATTTAATTGTTTTTTCACGATGTATGTTATTTATATATCAAGTTTTTTTGACATGTATATATATTATTATTTTTTTAACAGAGGAAGAAAGTCCGTGCTTCGGAAAACGCGATGATGTGCGTAATAATATCTTCCGTCTCCTGCATAGACTTGTACCAATCATCAGTATATCGTCTTCTTCCCTGCCTTGCCTCGTGCAATTCATCGAACCTATCGTTTAATTTCTCCCCTGCGGCCAAAAGCAGAATGTTGAGATCACCGCACCTCAGGCCACTGATCTCCCGAAGATGGTCCTTGAGAACCATTTCACAAGGGATGCGAAATTCCGGCGTCGTTTTTGCTATGATTACAAGTTTATTAACATCTCCGTTAACTATCTTTTTGAATATTTTAGATAGTAGCTCGGGTGGCAAATCAGTTATACGAGACATGTTGATTTTTTACTGTATGTTATTTATATACCCCACCCCAATTTTTGTTTCGTGTTCATGGCAATGGTGGTACCCAGTGCGGCGACCCGTTCACCCAGCGATGCGTCTCTGCTCACGAATCTTTCGAAAGCTGCGTGCTCTAACTTTCTGTCTGCTTCGTGACGTGCGTCCAGATCCGTCTGCGTGGTGTTGTAAGCAATGTCGTGATCTTTGCATGCCGCGTCCAACGGATTCACACCCTTGTCTCCTCTCTCCAATCTTTTCTCGAGTTTGGTACCCGGTCCGCAGTACTGGTAGCCAGGTAGATGCATCTCGAAAGGTAACTTGTTGATGATGTCGTTCACAAGCCCCTTTCCTTCGGCCACGTTCCAAAATTTCGGAGGCAGCGTGTTGATGATTTTGATCAGGTAACCTATGCCCTTGTCGTCGTTCACGATGAAGTTGGAAAGTTTCGTGCTGATCATGTCCACGATGCCAACCTTCTCGTTGTAGAAATTACGGTTGCCTGCATTCTCTTCGCCGGCTATCACCAACAATCGGTCCACGAGTTTCCTAACGTCGTCCACCCAAACGAATTCTTTGGGTAACGTGTTGTAGCGTTTGACGCCGCTGCCTGCTTTCACCTGGTTCCAAATCGGTTTGATGAGATTCCTGTACTTCTCGCCGCTGCTCGATTTCACCCTATTCTGCGAGGCGTCGTTGTTCTGGTACAAGGCATCCGTCATGATCAGAATTTCCTTGTAACTCTGGTAATCTTCGTCGGTGTAATCTTTCGGCTGCTTTTTGGCGACGAGTTCCCACAGTCCCACCGTACCTGGATACCTGGTCCAACTATCCTTGTCGCCTAAATTGACTTTAATGTCGTTGCCTTCGAAGGTCACCTTCGATTTCCCAATCTTCCACACCACACCGCCGCCTTCGCTGGTTTCCATGCTGGGATACAATCCGAACACTTCATCCTTGTCGAATTTCCCCGTGCTCAGGTAGTCTCGTGCCAAAGGTCCCAACTCGATTTTATCCGAAGACGTGCTGCCTATGGCTCGACGTCGTGCCGGTGCATCCTTCAGTTCGAACGGCGTCGAAGGAATGCTCGAAATGGGCGTGGGTACAGCGTAACTTTTAGCTGCGAGCGGTACGAGTTCATTAATCAAATTTTTATTTTGTTCCGTGACACTTTTAATTTCTTTACCTAGACCGCTGATGGCATCGATCACAGGTTGATCCTGACGTTTTTTCCCTTCGTAGAATCCACGATTCTCGGATTTCCAACCTTTGAAGCGTTTCGCAAGGTAATCGCGAAGCTTGAGATTTTCGTCTTCGATTTTTCGTTTCGTCATGACGTTATTTATACACGTCGTTTCTCACAACGTTGCAACGTTTAGAAAGTTGTTGATTTTGTTTCTGTATTTTCCGTTGTTGGGTTTCCTCGTCATGTCAATCGTAGCGAATCCGAAATCGTCACCGTTCCAGCAAGTAGAGCAGCAGCCTTCCGAAAATTGATTGTAGTTCATGTCTCCGCCTACGTAGTCATCGTACGCGTGCTTGAGGTTGGTGTGATCTTGACGAAACAAACATATGAAATTAGCGTTGTCGCGTACTAACTGTTTTGGAATTTTGGAAAACGTTTGAGCTAGGTAGAAGCAGTCCATTCCTTTGTGACGACCTTGCGTGAAAAAGTTGCGAATTTCATTTTGATTTTCCAGGATGGCATCGTCGAACACAACGACTGAATTTTCACGACAATCGTCGAGTGGTTTTATTTCCGAGGCGAACGTTGCAATGTCCAGACCATCGTACAGTTTCATCAGTTGCTGGTATTTGGATTGCTCTAAACTTTTCGAGAACACGTACAGGTGCCTGTTCTTCCAATCTAACCAATTCGGTGCAAGGAGAAAATTGTCCACGAGCAGTGTCGTTTTTCCACACCCCGAAGGTCCTACGATCAGACAGCGGATGCTGTCGGGGAGCAATTCACCGTTTTTTTTCTTCCTTCCACTTTCCGAATTAGGTAAACGTTTCACAACATTCCACGTACTCATAGAATCACTTCGTTTGAATCGATCCAACTTGTTTCCGGAAGTCCCAGCCATTTCACCAAAAGTTTGTTGCCTCTCTTGCGCAAAACTTTTTCGATAAGGTACGTGTCGGGGTATTTAGTTTTAGAGAGTTCCTCCTCGTAGAAGCGCCCCAATAAAATTTCACCGCCACTGTCTTTTATTATATACGTGTGACGGTTCCCGGGTAGAACTCGAACCACCGTAAAAAGTTCAGTGCTCCAGTTTCGTGTGAAACCCCTGTCGAACGTTCGCTTCAATTTACTGACCCTCACCTGTTCTCCAATTTTGTATTTAGCTTTTTTTGTCGTGGGCGTGTACTTTGGACAGTAAACGCTAGAAATTAAACGTTGCTCGTCAGACTTGGTAACGTCAGCTGGCTTCATGCCTATCGTTGCGTGCCGTGTGTGATTATAGTCGTTAACAAGTTCCGGAAGAATAATGACCCACTTGTAGCTTCCCTGAAGCGTGAAGCGTGACCACATGCGCGATTTCAGAGTGCGATTGAATCTTTCCACAATGCTGGCCTTGACGTCACTGAAGGTCGAGTAATGATGAACGTTGTGTTTCCGAATAAACTTTTGGAATACGGCATTGTAAAATTCCTTCCCTTTGTCCGTGTGCAGAAACCGAGGTCGTCTGCCGCCGCTTTCGCGAAAAATTGTCTTGAATGCTTCCGTGACGCACGTTCCTGTTTTCGCCTTCAAAGGTAGAGCCCATGCGAATTTCGAAAATGTGTCTATGACGGTGAGGAGGTACTTGTTGCCATTGTTCAATTTATGCACGTTTTTTAACTTGCCGCTACTCATTTCGACGAGGTCGCTTTCCCAGAGGTCGTCGATTCCCTTGGTTACCACAGCCAAACGTTCGTAGTTGCGGCGTGCAGGTTTATGCAATTCTTGGACGATGGCTTGCCTAGACATTTTTTATTATTTTTAGAGATTACGTTTCAAAAGAAGCACAAGCGTGATGGGATTCAAAGAGGGTGGCACTTCGCTCGTGTTTTGAATGATCAGCTTATCGCCGGCACTCACGTCGAAAACAGTAAGATCTTCGTCTTCGTGTATTTCATATATGTTGCGCGTTTCGTTCCAACGTGCCAGAGGAATGTTTCCTGCTTTCTGGACACCACGATTCGATATCAAAGTCATGGTGGGAACGCTAGCTTTTCTGCCGTGAGACCAGTACGAAAATTCGTTTATCTGAATCGTGCCATCGAGGAGAAACTTGTAGTACGGATGATAAGGATGTAGCATGTACAGTTTGTTACCTTCGACGAAGGTGGAGATTCTCTGTTGATTGGGAACGCTGTTGATTTCGATGGCTTGCAGAGAATGCAGTTTAGCGAATTTAGTATCGATGCTAACGAGGTTGCTGTGAAGCTGACCCAGTGTGTTTTGTACGGGCACCAAATGCTCGACTATGGTATCCGTTACGGTAGAAAATGACGGTTTGATTTTCACTTCCACGTTCAACTGCTTGTAGCTTTCGTTGAGTTCTTGCAACTTGGCACCGAAAGAAGCCAGTGTCGATTCCTGCGTGGATTCCAGCACTCCAACTTGATCTCTGATATTGACCACAATGTTCTGAAGGTTCTCGATTTGATTCAATTTCGAGCTCTTCTCGGTAAGATCGTTCACGATGATTCGCATCTCTGTAAACTGCGTGTGAAGGTCGGCGACGCTCTGCGAAGTGGGCAGCGTCGACACCAGCGAAGCAAGTTCGTCTCGAATCTGTTCCACGTTCGCCGTTTCCGTTTCCAATCGTTTCAGCATACGTGATATGTTCCTTTTCAAAGCGTGTAATTCTTTGGAGGTAGGGAGATTGGCCACTTTACTCTCGAGATCGCTCAACGAACTTTTGATGTCGCTCGAATCGGATAGTGCCGTCACCGCCGTTTTCAATTTTTCCAAATCTTCGCTCGAAGGCACGCTCGTTCGTAACGATTCCAAGTCACCCTGTATGTTGTCCAGTACGTGATGAAAATGAGTAAGATTGGATTCGACGTTCAAATTTTCCAAATATTGGATCTTCTGCTGAACTGTGCTTAACGTGTCCTGAATACTCGTCAACACACTTGCTTCAGCGTGAATATTTTTAATTTCTTCGTTGATCAACTCCAGAGACGCCTGAAGCGTAGCGATGGTGGTTTGAATGTGTTCGAAATCTTGATAAGCCTCCAGTTGAATTTTTATGTTCGCGACGCTTTTACCGATGACCTGCAGTTCGTCCGACGATGGTAGGTTCGTCATTGTATCTTCCAAAGTCTGCAACTTGGATTTGATTTCTTCCAACGTGCCGGTGAATTCTTCTTGTAATTTAGAAACAACGACCTGCAAGCGTTCTATATCAATATCATTCACGACGGTTTGAAGTTCAGAGAAATTCTTTTCTATTGCGGAAGTTCGCTCTTCGATTTCGAGTTTCAATTTTTCCAAATCTTCATTTTTCGATTGAAATTGCTGTAATTTGGCCAAATCATTTTGAAGCGAATCCATGCTCAACTGTATATTTTGAATGTTGTCGTAAGAAGGTACGTCGACATAATTTTTTATCAGTGTTTTCAGTTCGGAATCGATTTTCAGAATGGGATCGAGACATTGCGTTTGGAGCGTAGCGATCTCAGACTCTAAACTTTTGTTTAAGGTCTCCTGCAAAGCAATCAAATCAGTCCTCAACTTCTTAACACGAACGTCCAACATGAGAATCTCTTCTGCATGGTCTACACGCTTGGTGTTGCCGAAAATATCGTTAGGCATTTTTGGTTAACGGTTATTTATAATAGGATAGACGATTCGTAATTCTACGAAGAGAGGAATAAGTTTGTCGTAGTCTCCGAGGAGTTCCACGTAAAGATAATCTCCTGCAGACACATCGTACGACATGTTAGAAAGTATCTTGTCGTGCTTCATTCGAAAAATGTTCTTGCCGGTAGAAATTTTGATTTCGCCTGTGTTCTCCGGATTCACGGTGATTTGAAGTTTCCCGTCGATCGGAATTTCATAGAAATGTAAATTGTTATTAAAAACATAAAACATCTTGCCCACATCGTTATTTATTTCCGTCCATATACTATTAAGATGTACAATTAGTAGACCATTGAGTTTAGATAACACGGAAGGTAAGAGGTTATTGGAATTTGGTGATGCAGTGTCCATGTTGCTTTGTTTGCGAAAACCAAAGAGATTCATTGTCCTTGTTAGTTATTTAACACATTGTGCTTTTTTGCTATTCTTCAAAAACAGACGGAGGAAAAGAATAAAAGAGGGAGCCCTCGGGCGATGAAAAGTTGCAACCTGTTATTATGTTGTTAAGCCCGCTCCAAACCGAGGCTCATTAAATTCAACTCTTATTTTTCATCGCCCGAGGGCTCCCCCTTTCATTCTTTTCCTCCGTCTGTTTTTGAAGAAGAATAGCAAAGACACAGCGGACTTCATGGCTATGAGGTTACGGTTAACACACGTCACATTTATCGCTTTTATTGTAGTGCCCCCACTCTAGCGTGTGGATTTGACAATCGAGAACACGTAACTTGTTGTCCGTTGCATCCAATGCTACTTTGGTTACGCGCGTCGTGTACAAATCATGCAATTTACTTGCAATGCGATGATCGGTGCTGAGTTGCCTTTTACCATGAAAAAGGCATTCTTTGTAGTCTTGCATGCTAAATTTGCTGGCACTTATTTTTCCCACCCCCTTCGCCTTCTTGATCTCTTTTTCTTCTGTAATCTTTACACAGTACATTTTGGCACGAAGCCCCGCAAATTCCCTGCTGTAATTACCAGCCGCTTCATCTTTGAACTTTCCAATCGTCATTTTGTTTTCTGTCGAATGCAAGTGATGGCCTGATGGTAAGTTGCTAAAATCAAACAGATGATTCATCTTAGTCAGATCATGTTCGAGGCTTGGTGTTTGGATTAGAAAAATGAAGCTATCCGTATCAATGTAACATATTTGGATGTTATCTCCATAAAAAGGTTGAAACTGATCGTAGTACGATTGGTACATGTGCAATTTTGATAGTTCAAGGACGGTGGCACCTATGGCAATCGGCTTGTTGAGCATCACTTGCTTCTTGTTCCTCTCAACGAATACTAGATTCTCGTCGAAAATAGTGAAGTTTTTGAAGTAGGGTGACGCGACGATCTTCTCAAATTTCTTTTCGTCCGTGACCAACGTTGCGTCGATGTAATTACGCACGTTCTCCATCGTCTTGCCGTAGATGGCGTTATTGAACAGTTTGTACAGATCCTTGTCTGCAGGCGATGTCGATTGCGCTCTGCGGCGCGTGTTCTCGGCTATGTAGGGTTCGAGCAACTTGCTCTGTCGGAACTTCAATCCTCTATGAACTTTCTTCAACTGCAAGCCGTGACTTATGTAAAATTGGAGGAGTCGGTAGTGCAGAACATAATTCCGCTTGTTCTCCATGCTTAGTATGAGTTTTGGCTCCGATCCTCCAGGTGGCTTCTCCTTGGTGGGGGCCAGGGCCAATCCGTGATGTTTCTCGTGAAGCGTTTCGGGATAATCGAGATCCACTTCCAAGAAACAACCCCATTCATTATCTTCCCTCCAGTTGAGAAAATCTTCGCAGGAGAGTTCCTCTTCGGTCATCCACGCGTAGTCGCTGATGGGAAGACACTGGGACATGGAGTGGCCGTACAGGTTGTTGACATCCCAGTAGACGATGTAGGTGTTAGGCTTCGATGCATCGTAACCAGGCGTATGAGGATTGTTTGCCTGAGCATGGCGTCGGGGACATTGGACGATGCCACCGCGTATCGCACTCTCCATGAAAGCATACTGTTCCTTCTCTGCAATAAGTCCCAGTTCCACGTTGGTGTATTTCATCATCGATTCCCAAGTCAATCCCGGCGTGGTGAAGAAATACGCAGGATCCAACTTGTATATCGCGATGCATCTCTTACGAAACGATTCGAAAATGTCCATGAGGAGAGTCACGTCCAATTTGAGATAGAGATCGTGATAATCGCGAAAAGTTTGGCAATTGAATGCCGTCCATACACTACGAGCGTGTTCGTAGTCCTCTTCGGAACAGACGTCCTCTGTGAGACAAGAATAAAATACCTCCCGGGGTGGAAGTTCCGTCTCGTCAAATTTCTCGAAATCGTTGACGTACTCGTAGGGGTAGACGCCCTTGCGGCGCAACAGATTCAAATTCTCATCTCTCCCCGAAAAACATTTTTGTTTGGTGGCCACAAGATCTTCGTCGCCAAGTTGAGCTGCAAGGCTTGCGAGGCTGGAGGACAGGAAATTGTACGAGTCCAGGATTCGCACTTCCACGCTTCCTCCTTCTTTGAGAGGGATCCACACTCTCACTGTAATATACTTCTCGCTCGTTCTCGGAATGATGCTGATTCGAGAAGTTATGTTGTGGAGCTCTTTGACGAAGAGATGTGTGTCGTACTTCTCCGTGTAGTGCAGAAACACGGCAACAAAATGCGACTCCTTAATTTTAAGATTGCACGAATTACAGATGGTGCTTAGAAATAATCCATTCTGGTGGTTATGGTGGACGACCTTGTAATTTTCGGGGGTGAAAGCCTGGTTACACTCCTCGCATCTTGTCGCCGCGTCATGTCTCTGTTGTTGTTCTGTTGTGAGAGCAGGTGGAGAAACGTAAGAGCCTTTCAGGCCGGGTGCAAGTTCTCTCGCGCATTCCGCTATCTTCTCAACAAAATGTTTTGCCGCATCGGGTCCGCAATACAAGATGACATCATTCAATTTTTCTCCGTAGATGGAGAAACTGCAAGGCTCGTGGTGAAAAATTTGGGTCGTGCTTGAGGTAGAGGGATCAGGGTTACAAGACGTCATGGGAACTTGGAAGCTTTCAAAGTCAGCATAAAGGACAACGGGATGGTGGAGAAGAGCCTGGTGTTTCTGAAATTTCATCTTGGTTCCGGGTTCCGGCATGACATCTTCGGGTTCTGCATTCACAGAGCCAAAACACTTGTGCTGTTCTCCCATCTTCTTACCCCCGCGAAAAATTCTCAAACACCGATCGCAAATTTCGATCTTATCGTGATTCTTGCTGATCTGTCTTCCTACTAATCCTGAGAAATTCCGTATCAAACTGTAACGGCCATCTACAAGCAAGAGTCGAATTACATTATTCTGGCTTCTAGCAGGTCTTAAGACACGAATATTGCCGGAATCGTCAACCCCAAAAACAGAAATATCGATATATTCTTTTTTTTCCTCTCTATAGTTTTTTAAAAATTGATTGATCTTATTCAGGGGCACAGGATAGGAAATTCCTCTCATCATATTCTCGTATCTTCCCTCGTATCCTCTGTAATTGGACAGGCGTTCGGGGTGAACATTATTAGCTGGGTGTAATGCGGCGATGACAGACCATAGGAAACTCTTCTGATCATTACTTTGTATGTTCAACACTGCATTTTGCTTTTTTTTTTGTTTTTTGTTTTTTTTGAGCGCTGCGTAATGGTTTGAAATTGCAGACTCGAAGTTCTAACATGTGGCTGCGACCGCAAAGACTCCATCCACTTCCTCTACCTTCAAACTCTTCTTGTTTTTGTGTCAGGTGATCAAATAGCCGTGTCACTATCTCGTCAAGATCCTCGTTATTGTCATCGTGTAAGGCTTCACACCCTACGTAAAAGCTAAAAGTACTTGACTCGGACGAGACAACTTTCTCATACAGCAGGGTCAAGACGAGATGAATTTTAATTGCAACATTGACGAGGCAATCACGTAATTTATCGACTACCAGGGATTTCACATTGTTGAGGAAGATGCTCGAGTCACACTTTTCATCGCTTCCAGATTTATATGTTATGATGCGTGCACTTTTATTCAAAGCACCGCCTTCATGCTCATCAATGCGAGGTTTCTTTGCCGGGGGGGCGTCATCATGTTTCGGTAGACGACATTTTTTCAAATGCCTAGCAATATTAGGTTTAGAAATCAACTTTCCACAGTTGCGACATGGCACTTTCCCGCAAAAACCGGAGGGACCTGGTTGCGGTTCCATTTTTTCTCTCTGTTATTTATATATATACAGAGACATTT
This sequence comes from Lepisma saccharinum, assembly GCF_977018435.1. NCBI lineage: Eukaryota > Metazoa > Arthropoda > Insecta > Zygentoma > Lepismatidae > Lepisma > Lepisma saccharinum. The sequence continues at coordinate 21,443,242 of NC_139248.1, forward strand.
TTTGGGGGGGGGTTGTGGTAGTGGTAGTGGAAAGCGCACTGAAACAGAAGAAAAAAAAAATTGAAAAAATGCTCGACATTTTTTCCTTCCACATATATATTAGAGGCGAACAGTATGTATGTATGTATGTGTGTGTGCACTGTTGTAGGAGGTTAAAAATATGGGACATGTAAGTGTGTGTCAATTTTTTATGGCTCCTCTGAATATGTGTGTGTCAGACGCAAAACAAAAATATTAATATATCATGAAAATAAAAACTTACCTTTCAAGAGAGGTGGAGAGAGACTTCAAAATAAAAACTTGTAGCTCACTAAAACTTCCACGATGATATATATGTATACTGCCAGACAAACAATTAAGAATACTGAACTGTCACGATTGACGTTCACCCTTCAAGAGAGATAGAAAAACTTCAAAATAAAAACTTGTAGCTCACTAAAAACTTCCACGATGATATATATGTATACTGCCAGATAAACAAATTAAAAAATACTGAACTGCCACGATTGACGTTCACTATGATAATGATGTACAAAAGAAGAAACTAGTACGTTATATAGGAACTCCTCTTTTTTTTCTCCTTCTCTCCTCCCTACTCCACGCGACTCTCTTTGGTGAAAACACAATGAGGGCTATGGTCAATATCCTAGCAAATAAAACCCTTGTTAACTAATTCATTCATGCCATATTTTTTTCAACAAAAGATTTTTGTGATGTGCACAATATCCTGTAGGGGACAAATAACAATAAACGGGACGTTGATAGTTCCACCCATGCATGTATTGTCGATTATTTCCCCTCGGCCTCTATTCCACGCCCCGTCAGGGTGTGGTGTGTGAAACAAACGATTCCCAGCACAAAACTCAAAAAGCGGAAGATGCTGCTGTGTTTGCCTCCGCCGCATCCGCTTCTGATTCTATTGTTATCGGGGATGTAATAGATTCTTTATTCAGAACCGTGGGAAAGCTGAAAAAAAAAAAATAGAATCTCTTCGGGCGAAAGAGGATGTAAGGTGAATGGGTTCGGGGAGGGGTTGCTGTGGATAGTTTGGTCGGTGATGAAAATGTTACATTGAGCGATGAAACACAATTTCTCCACAGGGACAGGAAAAATTCTACCGAGCGTCGCTATCCACGCGAACATTAGAAATTGCCTGAATAGTTTGGGGGCTTGGCATAGGATTATCGATTTTCGTTTTAGAGAATAATCTATGTAAGATTCTAGCATCGAGAATAAACAACATTGATTAAATTTTTGACAACATTCGCAGTACAAATCTAAACTCGTGATGATTTCGCCGTTACCACGCACCCCTGGCGAGGTTATAGGGGCCAGGCATCCTAAAAACAACAATTATTATTTTGTTTGTTTGTTTGTGTTACAATACATATGCGCGCGCGTGCGTGCGTGCGTGTGTATATGCCACATTCTTCCCCCGAGAGAGAGGTTTACGAAGGTCACGATATATATAAACATTTGGGTCCCGGACTTGGAAAATTACGATAAGGTGCACTCATCTTTCAAAAAATAAGAAGATGAGAAGATGAGAAGATGAGAAGATGAGAGGATGAGAGCGCGCGCGTGTGTATATGCCACATCGTTCCCCCAAGAGAGAGGTTTACGAAGATCACGATATATAAACATTTGGTCCCGTTGATTCTAGCACTCCAACTTCATCTCTAATGTTGACGACAATATTCTAAAGGTAGAGAGAATGAGAGAATGAGAGAATGAGAGAATAAGAGAATAAGAGGATGAGAAGAGAGGTTTACGAAGATCACGATATATAAACATTTGGTCCCAAACTTGGAAAATTACGATAAAGTGCACTCATCCTTCAAAAAATAAGAGAATGAGAGAATGAGAGAATGAGAAAAGAGGTTTAATTAGGTCATGATATATAAACATTTGGTCCCAGACTTGGAAAATTACGATAAGATGCACTCATCTTTCAAAAAATAAGAAAATAAGAAAATAAAAAAATAAAAGGATAAGAGAAAGATGGGAGGATGAGAGGAGGATGAGAGGAAGATGAGAGAATAAAAAGAGAATGAGAAAAATGAGAAGGATGAGGGGATGAGAGCTCATCTTTCACTCATCACTGCCTTTTTGCGCCCGTGAAATATCGTCAGCGCACTAAATAAGGCGCGAAACAGGAAGAGAAAGTGAGTTTTTCAACTTTTTGTGGTCGTTTGGTCAAGAAATCAAAGTTGTCGTCAGATGCACAAATTTATACTACTCAGACACACATTTTTCATGTTACATTTCATTTGCATGAGGAATATAATACCAGCTGCTTAAAAACTGCTATACGAAGACGTATTTTTTATTTTTAAAAAAGGGAGGGAGTGAGCCATTTATTCATTTATTTCAGTGATCAGAGCACCCCCAATAATTTTGACAAGTCGGCGCCTATGGCTGCATAGCTGTGCACAGGTCCGTACACAGGATTTTTTTTGGGGGGGGCAGGTATGGTGACTTCAAGGTCTGGACTGTCTCACTACGGTACCTGGTTCTAGACTATGTAGGAAAAGAAGACTAGGCCATGTTTAAGTGGTTAGACACGCCCATTTCGCTCGTTCTCGGAGCCCTCAACGCCAATCAGGTTGCAAACTCCTAAGAAATGAGGTTGCCAACTCCAGAATCGCGATCTTCTTCCTATTGAAATGAGTAATTTTATTCACAATTTCTAATCGATTTTTCTACTGTATTATACTCTCTAGGCTTCAGGCTTCGTAGATAGCGTAGCTAGCCTAGAATATATGCCCCTGCAGGTCAAAAATTTGAAAAAAAGATATGATCTACAATGTTGTTGGACGTAGATGTGACCACCTAAGTTATGGTAGTGTTGTAATTGTATAGTTCCAATATTATTGCTTCAATGCAATAATGGGATTCTGTTGGTAATGAAACAAGCACACACAGTATTACCTAAATATCAAATATCCAGGTCTCTGAATGGACCGGAGTGGACCGGAACAACGTTTCGGTTCGTTAATTTTTTTTAGATAGTTCACTGCATTTTCCTTCATCTTTTTTGTACCTTATTGTTCTCGTTTTTACTTTATTATTTGTTAATATTATTGTCTTGTGTTGTGGATTCGCTTTTTCTGACAATTTCCTGCACAGTGGCGTAGCAGTCGTCCCCGCAATCACCGCAATGGTGGGGGCTGTAGGGGCCCGCTATGTTCTCTCTCTGTCATCCTGAAATTTTATATAATCCCAGAAATTCAGCAGTTACTGTCGCTTATTTTAAAAAATGGATTTACGAAACAGAAAGTTGGTTCCCAGTAACATATCATATGACGACGTCTGCGATAATAAGCAGAGGGGCCCGGGCAACTTGACATTATGGGTCTCCTCCTCCTCCAAGTGTACCTGCAGGGAGCAATTACCTCCCAGAACTTCAAATTTGATGCAAATAAAAATACTTTTCAGAAAATTTTCTTGTTCGGTTCGCTCGAAATGCCTACTTTTCTTAGTCTTATCAAGTTCAGAACCGTAGCTAGGGGACGGCCGGAGACGGCCTTTGGTGCCGAATGATCTAAATGAAAAAAAGATGTAAAATTTATTGATTGATTTGTGTTTTTTAAGCCTACTTTATTTTTCTGTCTTTCAAAAATAGTTTGTTTTCCGTTATTAATGTGACATTGAACGTGTTAAAAAAAATAATTAAAATCGTTTGTTCGAATACAAATGCTTTAGCACCAACTTCTACCCCCTTTTGCGTAATTTACGAAGATAATAACGTATTTGATACTATCATTACTAATAGTACTAATAATGTTGGTCCTGGGTTCGAATCTCGGCCGGGGCATGGATCCATTCATCATTTTCATCATGCCATCACTCATTCCCATCTTCATTAGCCAAAAGTGGCACAAGAAGCGAAGTAAAATAAAGCAAACCAATAATAATAATAATAATAATGTTATAATAACATTACTAGTATTAACATTATTTTTATTAACATTATTATTATTATTGGTACGTTTATCCTGGTACTTGCCCCCCCCCAGACAAAAAATCGTGGTTGCGCCTCTGCCTACATGGTTTTCGTAATAGTTGTGTAGTGTGTGTAGTACAGTTGTGAATCGAGTAGAAAGATTCAGTTTCTCAACCGGTCGATGCCTTATTGTTACACAATACCTAAACAAGCAAACTTGATAATTTATGATATTTTTTATTACCAGTAATATTACGTGATATTTAAAATGTAACTTTCAAGCAAATATTTTCAAGGGGGCCCCCAAGCCTCAGTATGAGATTGAAATTAGATCTGAGATAAATTTCCCACATTGTCCACACCTATTACGTTTTACTTCAAAGGGGCCCAAAAAGTCAGGATGTTGAGCCCAGGGGCAATTTAACCTTTTCCCTTAGGTCTAGTAGCCCCAATTCCGCCACGCAGGGTATACAAAGTATACAGTGCTCCAGGTGCTCCAATCCCTCCAATAGGCATTTCATTGAGTGACAAATTTTCAGTTATAACTCCATTAAGCCTTGTTTCCATGATTATGAAAAACTAAATATGCTGACCAAGGCAGTAATTTATTTTATTAAAAAACATAAACTAACGTAACGTTTCAACCTTCTAGCAAGGTCTTCTTCAGACTCTGTATCAAGTACAAAAGTCTTGAGTGAATTTTCAGTGAATAAAGTCCAGTCGCTGCTTAATTTTCTATCTCTCAAGACTTGAGTCCGCCTCTATTTCTTAGCAGCAGATTGCAATTGACCCGAAGGTGTTAGGTCACCATTGACAATGTAGAGGTCCAGTCCAACCCCCGTAACTGAAATGATAAGTTTGCTTGAGTATATATATAACTCAGTATTAGTATTAGAAGCGTAATGTGAAGGCTCTTACGTTGAATCTTGGCCTGGCATAGCCAGAGGATTTTTTGGGCTGAAGGTCCTCCTCTAAGTCCAAAAAAGGAGTGTTTACTATCCTTTAAACAATTTACCCAAACAGTATTTTTTAAATATATGTGTATTATATGTAACCTCCATTAAATAAAAAACGCTTCGAACAAAACATACAAAGGATCATGAACAAAATGGTTGGCTGTGTGAAGCCTCCATCCTCCTTAAAAAAGAATTCTGGCTGTGACACCACGTTGAAGTAAGAGAAAATATTTCTAATTTCTTCATCCAGTTAATTATCAGAGATTCAGACCACCCTGATTTAGTTTCGACAAACTACTAAACTGATATATAGCCTAAGTCGATGTCGAAAAATGGGAAGGAAGGGTTAATTCATATTACAACTTGGGGGAGGGTGCTAACTATTGTGTGTCTGTCCCACTCTGGCATCATCTCGATGTTTATTTCTTTCCACTGAGGGGGGGGCAATCATAGGCGTTGCTACGGGGTGTGCCGGGTGTGCCTAGGCACACCCTAATGGGCTACTTTATCAAAGAGAATTAAAGACAGATATTTCAATAAGAGAAAAAATAAGCGGCAGTTTGTAAGAAGATGAAAATGTCATTACTTGGTACAAACGTGTGCATTTTCGCTGATGAAACGGGTGTCTATAGATTTTCGATTCTTTTTATGTCATTGGAGAAAGATGATATTTACTGCATTCTACTCTGTACTACAGCGCTTTTCTTCTATACCTGTCACAAGCTGTACGTGTGAGAGAGCTTTCTCCAAGCTTACCCAAGTTAAAACTAAATTAAGAGCAACTCAAAAGCAGGATAAATTGGAAGCCCTGCTCTTGCTATTTGTGGAACAGGAAAAAGCTTAGTCTATTGATGTAAATGAAGTTATTGATGAGTTTAAGAACATTGCACCTTTTGACAAACGTCTCTTGTTATAGATGACGTGTATTTTGATGTATTTGTTTGTAACATTTATGAACATTTTTTGTGTGTGTAATTTCTATGCAATTTTATTTTTTCTACTACATATATTCAGAATTTTTCAACACTGTCATTTAGTGAATTCATATTCCTTTACAAACATCAGTGCAGTTAAAGAGCCAAGTGATGTGTTGCAAAATATGCTATTATAAAGGTACAAGACCTCATTTTTTTTCTTTGTGCACACCCAAATATAAAGTTCTAGCTACGCCTATGGGGGCAATATTTTACTTCCGGGGTGGCAGACAACTGCGCTACGCCACTGCTGCACAAGGTCTTTACACAAATTTGAGTTATCTTTTTACTGTCATTCTTCGTTCTTTCACACGTTTGCCTTTTACATCTTCTCTGATGAAATGAAATGGTTCTTGCGGATGATTTTTGTATTTCCGATACTAAGCTGAGCAGACGTCTTGTTGACATTCAGAACAACAATGCAAAATAACAATATGGAAATATCACTAGAACAAATTGTTTTTTAAGTATCCACTATTTCCGCCTGTTCAAATTTTAAAAGTGTAAGAAAATTCCATAAGACTCGTGTCCAATGTACTTATATTACGCGTATTTTACGTCTATGTAAATACATCAATTCTTTATTTACCTGTAAGGACGGACGTATTGGTAAAAATTACCCACACAATTTAAAAATATTTTTTTTTAACATTTGCAAGAAGTGCCTGTGGCTACCCTTCTCCGTACCTTACCAGTGAACCCTTCTCAATGTCGGGACCCCAAATCAGTTGTTAGGTTTCGTTAGTTCCGCTCTCAAAGCCGTAGAAATACTGCCGGAGTAAACGTCACCCACACACGCGCTCATACGTTTGTTTGGTATTTCAACATGTTTTTTTTTCTTCTTCTAGTTTTTATATATTGTGTGATACAATAAAAAAATGCTCAAAATTAATAAAATTATATTAATCAATAAAGGTTTTGTTAATAAAACGCTTTAAAACAATTGTAATTCCGATTCCAGACAAATATGCATCTGGGTCTTTAGTCACACACAGGAGATGTACTCGTAGAATGTTTCAGCGAAAAATGCAGACTCGACCAGGACCTCTGGCATACCGTGTCATTGCTCGACCACTGAGCTACCGAGCCGGCTTGGTGTCGCCTGATTTTTCGCTATCGCTGTTTTACCTGCGTGGTCCTGGTCGAGCCAGCATTTTTCGCTGAAAAATTCTACGATGCATCTGGGTATTTTAACCCAGCGCGCGTCCTTCCGTCTTCCCTTTCTCTCTTCATTATCGCGAAATACAATAAAATCTTCAAACTTAATAAAATTAATTTAATAAGATAAGGTATTATTATTTACATGCTTCAACACCACTGTCGGCGATTGAGTTCCAAAACCGGTGGGGGGCAAGGTGCCAAAACTGGGGGGCAAAGACCGTATATGTCCCTTTGTAGATAAGGTTTAGGATAGTGCGGGAGCAAAAGTGACGGAAAGTGGGGGTCAAGCCCCCCCCCCCCTAATCAACGCCACTGTTCAAAACAATTATCATTCGGACATAAGAAGTAATTTTGCTTCTGTTGGATTGATTACATCATGCCATTTCACTCGTCGTTAATCTCGTACGAAAGTAGAGCGTTCCAATTCGTGAAATGTCCATTTTGAGCCCTGCATATATCAGAAACAGAACATCTCCAATTGTTGTACGAAGACAAACACAGATATATTCATATGTTGACCACCTGTTTGTAATCCACTTATGAGAAGAATGTTGATTGAAAATCTGCAGAAATTGTCTGTCTCAGGGACCCCTCTTAGCGTGCAAGAATGCAACGTTCTACATGTAGACGAGGTTTACACTTTAATGTCTTCCGAAATGGCACGCTACGACGCTGGGTTCGAATCCAGGCCTGTGAGTTTCGCTTTACAAATTTCATCACTCATCCTCATCGTGGCGATTAGCCAAAATCGGGAGAAAGACGACGCTAAATAACAAATCAAATAGGCAATTCCGAAATGGTCACCCCTTGCCACCCACCTGATATTTCGTAACTTCACTGTGGACTAAAATTAAATTTCTTCATATGCAGGCAGACGTGATTGGACTACCGAGAAACGATTCCTAAGTGCAATTAAGAATAATACGAGAATACATTTAGAAGCAGCATAGAGGATAGGCTTGGAAGATAGTATAGAGCTAACTAAATAACTATTTGCAGACCGAAGCCCAAGTGTTATGAAATAATCAGAACTTAAGTATTGATAACTGATTTGAATTACTTTCCAAATTAAACTACTTAGAAGAATAGTTGGATCTAGATTTTTCTTGGAAATGCACAGAATGTGCTGAAAGCATATGATATGATGTAACACTGGAAATTTAGCTTGGAGATTTTCGACAATCTCTCTCTCTCTCTCTCTCTCTCTCTCTCTCTCTCTCTCTCTCTCTCCCTCTCTCCCTCCCCCCCTCTCTCTCTCTCTCTCTCTCTCTCTCTCTCACACACACACATACGCGCGCGCACACACATAAATTACAGTAATATACAAAGGCACTTTTCATTTCCAACTTATGAAAATTATTCTAGATTTTTTTGCTCAAGATTGTGTCTGACTTTAAATTCCCAAGTTTTAATTTATTTTTTTCTTTCCAGGTCATTCTCGCTACAACTGCACTTGAAGGTAAGTTTATAATAATTTTCTTTGTACAATTACGATTCTATTTCTTTTGTGGGGGTTGGAGCAACTGATTTCTAACTATATTATTTGACACATTATCTGTACTAACGACAGATTGTAATCAAGACCATCTTGGAAGTTCAGGCCGCAGTACTCAGTCATGACGTCATCATCTGGAGGCGATTTCAGATAGAGAAGAGTAGTCTGATAACCAAGTGTGTGTTCCATTCGTTAATGTAATAAATGTTTTCAGTGAATTCTTAATTTCATCTATTCGTAAATTACGAATAACATTGCGAGTCTTGGGAATGCATTGATAAAGCTCTTGGTGGAAGAGTTAAGCTCTAACAATTCCTAATCTATAATTCCGCTTAGTGTGCTTAGGTTAGGGGGAAGGGCAGGTTTAGAGCTCTGAGAAATTAGTTTTAGTGGCTGTTAGCAGCTTGATGTGCACACAGGCGCCGCCACATAATGGCAAGGGAGGGGGCATGTAAACCTTCCTGGCTTTTACCTGAATGTTCGTTTTTGATTCTGCAAGCCACGGAAAATGCCAACAGCAAATTTCCAGAGATGTATGAGTTCAACAAATTTGTGAGTTCATTGATGTGAAAATTGCTCATCGGAAAGTGTAGATGAGTTCTTTCGTCGGCAAATATTTGTGCCATAGCTCGATTCACTTCTTGCTGCCTTGGATCTACGATTTTCACCCGAGAACCAACATTTTCGGGAACTATTAATTTTCATCCCAAAATACCTCAGACTATTGTCATTCATTGAGTGCAGCAAGTTGGTAACATAATTGACAACTGTGTATTCCTACATACCCGATATGAGCTTTCCCGATGGCGAGGTGGTATCGTCGTCGCCTTGTAATCAAGAGGTTCCGGGTTCGATACCCGGTGGACGCACATAGTGGTTCGGATCCCACTTTATACTGTAGGTCCAGTCCAGTTTAGCCTTACTGTGCATAAAGTGTACTAAAACACCAAATCAATCAATCAATCAACTATATACTCGATAAGCTGAAGGCTGAGGAAACAAGCTTTTTTTAAGTGGATCAATGCAAACAAAGATTCCCTCATATTGTCAACATTCAAAAACTTGATCTATACCGCTTCAATGTATCCTTCTGTAGGTACTGCCGCAAAGATTGCAGTGACTATACCGGCTGCAACGTGTTCTATTGAGAGGAATTTCAGCACAATGCGACACGTGAAGACATGGTTAAGATCAAGCATGTCGCATGATCAACTTTCAGGATTGTGTATGTTAAGCGTTCACCGATTCAATGTGTGCGAAGTAATCCAAACTTTCATTCTACAGTGAATGACTTATAGAGTCACTCGGGGGAATATGCCCCCTCGTATCTCGCGCAACGTTAATGTTATGGCAACTCTGCGACTCTTGTTTGAAAGCGCCCTCCGTGGTGAGACGAGGCAGCAGGTTTGGTGCTTGTGAGAAGAATCTGAAGCATTCAGGGTTAAGTTCATGATGTAAGAAGACAATTTTTGAGCTAATATTTTTTTGGACGTTGCTGTATTAACAGTGTGCAATAGTATTCCCAAGAGAGAAAGAAACTGAATTATATTTGATGTAAAGATCAAGAGTCAGGGGAACATATCTGCAGAGTGAAACTGCCGCATGATGCTCAGAGTTGCCAACCCAGTGATTCAATTTTTCTGCTTGTAGCTGTGGGGTGATATGCCCATAGAAATTAAGTACAATATGGCCATGGGCATTACTATGATAAGAAAGGACCACAATGTGAATGGATCCAGTGTATTCGTTGTAGTATGTGGATGCATGAAATATGAACCAAATTCAGGTCCATGTGTCCAAAGTGCAACTCAATTTCTCACAAATCTAAACAGTAAAAGAGGCTACGGTAAATTCAAAATAAACGTTGTTAGAAACGCTATGCTTGTCTGTACAAATGATGTTTTGTTTACGAAACAAACGTTAATAATCTTCCAGTTAATGCTATGTATTATTTTCCTTTAAATATGTCATGTCAAGTATTACAACAATTGTTTCTTGTATTGGGCATTTTACCCCTAATGGGTGGGCATTTTACCCTAAACACAGGGTGATTTGCCCAAATTGACGTTCATCTGTTTATTTTTCTATTGTTCTCTTGCTTTGAAACTTACAGTAATAAAACTTATAAGTAAATAACAATAACAAAACATGTAGCTTTCATTTGACATCCTTTTCATTGCGACACTCCTTCATTTAGCGAAGCTATAAACCGCCAAAAAAAGTTGGGCGGATTTCTCCGAGTGGCTCTATGGCAGGGAGCCGAGGCGAAGCGTTTCCAATATCTGCGTTGTGTCGCCTTCTACGAGTAAAGCAAGTGATGGGTTCATATTTTTATGATGTGTTCATAGTGTTTCATAAATGAAACGTACCTGCCTTTCCCTGAGTTTGCTCACCTTCTGGCCAAATTCCTGTTGGCGCCCATGGATCTGCTCCGTAACAGACCCAAAATTTAGCCCTGTACACCCAGTTTTTGCACCACTCGCTACTGTTGTCTGAGATATGCGTGAAACGTTCATAGCAAAGAGGAAATGTCCGTTTCTTTTAGAGCTCTTGCACATAACAAAGGAATACAATTGTTACAAGATTATCTAGAATGACTTTCCACTAGACTTAACCATTACATAACATTAAATGGCCATTTGTTAAATGCTTGTTACTCCGATTTATTTATGTACAATTTTTCTATCTCTTTCGAACTTCAGATCATGGGATTATCTCGCACCGTGCAGATTTCGACAAACAGGTCGAGGATTACATCGTTAAACTTGAAAGACAAAAAGGTGTGAGGATTCTGAAATACGACGCTTATGGGGAATTGCCAGAGATAAAAAACGTGCCCAAATATCAGCAGTAAGTATCAGTTTTTCTTTCTGTGTATTTTTGCGAATCTCAGCGACTCGTTTTTACTGAAGTAGAATCCAAGCTATGCTATCTATTTTAGAAGTTCGACAATGAGCACACAAGCAAGTATCAGAAATGTATTAAATGTCTTATGAGTTTAAAGTGCATTAACATGTACAAGTTATCCTTTTCCACAGATTCTGTTGTTGTTTGATTTTCTCCATTGATATTTATTGGAAAATATTTATAACGAATAACTAACTAACTATATAGCCAGCTTAATCCCGAAGGTTTATGGCTGCAGCAGCACAGGCCTTCCATCTGTCCCTATCCTGAGCAAGATCCATCCCTACCGATTTCCTTTAGGTCCATCTCAACATTATCTCTCTATCTTCGCCCTGGCCTTCCTACTGGTCTCATACCATCAGGTTTCCCAACAAGAATCCTGTAAACTCTTCTTTCCTCTCCCATTCGTGCCACATGGCCTGCGCATCTAAGTCTTCTTGATTTAATTATTCAAATAATATCTGGACATGAATACAAATTATGTAGTTCTAAATTCTGTAACGTTCTCCACTTACTTGTCTCCTCATCCCTTTTAGGTCCAAATATTTTTCTAAGAATTTTATTTTCAAACACTTTTAATATATGTTCCTCTTTCAATGTAAGGGACCAAGTTTTGCAAAATTACTGTTTTTAGCTTTTAGTTTCTTAGATATTATACGAGAAGATAAAAATTTGTGAAGAGTAAAGTAACACGCATTTCTTGAATTAAGCCTACTTTTTATTTCCTCTTTAATATCATTTTCGTTTCTTAGTATTTATAAGTACTTGAATTTGGAAACTGGTTCAAACGAGTTGTTATCAATAATTAGATTCTGAGTATTACCTAACAACACTTGGTTTCCGTATACAAGTTTTTTTTCCCTTATAAAGGTTTGGTATGACGAATAGTAAGCGAAATAAAACCAATCATTTTCTGAATAATTCAAAATGAATGTAAGGAAAACAAAGTGTTGTAGTACACTGCGTAACGAACTCTGTCGTTCGTTGGATCGGAACCAAGAACCTTAACCATTGATGTGGGTGATGTAGCTTATTCATCATTCATCCTCAATGATGAGAGCACTCGTCATTGTCATGACAAGTCAAATGCTTGGCAGTGCGAAAGGCACAACTAAAACTAATCAGCTTAACAACTAGAAAAGACAATGATCACTCATTGGGTTTTATGAACTTTCGAACCTGAATCATGGCTGGTTTAGGATAATTACCTGTCTATCTGAAGAGTGATGATTGATACAAAGTAACGTCGAATAAAATAAAACTATGTCCTCTCTAGGCTTCCTTGCTCGTTGACCAGGACTCATCTCACTTTCCCTCAATCTAAAACAGAAGTCAGTCCCTTCTCAGTCTGTCCCACCTCTATCACCCAGACCATGGATCCCTTTCTCCATGCCGAATCGTGATTTTTACTACCTCTATTGCAAACAGCTGACTCCATAACCCTGATGGAACTTCCTATATCCTGAATACATCAGGAAGTTTGCATAGCACAACACTGTGCATTATTCGCATACCACAGAGGTTGAGACAACTGGAGTAAACAAGTGAATGCCCTGGTCAACATGAAGCATCCGTAGAGAATTTAAATAAAAATATAATCTCATAGATTAATACGACTGTTAGTACTTACCGTAAGATTTACAATATTTTACAGTTAACGGTCTGCTTGTTAATTTACAAAAACTGGATGGAACCGTTTTTCTTATTTAACTGTTAATATTTTATCAGGAATAGAGATAAATAGTGTATATATTGCAGTTGAATGTGCCATTAATATATTTTCAAAAACAGAATCATTAAAATTACATTATATTAAATTATATTAATTATCACTAATTAATGTAGTGGAAGTTAAAACTCGACAAACGACCATTATCAGGTCAGTAACCAGATTTTTCTTTCTGGGTGTCCATCCCTTATCAGCAACCGTCATCTAAAGGCGAAAAAGTGCGGGGTAGAAGCCCTGAAAATGATTTTCTCACTATATTACAGCTTATTATTCAAGATATTTAATCCTGCTCAGGAAGTAAAATTATTTATCATTAAACACTATTTAAACAAGACATTTGTAGGTTTTTGGAGGGCTTCAGGCCCCTGTGCCTCCTCCTGGCTACGTTTCTGGCCATGGTCGTTTGACAGTAATTGGATGGTAGCGGAAATTGATGGTCTTGGGCTGTCGTTTCTTCAGTTGACCTTATAGAGTGTATTCTTGAGTAATGGTGAAGATTCCAGGCAAGATAGTCCAATTTTTAAATATATGCCCCATTATACAGTATAATGTAGAGAGCGTTGTCTTCTCCTACTTGAAAATATTTGTTTGTTGTAGCACGCAAATTTATGAAAATTTGTCAATGAAAAAATAATTTCTAATTCTAATCTTCATCGTGCGATTAACCTCAACAGGCAGAAAATGCGACGTTAAATGGAAAAAAAATTCCTCACATGTAGCTTAATCTCTTGCAGCCACCAAGTGAAGTGTAGAATGGTTAATCTAAGATGGAAGGATCCGCTCGTGAACGAAGTGAAGCCGGGGTACACGTACACAAAATGGTTCCACAATGGAGGACTTACCAAGATAACGCATGTCTTCGAGAAAACGGTAATACTTTCTTAATGAATTTCTGAGTGACTGACACTTTTGCAGAACACGACACAAGAGTGCCCCACAATTCCACAATTTTTCTTGTTTATCATCAACAACAGCTTTATTGGACTTAGAGTTTTACATTTGACTGTTAATGCCCGCATAAGTATTGACACTTTCGTTATTTCTACACATTAAATTCACATACATTCTTAATTATCATGTTTGCATATACATTCACTCATTCATTAAGTAAATTGGCATAGTAGTAAGGTCGTGGTAATCACGGACTTATGAAATCAAGATGTCCCGGGTTCGATACCAGGTAGAGATGCATAGTGGTTCAGATCCCAAGTAGTATGAAAGTACATATTATAAACTCAACAAATGATGAGCCCCCCTCAAGCAGATTTGGCTACACTTAAAACAAGCTCAACATGCCCATATGAGCTTTTTGCTCAAGTGTAGCACCCTGTCTAATCCAAGATTTTTGTAAAAATGCCCTCGGGAATTTCCCGAAACTACAGTGTACAAATGATGAGCCCCCTCAGATTGATTTTCCCACACTTACAAAAGTTGCATCAGCCAGATTTTTGTCCATAAGCTTGTTAAAAATATGCCCCTCTTGATATTGTTTTGGATACACTTGAAACTAAGCCAAAATCCTCATAAAACACACACCCACACACACACACACATACACACCCTCACATATTTACTTCCGGTTTAAGTTCAATTGGATACCAGGTTCAATTTGTTTATCTAATATTAAAACAATGTAATATGCAGAGATTTTCTAGAATTGCTCTGTGACTCTCTCATTTTTTACATCATAAACATATGATTTTTCCCCTATGGTGTCATCAGGGAGTGTATCGTGGAATTCACAGATAATTTTAATGTTTGTCCTGTCATTAACCACAACTTGTTTCCTTTTTGAAGTGTTGATGACAAACATGGGTCTCTGTGCTTTGAATTCATCTGGTGTGTAATACATGTCAGTATTGCCAGTGGTGACCCTTTTGTATGCGCTAAATGCTTCATATAATTTAAGGAAATCATCCTTGGACATGTCTAAATTATAATTTTCTCTAGGAAATACCTCATTTCTGCCATTTTTAAGATATATGTTCTTGATGTTGCAGCTATCAAATTTACTTGAATTTTTTTCCTGATTGTTGTGTCTTCCAGTCTGAAACAGTACCACCACAAAATCCGGCATGTCATATTGTATACTGGAGAATGAATTTGTAGCATCAAACTCATAATAAGTACCAGCGGCAGGCTTCTGTACACATTGATATGTATAAAATTGTAAAGGAAGCTGTGGATTTTTTATTATATCTGCTTTGTATTTAAGAGCATAACTGGCCTCATATTCAACAACTGGGATTCTTAGCTCCATAGTCTGAATAATGCACTTGCCCTCATCAGGTAGGGTATTAGGCAGAGCTTCCCGTGTAGAGTTTAATGTGCTGTACCTCATCAAAGCATTATTATCATTGGCAGCTCTTCTAAATGTGATTCTTAAACCACCCTTCCACACAATATCTTTGTAATCCGAGAAGAATCCTGGCAACAGGCGCATAGGGAACAGCACTGTGTGGCTCTTAGATATAATTTTATCACCAGCCTCAAATCCACCTATTTTGTAGTAAGAAGTCTCGGTTTTGGATAATTTTAGTGTGGCCAAAGCTGTGGAGGTAATGCCGGGATAATCCACTCTGTTTATAACAACACCATGCTTTCTGATCTCAATTTCAGAGAACAGATGCGGCACAAAATTGTCTACCAATCTTATATTTGAATTTGCCGGATAATCTGTTCCATCGAGCTTTACAACATCAAATTTGATGTATAGATCTGCTCTGTGGGGGTGTATAAAGCCATCCCCTACATCAAGATCAACCTCAATTTCTGTGTTGGGTTGATTTAAATTTGCAAATGTCCTCCTGTTTGGGGGGAATGATTGTAGCTCATAACTCTCAATATTTTCCATTTTTTTGTATGTATTTTTATTTAAATATTAATCTCTATGATTGCAGTTGTTGTGGCTCCAGCAAAATCAACTAATTCTTCTTTTTCATTAGTGACCATCAATTCAATGTTATCTGTTCTATTATGGCACACAGGAAAATATAATGTTGGGGATGTAGTGTAGATAATTGGCTCCATAAATTCAGAATTAGGTTTAAATGTTGCAATGATGCCAGTTTGTTTGTGAGTGCCTATGCCATTTGATTTGGTGATCATACCCTCAGCCACATTACAGTGAATATTCAGAGTCTCTATGGCTAAGAATTTAGGTATATTAATAGCAGTGTGTTTGATGGCTGGTTCAAGTTTTGTGTTGTTCTCAAAGCCTAACAGCTCTCCTATAGTACCCAGATCCACTGTTTCTGTAGCAGATACAATCTCTACTCTGTGAGTGGCAGAATTTTGAGTTAATACTATACCTCTGGGTAATTGAGCATTTAGAGTGGACAGATTATACTGCCCTGGAGTGATGACAATTTTTTGATCCCCTACTGCAATTTTGTTGTTGTGGTGTGTAATATTAGGGATCAAGTACATGCCATAAAATGCTCTGAGAGCTATTGTTTTGGGATACACTATATCATCATGTAATTTGAGTTTCAATATTGAATTTTGGCTGGTGAGATGGAATACCCCCATGATGTTTTAAATACCACAAGGCTTTTTGAAAATTTCTTGGCATCTATTACTGTTTTTGCTATGGCAGCTGATCCCCCAGCCAAGCTCCCAACAGCCCCAAGTGCTGCTAAGATGGCCGGGATAGTAAATATGAAACCCCCCACATGTGATTTTTTTCTAGATTGCTGTAATTTTTTTAATTGGTGGGTACTAAGCAACAATTTCATACCATGGCCCTTTGCAAGACAAGAGCTTTTTTTCTTGCGCTGCTTTTTGGTTAAAAGACTATCAATAGTTTTAAGAGATTTAAGACCTGCATAAGGTATTTGATACATAACACCCTTGGCCTTCATTCTAGGTTTATTATATATATATATTCACAACCCCCACCCCAGTTTTTGTTTGGTGTTCATAGCTATGGTGGTCCCCAATGCTGCTATTCTCTCACTCAAAGAAGCATCTTTGCTTACAAATCTACCAAATGCAGCCTCTTCTAATTTCTTGTCTGCAACATGTCTCTTGTCAAGATCAGAATGTGTGTTGTATGCTATGTCATGGTCTCTACAAGCAGCATCTAGGGGATTAACACCAGGATCACCTCTGTTTAATCTATGGTCCAATTTTGTGCCTGGACCACAATACTGATAGCCTGGAATGTGTAGTTCAAATGGCAGCTTGTTTATAATGTCATTAACCAACCCCCGGCCCTCAGAAATATTCCAAAATTTAGGTGGTAGAGTATTAATAATATTTATAAGATATCCAATCCCCTTAGTGTCATTCACTATAAAATTAGACAATAACCTATCTACAAGTTTCCTGACATCATCAACCCAGACAAATTCTTTAGGCAGGGTGTTGTATTGTTTGATTCCACTGCCAGTCTTGATCTGTGACCATATGGGCTTGATTAAGTTGTTGTATTTTGTTCCACTGCTAGACTTGACTCTTTTTTGTGTGGGATCATTGTTCTGGTATAGAGCATCTGATTTTATTAATATTTCTTTGTAATGCTCATAATCTTGATCTGTATAGCTGCCAGGCCTCTTCCTAGTCATCAGTTCCCACAATCCAGGTGTGCCGGGATATTTAACAAAAGCACCTTTTTCTCCAAGATGAGATTCTGAATATACAATTATATCATCTCCCATAAATGTTACTCTGAAATTGCCAATTCTATGTATGATGCTACCATCGCGCTCTGTGTCAGCATATAAGCCAAAAACCTCATCTTTGTTGTCTTTAGGTGTGCTTAAATATTTTTGAGCAAGAAGACCCAATTCAATAGGATCCTGAGTAGCTTCAATTCTTCGAGGAGCAACAGGACTAGGTGTGTGAATACTAGAAAGTGGGGTGATTGGATAATCTAATATGTTCCTAGCAGCTACAGGTACAAGCTCTGTGATCAAATTTTGATTTTGCTCTGTAACAGTTTTGATATTTTTACCTAATTCACTAATAGCATCAATAATAGGCTGTTCTGTTTGTTTGTGTTGTTCATAAATTCCTCGGTTCTCTGATTTCCATCCCTTAAATCTTTTTACAAGATAATCTCTTAATTTAAGATCATCAATGATTGGCCTTTTCATGGTTATTTATATATGTTTCAATGTCTAGAAAATTGTTGATTTTATTTCTGTATTTGCCACTATTGGGTTTTCTTGTCATATCAATTGTGACAAACCCATAGCTGTCCTGGTTCCAGCACCTACTGCAAAACTTGGAAAAATCATTGTAGCTCAAGTTCCCACCTACATATTCATCATGTATGTGTTTGAGGTTGGTATGATCTTGATGAAACACACATATAAAATTGCTGTTGTCTCGGATCAGCTGCTTCGGAATTTTAGGAGAAGTCTGTGCCAGGTAGAAGCAATCAATGTTTTTGTGTCGGCCCTGTGTAAAGAAATTTCTAACCTTGTTTTGATTATCCAGTATAATGTCATCAAACACAACAACAGAATTATCGAGACATTCATGAAGTGGCTTAACATCTGATTCAAAAGTGGCAATATCCAATCCATCATATAGCTTCATCAGCTGCTGATATTTTAATTGTTCCAAGCTCTTAGAGAAGACATACAAGTGCCTATTTTTCCAGTCTAACCAGTTGGGTGCCAATAAAAAATTATCAATCATTAGTGTAGTTTTACCACAAGCCGATGGCCCAACAATAAGACATCTAATATTTTCAGGCAGCAACTTGCCATTTCTCTTAATCTGCTGTTCAGGTTCTGGCAGCCTTTTTATAACATCCCAGGTGCTCATATTATCACTTTGTCTGCATCGATCCAGCTGTGTTCTGGAAATCCTAGCCATTTGACAAATAACTTGTTGCCTTTTCTGCGGATGATTTTTTCTATGAGATATGTGTCAGGCTGTTTAGTTTTGTTGAGTTCTTCTTCATAGAACCGGCCTTTGAGAATTTCTCCTCGGTGGTCTTTTATTATATATGTGTTAAGGATCCCAGGTTTAATTTGAACCACTGTAAATAATTCAGTGCTCCAGTTTCTTGTAAAGCCTCTTTTGAATAAGTGCTTATATTTGCTGATTCTTACTTGATCACCCACCTTGTATTTGGCCTTTCTTGTTGTTGGCTGGTATCTAGGATAATAAACAGTCCTGATCAATTTTTGCTCATCAGATGAAGTTACTTCAGAGGGTTTCATGTTGATTGTGGAATGAACCGAGTTGTTATATTTATGTAGAAGTTCTGAAAATATTAAGCCATTTATAATTACCTTGAAGTGTAAATTGTTTATACATAAGATTTTTTAGGGTTTTGTTGAATCTCTCTACAATTGAGGCCTTGAGATCACTGTAACTCGAGTAATGTTTTATTGACTGGCTTTTAATAAATTGTTGGAACACAGAATTATAAAATTCTTTGCCATTATCTGTTTGCAAATAGCGCGGTGATCTTCCACTCTGATTGATGATTGTCCTGAAGGCTTCTGTAACACATTTTCCAGTCTTGGATTTGAGTGGCACAGCCCAGGCAAATTTTGAAAATGTGTCTATTACAGTGAGTAGATACTTGTAGCCCTTGTTGATTTTGTCTAAGTTTTTCAGCTGTCCACTTGCCATCTCAATCAAGTCGCTCTGCCATAAATCATCTATGCCTTTTGTGACTACTGGCAGTCTCTTATAATTATGTCTGGCTTGTCTGTGTAATTCATCAACAATAATTTGTCTAGACATAATATGAAAACAAGAATATTGCAACTATGGGGTGTTCAGCAGCTGATACTACAGGATTTTCTAAATATAATTTGTCTCCTATTTGTATATGAAATTCCAGAGAGCCATCATCTTCAGCATAAGATGTTTCTAATGTATTGGGATCTGTAAAATCCTATAACTCTACACTGGTGATTTTTGGTTTGTTGTCAGCATTTGTTATTGATAAGGTGGGGTAGTGGTGTGCCTGTGGTTGAAGCCAATATTTGATCTTGATTGGTCTCAGTGTGCCCCCAACAAAAAACTGGTAATAAAATTGTGCAGGGGACAGCATATATATTTTGCCACCTGGTGTAAATGGTGAATCATATTCTTTGTTGGGGATGCTGTACAATTCAAGAATTACTGTATGTTTTGGATTCTCGATTATGCCTGTTATTTCTTTTTCTGCTGTAAGCAATCTGCTTGTTACAGATTCAAGATGCTCATTAATAGTCCTAACAACATCATCATGGCCTGGCTTGATCTTTATGTCCATAATAAGTTTCTTGTATTGTTGCACAATTTCTTGTAGCTGGGTGGCATAAACAGACAGAGCATTTGCTTGATTGGATTCCATGGTCCCTAGCTGTTGCTTGATATTAGCTACAATTTGTTGAAAATTTTCAATAACTGCCAATTTTGAATTTTGAGCAATAAGATCATGGACCTGTCTTCTGATATCCTCAAACAGGGCATGCAGTTCATTAATATGTTGATTAGTTGGTAGAGTGGCCACTGTCTGAGTAAGTTGTTTGATCTCTGTCTGGATATTCTTGATATCTTCTGATTTCAATATGCGATTCACTGCTCTCTTAATATTTTTAAGTTCCTGTGATGTAGGCAGATTTGTTACAGTATTTTGCAAAGATTCAAGTGCCAATTTCACATTATTTAATTCAGAAGCATCAGCCACATTTTGCATAGCATTTTGGAGCAGGGCTATATCTGCCTGAGTGGGTGTTGATTGTTGTAAAATTTCAAGCTTTGTTTGGATATCATCGATCAGGTGATGAAAATGAGATAGCTCAGATTCAGTGTTGAGGTTTTCAAGCTTTGTGATTTGTTGCTGGACACTGACAAGTGTGTCTACAATACCAGGCAGGCGGGATTCTAGAGATTCTTGTACATTTGTCAAATCACTTTGCACTGCTGCTATTGTACCCTCAAGATGGGTTATGGTACTTTGAATTTTTCCAAAATCTTCATATGTTTCAAGTTGCAGCTTGATGTTTGCAACACTCCGAGTTATTGCACTCAAAGCATCAGAAGATGGCAAGTTGTTCATAAAATTTTCAAGTGTCTCAATTTTTTCTTTAACCTCGGCTATGTCATTGTTCAAGGGGTCCAGATTAGGTATCTGTAATGATTGAATCTGTTCTTTTAGAGTGGAAATCACTAGATCAAAATCTTCTTGTGATTTTATGCTTTTGACAATTGTTTGGAGCTGTGTCTGGACATTATTTATCTGCTCTTCCAATTGTTGTTTCAATTGCTCAGAGTTGGTGGCCTGGGTCTTAAATTTGGCTTGAAGAGCTTCTACAGCCTCTTCTAAACTTTGAAAATTATCTAATGTAACCAAATCAGTATATTTCTGAAGCAATAATTTGAGTTCTGAGTCAATTTTAAGAAGAGGGTCCATGCATTGTGTTTGTAAATTTGTAATTTCTAGTTGAAGACTAGCATTCAGTGTGGTTTGTAAAGCTTGTAAATCACTTCTTAATTTCTTGACTCTGACATCAAGCATCAGAATCTCATCACTGTGATCTTCATGTCTTGTATGGCCAAATATATCATTAGGCATTTTTGTTTTAGTGGTTATTTATTATTGAATATCTGATTCTTAATTCTATAAAAAAAGGTATAAGCTTGTCATATGATCCAGGGACATCAATATATAAGCAGTCACCAGCAGAAACAGTATATACAGTGCCAGAAATCATGTTTGAGTGCTTAATTCTATAAATATTTCTCCCTACTGAAATCTTGACATTACCCTCAGGGGTTGTAATAAATTGCAATTGACCACCTACAGGTAATTGGTAATGATTTAAATTATTGTTAAATATGTACAATGTTTTACCTGTTTCATCATCAACATCTGTAAGTATGCTGTTCAGATGAATAATTAACAAAGCACTTAGTTTAGATATCATATCAGAAGAGGGTTGTGGTGTTGGCAGCTCCATAATAGCCTGTTTTTTGAACCCAAATAAGTTCATAGGCATGTTTATTTATTTCAAATCATGCTCTGTAATTGGGCATTGATTACCATTTTTCAAATCACAATCACCCCATGGTAGAGTATGTATGCCACATGATAAAATGCATCTCTTATCATCATGTGGGTCCAGAGCCACTTTTCTTACAATATTGCTAGTCAACAAGTGATCCACACTCTGAATTCTGGATTCTGATGTTCTGATTGTGCTACATGATTTGAGGCAATTTTTGTAATCTTCAAATTCAAGCTCTTTGTCCACAGTCACTCTACCAATGCCCTTGGCCTTTTTGGCAACAGCGCCACTACATGTTTCAAAGCTGTACATCTTGGCTCTTAACCCAGCAAATGCCACAATAACATCACCAAGTGTCTCATCTTTTAACCTGCCAGGCACCTTTTTGTTGTGGTGTTGAATCTCTGTATGTTCACTGGTATCAAATTATTTAAACAATTCAGGCTGTGTTATATCTTGATAAACATCTTCTGTTTGAATATCAAGAACAAAACTATCTGTGTCCATGTACATCAGTTTTACACGATCCTTATAAAAAGGCTTCAACACATTATAATACAATTTTAACATGTGTAATTTGGCCAATTCCAATATCACAGCCCCTACATAAATAGGCTTATCAAACTTAATCTTTGTTTTTTTCATGTTGAAAAGTGCCATATTCTCATCATAAATTCTTCTGTAATTGAAGTTGGGCTTTGCAATCAATTTTTTGCTCCGGCTGGGGTCAGTAATTATTTTAACATCAATATGTTTTCTGACATTTTCTATTGTTTTGCCATACACAGAATTGACCATCAATTTAAACAAGGTCTTATCAAATTGGCTCATTGCAGATGTTCGAAGCTCTGTGTTTGTATCAATATATGGCTTCAACCATCTTGAGTGCCTGAACCTCAAAACTTTTCCAACTTTGGTCACTTGAACACCATGTTTCATCAGGAACTGGAGGTTTTTGTAATATATGACATAACCCTGTTTTGGCTCTAGAGTCATCATCAATTTCTTCTGTTTAGAGCCAGGTGAACACTTAACTTCGGGAATTGGGGGCAGATCAGAAAATGTGTTGTGTAAATCATCAGGAATTGTCAGATCAACCTCTAACAAGAGGCCATAGTTACTGTCATCAAAATCCTTAAGATCTTCAATATTGAAATCTTCGACCCACTCAAGTCCTGCATATGGCAGTTTTTTCATCATGGCATAACCATAGAGGCTGTTTGCATCTACATACAGTATATAATTTGATGGCAGTGCTGGATCATAATCAGGAATATATTTGTTATTTGCTCTGGCATATCTCTGAGAACATTGCACCATGCCTCCTCTTATACATTGTTCCATAAACAGATACATATCTTGATCCTGGATCAGATCCAATTGCATTTTAGTGTTTAAAAACATTGCAGACCATGCTAGGCCCGGAGCACTGTAAAAATACATTGGATTCAGCTTATAATTTTCCATGGAAGATTTTCTGAATGCCTGCAGTATATCAGCTAAGAGGGTCACATCAAGTTTTAAATAAGCCTTGTGATAATCACCAAATGTCTGGCATTTTAAATTGTTCCACATCAACTGGGAATGGTGATATTCTTCATCAGTGATTCCAGATCCTCTGATTTTGCTGTAAAACTCTTGTTGTGGTGGCAGAGAACACTCATGAAATTTAGAAAAATCTGTAACAAAATCATATGGATATACACCCTTCCGCCTAATTAATTTCAGCTCCTGATTTGGAAACAAAGCACATGTGATTTTGAATTGATCATCAGATAATTGAGTGGCCAGTGTAGTCATGCTAGCAGACAGAATTCTGTATGAATCAAGAAATCTTAAGTGAATTGGAACACCATTAACTTTAATTATTTTGCTAATGGCAATATATTTTTCATTATTTTCAGCTAAAATATTTAAATTCTGCTTGTCAAACCCCTCGTACCTAATCAAATGATGAAAATCATAATTGGATGCACCATGGCAAAATATGGGGACAAATTTTGGTCTCTGGATCTTAATATTACAGCTATTACACAGGGCCATTAAGAATTTACCATCTGTATGAGAATGGTGATGAACCTTGATATTTGTATCTGAAAATTCAGAATCACATACCGGGCATTTTTCTGCATTGTTGAAATCTTCAATCTGTTTCTCTGTTAAAGGCAACATAGGTTTTGATTTTAATAAGACATTAGATGCTATGCAACGGCACTCATTTTCTATTTCATCTGCAAATTCTTTGATGGCATCTGCTCCCATGTATAAGTGTGGTTCACTAGCAACACCATTCTGTATAATTATATAACAAAAACTAGAAGGTTCATGTAACTGGTATGGTGTAATTGAAGATTCCTCAGGATCTGGGCTGCAGAATGCAAGAGGTTTGAGGTTTGATTCAAAATCACAGACTATATATGCTGGGTGTTCCAACAAGGCTTCAAATTTTTTGAATTTGGCATTTTCACTTGGCATTGGCATCACCATATGAACAGGTTTATGATTCCCACAGTATTTCAGATGCTCAAGTAACTTGTTTTTAGCAATTTCTGCATTTTTTTCCCGAACCCCATTTATTATTTTCTTACCATCAAATACAGTTAAACATCTTCTACACAACTTGAATATTGTATTGGATTTGCCTAATTGTTTTCTGACTAAAGCTTCAAGATTATGTATCAGAGTATAATGGCGTGTATCATCCCCTTCAATTAAGAGCAGATCAATCGGAACAGCAGAATCATCATCAAATGTACTGATTCTCAGAGGTGCTATCAAGCAATTGCCACGACCAGTGGAACAAATAAATACATTAATAGATAATTGTTTACCATTAATATCCCTGGCCTTTTTTTCAAATTTATCAATATTCTGAACAGATATTGGATATTCTAAACCCTCCATTGCCTCATCAAAATCATTTTCATGTTGTTTATAAAAAGTTATTCTCTCAGGATTCCTTGAAACTGGAAACAAAGCAGCTAAAATACACCACAAAAAGCATTTCTGGTCTGTATTTTCTATGTTAACCACGGCTCTTTTGTTTTTAATATTGGCAGGTAATGGCAGATATGTAGATCCTTGTAATGGGCTGAATTCAGAAATATTAATATATAACTTGTGTGGAGAACCGCATAGGCTCCATCCAGACTCTTTTGCTGCAAATTCAGAGTGTTTAATATTCAATTGATCTATCAAACTGCTTATTATTTTGTCTGAATTTGTATTTGAATATACAGGTACAGTTTCTGTTATGTGGGGCTGTGTAAATTTTGTTCCATTTGGTTTCTTATATTGTGTAAACAATTTGAGGGACAGCTTATAAGAGCCATTTTGTGCATTTAGAATTGCCTGCACATTTGGATTTATACTGTTCAAAAAATTCTTAATGTCACATCTTGGCTCTGATACAAAACGGTGATCCCTTAATTGGCCATTAAAACTGCTATGGATGGGTGCATAGCGTGGCTGCTTTGCTGCTCTATCATTAACAGGTGCTTCATGCTTCCTTTTCAGACCAGATGTAGATGGTTGTGGGGGCAATGTTGATGACTGTGCAGAACAAGAGCCTACATGTCTATTGAAATATGCCTTGCTAAATATTTTATGGCATTTGGGGCAGATTTTTGTGGGAGTTCTATATTTGCCTGGGTCACAATTTTTTTGGTGCCTAGCGAAATTGGGGCTGGATATATTTTTATTACACTGATTGCAATATTTTTGATTTGGCATTTTTGTTGTTGGTTTATTATATAAGATTTCCTGGGCTTCAATTCAAAATTTTGTACTTAATATATATATATATTTTGTTCAGCTGTGTGCTTTGTATATTTCTTGTGTATATTTAATATGTTAATATTATTAATTTTTATTCTCGGTTTATTATACAACATTTTTTGGGTTTTAAATCAAAACTCTATGCTTATTATGACAGGTTGTAAAGCTAATAGCCTACAAGTGGAAAAAGAGAATAAATATTGATCTACACTGACCTTCCGCAAATGCCTGCACAGACATGCATGTCCTAGAAAGGCAATGACCTAGCACTGTGTTATGTATTGATTTTTGTATATCAAGCTGGGACAGATATAAGCCTGACTCTAAATATGAGTGGATTACAACAAACAAGCTGGATGTAACAAATATCAGATTTTTTTATACAAAATATAAGCCCTTTTGTTCAATATATCAGAAATATATTTAATATGAATAATAAGAAATGTTATATATTAAACCAAACAGGCCTGTAGTATGAAAAGCACTGTAAC
Organism: Lepisma saccharinum; assembly: GCF_977018435.1. Classification (NCBI taxonomy): domain Eukaryota; kingdom Metazoa; phylum Arthropoda; class Insecta; order Zygentoma; family Lepismatidae; genus Lepisma; species Lepisma saccharinum. Next base: position 21,469,644 of record NC_139248.1, read on the forward strand.
AACACATCTGTACTCCTCAGCCACTCTCACAATACTGGCTGATATGTAATGCAAAATCTCTTTATATACCCTAAGCATGGATTAATACATCTGAAACAATAAAGCAATCAGAATATAACACATCATCACATTATGTCATAATTAACCAATCAGAAAACAACACATGCCTAATAATTTATTGCATAATATTGGATAATAATTTATTGCATAGCATGATGCAATAGCTCTTGCCTTATAATTTGTTGCTTAATATTGGATAATAATTTGTTGCACAACATGATGCAATAGAAATAAACCAGAAGTAAACATATGTGTGTATGTGTGTGTGTGTGGGTGTGTGTTTTTGGCTTAATTTCAAGTGTATCCAAAACAATATCAAGAGGGGCATATTTTTAACAAGCTTATGGACAAAAATCTGGCTGATGCAACTTTTGTAAGTGTGGGCAAATCAATCTGAGGGGGCTCATCATTTGTACACTGTAGTTTCGGGAAATTCCCGAGGGCATTTTTACAAAAATCTTGGATTAGACAGGGTGCTACACTTGAGCAAAAAGCTCATATGGGCATGTTGAGCTTGTTTTAAGTGTAGCCAAATCTGCTTGAGGGGGGCTCATCATTTGTTGAGTTTATAATAGGTACTTTCATACTACTATCCCACTTTAATAGTAGTCTTTGGCGCAGTGTCGCACTCCGCGACGAGGCGAGGTAGAGAGCAGACGTGTCTAGCGAGCGCTCCCGAACTTTCGTCAAGTAGAGTAGAATCAACACGCGGAAATTGTTTCTACAGACAGGTGAATATTATATTAACAGCAGAGCGAGCAGCTCAGTATCAGTGACGTTAAGTGTACGTATGTAATTTCTGAGTCATGCCGCTCAAAAGGTTAAATACTTTGCAATTTTCCTTCGCCCGTGTGCAGCAAAGACCGACCACGCTCGCCATCCATGAATGGATGAGAGATGTAGTGAAATTGCGCGTTGCGGACGTATTGAGTATCGAAGTAGACTTTGTAAAACACCAAGTGTTTGTTAAATTAAGCACCGAACAATTTTGCACGGAAATAATAGCACGTAGTAAAGGAACCTTCGTATTCACAGACGATACGGGAGAATATGATATACCAGTACAAAAAGCAGACAAACCTGTCACAATCGTTCGTATTCATCTAGTGCCCATGGAATTATCAGACAGTGCCATAACAACCGAAATGTCCAAATACGGAATAGTACAAGCAGTACGAGATGAAGTTTATTCCACCACCCTCCCCTACCCAGTCAGAACGGGCAGGAAAATAGTACGCATCATCCTACAAAAACCGGTGCCATCTTACATACAGTTAAATGAAGAGCGTTATTGGACTACTTATGAAGGACAACCTAAACTCTGTTTTAGATGCAACGCGCAGGACCACTTACATCATCAGTGCCAGAATAGGGTGGCAAGGCCGACACGCACTGCTGGATACGCTGCAGCGGTGGTAAATACACTCCCCAGTTCTTCACACCCTCCTAGGGATTCAACTGCTCATGTCCAGGATATCCGAACCATTTTACCAGTACCGGCATACCGACAGGCCACACCAGAGGACCACAAGGAACAACACGAGCAGATGGAAGTCACTAAAGACAACGAGACCAAGGTCAGTACTAAGATCTCCAAACCCCCACAGTTAAATCCGCAAGAAAATAATGCAAGTGATGGGAACAAGGAAAGTGTGCACGAAAGTGCAAGTGAAAGTGTAAGTGGGAACGAATCTATAGTTCCATCCACCCTATTCGACTTCCCGAATCAAGACCCCCAAACTCCAACAAGTTCGATGTTCACAGCAGCAGAATTTCCAGCACCTTCCCCCAAAAAACCCCGCTCACGATCCGCCAGGGATGCGAGGAAAAATGCAACAGACCACATGACCTTACGTCCGAAGAAACAAAAAAAGGATGACGTGGTAAGTACAGCAGTAGAAGTACAGCTCAAGCCCAAGAGAGAAAACCCTATTCAACCGAACCCTTTTTTAGGAAAAGAGGAAAAAAGCTTAGAACTAATAGGGGCAGGGACACATAAACCAAGTGATACAGAAATGCCTACAGTTCATATCTCAGGTAGTGAAGAAGAGATATGAGTGAGTATGCCCAGCGTCAAAAGTGGAACAATTGCAGAGCATAAAGTACAAAAAATAATTAATGCATTGCTTAAATAAGACCCTGCCAACCCTAATGTACACATTTACATTAGCAACGATTAACCTTAACAAATTACAAAGTCAGAATAAACTAATGGTGTTAAATGATTTTCTGTCACAGTCGGATATTGATATCGCCTTCCTACAAGAAGTAGGCATTGACAATTTTTCACCCCTGACAAGGTACAAGGTTCATAATAATTTTACTGCCACATATCAAGGCACAGCAATAGCGGTGCATCAAAGAATTGAATTGCATAATGTCACCTTCCACCCATCAGGAAGATTAATAAGTGCGGAATTAGGTCCTTTGTTTTTATGCAATGTATATGCGCCTTCAGGAAGTCATAATAAGCATGAACGAGAACATTTCTTTTCGACAATCTTAAGTCCAGAATTAACATCGCATATATTAAATGCGTTAGTGGCTGGCGATTTCAATTCCGTCCTAGACAGGCAAGATCAACAACCAGTTTATAATTTCTCCCGGGCACTCTATGAATTGACAAAAGGTTTACAGTTAAAAGATGCATGGAGTTGTAAAAATAGAGACCAACCAGGATTTACACATTTTACAACTCGAAGTTCCTCACGCATTGACCGCTTTTATATAGCGAAGGGTTATAAAGAAAATGTACAAAGTGTAAGTGTGTTCCCTGTGTGCTTCAGTGATCATAGTGCCTTAATTTTAAAAATAAAATTGGAACAAAACAAATCACATATGGGAAGAGGATACTGGATGCTAAATTGTTCCGTATTGGCGGATAAAAATTATGAACTGTTAAGAAAAGACACTTGGCAAGAGTTAGTTAGGCGTAGATCACCCAGTAAGACTCTGACAGATTGGTGGGAATTCATTGTAAAACCAAAATTTCGTTATATTAGTAAAATGTATAGTATAGACAAAAGTAGAGATTTTAACAACATGTATAATTTCTATTATGCCGTGTTACACGACTTACAAAGTCAAGCTTTACAAGGTCATGTAAATAAGCCTTACATTAACGAGATGAAATCAAAATTACTTTCTTTACACGGAAAAAAGAGAAGTGTCGTAAAAATCAAAAGCAAAAAGTTACCCTTGGATAATGACGAAGAGGCAAATTTATATCATATTTTACAAGAGCATAGACACGTTAAAAGTCACCTAATAACAGAGATAACAGACGCTACGGGACAGGACACAACTAATCCTAGAGTAATTCAGAACACATTTTTACAGTATTATTTAAACTTAATGGGTCAAGCTTATAATCCCTTAGAAACAGAGTGGGACTTCACAAACCATGTGACAGAAAGACTAACAGAAGAAGAGCGAACGGAAATTAGTAAACCCTTTACGAATACCGAAGTAAGAAATGCAGTTTTCAAAGCGGCCAGAAATAAATCAACGGCAGAGGATGGCCTGCCTTCAGACTTTTACCAAACCTTTTGGAATCTCTTTGGGGATGTTTTCACGCAATGGGTTAATGAGGTATTACAGAGTGGGAAATTAGGGTCCTCAAGTCGAACAGGAATAATGGTTTTTATTCCAAAAAAACTGAAACCCAAAGTGGTTTCTGACTACCGCCCGATTACAATTCTAAGTAGTGACATTAAGATCATTAGCAGATGCTTAAACACCCGCCTATTTCCTTACATGCACAAACTAATAGGGGACACCCAATATGCATGTACTCCTCAAAGAACGATTCATCAATTATTACAAGCCATACGTGACGTAATCATTACAACACAAAACCAGCAAGCTAGCAACGCAATTTTATCGGTGGATTTCTCACAGGCTTATGATAGAGTTAGTCATAAATATATGTACAGTGTTTTAAAGGCTTTTGGTTTTGGAGACACCTTTATAAAATGGATACAAATTTTGTACGGAGACATTCAGTTAAAATTAAAAATTAATGGGTGTTTCACGAAAACTTTCCAAATGAAAAGAGGGGTTTTACAAGGAAGTCCACTTAGTAGTGCATTATATGTATTAACACTGGTTCCCTTACTTAAAAGAATACAAGAGATAAATGAAGGCATTTCTGTCATGTCAAAAACGATACAAGTTAGTAGTTTTATGGACGACATTACATTATTTTTAAATAGCGAAAGGGATTTCGAGAATGCCCAACAATACTTGAAATATTTCGAAAATGTCTCGGGCGCAAAGCTAAATGTAAACAAAACGTTTTTGTTACCTTTGGGAGTCAACAATTTGTTTAGTAATAACACTAGTGTACGTGTAGTACAGAAAGTAAAAATTCTAGGTATACAATTTTATGCAAATATTAGTGACACTATTGAGCATAATAGTCGGTTAGTAACCGAAAAAGTTATATATACTTTACGTGCAAATCAACTCAGGTTTCTTTGTTTGAAATCGAGAGTGAGATACGTAAATATTTACGCTCCATCGAAGCTTTGGTACCTATCCAAGACATTGACCTTGTCCGCGAAGCAAACAGCCAGGGTAAAGCAACAGGTTGGTAAATTTCTCTGGCATGATTCAGTGTTCCGTGTGGCCATGAGCGAGCTATACCTCCCGGAAAAGAGGGGAGGTATGAATCTAAAGAGTGTGGCGATACAATCAAAAGCTTTATTTATCCAAAGCGGTCTTTCAGCGATATTTTCTCCAACTGAATCCACCACGCAACGAATAATAATTACAATGTTAAAAGATGTACCATTAACAGCACCAATGGATATAAAAGTTATACCCAGAGAATTAGCGTTTTATACTGAGTACGTTATACATACATTTTACAAAACTGTGAAACAAACTTATGATTGTCCTTCTGTTAAACAGATTTACAGAGAGCAACTTAACGCAAATATAATAACCGTTAGAATTGAAAGAGAAAATCCACAATGTAATTGGAAACAAATATGGAACAATGTAACGGCGAAACACCTAACGAACAAGGCATCATCTATATGGTACAAAGTGATTCAACAAGTTATTGTAACGGCAGATAGATGTCACAAGTATGGTTTTAGTAATTTTCCAAATTGCTATGATTGCCAAGCACCAGATTCGATTACCCATAAGATAACAGAATGTAAGAAAGCAGCCACAGTTTGGTCAAAATTAAGAACAATGCTAAGTAGAATTTGTCGTATTTCACCAAACCAGGTATCAGTAAAAGACATTATTTTACCAGAGTCCCACTTGTTTCCAAGCACAAAGCAACAATCAGTTCAGTGGCTTATAGCACAATACTTAATGTTTGTTTTTCCTGTGGGGATAAATTATAATTACTTGAGCATAATAGTCGGTTAGTAACCGAAAAAGTTATATATACTTTACGTGCAAATCAACTCAGGTTTCTTTGTTTGAAATCGAGAGTGAGATACGTAAATATTTACGCTCCATCGAAGCTTTGGTACCTATCCAAGACATTGACCTTGTCCGCGAAGCAAACAGCCAGGGTAAAGCAACAGGTTGGTAAATTTCTCTGGCATGATTCAGTGTTCCGTGTGGCCATGAGCGAGCTATACCTCCCGGAAAAGAGGGGAGGTATGAATCTAAAGAGTGTGGCGATACAATCAAAAGCTTTATTTATCCAAAGCGGTCTTTCAGCGATATTTTCTCCAACTGAATCCACCACGCAACGAATAATAATTACAATGTTAAAAGATGTACCATTAACAGCACCAATGGATATAAAAGTTATACCCAGAGAATTAGCGTTTTATACTGAGTACGTTATACATACATTTTACAAAACTGTGAAACAAACTTATGATTGTCCTTCTGTTAAACAGATTTACAGAGAGCAACTTAACGCAAATATAATAACCGTTAGAATTGAAAGAGAAAATCCACAATGTAATTGGAAACAAATATGGAACAATGTAACGGCGAAACACCTAACGAACAAGGCATCATCTATATGGTACAAAGTGATTCAACAAGTTATTGTAACGGCAGATAGATGTCACAAGTATGGTTTTAGTAATTCTCCAAATTGCTATGATTGCCAAGCACCAGATTCGATTACCCATAAGATAACAGAATGTAAGAAAGCAGCCACAGCTTGGTCAAAATTAAGAACAATGCTAAGTAGAATTTGTCGTATTTCACCAAACCAGGTATCAGTAAAAGACATTATTTTACCAGAGTCCCACTTGTTTCCAAGCACAAAGCAACAATCAGTTCAGTGGCTTATAGCACAATACTTAATGTTTGTATTTCCTGTGGGGAAAAATTATAATTACTTGGACTTTGGATTAACTATAAGACAAGAATATCAACAAATGTCGTTAGGTTATAAGAAATTACACTATGCCAACTTTCTAAATGTAATACTTGAATAACATATCTGTAAGAATTGTAAAGATTTTCTGTAATTGTTGACTAAAATGGAATAAGAAAAACAGTGGTAGCGTCGTGGCTTTGTAATCAAGGGGTCCCGGGTTCGATACCCGGTGGAGGCACATAGTGGTTCGGATCCCACTTTAAACTATAGGTCCAGTCCCAAAAGTGAACTTAAAACGCCAACTCAATCAGTCAATTTAATCGTAGGCTAGTCTTCCTGTGCATGAAGTGTACCTAAAATTCGATATTAGAGAATCTCCATGATATTGATTGGTTTCGTTTATTTTACTTCGCTTTTCTCCCACTTTTGGATAATCGCGAAGATGGGGATGAGTGTTGACGAAATTGATGAAGGGACACTCACAGAGAACACCCATGCCCAGGGCACGATTCGAACCTTGGACCCCTGGCGTCGTAGAACGTTTTTCTAACCAGTTCGCCGCTCATCGGCTAGGGAGCCGATAGTGTACCCAATGCGAATATCTGGCGCATACAATAATGAAATGAAATTTGAATTATTTTTTCCTTGTTTCTATGCTGTCGGCTGTCCAAGTGGGTCAGTCAGAGAAACTGAACAATTACTGGTTGACACCAACTTGCTGGTACAGTCACGGACACAACGAGTCAAGGCGATTGTTACAAACCAGATGTGTCCGTGACTGTACATCTGAATATGACATAGGAACATAATTGTTTTTAGGCAAAGAAGCAAGCAATATGTTTACTTATGAAATACGCAAAATGATATAAAATATAACTTTAGAGAATTGCATTAGCTTCTTTCCAGTTGTTTCAATATTACTTCTTTCTCGTCTAAGGCGAAATTCGTGAACAACTTTGCATGGGAGAATACAGACAGTCTGCGTATATCCACCACGCTGAGCATGGGAATATCAGTTGGACTTCCTTCACTATTCTCCTCCAAGGCGGAGGTGAACTTTTCTGCCGACTTTACAGCCAGCACCACCGCAGGCAACAAGCGGACGAAACAGGAAACTTTGCACACGAAGGAAGAATTCGAGGTTAAGCCAGGCACAAGTGTCAAGGTTCGTACAGAAGCTTTCTTCTTGATAGGAAATTCACAATCACAAATCGTAATGTGAAACAGGGTTGTTAAAGGATCAGGAAGAACCCATAAATTCTATTGGGTTTCGTAACAGGACCGGAATCTTTATTCTCGCACAATTTAAATTCGGTCCAAGTTGCGTATTGTTTCATTTCAATAAGAAACCCTATTTAAATTGATCCGGAAGAAAGGTTCCTGGACAGTATTTAAATTGATCCTGGAAAAAAATAATTCTGGACTGTATTTAAATTCACCCGAAGGAAAAAAAAACATTTCCTGGACCGTATTTAAATTAATCCGGAAAAAAATATTCCTGGACAGAATTGAAATACTTTACAGATAAAAATGTTATTTACGGTCTAGAATCATGATTTTCTCTGCTGGACGAGAATTGAATTTCTTTAAAATTTCTGGACCTTTAACAACAATGGTGTGAAAATCAGAGGGACGTTACTCTAATTTATGAAATTCACAGGAGAGAGGAAATAATGTATTCTTAGGAATACGTCTGACACTTAAGAAGAGTCAGCAAATTACAGATACATAATTCCACCTTATTGCTAAGGATTTGAAGTGAAGATACGTCAAACTGACTTCAAACAGAGATCGTCAGAGGAGTTTATTTGAACAAAACTGAAAACCAAATTTTTGGTGTTGCCTTCCTCTGATTATCATACAACTTTATGTAGTAAACAGTATACCCAATAGTCTATTGATTTTGTTGTCTAAGGCGCTGTGCTTTGGGCTCCGACTGCGAGACCGCCTAGGTTCAGTCTGGATTTTCGGCCTGTGTATAGGACCGGTGGCAAACCACTATCGTGAGGAAATTATGGAGCTACGAGTGAGTAGCGTAACCCGGTCATAAAAATCTCCTCTAACGGCTGAAGGTTCGACGTACCGACTCCACATCACCCCCATTACCGGTTGAAGAACTCCACACCTCTAGGTAGGATTGTGGGAGGGAGACTGGCTGCCGGGAGATAGGCCAACGACCTTTTCAGGGCTGTCGAGCCACGGGTTGTTATTATTATTTGGTGCGCTGTCACATTGTTGTGCCTTATTCAATGTATTCATTATTGTGCTTGATTTTTGCAGGTTGAATACATTGTTTCGTCACAGACATTGAAGGTGCCATGGGAAAGTGACGTCATAATCAATGGTTCCATCGCTGTTTGGTTCGAGAGGCCAATTGAGGGACACAACCTGTACTTCATACCAGTGGCAACACTGGCAGGAGGAGACTTCCAGGCCAGGAATGACACTCTCGTGTGAGTAAATAGCTCCAAGTACAAACTAGGGATAGCGAAATCCGGATATCGGCTATCTGGATTTCAAATATCCGAATATCGGATATTCTGATTATCCTAATTATCCGAAATCAAAATATTCGGATTATCCGAAATGTCAGGATATTCAGATTATCCTAATTATCCTATATCCGGATTATCCGAAACATCAGAATATCCGAATGTGTGCATTATCCTCACCGTTTTATCGTTTATCCGTTTTACGGGCTATCCACATGTACTTTTATTTATCATGTTTGTATTTCATAGTACGGATTTTGTACAAATACTTCATCTAATCCAGGTGTCGGCAAACTACGGCCCGCCGCCTCTTTTTCTATGGCCCGCGAGCTAAGAATGGATTTTATTTACATTTCCAAATTCTTAAAAATTTCAAAGTAGGGTAATATTTCATGAAACGCGAAAATTATATGAAGGTAATATTTCGGCATTCATTGCAGTGTATGGGAACATTCCTAGGTTTGTCAATACGTATTGTGTCTATGGCTGGTTACGCGCTCTCACGGCCGACCTCGAGTTGAGGAGTTGCAAGAAAGACCGTGTGTGGCGCTCCCCGCTCGCTTCTAGGTAGGCAGCGTTACCAGTGCCACGTCCACGTGTATAGCTGTTCTGCGACATTTTGTTCTTGGTTTAATATCAGTGCATATCCATCATGTCGCTGTCCATCGTGCGGACTTCGAATGTCGTGCTTTTAAGGCAGAGTGGAGTGAGAATTATTTTGTTACTGAATTAGATGGCAAAGCATTTTGTTTATTGTGCAGTGACACTATAGCTGTTCTACAAGAGTACAATATACGTCGACATTACCAGACTAAGCATTCGACAGAATATTTCAAACTAACAGGGAAGTAACGATGAGACAAATTAGAAAGTTTAAAACGGAGTATTTCATTACAACGCAGTTTGTTCACGAAAATGAAAAATGAAAATGAGGCTGCAACTAAAGTAAGTTTACGTATAGTTCATTTGTTAGCCAAGGAAGAAAAACTGTGTAATGATGGTGAGTTAATTAAATCATGTTTGATTGTAACTGCCGAAGAAATGTGTCCAGAGAAAATGGATTTATTTAATACTATCAGCCTTTCCGCGAGAACAGTTTCTCGAAGAGTTGAGGTTATTGGGAGCAACATCAGTGACCAATTAATTAACAAGGCAAATGATTTTTTAAGTGGTTTTTCTTGGCTCTTTATCAGTTGACAGACGTTACAGATAATGCTCAGTTGCTGCTGTTTATTCGAGGAGTCAATGCTGACTGAACTTGATTGATTTGCTTTATTTTACTTCGCTTTTGTGCCACTTTTGTCTAATTTGCGAAGATGGGGATGAGTGATGATATGATGAAATTGATGAATGGACACTCACAAACATCCATGCCCAGGGAGGGATTCGAACCTGGGATGAAATGACTGAAGAATTAGCTTCTATGAATAGTTTGCGTGGAACAACCACAGGCGAAAACATTGTCACGGAAGTTGAGAAAACGTTAGCGAAGTCAATCTGCAGTGGAATCAGCTAAAATGTGTTACAACTGATGGTGTTATCTTTTTTTAAGTGGAGGACCTACATAAAAAAATCCTCCAGTTTGCCTATTGGCCCGCAGAGTGTTTAAAATTTAATGTTTGGCCCTTTACAGAAAATGTTTGCCAACCCCTGATCTAATCTGTACTGTCCGGATATTCTAGTTATGCGGATTATCCGTTGCATCCTAAGCGAATAACGGATAATTTGAAATCCGGATATCCGTTATGTATGCTACCATACAACTCTTATGCCTTTATTGCACGGGATAACTAAAGCTTTTTTTGTACATATGGGCAAATCTGGATTGAGCCAACTGTTTAAAATCCTACCGGGAATCGAACCCAGGAATACAATATTTCCGCACGTATAACGCGCACGTTTTCCAAATCTTTATCCAAAAGAAAAGTATGGTGCGTGTTATATTAATACATGAAATGATAGACAACTACTTGAAACCACACGTAAATGGATGTTTACCACGATTTTTCAATTTCTGTGGGAACGTTTTGCATTTCCGAGCAAAGCGGTGGTTCTGACGGGAGATCGAGTGCGCACCTACCGTCACACGGGAGCCGTAACATCGGCATTTATCGTACGAGAAATAATGGAAAATAACTTGCTCAAAATTCGTTTTCATCGGAAGTATGTTACGTGACCTACAAAATGCTATTTTAAAAGCATAATGAAGGTATAATAATAAGTTAATAATGCATGTTATTATTACGTTCCTCACACTCCCAATTCTAGATTTGACAATGAATGATAGAAGAACACCAACAATTCCTTCCTAAAACTATTTACTCCCCATTCTTGACTTCCCAACTCATGAAAATTAAATGAAAACAGTGTCATTTCAGGATGTGGTCTCTGCACCAGTTGGATATTTCAGTGAAATGTCTCCCCAACTCAGGAAGTCCTACTAATTGCCTCGGAGGAGGATGATTTGCGTTTGAAATAAAGGGTGTCCCAAACGTAACGCAGGATTTTAATTGTGCGCCATTCCCCCCGCCGCAGGGTTGGCAGCGTTCTGCGAGGTCATATGTTGTAGTAAAAACATTGCGGTTAGTCAATATGGAGCGCTACACGACGAAGGAGCGAGTAACGATCGTTAAAATTCGTTACAAGTACGGAAACTGTGAGCAAATTACCTGACATTTTCGATAGGAGAAGTGACCCAAATGAAGGAACTGTGCGACTTCACACCGTGCGATTTTTCTCTTCTGGGGATTCATTAAGTCCAAAGTTTATGCTGCAAAGATAAGAACGATTCGTGAATTGAAAGCAGAAATTCAAAGAGTTATCGAAGACATTGAGCCGCAGATATTCGAGAAAGTGATTCAGATTTTTGTCAAAAGAATTCGACTGTCAAATGCGTCTGGAGGTCATTTGTCATATATCCTCTTTCCACATTTAATGGCAATATTCACCCTTTCATATAATGTAATAACTTTGCTACTAATAAATATATGATTTTTTTTTCCTTCTTAAATCAAATCGTGCGTTTCTTTTGGGACACCCTTTAGTTGACATTACGTACACCTGTGTAACTGCTAACTAATCTACAAGCAAAAGATCTGCATTTTACTCGAAATACAGAGGAAAGAAGAAACTCGCTGTAAAGCATAGAACTTTGTCTGCAAATGGATATATGCATGTGTGTGTGTACTTAGTATTTAGGATAACGTGCAGTAAGGGTAAGAACGTCTCAAGAAACGGTCCTTATTTCTCCCCATTCCCTCCCTATTCAATCAGAAGCGGTTCTTGAGTTCGGAACATTCCACATGAAAATATCGGTTCCTGAATTGAGAACTTTCGTCACAGTTCCTGAGTTGGGACATAACCATGCAGATTTCTTCACTCTTGAGGATTACACATTCATCACCAGCGCCAAGTCGAGGTTGTATCTGCAAATCTATGGAGAAAGTTTTTAACTTCCAACACATCCACCATTGGCTAAACATAAAACTAATCTTTCACTTCTAATCTTTTTCAGATATGTCTCTCGAGGAGTGTTCTCTGGAAGCGTGAGGCAAGACGAGAGTATTAGGATATCAGAATACCCCTTGATACTACCGGGAGGAGGAGAATCTTCTGTAGATACCAAGCCGATAAAGCAAATTCAACATAAAGCTAATACTGAATAATAAATTGTTTTATTTGCACAATCTACATTCTCTGTTACACAGGAAGCTGTTCCTGAATTTGGAACATTCCACTTCAAATATTTCACGTGAAAATATCGGTTCCTGAATTGAGAACTTTCGTCGTAGTTCCTGAATTGGGACGTCCTGAGTGGAGACATCACCGCCTGCGATGGATGTTCTTCATCACTTTCATCTAATCATCTCTCATCCTCGTCGCAATAAAGAATTACATATGCATACCACATGCAAGCAACTCCGCAAATGCAATATATTTCTAACATACAGAGAGAGAGAGAGAGAGAGAGAGAGAGAGAGAGAGAGAGAGAGTGGGTATTTTCCAATTTTATCACTAATGAATACTTTTAAAATATTATTTAGACCCTTTGTAATCATACATTCGTGAAATTAGTACGTATTCAATGTGTTAAGGACAGTAAAACAAAGCAGATACCATTATCTCCTTCCTCATAACCGAAAGAAATGGCTAAGCTTTGGGTTTACTTCCTATGCTCTCCCATACAGCCCCCATTCCACATACGTACACACACGCACACATCACTTTTCCCAGGCTTCCCAAACACGGAAAAGTGCTTAAACACATTTTTCTTCATGATAGCTCATGACATCGTGATACATTCAAGGAAATGTGAAATTTACAATCATTAAAACGCATTATTTGCTCATTGTGGACCAATTAATTGTTTTCGGTTGCAATTAGAATGTAAAGTGCCTTTTCATTACATCAAATTTCTTGAATTTATATTCAATGGAGCATGAATGTTTTCTACTTTTATTACAGCGGCGTGCGTTCGGGGTACGCAGAGTACGCAATGAGTACCCACAACACAGTAAGATTTTTTTTTTAATCATCCTCGAACATAAAATATCAGCAATTATCGCTCCGAAAGCACTTCCAAGCCTCCCCGATGGCGCAGTGGTAGCATCGTTGCTTTGTAATCAAGGGGTCCCCGTTCCATACCCGGAGGAGGCACATAGTGGCTCGGATCCCACTTTAAGCTGTAGGTCCAGTCCCGATTAGCCTTACTATGCATAAAGTGGACTTAAAACACGAACTCAAACCAAACCGAAAGCACTTCCACTGCAAGAAATTCCGATTTCCGCACGGACACGCTGCTGCCTGTCTCGTGTAGCCTGCCTGGCCTTCCTGAAGGCAGTCCCGAATCATCCCGATTGTGACTTCGGTTATGTTCGCACCCACCCGATCCGCGTTTCTGTCGATTTTCGTCACAAATGTCGACCCCTACCAGTCCGACAGGGTCCTAATCTCAGGGTCTCCCTTATTTCACTTCACTTTTGCAACCTTGTGTTCTGACGTCAGACGAGGAATGCCTGCGAGGTTAGGTTAGGCCTGTTAGGTTAGGTTCCATTAGCAAAAATACAATGAAAAAATATTATTTTGGCTAAGAGAAATTCCGTGACATTCGCTACGAATGTTAGCTAGCCTAACAACAACGTAGGCATTTAGCCTAAAATTTTAAAAAAAGTATTATCCCGTGACGTCAGAACACAAGGTTGCTAAACTGTTGTGCGATAAGTTAGACCCCCCCCCCTATCTCACGGCTCAAAACAAAAGAATGTCGCACCGCGTCCGATTTCAAGTGGAAAAATTGCGTCGATATCACCCGTTCCCATGTCATGGTGTTTCCGTATTTTTGTCCATCCCCTGTATGGTGCCCTCAAAGATATCCGCGGGCTCGGGAAATATGCGAATTACAAACTTTCACATTCGGTACTAGCGCCACTGCTACCACCAAGCAAGAGCTTCAAATTGGTGGAATCAGATCTTCCGGTCTGGAACTAGACGTCTGTGATACGCTTAGGAAACAGAATTTATCTAAGAAGGAAAATGTCACAAAGAGATTATTTGAATTTAACGATTTCCGCCATTCTGTCAACATTTTTCTACAAACATTCCCCATTTGTCTTTTGTTTCAGAAAAGATTAATTGATTGATTGATTTGGTTTATTTTATTTTGCTTTTTTGTCACTTTTGACTAATCTCGAAGTAGAGGATAAGTGATGATGTGATAAAATCTAGTTTATTTATATTAATAATATAAAGCAAGACCTAAATAAGAAATTATACAGGATAAAACTATTCAGCTGTTTGTAATTCAATGACATTTTAAACAGTTAGTAAAGGACTTACTTACTACTTTATAAATAACTGTTATGCGTATATTAAAGTATTTAAAATAATGTGTAATATCATTATAAATGTTCATATTCATATCATGTAATTAAACATGTATGTATGTGTGTGTATATATATATATTATTAGAAAATTAAATAAAATAGGGAAAATATCATGAAAATAGTTATATTTCACATATATGTAAGCAGTAACATCTCCCACTTACGTGTGAAAGACAATGTAAGGCATAGTATGTCCACCCCTACTGCCCTACTGAGTCTGCATGCATTTATACGCTCCACAAAATTATTGATAACCAGATGTCTGTCCCGATGCCTCCAATCACCCGTATGATTTCCGTCTTCAGTTCCAAAAAGGTTCGTGGTTTGTTGGCGTACACC
The DNA here is from genome assembly GCF_977018435.1 of Lepisma saccharinum. Lineage (NCBI taxonomy): Eukaryota > Metazoa > Arthropoda > Insecta > Zygentoma > Lepismatidae > Lepisma > Lepisma saccharinum. The sequence goes on from NC_139248.1 coordinate 21,484,725, forward strand.
TGTGATTTCACAAACCCCCATAAGAAGAAATCACAGGGTGTAAGATCCCACTCCACCTGCCAAAATCCACACCACACAGTCGTTCTCAGCGGATGGATGGATTTCACGCTCCTGGATTATTCGAGGATTTTCGGAAGGAAACCACATTAATCGGCATGACAACAGATGCCAACATTGGTAAGATCAGGTCTGCCAACCTCGAAACGAAACAATAGCACTCGATTCAAATTCGGCGTCGTATACGGAACATCCTTTATATATATATATATATATATATATATACACTGGCTGACAAAAAAAGTGAAGCACCCAGAAGGAGTGGTCGAAGATTACCCCATTTCGGTATACCTGCATACCATTGATGTATGAGTAAATGTTTAGATGTACAAGGATCTGTAATGTGTAGAACGCCCACCAGAGGCCATTTGTGACGTCACCTCCTGTTGCTGATAAGGTGGGACCAGTCACCTGCTGTGAGTCAGACAGTGCAGCACGAAGTTCAGAGAGGAGAACGAAGCACCGGCGATGCCTCGCAGACGCGTTAGACAGCGCCGATCCGGCAATTGACAGCATTTGACAGAGGCTGCATTGTGGGACTGCATGAGGCAGGTTGGCCGTATTGGACAATTGCCAGGCATGTGGGCCATTCAGATGTCACAGTGGCCCAATGTTGGAATCAATGGGTACATGAGGGCACCCATGCACGTCGTGCAGGTTCAGGTCGACCAAGAAACACCACCCTGAGGGAGGACCGTCATATGGCGCTCCAAGCAGTGCGGGATCTCACAACTTCGGCACCTGTCATCCGAGAACATGTACTGGACACTACAACATCCTCTGAGTTCCCGCACAGTGTCTCGACGACTCGCATCCGCCGGATTCGGGTCCTACCGCCGCATGCGCCGTTTGCCGTTGACACCACAACACCGACACCTGCGGTTGGTGTGGTGCCGTGCTCGGGAGGCACGGACAGAGGACGAATGGCGTCACATCATGTTCAGTGATGAGTCCCGCTTCTCCATGACCTCCGATGACCATCGTGTGCGGGTGTGGCGGCGTCGAGGGCAGAGGGCACATCCTGCCTACATTGTGGAGAGACACACAGGTGTGACCCCTGGCATCATGGTGTGGGGAGCCATTGGATATGCGTTCAGGTCACCTCTAATAGTGCTTCGGCAGACTTTGACGGCACAGCGATACGTCACAGACATTCTGCGTCCACACGTCCTACCCCTTATGGCACAGCACCCTGGGACAGTGTTCCAACAAGATAATGCACGCCCACACACAGCCCATGTGTCTATGGACTGCCTAGAGCATGTTGAGGTCCTCCCGTGGCCAGCACGATCCCCGGATCTCTCCATCATTGAACATGTGTGGGATGACATTGGACGGGGACTCCGTCCTAGTGCCAACCTGCGGGATTTGGAGGGACAGCTGCAACACCTGTGGACGAACGTGCCTCAGGAGAGGATCCAAAGGCTGTTTGACACTATTCCGAACCGCATAAGGGCATGCATTACGGCCAGAGGGGGTGCGACACCCTACTGACCTGGCGCCACAATTCCACCTGTAACTGCCAACGGGCTTGACTCTTGCATCCTATATTGTAATCAGTTCAATAAAGGTACATGGACTTTCAGCATATGTAGTTTCATTCACGTCCAACCACTCCTTCTGGGTGCTTAACTTTTTTTGTCAGGCAGTGTATATATATCACACATGGATTTCCTATTTTGTAATTGAAAGTTTACAAAAATACATTTTATTTCTTTATTTTCTTAAAATTTATAGTTATATAAAAACAGATAATTCCCAAACATATAAAGCTCTAGACCCCGTTTTAGGCTCATTTCGAATATGATGGAACGGAAGTTGGAAAGTAGGGACGAAACATGCATTTATTCATTTTAATGCGGGGTGCGATTTGAATGAGCGAAAGGAGGATTTCCCCCTCCCCTGTTTTGAACCACCAAATCTCTGGTTATGAATGACACATGTCAACCTGGGACCATAATTTCCAACCCACTTTTAAACTACATCGTACTTACGGTGCTCCATTTGAATTCAATTAAGTTCAAGGGGTTCCGGGTTCGATACCCGGTGGAAGCACGTAGTGGTTCGGATCCCACTTTAAAGTGTAGGTCCAGTCCCAATTAGCCTTACTGTGTATAAAGTGGACTTAAAACACCAAATCAATCCATCAATTCAATTCAATTAAATGTACCGGACCATAGCTACATGCCACGTACAAAAATTTTGTTACACGATTCATGGTGACAGTGCACAGTGACCATGGACCGAACCCACCCAATAATTTGTGATTTTTTGCGAACTTATAATTCAAGTGTTTGAGCCCACCCAATCAATGATTTTGAAAAGTTGGCGCCCCTGGGTGTGTCTCTCTTAGATGCCACGTATTCGGTATTTTTTCAGACTTCTTGTGTTTCACAAGTACTTTGTATTGAATACTAACTAAAACTGGGCTGTCGTTTAATCCTGTTCGAGCGCTTGTTGAGATGTAACAGTTGGGCTGAAAAGTTCGTAGGCTAACATAGTAAAAAATATTTTTTTTGACAAAATTCGATTTTATTATTCAATATAGTTGCCTTTGAGGGCGATACAACGATTATAGCGGTCATACAATTTTTCGATGCCATTTTTATAGTACGATTTCTCTTTAGCCTCAAAATAGGCCTCAGTTTCGGCGATTACCTCTTCATCAGTGCTAAATTTCTTTCCAGCGAGCATTCTTTTAAGGTCTGCAAACAGGAAAAAGTCACTGGGGGCCAGATCTGGAGAATATGGTGGATGGGGAAGCAATTCGTAGTCTAATTCATATAATTTTGCCATCGTTTTCATTGATTTGTGACACGGTGCATTGTCTTGATGAAACAGCACTTTTTTCTTCTTCAAATGGGGCCGTTTTTTCGTGATTTCATCCTTTAAACGCTCCAACAACGCTATGAAATAATCGCTGTTGATGGTCTGGCCCTTTTTGAGGTAATCGATGAATATAATACCATGCGCATCCCAGAATACTGATGCCATAACCTTGCCAGCCGACTGTTGCGTCTTTCCACGCTTTGGATTCGGTTCATCACGTTCAGTCCACTCGGCTGACTGTCGATTGGACTCTGGAGTGTAGTTATGGAGCCATGTTTCATCCATTGTAATATATCGACGGAAAAATTCGTGTTTATTCAAGACCATCTTACAGGCTCAGGCCGCAGCGCTCAGTTCTGACGTCATCATCTGGAGGCGATCATCTTAATGCTCTAAAAGGAAGACAATATTTCATCGTAGAGAATTTTAGTTCGTTTGTTTCTTTTTTTGAATGACTGGAATCTCAGAGGAAGTCACATTTTAACATTTACCCTTACGCAAATATAGTTAGGAGAGATAGAAGGAAAAAAATGAATATTTGCATCAACATTTTCGTTCAAGAAGCGACTATGGCCACCACAAAAAATCCCTATTATAACCCAAATTCATGTTGAAAATCGTTACAAACTTTCTGGTGGATTTTTTTTTTAAAAATGCATGTATTTATGAAATATTATCCGTAATATTCTTAAGTTTTACATAAAACTCGTTACAGTTTATGTAAGAAAAGTAAAAAACAAATAGAATAAGTTAATCACCTCCTGTTAGGTTGACAGGAACTTGGTCAAGTTGCCTAACCAATTAATAAACTCTTAGACACATCGCTAGCATTTTCAATATTATTATCCTTTAATTTTCTTTCCGTTAGCACTTTGTAGTACAAACACCCAATTTTTTCGACAAATGAATAATGCAAACAACAAAAAAGTTTAGAGTGTGGAGAGTTTTCTTCTTTTGTGTCGGCCTTCAACAAAGTTATTTACTCTTTTACTTATTTAACAAAGCATTTGTCGAGGACCACAAAATTATTCTCAAAACGTTTTCGCATTCTTGTCCATTATTGCAGCTCACCAACCACTTATCTTCATCTTCTTTAAACTTAACAAGATTCAAATTGAATGCCACTTCCCGTTGGTTTGCTGCTTTCAAGAATTCCACTTCATATTCACGTCTTATCAGTTTTTGACAACAACATAACTGATCAGCACAATATCCACAACCACCTCTGAAGGACACAACAATCCAACTCTATCCGAACTTTTTATAAAATCCAATGAATCATTTGGAATATCTTGCATAATCTTGTCCAAAACTAAAATGTTGCTACAGTCATCGCACGTCAACATTTTTCTTGTAATGTAAGAGCAGTAGCCTGCTAGGTAAATCAAAATAGGAAGATCTCTCTTCGCTTCCACAATATCCGCAGCACGAATTTTCGAACTCTGAAACAGCCAAGTCTGTAACTGCCAGGGTAAATTCAGATGTGCCATACTCGTCAATTTGATTTGCAAAGATGTCACCATATTTTAGTGACTTCAGTTTCAACTTCATTCTGCTGGCAAGACGCAGTTTTTGTTCCGTCTCAAAAATATGATGGAGAGATACGTTGTACTGCGCACCACCCAACTGTCGGTATTGGCTGAGGTTGAGGGATATGAAAATAATGCAGCTTTCCTCTTGCAAAATATCTCACTGTGAAGAAAGATGGATTTTGTTGATCCGACCCTTCAGTTCACTTAAGATTGAAAATGTGGGAGTTACGTCATACTCTTTTTTTTTTTTTTTGTCCCTATTCTGTCTGTAATTGCTCTTCTTAAAGCTTCTGCCTCCCTATTTTCTTTCTTCTTTTCTGGACATTTTTGCGCCTCTTTATTTTGCGTTCAGAAGACAGGTATGATGGACATCCAGAGAAAATAGATGGGATTGCACCTGGACGGATCCTAGGCCTTGCCAAAGCAACTCTGAACACTTTCCCTGTACGATCATCCAAGTGCAGTGTCTCCCATTCAATGTCCCCAGTATTGAAATGTGCTTGGCACACCTGGAAATAGCATAAGGAAAAATGCCATTATAACTGGGAACATGAAGGTAAAGTGGGCTCTTTAGAATGAAGTGGACTATTAGGTACTTGCTTTATACAAGCAGAACTTAAGTTACAAGAGAATTGAAATCTTGCAGAAATTGTGACCGTCTTTGAAATATAGAAATGCAAGTGTGTGGTTACCATGAACATTTTCAGCAAAATCATGAAGTGGGGTTTACAATGCCAGGAATTGGCAGCAAAAAGATCACAGGCGGATATGACATTCATTTTCACCAGCACAAAATGAACAAACTAGGAAAGCTCTTCCAATTTATTAACAATGCACATCTACAGTATTTAATAACTTAATCTGCCCTCAAGTATACATGCAATACTTTTGTTGAAAGGAAAATAATATTCTCTCCTGTAGGTCACATGATATCAGAGCCGACCTCCGTGGCTGATGCCAGGGGATCCGTGTTCGAATCCTGGCCGGTGATATTTGTGAGTGCTCCTTCATCAATTTCATCATATTGTCATTCGTCCTCATCGTTGCTATTAGCCAAAATTGGTAGAAAAGCGACGCTAAATAACAAAAATCAAACATGACATCAGCGAGTCTCAATACTAGTAGCTATACTTAATTTTTTTTAAAAAAATTGAACCAATACTTTTTACAAAACAGTTTAAGATTTTAGGTTGTAATTGGTACGCGGGAAAAAAAATTGCTTAGACTAAAGAAAAAGGTTAGGTTGACAGTTTAGCGTTGAGCAGTTTGGCGATTTGTTTGTTTCCAATAACCAAACATCAGTGAAAATTTTTCAACAATTTTGTTTAGGAATACCAAAAAAAATGTCACATGGAAGTTTGTAGAGCCAAAATAATTTATACACATGCAAGTACAGAATTTTATTAAATACACTCAAGAAAACCCAAGTTAATGAAAATGACTATGTTTGCTTATTCGCATAACTCGGTTAAAAAGTATGCTTTTTGTTTGAAAACTTTTATTTGAAACATAAATAATATATTCTTGTATAATTATACAAGGAAATATTCAAAATGCTTGTTGTTACACAGTGTACTTTGTATTTCAATGCATAACATAAATATCAACTTGTCTTCCATTATCTCCGATTAACCTAAAGAGGCAGAAAAGTGAGCTAAAAATAAGAATATAAGTTCATATTCTCAACCTTCCTCAGTTCTATAGTTTTCTTTCCGTAAGCATACTTTGAAAGTGAATATTTGTATAAATTATATGGAAGTCTCGATAACGAACATGTTATCGAAGCACTAGACTGCTTTGGTAGATGTGACAATATTTTATAACGTTGTACAATTCATTTTGCAACGATAAACAACTATGTAACGTTAACCAAATTTGGTAATTCACGTTAAACTATTTGACATTTCTAAGTAAATTAGTTTGGTTAGATTTACCAATTCGGTACTGGTGATCAAAAATCATTTGCAAGAAACAAGTAAAACTTGAGCAAATCTAAAAGTTTGTAAGATGCCTATTTCGTGCAGATTAAATCTTTACATTGTGAACTAAGCTATTTGTCAAGTTTATTGATAAGTATAAAATCTGTGTTACTTACCCTGGAGTTGATCGTAGGGACAAAATTACGTGGAATTGCCCTAATCCATTTATCTTTTCAGTAACATATTGAGGAAATCTAAATACATTAGTTTTACTGTTCTCATCATAATTTCCTCTACACTGGGGTACTCAACACTTATAGACCATATTTCTTGTACGTTCACACTTCACTTAAACTTCATTACAATTCTTAAAATTGCATTGCAATTCCACATTCACTAAAAAGGTCCAACATTCCTTCCAACAAATAAATCAAACATGTCGGCTGTCTCGCCTACAGATGATGACGTCGCTCACGTGACTATAAGAAGCCATTCGGCTTTCTCCAGTTTGAGAAGGTGATGGTTTATTACGGTTGAATATCGCTAAACATTGCTCCGAATCATCAAAACGTTGTTGCTTTTGATCGATTGTGAGCACGCGCGGCACCCATTTTGCACACAGCTTTCGGATGTTCAAATATTCATGCACAATATGTCCAACACGTTCCTTTGATATTTTTAAAGTCTCAGCTATCTCGATCAACTTCACTTTACGATCATTTAAAATTATTTTGTGGACTTTTTTGATGTTTTCGTCGGTAACAGCCTCTTTGGGGCGTCTACTGCGTACATCGTCTTCGATGCTCATTTCGCCTCGTTTAAATTTAGCAAACCACTTCTCAACGGTTGATTTCCCTGGTGCAGAGTCCGAATAATGTTTATCAAGCCAAGCCTTGGCTTCAACAGTATTTTTTTTCGCCAAAAAGCAATGCTTTATTAACACACGAAATTCTTTTTTATCCATTTTTTCACAATAACAAAAGCTGCTTCACTCACAATGCTATATCTCACGAACTAATTATCCGGCAGCTGTGAAATTTATACACGTATCTTTTGAAGGTTAGTACTAAGTAAAAATCACATGGATTTAATTCTAGTAACGCCATCTATGAGTCAGCCTATGAACTTTTCAGCCCAACTGTTAGAGTGTTTCTCGTGTCTTAAAAAATATAAGTCGAGATGGTCCCCGATCGACTCGTGGGAGGACTGGTTAAACATTTGACAAAGTAGTTATTTGTGATGGAACTTGCAATATTTTAAGACTCTCTTCAAGTACTGAAAGTACTTTCATTGTATGTGCAAAACCGAAATACTTCAGTTCTTAGAGCAAAGTAGGAAATTGACATGGCTACTCTTGAAACATTGAAAATAATTTATTGATTCACCGTAGTTTAGGACTTACAGGATAACCATAAGTAGTGTTATTTGACCTATTATAAACCCGAGAAAGTATGAGCCCCTCTCAGGCAGATTTGCCTACACTTAAAACTAGCTCAACATGCCCATATGAGCTTTTTGCTCAAGTGTGGAACCCTGTCTAATCCAAGATTTTTGTAAAAATGCCCTCGGGAATTTCCTGAGAAAGTATGACCCCCCTGAGATTGATTTGTCTATACTTACAAAAGGCACTTCTGTGAGATTGTTGTCCATAAACCTGTCAAAAATATGCCCCTCTTGATATTTTTTTTGCCCACACCTAAAACTACGCCAAACGTATTAACACACACACACCCACCCACCCACACCCACACACACACACACACACATATTCACTTCAAGTTTAAGTTCAATTGGACACCAGCCTCAATTTGTTTATCTAATATTAAAACAATGTAATATGCAGAGACTTTCTAGAATTGCTCTGTGACTCTCTCATTTCTTACATCATAAACATATGATTTTTCACCTATGAGAATAACACTACATATAGTGTCATCAGGGAGTGTATCGTGGAATTCACAGTTAATTTTAATGTTTGTCCTGTCATTAACCACAACTTGTTTCCTTTTTGAAGTGTTGATGACAAACATGGGTCTCTGTGCTTTGAATTCATCTGGTGTGTAATACATGTCAGTATTGCCAGTAGTGACCCTTTTGTATGCTGTAAATGCTTCATATAATTTGAGGAAATCATCCTTGGACATGTCTAAATTATAATTTTCTCTAGGAAATACCTCATTTCTGCCATTTTTAAGATATATGTTCTTGATGTTGCAGTTATCAAATCTACTTGAATTTTTTTTATGATTATTGTGTCTTCCAGTCTGAAACAATACCACCACAAAATCTGGCATGTCATATTGTATACTGGAGAATGAATTTGTAGCATCAAACTCATAATAAGTACCAGCGGCAGGCTTCTGTACACATTGATATGTATAAAATTGTAAAGGTACTTCTGGATTTTTTATTATATCTGCTTTGTATTTAAGAGCATAACTGGCTTCATATTCAACAACCGGGATTCTTAGCTCCATAGTCTGAATAATGCATTTGCCTTCATCAGGTAGGGTATTAGGCAAAGCTTCCCCTGTAGAATTTAATGTACTGTACCTCATCAAAGCATTATTATCATTGACAGCTCTTCCAAATGTGATTCTTAAACCACCCTTCCACATAATATCTTTGTAATCTGAGAAGAATCCTGGCAACAGGCGCATAGGGAACAGCACTGTGTGGCTTTTGGATAATATTTTATCACCAGCCTCAAATCCACCTATTTTGTAGTAAGAAGCCTCGGTTTTGGATAATTTTAGTGTGGCCAAAGCTGTGGAGGTAATGCCGGGGTAATCCACTCTGTTTATAACAACACCATGTTTTCTGATCTCAATTTCAGAGAACAGATGTGGCACAAAATTGTCTACCAATCTTATATTTGAATTTGCCGGATAATCTGTACCATCGAGCTTTACAACATCAAATTTGATGTATAGATCTGCTCTGTGGGGGTGTATAAAGCCATGCCCTACATCAAGATCAACCTCAATCTCTGTGTTGGGTTGATTTAAATTTGCAAATGTCCTCCTGTTTGGGGGAATGATTGTAGCTCATAACTCTCAATATTTTCCATTTATTTGTATGTATTTTTATTTAAATATTAATCTCTATGATTGCAGTTGTTGTGGCTCCAGCAAAATCAACTAATTCTTCTTTTTCATTAGTGACCATCAATTCAATATTATCTATTCTATTATGGCACACAGGAAAATATAATGTTGGGGATGGAGTGTAGATGATTGGCTCCATAAATTCAGAATTAGGTTTAAATGTTGCAATGATGCCAGTTTGTTTGTGAGTGCCTATGCCATTTGATTTGGTGATCATACCCTCAGCCACATTACAGTGAATATTTAGAGTCTCTATGGCTAAGAATTTAGGTATATTAATAGCAGTGTGTTTGATGGCTGGTTCAAGTTTTGTGTTGTTCTCAAAGCCTAACAGCTCTCCTATAGTACCCAGATCCGCTGTTTCTGTAGCAGATACAATCTCTACTCTGTGAGTGACAGAATTTTGAGTTAATACTATACCTCTGGGTAATTGAGCATTTAGAGTGGACAGATTATACTGCCCTGGAGTGATGACAATTTTTTGATCCCCTACTGCAATTTTGTTGTTGTGGTGTGTAATATTACGGATCAAGTACATGCCATAAAATGCTCTGAGAGCTATTGTTTTGGGATACACTATATCATCATGTAATTTGAGTTTCAATATTGAATTTTGGCTGGTGAGATGGAATACCCCCATGATGTTTTAAATACCACAGGGCCTTTTGAAAATTTTCAATTGATGGTTTATTTATTTGAGACATATATCTGAGAACAGATAAACACAAATGTCCACAATTAACATCTTTGAAATTTTGAACACGGGCATTATTGTAATAAAGATTAGTTGATTTTAGATATTTTACTAAATTTTCAGGTGGAACACCTCCAAATGAATCAAACACAAATGCCTCATTTTTTAAATATTTAAGATAACAGATCCAGTGAGTGCCTTGATTTTTGTACTTATCCAAATTGACAATGCCACACTCTTTGTTGAGTGGTTGTTCTGGTAAAGAATCAGACATGTACACACCTCTAAAATTTTTGATGCCCAGTGGCTTGATTAAAGCTTCAATATCTTGGTTTGTAAGCGGCTCTTGTTTTTTTTAAACTTATTCATGGCTCTCTTAACACCTTTGCCTTGTTTCTCCATGGCCAGGTTATGGCGCTTCAATTCATCTAATTCTGCCTTATTCTTCTTGGCATCTATTACTCTTTTTGCTATGGCAGCTGATACCCCAGCCAAGCTCCCAACAGCCCCAAGTGCTGCTAAGATGGCCGGGATAGTAAATATGAAACCCCCCACATGTGATTTTTTCCTGGATTGCTGTATTTTTTTTAATTGGGGGGTACTAAGCAACAATTTCATACCATGGTCCTTGGCAATACAAGAGCTTTTTTTCTTCCGCTGCTTTTTGGTTAAAAGGCTATCAATAGTTTTAAGAGATTTAAGACCTGCATAAGGTATTTGATACATAACACCCTTGGCCTTCATTGTAGGTTTATTATATACATATTCACAGCCCCCACCCCAGTTTTTGTTTGGTGTTCATAGCTATGGTGGTCCCCAATGCTGCTATTTTTTCACTTAAAGAAGCATCTTTGCTTACAAATCTACCAAATGCAGCCTCTTCTAACTTCTTGTCTGCAACATGTCTCTTGTCAAGATCAGAATGTGTGTTGTATGCTATGTCATGGTCTCTACAAGCAGCATCTAGGGGATTAACACCAGGATCACCTCTGTTTAATCTATGGTCCAATTTTGTGCCTGGACCACAATACTGATAGCCTGGAATATGTAGTTCAAATGGCAGCTTGTTTATAATGTCATTAACCAACCCCCGACCCTCAGAAATATTCCAAAATTTAGGTGGTAGAGTATTAATAATTTTTATAAGATATCCAATCCCCTTAGTGTCATTCACTATAAAATTAGACAATTTGGTGCTTATCATGTCCATAATTCCAACCTTTTCATTGTAAAAATTGTGGTTGCCAGCATTTTCCTCCCCAGCTATCACCAATAACCTATCTACAAGTTTCCTGACATCATCAACCCAGACAAATTCTTTAGGCAGGGTGTTGTATTGTTTGATTCCACTGCCTGTCTTGATCTGTGACCATATGGGCTTGATTAAATTGTTGCATTTTGTTCCACTGCTAGACTTGACTCTTTTTTGTGTGGGATCATTGTTCTGGTATAGAGCATCTGATTTTATTAATATTTCTTTGTAGTGCTCATAGTCTTGATCTGTATAGCTGCCAGGCCTTTTCCGAGTCATCAGTTCCCACAATCCAGGTGTGCCGGGATATTTAACAAAACCACCTTTTTCTCCAAGATGAGATTCTGAATATACAATGAGATCATCTCCCATAAATGTTACTCTGAAATTGCCAATTCTATGTATGATGCTACCATCACGCTCTGTGTCGGCATATAAGCCAAAGACCTCATCTTTGTTGTCTTTAGGTGTGCTTAAATATTTTTGAGCATGAAGACGCAATTCAATAGGATCCAGAGTAGCTTCAATTCTTCGAGGAGCAACAGGACTAGGTGTATGAATACTGGAAAGTGGGGTGATTGGATAATCTAATATGTTCCTTGCAGCTACAGGTACAAGCTCTGTGATCAAATTTTGATTTTGCTCTGTAACAGTTTTGATATTTTTACCTAATTCACTAATAGCATCAATAATAGGCTGTTCTGTTTGTTTGTGTTGTTCATAAATTCCTCGGTTCTGTGATTTCCATCCCTTAAATCTTTTTACAATATAATCTCTTAATTTAAGATCATCAATGATTGGCCTTTTCATGGTTATTTATATATGTTTCAATGTCTAGAAAATTGTTGATTTTATTTCTGTATTTGCCACTATTGGGTTTTCTTGTCATATCAATTGTGACAAACCCATAACTGTTTTGATTCCAGCACCTACTGCAAAACTTGGAAAAATCATTGTAGCTCAAGTCCCCACCTACATATTCATCATGTATGTGTTTGAGGTTGGTATGATCTTGATGAAACACACATATAAAATTGCTGTTGTCTCGGATCAGCAGCTTCGGTATTTTAGAAAACGTCTGTGCCAGGTAGAAGCAATCAATGTTTTTGTGTCGGCCCTGTGTAAAGAAATTTCTAACCTTGTTTTGATTATCCAGTATAATGTCATCAAACACAACAACAGAATTATCGATACATTCATGAAGTGGCTTAACATCTGGTTCAAAAGTGGCTATATCCAATCCATCATATAGCTTCATCAGCTGCTGATATTTTAATTGTTCCAAGCTCTTAGAGAAGACATACAAGTGCCTGTTTTTCCAGTCTAACCAGTTGGGTGCCAATAAAAAATTATCAATCACTAGTGTAGTTTTACCACAAGCTGATGGCCCAACAATAAGACATCTAATATTATCAGGCAGCAACTTGCCATTTCTCTTAACCTGCTGTTCAGGTTCTGGCAGCCTTTTTATAACATCCCAGGTGCTCATATTATCACTTTGTCTGCATCGATCCAGCTGTGTTCTGGAAGTCCTAGCCATTTGACAAATAATTTGTTGCCTTTTCTGCGGATGATTTTTTCTATGAGATATGTGTCAGGCTGTTTAGTTTTGTTGAGTTCTTCTTCTTCGTAGAATCTGCCTTTGAGAATTTCTCCTCGGTGATCTTTTATTATATATGTGTTAAGGGTCCCAGGTTTAACTTGAACCACTGTAAATAATTCAGTGCTCCAGTTTCTTGTAAAGCCTCTTTTGAATAAGTGCTTATATTTGCTGATTCTTACTTGATCACCCACCTTGTATTTGGCCTTTCTTGTTGTTGGCTGGTATCTAGGATAATAAACAGTCCTGATCAATTTTTGCTCATCAGATGAAGTTACTTCAGAGGGTTTCATGTTGATTGTGGAATGAACCGAGTTGTTATATTTATGTAGAAGTTCTGGAAGAATATTAAGCCATTTATAATTACCTTGAAGTGTAAATTGTTTATACATAAGATTTTTTAGAGTTTTGTTGAATCTCTCTACAATTGAGGCCTTGAGATCACTGTAACTCGAATAATGTTGTATTGACTGGCTTTTAATAAATTGTTGGAACACAGAATTATAAAATTCTTTGCCATTATCTGTTTGCAAATAGCGCGGTGATCTTCCACTCTGATTGATGATTGTCCTGATGGCTTCTGTAACACATTTTCCAGTCTTGGATTTGAGTGGCACAGCCCAGGCAAATTTTGAAAATATGTCTATTACAGTGAGTAGATACTTGTAGCCCTTGTTGATTTTGTCTAAGTTTTTCAGCTGTCCACTTGCCATCTCAATCAAGTCGCTCTGCCATAAATCATCTATGCCTTTTGTGACCACTGGCAGTCTCTTATAATTATGTCTGGCTTGTCTGTGTAATTCATCAACAATAATTTGTCTAGACATAATATGAAAACAAGAATATTGCAACTATGGGGTGTTCAGCAGCTGATACTACAGGATTTTCTAAATATAATTTGTCTCCTATTTGTATATGAAATTCCAGAGAGCCTTCATCTTCAGCATAAGATGTTTCTAATGTATTGGGATCTATATAATCCTCTAACTCTACACTGGCGATTTTTTGTTTGTTGTCAGCATTTGTTATTGATAAGGTGGGGGTAGTGGTGTGCCTGTGGTTGTAGCCAATATTTGATCTTGATTGGTCTCAGTGTGCCCCCAACAAAAAACTGGTAATAAAATTGTGCAGGGGACAGCATATATATTTTGCCACCTGGTGTAAATGGTGAATCATATTCTTTGTTGGGGATGCTGTACAATTCAAGAATTACTGTATGTTTAGGATTCTCGATTATGCCTGTTATTTCTTTTTCTGCTGTAAGCAATCTGCTTGTTACAGATTCAAGGTGCTCATTGATGGTCCTAACAACATCATCATGGCCTGGCTTGATTTTTATGTCCACAACAAGTTTCTTGTATTGTTGCACAATCTCTTGAAGCTGGGTGGCAAAAACAGACAGAGCATTTGCTTGATTGGATTCCATGGTCCCTAGTTGTTGCTTGATATTAGCTACAATTTGTTGCAAATTTTCAATAACTGCCAATTTTGAATTTTGAGCAGTAAGATCATGGACCTGTCTTCTGATATCCTCAAACAGGGCATGCAGTTCATTAATATGTTGATTGGTTGGTAGAGTGGCCACTGTCTGAGTGAGTTGTTTGATCTCTGTCTGGATATTCTTGATATCTTCTGATTTCAATATGCGATTCACAGCTCTCTTAATATTTTTAAGTTCCTGTGATGTAGGCAGATTTGTTACAGTATTTTGCAAAGATTCAAGTGCCAATTTCACATTATTTAATTCAGAAGCATCAGCCACATTTTGCATAGCATTTTGGAGCAGGGCTATATCTGCCTGAGTGGGTGTTGATTGTTGTAAAATTTCAAGTTTTGTTTGGATATCATCGACCAAGTGATGAAAATGAGATAGCTCAGATTCAGTGTTGAGGTTTTCAAGCTTTGTGATCTGTTGCTGGACACTGACAAGTGTGTCTACAATACCAGGCAGGCGGGATTCTAGAGATTCTTGTACATTTGTCAAATCACTTTGCACTGCTGCTATTGTACCCTCAAGATGGGTTATGGTACTTTGAATTTTTCCAAAATCTTCATATGTTTCAAGTTGCAGCTTAATGTTGGCAACACTCCGAGTTATTGCACTCAAAGCATCAGAAGATGGCAAGTTGTTCATAAAATTTTCAAGTGTCAAAATTGTTTCTTTAACCTCGGCTATGGCATTGTTCAGAGGGTCCAGATTAGGTATCTGGAGTGATTGAATCTGTTCCTTTAGAGTGGAAATCACTAGATCAAAATCTTCTTGTGATTTTATGCTTTTGACAATTGTTTGGAGCTGTGTCTTGACATTATTTATCTGCTCTTCCAATTGCTGTTTCAATTGCTCAGAGTTGGTGGCCTGGGTCTTAAATTTGGCTTGAAGAGCTGCTACAGCTTCTTCTAAACTTTGAAAATTATCCAATGTGGCCAAGTCAGTATATTTCTGAAGCAGCACTTTGAGTTCTGAATCAATTTTAAGAAGAGGGTCCATGCATTGTGATTGCAAATTTGTAATTTCTAGTTGAAGACTGGCATTGAGTGTGGTTTGTAAAGCTTGTAAATCACTTCTTAATTTCTTGACTCTGACATCAAGCATCAGAATCTCATCACTGTGATCTTCATGCCTTGTATGGCCAAATATATCATTAGGCATTTTTGTTTTAGTGGTTATTTATTATTGAATATCTAATTCTTAATTCTATAAGAAAAGGTATAAGCTTGTCATATGATCCCGGGACCTCAATATATAAGCAGTCACCAGCAGAAACAGTATATACAGTGCCAGAAATCATGTTTGAGTGCTTAATTCTATAAATATTTCTCCCTACTGAAATCTTGACATTACCCTCAGGGGTTGTAATAAATTGCAATTGACCACCTACAGGTAATTGGTAATGATTTAAATTATTGTTAAATATGTACAATATTTTACGTGTTTCATCATCAACATCTGTAAATATGCTGTTCAGATGAATAATTAACAAAGCACTTAGTTTAGATATTATATCAGAAGAGGGTTGTGCTGTTTGCAGGTCCATAATAGCCTGTTTTTTGAACCCAAATAAGTTCATTAGCATGTTTATTTATTTCAAATCATGCTCTGTAATTGGGCATTGTTTGCCACTTTTCAAATCACAATGACCCCATGGTAAAGTATGTATGCCACATGATAAAATGCATCTCTTATCATCATGTGGGTCCAGAGCCACTTTTCTTACAATATTGCTAGTCAACAAGTGATCCACACTCTGAATTCTGGATTCTGATGTTCTGATTGTGCTACATGATTTGAGGCAATTTTTGTAATCTTCAAATTCAAGCTCTTTGTCTACAGTCACTCTGCCAATGCCCTTGGCCTTTTTTGCAACAGCGCCACTACATGTTTCAAAGCTATACATCTTGGCCCTTAACCCAGCAAATGCCACAATAACATCACCAAGTGTCTCATCTTTTAACTTGCCAGGCACCTTTTTGTTGTGGTGTTGAATCTCTGTATGTTCACTGGTATCAAAATATTTAAACAATTCAGGCTGTGCTATATCTTGATAAACATCTTCTGTTTGAATATCAAGAACAAAACTATCTGTGTCCATGTACATCAGTTTTACACGATCCTTATAAAAAGGCTTCAACACATCATAATACAATTTTAACATGTGTAATTTGGCCAATTCCAATATCACAGCCCCTACATAAATAGGCTTATCAAATTTAATCTTTGTTTTTTTCATGTTGAAAAGTGCCATATTCTCATCATAAATTCTTCTGTAATTGAAGTTGGGCTTTGCAATCAATTTTTTGCTCCGGCTGGGGTCAGTAATTATTTTAACATCAATATGTTTTCTGACATTTTCAATTGTTTTGCCATACACTGAATTGACCATCAATTTAAACAAGGTCTTATCAAATTGGCTCAATGCAGATGTTCGAAGCTCTGTGTTTGTATCAATATATGGCTTCAACCATCTTGAGTGCCTGAACCTCAAAACTTTTCCAACTTTGGTCACTTGAACACCATGATTCATCAGGAACTGGAGGTTTTTGTAATATATGACATAATCTTGTTTTGGCTCCAGAGTCATCATCAATTTCTTCTGTTTAGAGCCAGGTGAACACTTAACCTCGGGAATTGGGGGCAGATCAGAAAATATGTTGTGTAAATCATCAGGAATTGTCAGATCAACCTCTAAGAACAGACCATAGTTACTGTCATCAAAATCCTTAAGATCTTCAATATTGAAATCTTCAACCCACTCAAGCCCTGCATATGGCAATTTATCCATCATAGCATAACCATACAGGCTGTTTGCATCCACATACAGTATATAATTTGATGGCAGTGCTGGATCATAATCAGGAATATATTTGTTATTTGCTCTGGCATATCTCTGAGAACATTGCACCATGCCTCCCCTTATACATTGTTCCATAAACAGATACATATCTTGATCCTGGATCAGATCCAACTGCATTTTAGTGTTCAAAAACATTGCAGACCATGCTAGGCCCGGAGCACTGTAAAAATACATTGGAT
Organism: Lepisma saccharinum; assembly: GCF_977018435.1. Taxonomy (NCBI): domain Eukaryota; kingdom Metazoa; phylum Arthropoda; class Insecta; order Zygentoma; family Lepismatidae; genus Lepisma; species Lepisma saccharinum. The sequence goes on from NC_139248.1 coordinate 21,502,246, forward strand.
CCAGCTTATAATTTTGCATGGAAGATTTTCTAAATGCCTGAAGTATATCAGCTAAGAGGGTCACATCAAGTTTTAAATATGCCTTGTGATAATCACCAAATGTCTGGCATTTTAAATTGTTCCACATCATCTGGGCATGGTGATAATCTTCATCAGTGATTCCAGATCCTCTGATTTTGCTGTAAAACTCATGTTGTGGTGGCAGAGAACACTCATCAAATTTAGAAAAATCTGTAACATAATCATATGGATATACACCCTTCCGCCTAATTAATTTCAGGTCCTGATTTGGAAACGAAGCACATGTGGTTTTGAATTGATCATCAGATAATTGAGTGGCCAGTGTAGCCAGGCTAGCCGATAAAATTCTGTATGAATCAAGAAATCTTAAGTGAATAGGAACACCATTAACTTTAATTATTTTGCTAATGGCAATATATTTCTCATTATTTTCTGCTAAAATATTTAAATTCTGCTTGTCAAACCCCTCGTACCTGATCAGATGATGAAAATCATAATTGGATGCACCATGGCAAAATATGGGGATAAATTTTGGCCTCTGGATCTTAATATTACAGCTATTACACAGGGCCATTTTGAATTTACCATCTGTATGAGAATGGTGATGAACCTTGATATTTGTATCTGAAAATTCAGAATCACATACCGGGCATTTTTCTGCATTGTTGAAATCTTCAATCTGTTCCTCTGTTAAAGGCAACATGGGTTTTGATTTTAATAATACATTAGATGCTATGTCATGGCACTCATTTTCTATTGTAAGTGCAAATTTTTTGATGGCATCTGCTCCCATGTATAAATCTTCTTTACTAACAACACCATCCTGTACAATCACATAACAAAAACTAGAAGGTTCATGTAACTGGTATGATGTAATTGAAGGTTCATCAGGATCTGGGCTACAGAATGCAAGGGGTTTGAGGTTTGATTCAAAATCACAGACTATATATGCTGGGTGTTCCAACAAGGCTTCAAATTTTTTGAATTTGGCATTTTCATTTGGGTTAGGCATAAGCCTATGAACAGGTTTATGGTTGCCACAGTATTTCAGATGCTCAATTAACTTGTTTTTAGCAATTTCTGCATTCTTTTCACAAACACCATTCACCATTTTTCTACCATCAAATACAATTAAACATCTTCTGCACAACTTGAATATTGTATTGGATTTGTCAAGTTGTGTTCTGACTAAAGCTTCAAGATTATGTATCAGAGTATAATGATATGTGCCATCCTTTTCAATTAAGAGCGGATCAATCGGAACAGCAGAATCATCATCAAATGTACTGATTCTGAGAGGATCTATCAAGCAATTGCCACGGCCAGTAGAACAAGTAAATACATTAATAGATAATTGTTTACCATTAATATCCCTGGCCTTTTTTTCAAATTTATCAAAATTCTGAACGGACATTGGATATTCTAAACCCTCCATTGCCTCATCAAAATTGTGTTCATATTGTTTATAATAAGTTATTCTCTCAGGATGCCTTAAAACTGGAAACAAAGCAGCTAAAATACACCACAAAAAGCATTTCTCATCATTATTTTCTATATTAGCCACGGCTCTTTTGTTTTTGATATTGGCAGGTAATGGCAGATATGTAGATCCTTGTAATGGGCTGAATTCAGAAATATTAACATATAACTTGTGTGGAGATCCGCATAGGCTCCATCCAGACTCTTTTGCAGCAAATTCAGAGTGTTTAATATTCAATTGATCTATCAAACTGCTTATTATTTTGTCTGAATTTGTATTTGAATATACCGGTACAGTTTCTGTTATGTGGGGCTGTGTAAATTTTGTGCCATTTGGCTTCTTATATTGTGTAAACAATTTGAGGGACAGCTTATAAGAGCCATTTTGTGCATTTAGAATTGCCTGCACATCTGGATTTATACTGTTCAAAAAATTCTTAATGTCACATCTTGGCTCTGATACAAAACGGTGATCCCTTAATTGGCCGTTAAAACTGCTATGGATGGGTTCATAGCGTGGCTGCTTTGCTGGTCCAGCATTAACAGGTGTTTCATGCTTCCTTTTCAGACCAGATGTAGATGGTTGTGGGGGCAATGTTGATGACTGTGCAGAACAAGTACCTTTATGTTTATATGTGAAATATTCCAGATTATATTTTCTATGGCATTTAGGGCATATTTTTGTGGGAGTCCTGCATTTGTCTGGATTACAATTCCTTTGATACTTAGCCCAATTGGGGCTAGATATATTATTTTTGCATTGATTACAATATTTTTGATTTGGCATTTTTGTTGTTGTTTATTATATAAGATTTCCTGGGGTCCAAATCAAAACTTTATACTTAATAAAAAAATATCAGTTGGGTTCAGTAGTGTGATTTGTGTGTGTGTGTGTGTGTGTGTGTGTGTGTGTGTGTGTGTGTGTGTGTGTGTGTGTGTGTGTGTGTGTGTGTGTGTGTGAATATTTTTGGCTTTGGTATTTATATAAAATTTCTTGGGGTCCAAATCAAAACTTTATACTTAATAAACCTATGACAGGTTGTTAAAAATTCTATATATTAAATCAAATAGATTTGTAATTCAATTTATACAAATCTGCAATATTTTTGTGTTTAAAAAATATGAGCAGCACTGCAACAACACACCCTCACTCTTTAACAACTCTCACAATACTGGCTGATATGCAATGCAAAATCTCTTTATATACCCTAAGCACGGACCGCATTGAAAACATCTGAAACAATAAGCCAATCAGAATATAACACATCATCACATTATGTCATAACCAACCAATCAGAAAACAACACATGTCTAATGCATAATATTGGGTAATAATTTGTTGCAAAACATGATGCAATATAAATAAACCAGAAATAGGCCACAAGTGGACCGGAAGTAAATATGTGTGGGTGTGTGTGGGTGTGTGTGGGTTCGTATGTGGGTGGGTGTGGGTGGGTGTGGGTGTGTATGTGGGTGGGTGTGGGTGTGTATGTGGGTGGGTGTGGGTGGGTGTGGGTGTGTATGTGGGTGGGTGTGGTCAAGGTCAAGGTCAAGGTCAAAATAATCGAAAAAATAATCGAAAAAATAATCGAAAAAATAATCGAAAAAATAATCGAGAAAATAATCGAAAAAATGGTCAAGGTCAAGGTCAAGGTCATCTCAAGGTCAAGGTCAAGGTCAGTGTGTGTGTGTGGGTGTGGGTGGGTGTGTGTGTGTGTGTGTTAATATGTTTGGCGTAGTTTTAGGTGTGGTCAAAAAAAAATATGAAGAGGGGCATATTTTTGACAGGATTATGGACAACAATCTCACAGAAGTGCCTTTTATAAGTGTAGGCAAATCAATCTGAGGGGGGTCATACTTTCTCAGGAAATTCCCGAGGGCATTTTTACAAAAATCTTGGATTAGACAGGGTTCCACACTTGAGCAAAAAGCTCATATGGGCATGTTGAGCTTGTTTTAAGTGTAGCCAAATCTGCCTGAGGGGGGTTCATACTTTCTCGGGTTTATAATAGGTCAAATCACACTACTACCATACGTTCGGAAGCATTGTTTTCAATATTTGGTGGACAATTTGAATAGCCAGTTTGAAGACTTAGGTTTTTTTTCGCATACAGTCCTATTAAATGCACACCCATGGTATTTAGATGATTAAGAACGTGTGTTTTATGGTGGCATGTCAGGTGAACTTTAAGGTAAGCGAAAGCATGCGTGAGTCAGTAGTAAAGATTTTCACATCTGCAAAGAAAATCCAAACACACATTTTCATTCTCACTCAAGGACTGTGAATTCAATTCAAATTGTACCAATATCTACAGCTAAATATGAACGTGGGTTGAGTGACATGAATCTAACCTTTACTGAACAAAGTGAGATTAAATATTTGCTTGGATGATAGAATGCATCGCCGTAAATCAATTTTGGTGATACCCCTTTGTTGGTGTTTTATTTTCATGAAATATGAGCTCCCAATTGCCATTTTAAACTTTCGTTTTGAAAGTTATTCAAACATAAAAATGGTTATCGGGAGTCATTTTAAGGGCTTCTTCCCGACTTCATTACTGCCTTCGTTTGATTTTTTCTCTAAAAATTTCGGGAGGCTGTAGCCCCTTTAGCCCCCCTCCACTTTTGCGTATACCAGTGTCTGGAGACAGTTCTACGTAGATTCCACGTTGTTAGCTGATGCTTATGTGGGTGATTATTATGTTTACCTCTCCCTTCCTGTTTTGGTGTTGTTAAACATCCCTTTATTTGATGTTGAAATTTCTCATTTTGTGTGCATGGTTCTGCAAGTCATGGACAGTTAATAAAGCTACTTTGCAGATAGAAATTTCAACTCCATGAACCTGTACGTAATACGAAGAGGTTACTGATCTAGTTGACTGCTCTCCATCTTTTTCGGATACACCGTCTTCCTTTGGCGTCATTTTCATGGCATCCATAAAAAAGGTAAAGTGTTCCCCTGTGCATAGCACCACGCCATGAAGGCGTATAGGGGGTGTGGGGGTAACGCCCCACACTTTCTTGATCCGGTCGTGAGTGGGGGTGATGTGATCAGCATCACGCCCCTGACCGCCTTTACCCCCCAGGGTTTCCCCCAGGTACCCATGTTATTCGACGCTGGGTAGGCGCCGGGGCCGCTTCCACCGTTAGAAAAGTTCCCGGATTTGAACCGGCCGGGGATCGAACCCGGGACCTTGAGCATGGTAGTCAGACGCGTTACCGACTGAGCCACCGCGGCCACCTTTCATGGCATCCATAAGTTTAATATTCTGGGCATTAAAATCTCCCAGATCCCAAACTGAGGGAAAGATATTTTCATTTCTGCGAGAAATTTGTGGTAACCTTTCCCCTCGATAAGCGTAGGAAGGTCCTAAGGTGACAGGCTGCACCATCTTCTTTGTTTTGTCAGATACATAATGGCGTCTGGCATTACGTAACCATTTTGTTTTCTCTCGGCGCTATTGTGGTCATTTCAGCTGCCTTTTCCTTGAAGGGATCACATCGCTCTCCCGAAGCAACGTTGCCAAGCGTACTTCTATTTTTGCCAGTTTTCTATATAGCCTATTACTGTGTATCCGCCTGCATTCCGACCTGTGGGTGGTCCTTCCGGAACCTTCATCGTTCAGGACCACGTGTGCAGTTGTACCATTAAACCCCGCTGATTTCTGGTGCTGATCCGAGAAGACTCTTTCTAGCTTTACAGTAAGTTTGACAACATGTGGTGTACCCAACGCTCGTTTGTTTCTTCACCTTCGACACCTTGTGACTCGAAAATGCCCGAACTCAGTCGAAGAAAATTCAACTGATAGCTGATTCGCCGTTTCCCAGCCTCCAGTTGAAGTTGTGTTCAGTATAGTCTGTTCAATTTTGAGTGCAAAAGTGAGAAAACTCAGCATGAACACATGACATGAGAGACAGTTACACAAGCCACAAGGAATAATTTTACAATACTACCGCCCACTGGCACTTCTCACTTAATGAAACAAGTTTCGCAAAGATATTTACTTGGTTTTAACGACAGATACCTCATATTAAGTTAATGTGATCAGGAAATTGTAACAATCAATGTTGTATGAAGGACACTAACTGTCGACGGAGATAGTCCGAAGCCAAAGTAAACATAACTACAATTGTTATTCACTATTACAATAACCGAATGTTCCTCCTACCCTGAACTGCTAGTTAACGGGTGCCAGGAATCTTCACTATCACTATAAAAAAAGATCTGACTCATAAATTCCCTCACTATTTTCACCAAAATCCATTTTTTCCTACAGCCGAGGTTGCGGGTGAGTCAATCTCCGTGAGGCTTATGACTATATCACTACACAGAGGGCAAGGAAATTTAGTCATGCATTATTTTGCCATGCGATGGGAAATATGACAATGTCTTGCACTGCCTGGACAGAAGGTTGCTTTTTGTTCTAGATACACGATGGCATGCTAAACTCAAAAAACTTGTGGCTTTTGACTATCTCCCACTGACCCTTTCGTGTATGTATTGGTGTGTTATTTCTATTGCAGCAAATTAATTTTGATGTAGTTTATAATGAATATATACATACAATAAATAAGAATTGTTGCTCTAAATCAGCTCAAAGTTTCAGAATACGCCACTGGGTGGACGTAAACACAGTTTCAAGAACAGTACAATAACATGGTCGTATTTAGAGAAGGGGGAGGGGTGTTTCTAGGGTTCAAACAACCGCCGAAAATTCTCATAGGTTGTATTAATGGAAGTTCAGAAACTGAAATCTGTAACTCATTTTCAAAAATGTGTTCGAAGTTTTAAAGAAATACAACAAGGAGACATTGTTGAAACGATCCATCTAGAATTTTCATACATTTGGAATTCTGAAACTTGAGTGAAACACTTCGCCATCGACTTCTAGCTTCGTTACTTAACGATCGTGTGAGAGCTTTCTCTTATTCAGTTCCAGACAGAATTAGAAACCGTCTCTAAATCCATCCTTAATACCATAGAACTACCAATCAGAATTGAGGAGCACACTGGCAGCTGAAGTAGGAAACAACCAATCAGAAGCGACCTCTAGGTCACGAGTGCAGTTGTAATGGCGGCCGCGTGAGATGTAAACAATGTATCACTTCACATTTTTAAAAGCCGATAACTATTCAACCGAGAGGAATAACGTCTCGTGAAAAACGTTATTAGGTACAAAACAATGGCGCTACTTAAATATATACTTTACAACGTTTACTGTACACGTATGAAAGAATACTTTATTTGTTTCAAATGTTAACACCGTGCACTCAATATAGCTGGTGTAACTCGACGTGCCTTTCATGCTGTATATGTTATGCATTGTAATCGCAAGAGCTAGCCGAAAAGTTACATGAAATGCTTGCGTTGCGTGTAAATTACTATCTGCTATAAGCTTTTTGGAAGCTTTTACATAGCATTTATGATAGCAAAATTGCTAAAGGAAACGCTTTCGTCTAAAGCCGGCCTTAATGATTGGGGGAGAATATTTTACTTCTTGAGTGAAAAGTCTATTGTTTTAAATAAATAGTTCGTATGTTTAAATTTCCTACGGAGATACTGTTATTTTACTTTCACAACAGACTTGAATACTATTTTATTTTGAAGTAAACTAAACGCTGAAGAGCCACATTGTATATATGTACTCTCTGGTTTGTTGGCTGGCTGTAACAAATAGACTGTGCTCTATGTAGCATGGCAGTAAATTAATCTGCTAGTATTTTAGTCATATATAAGTTATGAATTGTAATTAGTTCTTCATGGACTTCTAAGTAAATTTCACAATAAGTCTTCTTCTAGCAAAGAAGTATCAATGAAATATAAATATAATTTGGTAACTTAATGTTAATGTAAACACCACAATTTTCGCACTGTGAATGTTGTGAAGTTTGTGTAATTTAATTGACTAGTTGGTATTGGAGGATATATTTCAAAACCGTACGAGATGGGTTTTATTAGAATACAACTTTTATCGTAATATACGGATAATTCAACTTTATGCTAGTGTGTCCGTAAAGTGGTATATCAACTTGAAGTAACATATGTTATACACTCACATTCACTGCCACGGGTTGCATGTGCTACATTTTTCAACACTGCCAATGTTATTATCTTATTATTTTAAGAGAAAACATTATTTTCCCAAATCTTCAGCAGTTATTAGCATCTAAACTTGCGAAGTGGTATACCATGTTTATGTAGTCGCCATTTTAAAGATGCGATTTTAAGGATCGTGTGAGACCCCTTTTGCTGCCTTCGCGAACTAAAGAGGTAAAAAATCTGATGGTAGTTTCGAGTCGGTGGTGGGTAGGGAAGTGGGTCCCTACTTAACCACCGTGTGAGACCGGCTTTAGGGTGGCCCCTTAGTTATAGGTGATTTTCTTAACTTAAGTATTTTTCATCTCGCAATCCTCAAAATCGTTCCAATCCGTGTAAAATTACTGTGTGTAAAATTTCAGCAAAATCACATAGTATTAAAGTGACCCCCAAAGTCCCTAAAGTTTCAGACTTAAACCTAATCTATTATTTGTATGTATATTAAACTTTTTTTTTATCTTAACATTATTTATTTGAAATAAGGACAGAATATCATTGAAAGAGAATTTACCTTGCAATAAAACTAGTTCTGGAAGATTATAGGATGTTGTAGAAACTTCCATTCCATCTAGAAAGTTCTGTGGCCTGTATATAGATGACATTAGCGTCACTTAACAACTCCCAGTCAATTCAGTTCCAGTCTTAGAGCCATTAAGGCAATTTTCTAAGTTCAGACACAGATTTCAAGTTACAACAGGTATATTGGTTAATGTTTTATTGAGTGCTCGTACGACGCACTAAGAATACAACTGAATCAGTCATTTCGTCCGCCCGCAGGTACTCCTCGCAACATCTTAATTGACCTCCCTGAAAAAATTCAGTCCTGAATGCGTACATTTGGCAACATAGCGCTTCAGAGTCCACAAATAGTATCGAACTTAGCAACAGTTTTTCTTTCTAAACGAAAACGCTCTTGTGAATTTCTTTCATTCTTTCACATTCCATGAAGTTAGAAACCCTAAACCAGTAATATAGTACGTAATTAAACAAAAATTGTAAATTGGAAATACGAATATTGATATTTTTTAAAGAGTATTCGTTCTGAAATTGAAAAAAGGGAAATTTATGTGCAGTTGGAAACACTGATATGGTTCTCCACCTACCTGGAGAGAATTGACATCACATTGCAATGCAATGAAGCAAATTTCTTTCGATTTTAGGCAAAATTACAGTAAAGAAAATTGACAATACCGGACGTTTCTACAAAGTGCGTCTTTTCCCTGATCTGTAGCGAAAAATTGTTCGGAACTTCGTCAAATTGTTATTTCAACTGAGATCAACTTGTTTTACAGAGTTTCACGTTAGTAATCTCCTGAAGCAGCTGGTTAGGTTGTAGTCTTGTTATACTAGATATTTCGTCAAGAATGAAACATCGTAGGTTCATATCTCACCCACTCTGATTATTTTTTTTATTGTTATTTACCGAGTACGAAGTGTTGTAATAATGTAATATAAGATTATATTAAATCACTGTAAATATTTATGCGATGCATACCTCGGGAATGTTTCTACTCAACTTCTTGATTTTTCAGTGACTGGCAGTATTTTTGGCAAGACCTTTCTATTCATTCAGCTGCCAAAAGTTATGTTAACACACATTAAATATTTATATGTCACAAATATATGTTCTTAAACAGGATGTTTTATATCAGGTGGAGGCTCATTGCACAGTGGTTCGGATTCCTGTTTAAACTGTTGGTCCAGTCCCGATTCGCCTATCTGTGCATAAAGTAGACTTAAAATAACAACAACAAACACACATATCATCATACACGCAAATACGATGTTCTTTGTTTGTGCTCTTCACTGCGGACCTAAAATATACGTCGGATTTTCAAATGATGCAACGATAGATATTATGTTATATTCAACGTTTGAAACTACCCACCTCAGACTTTACATCGCATGTTTCTGCATCCGGAAATGCTGGACGTAAATCACATAAATATCAACGGAAATATCCAAGAAACGTAGATAAGCATTCTTGTCCAAAGCCGTTTACTTTCCGCAAAAGATTTTGCAAAGAAGTATGTTTGAATCCACGACCTTCCATTCCGAAAGCAAACACTATCCCCCTACACCACACGGTTCACGTTATTTTTCGCACTCGGTTCGAGGGATGAAGACATACACATTTCTGTTGTGGTGTAGTGCAGTGGAAGTGGAAAGTTTTAGGTGTTTGCTGGAGTTTTTTGGATAGCTGAGGAATGCTTGTAGGATTAAACATGATGACTAAGGCTCAGAAGTTGGTGACCTAAAAATAATTATAAAATAATTTTCACTGTAAAAATGAAAGCTTGATCTCTTTCATAAATTACAAGAGAGTAAGAAGTCTAATAAGTCGATGAAGCCCGTTGTTTGGTGGTTGAAACCACTGAAGCAAAGGGGAAGAGAGCAACTAAGTGATAATGTAGATTTATTTGTTTACTTCAATGTTACATAAAATATACCTCAAGGTTTTTCTTTATAAATCATTCATCTCCTTTCCGGTGGAGGCACATAGTGGTTCGGATCCTACTTTAAACTGTAAGTCCAGTCCCGATTAGCCTTATTGTGCATAATGTTGACTTCAAACACCAAATCAACCAATTCATCTCCTTTCTGAGTGGGCCTTCTACTATATTGAAGTCGCCCAGCATCCGAAAATACAGTTCTGCTTCGCGTATCCCAGAGTATAATTTAATTTAATATTGTGACTAATTTTACTTTAAAACCACAGATTAAAGATAATACTGTTCAGCAAAAGAACCTCAAAGTAGACTTCACACAAAGTATTTTAATCCACTGCCAAACATTTCAGTTAGGAATAATATTATGCTTTTCCATTGACCGTATTTTCGATTCATGGTGAATTTGCTAAAAGGACCATGTCAAGAAATTTAAATATGTAACTTTTACTATTAAATGCATTTAAAATGTTCGAGAAACAGGGGAGGAGAGAAATAAAACTAAATTATAAATACAAATGAAACAAAAACTTAAAAATACTAACAAATAAACTAAAAGCCAAAAAAGGCCAAAAAATGCAAAGAAAAATGTAAAATAGAAAGTGTTTTCATTCACTAACTGAAGGGAAACTGACATATTAGGTTTAGCATTGTTTTTAAGGGTCAGAAAAAACGTTGATCTTTCATGAACTTCCGGACCCTAATTAGTAATTATGACCATTGAAAAAGTTGGAGGGAAGGAGGCAGCTTACTTAAATTTTCCTTGCTGAGGGATCGTATCGTCCCACATCTCCACTTTATAATACAGAAAAAAATCAAGTTCATATTTCGAAAATGACTTGCAGTTTTCCACAACGAAAATATGTTTTTGAAGTTCGTTAGGATGCACTTGCAAGGTATCCCATTGTTTTAATTTCACACATATTATGAACAATAACTAAAAAAAGTTTTAATCTTAAATCCTGGAAATCTCCAACTTCTAATGGGGAAAATGAGCAGAAGGGACGTCCCTCAAGTGTACATCGGATTCATTTTTTAAATATTCTAATATCAACGGTCTCTGTTAAAAAAAAAAGAGGAGAGGGTGGGATTTGAACACGCGACCTCTCACGCTTGACGAAAAATAAGGATAGTATCGTCTAACCAACTGCTCTACATTAACGTTTTTTTCTTTTTAAATTTTCTTTATTGAAAGAAGCTATTACTTACACAGAATTTACATTTGGACGTGAATTTCAAAGGATCACATGTAGGAAATTTGCATACAAGGCTTTACAGGTTATCTGAACATTGTAATAATATTGTCCACTGGCATAGAATTTGAATGACAGTTTTTGTACATGAGGTTGGTTGCCAAGCACATAATAGACATAATGCCCTATGAGAAATTGCACTGCACGTGTTCTTGTGAGAGGAAAATACTGAAACTCTGGAGTTAATATATGGTTCACCGTGAAGTCGTTCGGGGAGCGGCGGCATATGATTCCAAGTAACTTCTTAACGTATTTCAAATGTTCCAGGACTGTCACACATGTCGTCAGCCGATGCACTAAGGTGTCGTCCTGTGCACATTTGGTGCAACAGGAGTTGTCAGCCATAAGGTATCTCTGCAATCGTACTCTAGTGACGATAGCATCGTGTACAGTTAAGTACCATATGGAGCGCACTCGATTGGGGAGGTGGGTCGCGGCTATGTTTCTCCACACGATACTCCAGCGCACATTCGGGAAGAATGGGACAATACGCGGAATATGTTTCATCCGGGTTTGCAGCATTTTTGATAGAGATTTGACTGTTATATCATAAGGATCCACACTTGGAAGGAGCATCAACATGTAACAAATTTCCACTATGGTTGTTCGTAAATAGAGAAATTTAGTGGGTATAACACTTGGGTAAATTGGGGCACATAGTTCCACTTTATCCAGCATGGAGCGTAGCACACGAGCCGTAATGCATGTAGTTCAACTACATGAATATTCAACGAAATTTACAATATTGGAGTGACGGAATATATAAAAATTGTTGTTTCAGCCGAAGGTAAAGGCGTGGGGCGGTGATTAGAGTTCTCGACTGGACATCTAGAGGTCCCAGGTTCGAGTCTCCCTACGAGGTGTTTTTTTTTTTTAAATTATCCTTTTAATAAACAAGAGCATTGTAACATTATTTGTAATAGCAGTGTAAAGTGGCTACATTGTTCTGCATCTGGAATTTACTAAAAATAAATTAAACAAATAAATGAATTGACACATGTTCAAAGGGATATTTTCACGTATAAGATCCTGAATTATGATACTCTAACGATAATTGTGTACTGCTTCAAATACATTGACAAATATTAATGAATTAACTATTTATATTTGTGGTAATTCAGGACATACTAATTTTACACCATTTCCCACTCGAGTTCAGTGCAAGGATACCTCCGCAAATATCGAATGAAAAGTTTTCATCATGTGCAATTCTCCATTAAATATTTGCGCCAATTCGTACTACCTTTGTTTTCTTTGTTACAAACAAGTAATCTTTGCACATTACATGTAGGAGGAGAGTTGCATCTACATTTCACATTGCTCAGCTCCTCCTAGCTACCCTCAAGAAAGAAAGATGGTAGGGTAGTGGTTACCGTTAACGATTGTCAACCTGATGGTCGTAGGTTCAAACCCCTCCTGTGGCAAAACATTTTCGTAAGTTTTAGAAACATCCCATTGTGTTCATTGTCCACGTAATGTGAATCGGAATGATTCTGTTTGGAATTAACGATGGGGGAGGAGAAATGTTAAATAACAAAACCTCCATTTCAATGAACTGAGAAGTGGGGAAAAATTGGATAATTCTTATAAATATGAAAAATACATTCTTGTTTTTAGTGGTATAATCGCAGGTAAAATCAAAGATCTTACATGGAAGATTTTATCTTGCTCTGAACTCAGTCAAAAGGCATTTCGCACCGAAATAATACATTCTGCAATACATTTAAAAATATTATTAAATATCGATAATTTGATCAATGCATCAATTCTTGACACCGAGACGATAATTTCTGCAAATACCTCTTCTCTCCTTCTCCTCTCCGTCTCCTTCTTGTCTCCCCTTATTCTGCTCTGTTTATATGTCATATCGCTTTCCCTCCTGATCTCGCCTCTTGTCTCAATCCCAATCTTCCTTCTCCTCTTCTTTTCGTTCTTTTCATGTTCTTTCATTTACTCTACTCTCAACTCCCCTCTTCTCGTCTCCTCCTCTACTCTCATCTCGTTTCCCTCCTCTTTTCTTCTCTTTGCTCCATTTTCCTCATCTCCCTTCGCATCTTTTCGCTTTCTCCTCATTACTTTTCCTATCTACATCTGTTCTATTTTTCTTCCCTCCTTTACTTTTCCTCTTCCCCTTTCGCAGTCTCTTTTCTTCTCTCATTTGTTGTCCCCTTTCGTTTCCTCTCTCCTCTTGTCCTTTGTGTAGACTCATCAGCGATGAAATACTAGAAAATCGATTTTCTCTCTTTCAGAAAGTATTTCTTATTTGCGACAAATGTAATACTGATATTTATTTAGAGTTTTATAAAACAATACTTGATTTTATTCCTTTCGCGTATTTCATAAATATCTATTGTGTATATGGCAACCCTGAAATTGAGCCTAACTCTACACGCAACCCACCAGCGCCTTGCGTAATTTGGGTTGCCTAGTTTAAAATGTCGTTGTCCTAAAACATTTGAGAGACGCTGTACAAATATTAGATAACTTGGGAAATCTTTTCATACAATATTTTTTCTTCTATTTCTTATTAATTGTAGCCGACCTTCTTCTTTGGGCTACTTCTTCTTGTAATTACTAAGACTTCTTCTTCTTGTAATTACTAATGCTTCTTCTTTGGGCTTCTTTATCGATCTTATCCAAATTGACGGAAATATTAAGAAAATCGATCTCCCAGACAAACAAAGAGAAAGGGGTTAGTTAAAGATCGCCGCCTGGCCAGCGCTAACCTTAACTTGAAGTTGCAATAGATGCGCCTACTAAAAGCGCTTGGGTGCCTGCCGTGAGATGGCGCTACACCTGGGACCAAACAACCCAAAAGCCGCACGATACTCTCAGTTCGTGGGAACCATAATAGACCCAGAATGGAAATTACAATTCGACTTCTTTACTTTTATATAATGATCACTTATGCTATTACTGAATATTAATTACCCTTTCCACCTTATTTATATCCTGTTATTGTGTTAAGTTCATTTATTTCTTTCATTATAATTAGTATTAATATCTACAATCATTATTTCACCAGATCAGCGCTTTCCTTTTTCTCTATTTACAATAGTAGACGTTTTGTTGAATGCTGCCATCTCTGGCCCACTTTCTAAACTGCTTTAAGCATCATCAAATATAAGTGTCGTTCTTTTTGCATGCTGCCATCTATGATCCTCTACCTCAAACAACAACAATGCAGTTTGTGTACGTGACAGTTATTATTTAATATTGTAGTAGTGATGCAAGAGTCTCCCCTTTGAAAGAAGAGTCCGTGGTGGACTAAGGGACACATGTTTTAATCTTTTAGCAAGTACAAAAAAATGTATTACACATTTTTACACAAATCATCAAAGTGTAGATACTATGTAACCATTATTATTTAATTAATTCGATGTTTCATGCATAACACAACACAATGGTGTTGTTAGATTCTCGTTAGATTCCTTTGTGAGTAAAAATCCTGCATACTGGAAACTGGAAACATCATTATGCAGCATGATTTATAAAGGACTCCCTTAATCAGTTCTGCAGAGAGGCCCAAAGCTGTTGGTACATATTGATCATCTATTAACATTATCGGCCTATAAATATCAAGTAGATACAGTCCCTATTAGCCTATTTATGTTAAACTTTATATACTTTGGCAATCTGCAAAGGTCATTATCGAAATATTGCTATTTGATGTTGCTCGAAGTTTTTTTTTTTTTTTGTTTGTTGCAGTTTCTGTTACTTATCACTTTGGGAGAGGGGGCAAGTGCCTGTGTGTACCCTGCTATATCTGCCAATGCGACACAATATATTAAAAATTTGCCCCCTCTAGGATTGACTTCGCCCCCCATACAAAGAATTCCTGGCTACGGACCTAGAAAAACTGTATTCAGTGTTTCAAACCCCTCTGATTTCAAGCCGAGCAAGCAGAATCGTAAAAATTTCTCAAGGTTATTTTTCCAATGTATTATATCTGTTTGATTGTGTATTATAATAGCGGTTTATAGTTTCTAAGTTCATGGAAAGTGCGAAATTTAAAACCTCTCACCGCAGCGTTTCTCGTCTAGTGGAAGGACCAACTCAAAGTTGGCTACTCTCACCTTAGCCGAAGTGCAATGTTGCTAAGTTTACGAATTCTAACTAACTCTCTAGCCTTCTTAAACCCGAAGGTTCATGGCTGCAGCAACACAGGCCTTAAATCTGTCCCTATCCTATCTATATACTCTTTTCCATCCCTACCGATTTCCTTTAGGTCCATCTCAACGTTGTCCCTCCATCTTCGTCTTGGCCTTCCTACAGGTCTCTTACCATCATGTTTCCCAACAAGAATCTTGTAAACTCCATTCGTGCCCCATGGCCTGCCCAGCTAAATCTTCTTAATTTAATTATTCTAATATCTGGACATGAATACAAATTATGTAGTTCTAAATTATGTAACCTTCTCCACTCACCTGTCTCCTCATCCGTTTTAGGTCCAAATATTTTCCTAAGGATCTTATTTTCAAATACTCTCAATTTATGTTCCTCTTTCAATGTAAGGGACCAAGTTTCACACCCATATAATACTACAGGCAAAATTACTGTTTTTGTATATTTTAACTTTTCGTTTCTTAGATATTAAACGAGAAGACAAAAGTTTATGAAGAGAGAAGTAATATGCATTTCCTGAATTAAGCCTAGCTTTTATTTCCTCTTTAATGAAATTTTCATTTGTTAATATTACTCCTAAGTATTTGAATTTGGAAACTGGTTCAAACGAGTTGATTTGATTGATTGATTTAGTGTTTAAGTTCATTTTATGCACAGTAAGGCTAATCGGGACTGGACCTACAGTTTAAAGTGGAATCCGAACCACTATGTGCCCCCACCAAGTATCGAACCCAGGACCCCTTGATTACAAGGCGACGCCATCGTGGAGGCCTCAAACGAGTTGTTATCAATAATTAGATTTTGATTATTACATAACACTTGGTTTCGGATTGTAAGCATATATTTAGTTGTCTCTTTGCTAACTTCCAGACCTATCTCTTTAGCAGTTTTGAAAAATATTTTAGCATTATTCTTAATTGTATTTATATCATCCCCTAATAAGTCTACATCATCTGCATATGCTAACAACTGAGTCACACCATTTAATTTTAGTCCTTCGTTAGTATATTTTACCTTCCTAACAGCATATTCTAAGGCAAAATTAAAGAGCAATGGAGATAATGCATCTCCTTATTTTAACCCATCATGAATTGCAAATTTGTCAGCCACATTAACACCCTCACGAATTTCACTTTCTGTTTCACTGGTGCATACTTTTATCATATTAACAAGCTTCTTAGGTATTCCAAACTCTACTAATATATTATATAATTTATCTCTTTTGACCGAATCATATGCTTTTTTGAAATCAATGAATAGCTGATGGACATTTTGATTATATTCCCTCTTTTTCTCAAGTGTCTGTCTGATGTGAAAAATTTGATCTGTAGTTGATCTGTTACGTTTAAATCCACATTGATAATCACCTATAATTTCATTAGCATATGTGGTTAGTCTTGTAAAAATAATGTTAGATAATATTTTATATGTTGTTGAGAGTAGAGAAATTCCACGGTAATTATTGCCGTTCATTTTATCACCTTTTTTAAAACACAGGAACAATTATGGATTCTTTTCACTGTTGAGGGATTTCTTCTATATTCAAGTTTACGAATTCGGGACTTAGAATTCTTTCCTGGCGGTCAAATAAGATGTTGTGAAGAGTACATTAAGTATCTTGCGATGCAAAATAGACGACCAAAATGCTGTTCATGTTCTAATGGTTCCGGCAGAAGCTGTACTTGTACTGTACTGAACACTATAAATTAATTAGTAATTGTAGTTCGATTCAACGGCGATGGAAAGAATTCAGGGAACAGAGACAAGCAGACATTAAAAGATTGAATTGAATTGAATTGAATTGAAAAGTCTTTTTATTTGCTACAGACCGAGATTCAGCCTTGGGCTGCTCTACCACCTAACTCTGGTGAATAAAAGTTACAATACATACATTTATAATACTGAATAATACTGAAATCAAATAACATAACATGAATGAATACGACATAAATGAAAAATAATAAAATTATAAGAGGATACAATGACAGATACATTAACACACACACACACACACACACATACACACGTGTACATACGCAATTTCCAGATCGATACTAAAATAGCATGCACACAGGTTGAAATATTCGTTGTGTCAGATAAGTGTTTGCAAATACATGGTTTTACATTACTTGATTCCTGTTGCTCAGCCGTACGAGCTAATGCTCAATTGTTGTCTTTGCAATAAAAATAATATGACTTGTTCTTTGAAGTTTTTGGGTGTTGTAGCAAAAGAAACATAATCGGGAAGAGCATTCCAAACCTTTGCAGACCAGAGGGAGAAGGAGCCTTCGAAACTGACAGCAGAGTGGCGGGGAATGTCTATTTTTCGCCGACCTCTAGTATTGTATGGATGTATGGAATTTCTAAATGCCAGTTTCTCGTGGAGATAGATAGGTGTTTGCAATTTTAATACCTTATATATCGTAGAACACTGATGCAGGAGGCGTCGCCTAGACATGTTAAGGATTTTGTATGTATTGAGCAAGGGTAGGATGTGCTGATTTCTCCTGATCGAGAGAACGTAACGAATGCAAGAATTCTGTATTTTTGTATTCTGTTCGATATTTTACGTTGTAAATTCGTGCCGTACACCACATCACAGTAATAGAAAATAGGATATATTAGAGTTTCGATGAGATATAATTTAGTTTCTCTAGTGAAAAAGTCTCTCCTCCTGTAGAGTGATCTCATTATTGTTAGTGCTTTTGTGCATTGCGCTGAGATATGCGCTGACCAGGAAAATTTGGGATCAAAAGTAAGGCCCAGATTTTTAACGGTTGGTGCATAAATTATGTTTTGGTTTTTAATTTTGATGTTAATTGTATCATAATTTACTTTTTCAAGATAATAGTTAGAGCCTAAAATTGTGTATACGCATTTATTCTGGTTAATTGCGAGCCCATTTGCAGTGAGCCACTTGTTAAGGATATGTAGATCATTGTTTAGATTATCTATCTTGTTTAACAAATCCGATGGTGATGACGATATCATCAACTGCGTATCATCCGCATAACAATGTATATTACAATGGCTGATGGTCTTTGATATATCAGCGACGTATAAGGTGTATAAAAGGGGGCCAGAATGGAACCTTGCGGGACTCCTCCATTTAATGTTATCGGTGTTGATCCGGTGTCGGCAGGGTAAAAAACCCTTTGTCTTCTTTCGTGTAGATATGATTGGAACCAGTTTATTACAGGCTTCGAAAAACTGTAGTATTTCATTTTTGCTAGGAGAAGGTTATGATTGACAAGATCGAAAGCTTTAGAAAGGTCTAATAATACTAGTATAGTTAGTTTTTTTCGTTAATCGAACGTAAAATATTGTCCGTGACAGATAATAATGCCGTGGTTGTACTATGAGAAGTACGGAAACCTGATTGAGAATCAGGTAAGATTTTATATTTTGCAATGTACTCTTTTAATTGTATAGATACTATCTTTTCTGTGACTTTCGAAAATATTGATAGAATGCTGATTGGTCTTAAATCGCTTAGAGAGGTTAACGTCTGCTTTTTGGGGAGCGGAATAACTCGAGCTTCTTTCCATGCATTTGGAAATTGGCTGGTTTTCAGAGAAAAATTTATGGTATGCGTGAGTGCCGTAAGTATGAAGGGAAGGGCCAGTTTAAGCATTTTGCACGTAATGTTGTCCACTCCTGCAGCATTTGATCGAATGCTGTATACTGCCTTTTCAACCTCAGAATCTTGAACCTGGCGAAAGGATAATTCTTTTGCATCGTTTTGAAAGTAGTTCTCTAAGAAATACTTGCACTCCTTTGCAATAATGGCGTTGTCTCGAGGAACACTGTCGTAGACATTTGCAAAATGTTTATTAATTTCAGAGGGACTGCTCAGGTGAGGCGGAAGTTCTCCCGCGTTCCGTTTGCTACCGATACCAATTGTTTTCAGGCTATTCCACATATTCTTTGAATTTCTCTTATTGTTATTTACAATAAAAGAAAAATAAGCTTTTTTCTCTTGCCTCGTAACAGAGGTGGTAAAATTTCTTAATCTTTTATATTCGTCCCAATGTAAAATTAATTTGCTTCGCTTGTATTTACGCAGCGCACCATCCCTCAGTTTCATGAGCAGCTTAAGATTATCCGTTAACCACGGCGCTGGCTCTTTCGTCACCCTAACCGTTCGTAATGGGGCGTGACCGTTAAACAGGTCGACGAGATTTTTCTCAAGAAATTCTATTTTAGAATCGATGTTTCCAAGTTTAAACGTTTCGTTCCAATTAATGTTTACAGCATCTAGACAAAAAATTTCATATTCAAATTTCTTAAAATCTCGGTACGTAACGTACTTGGCTTTATCCCTGGGTTTTGCGCAGTGCAGTGACACGCTCGTCAGGCAGTGGTCTGAAGTTCCGATTGGACTCGCGATTTCGAAAGAAGATACAATGTTGGGGTTGTCAACAATTATTAAATCTAACAATGTTTCGGAAGATTCTGTTATTCTAGTGGGTTTATCAATCAATTGTGTTAAACTATACGATTTTATAATATCTTTAAGAAACAGGGTCTCCGCTTTTTGTGTGCTGAGCATGTCGCAATTAAAATCGCCTAGCATAAGGAAAGCGTCTACACTGGCATAGTTATCTGAAATAATTTCTTCTATGATGGCGAGATTTGTATAGGGTACATTTGGTGGACGGTAAAACGCGCAAATGCCAACTTTTAAGTCACTTACACTAACTATCATGCTAATTATTCAATATCATTGGCTTCGGACGGTCGGAAGTCTACGAATTTTACTGCCAGCGCCGAGCGGATAAATATGGCAATGCCCCCGCCTTCTTCTTCTGTCGTTACGGAAAACCGAGTAACCGGGGATGTTGATTTCGTTCGTCCCGTCTGCGCTACAGAGCCAAGTTTCCGTTATTATTACGATATCGTAAGCACGTTGGCGTACCACGAACCTCAGTTCGTCTATTTTCGGGATTAAAGAACGAACGTTTGCGTGTGCTATGCTGAGGTCGGATAAATTTGGCAACCTCTGCTTCCGAACCAGGGTGTCGTGGGTCTTTGACCAAGTAACGGGGGTTGAGACTGTTTGATGGTCAGGCGGGTAGGGGTCGCTCTCTCTCATGACTGATTGATTGATTTAGTTTATTTTACTTCGCGTTTTGTGCCTCTTGGCTAATTTGCGAAGATGGGGATGAGTGATGAAATGATGAAATTGATGAATGGACATTCACAAACAACCATACCCGACCGGGATTCGAACCCGGGAAGACATTAAAAGAAAATGCAATCTAGCAGATTGCAACGCTTTGGTGATACACTAGTATAGAAAGCTGCTTCCAGCTTTATCTTGCATACAAAAGGTTGATGGATTAGCCATAAGTGTCTTTTCATGGCAAAGAACAATTATTAGGTATACGTAAAATTCCAACATCTACAGGAAATGATCAAACTGTAGCCATTTACCAAGCAGAGAAAAATGGATCATGGAAGAAAAAGTACAAGCGTTGTGTTTTCATACCACTGTAAGCAACACTGGTCGAATAAGTGGTGACTGTCCAAATCTTGAGAAAAATGTTTGATCGTGATTTACTCTACCTTCATTGTCGACATCACATTTTCGAATTAGTCTTGAGAAGTAGGAATGGGTGCAACTTTTCGACCAGATGTGAATTTGTTTACAAAATTTAGAGAAACTTGGTCGACAATAGAAAACTAAAAGTACCGTAGTGGGATACAGCTTGTCACCAAATATGTTTCTGTCAGTAATCTCGAATTTCTACAAGAATAGTTATGTCAGAAGCAGCATAGAGATGAATTATTAGAATTGATTATGATGTTATTCGATGGTTGTCCCCGAAAAGAAATTTAGCGTTCCTGGATCTGTGAGCCACCAAGTTTGGTGGATGGCAGAGACTAATATGCCTTTAAAATTACATTCGATGCCAGCGACACTGCTTCCACAGGAAAAGAGCGTCAAATTGGTGGAATCAAATTCTCCGGTGTAACTAGACGTCTGCGATACGACTACGAAACAAAATTTATCTAACAAGGAAACTAAGAAAAACGTCACAACGGGATTATTTGAATTTAAAGGTTTTCTGCATTCTGGCAGCATTTTTCTAGAAGCATTCCTCAATTTTCTTTGTTTTAGGAAAGTTTAATTAATTGATTGATTCATTCATTTCGGTTAATTTGATTGCGTGCGAGTTGCAAGGGTGCTTATCATCGTTCATTTTGGCACGGTGTTATTTATTGGGTAAATCTCTTTGCAGGTGCGGAGCAAGTTGCCACGCTCGAGTGAGTAACGTTACTAGGCAGGGGGTGGGTAACTACGGTATAGAAGAATTTCGGCTGATGCTTAATTATCACTCATAGTGTTTCCGTGGTTGCATAAGCATTATTATGGAGTTCACATCAACTAGCAAAGGCAAACGTCTTCACCGAAGGTGAAATGGCAATTGTGGAAAGAGATCACCAGTTCGTACAGTGGGATCCATGTGTATCATCTTGCAAATTGTCCATCACCATGTTCGTGCACTTTATTTGACCCAATAACAGCTTCAAGAATTAAAAGAAAACTCAAAACAAGCTGTTGACAACTTCTGCACCAGCATACATAAAAACCCATCGCTTAAAAACACACAGGATGTAAGAGAAAAATTAATGAAAATAGTCATGGACAATTTGCACGGTAATACTCATGGATTCCACTGTACCTGGCGTGTCAGTTTGCGAGATAAGGAAGCGACTAGAAAACTGGAAGAAGAGATCCTTACAGCAGTGTCTGCTATCTTCAAAGAAGACATGGCTGCTCCAATTAACCAAGGTCTGGATCTAGTAACCTCCATTCCATCATATCGTCAGAAGAAAGGGTGTTTAATTGGTGTTAGAAGGAAAGCCCTCGGCATATATATCTTGAACTTGCAGCAATCAATGAATTACGGGCGACGTTCCCCGATTCCCAGGTTTCTGGCTGTAATTTCCATTTCAACCAGAGCATCTGGCGGAAATTTCAGAATATAGGCCTCGCCGAAGAATACCTTCAGAATGAAGATGTACGCCGTCATGTTAGGATGTGTAGTGCATTAGCATTAGTACCCAGAAGCCGAATTAATGAAGGTTGCTCCTCGTCATGGAGGACTGCCCATCTGGGCAGAAAATCAGAAAGTTCAACGTTTATTTCATAGAACAATGGCTGGATAACCACTACGTTTTTCCATGCTCAGTCTGACAGGTGACGTCACTCACTCGAGCGTGGCAACTTGCACCACACCTGCAGAGAGATTAATCCGATAGACAAGACCGTGGCAAAATGAGCAATAATAAGCACCTTGGCAAGTTACACCGTGGCAACTTGCACTCCACCGTTAATTTTACTTCGCTTTCCTGCCACGAAGGTTCGACTTTACGAACCCTGTTAACACATTCGGGTCTGGCCTCATAATACAGCATTGTTACCTCTGGTCTGCGGTTTTTGGTTGTTTTTCAAAAAATCATAGAAACAATATTTTTAATTTGTTTTTATTTACCACGCATTTCTTAAATCTACAAAACTTTCTCTTTTCAATGAACAAAAATTTGTTCAATTTTATTTTCATTTTCAGACGTTTTTTAATATTTTTTCAGCAATGTTTTGTAAAGGAGGAAAAAGTACAACATTGTAACAAATGTTAATATAGAGATATTTTAAGTTCGTAATCTGGAAATTTCAATAATTAACTACATAAACTATCAATACATCTTTTGAATCTTGCATAAGAATACTTCTTATGTGCACATAACAAAAAATAGTTACAAATTACAAGTAATTATCTTTTGTATGAAAAAGCGGCTGCAGGATAGGACCAGACGATGTATCAGTTGTTTCTGCGTCATCTGTAAAAATTAAACAAATAAATAAATAAACTAAATAAATTAAATATATTTTCATTTCACATACACTATACAAAATAATAAATGGAAAAACTAAAAATACATCAGTGCATGTAGGAGAATCAAGCAAGAGGCAAGATGAATAGACCCAAAAAAAATACCTCTTCTCACTTCATTCATAAAATACTAGAGTTTGCAACACTGTTTATATTGTCGACGATAATTATTACGAATATAACCTACCTTCCAAATCTTTAAATTCATCTGCATCATCAAAATCGTAGCTAACTTCAAACTCTGAGGCCTAATCCTCTATGCAGTCTGGATCTAACGACGCCATTCTAAACAATGCAACGTACAGTCGGAGAAAGAATTACCTGGGCCACGGGACCTAGAATTTCGTAACGTCTTAAAGCCTGTTGTTTATGCAACCCAAATAACAAATTATTCGCTTAAGTTTGTCTGGTGGATCTGAGTTCTCGGGAAGGATTGAGCATTGATAGCATGAATCACATGACTCATGCCCCAGCAACAACAAACAACAGCTGGGTGCTACGTGGCCTCAAGAAGAACATTTCAGCAACTGGTTTCTTAACAAGATCTACTCGTAAGAAAATATTTTTCGAGTGATACTAGTCATTGTCAAGAAGGTTCACTGAAATTATGGTTCTCATCACAGGCCACATGCCACACGCTAATGGTTTAAGTCCAGTTTATGCACTGGACCTACAGATTAAAGTGGGATCCGAACCAAATGTTCCTCTATCTGGTATTGAATTCGGAAGCCTTTGATTACATGTCGAAGACGTTACCACTACGCCATCGAAGAGGCAATGGAACGCCTTGAGAAAGAGACGAGTGAAACCATATTTGACGTAAATTTTAAAAATAAGACAATATTTTGTGGTCACAGTTTCGAACCGTGGGAGAGGCATATATATTTTTTGTCCCATTGTCCATTTCACGAGTTTATAATTCTTCCTCACCGACACGATTAACACGAGTGGTAGAAGAAAAGTGAAGTAAAATAACTGAAACAGAAATAAAAGGAAAAAGCGAAACAAATTTTATCCAAATATATTCTTCAGTCACTTCAGTCGTATTCACGGAATGCTACCTTTAAAGGGAGCCGTGGTCTCTAACTTGTCTTTTCCCCTTCCTTTGTGCTCTCGATTCTCTCTGTCACGATTGGTCTAAAACTAATTAATGCGACGTTAATTAAACAATCCAAACAACGAAACAATGCACAATCAACTGCTCAACATTCCAATTTTTTTCGAATCCGAAAACAATTGAGATGCAGTAAAATGAAGCAAGAAGCAGTAATAAACTGGGAATTTGGTACGGTATAGAATTAAATCGGTGAAGATGTTCCATTTGATTGGATTTTTGTTATTTAGTGTCGCTATTCTTTCACTTTTTGCAAATAGCGACGATGAAGATGAGTAATGAGTGATGATATGATGACATTGATTAACGGACCCTCACCAAGAACACCCATGGCCAAGCCGAGATTCGAACCAGGGACCCATGCTGTCGTAGCGCGCTGTGCTAACCACTCCGCCACGGAGGTTGGTTAGGAGTGGAAATTATACCATATTTTGTGTGCGCAATTGGGATCAATCAATGGAATGAGTAGGCATAGTATATTATTAATATATTCATATCATAATATCACGTCATATTATTCGGCACGAAGTAACATCATAGACATTCAATCTTGCATTATTGCCTTTCAACTATTTCTTCGACTTCAGGTTAATAACATCAATAACATAAATTATGAAACAAATGATAATGAATGTGGGATATTGACAGTTATTTCGAATTACCTGACACAAGCAACATTAAGCAGACTCGGTGGGAAAGCTCATTAAGTGGTCAACCTTCGATCTCGTCACCAAAGTTCCCGGATTTGAGTACCATCCTTGTCACAGGTGTTTGAGTATTTCGTCATTAATTTCATGTAATGGTCACTCGTCCGCGACTAGGAAGAAAAGTGATGTTACGTAACAAAACTAATAAAAATAAACATGATCGAAGAGTACTTATTTCATCTCTCACGAAATCTCCTATAAAACCGGGATATATGAAATATATGTATCTTCACATACGTTTTCGATTTCTATATTTAACTAGCCGAGACCGAAAACGGGAGAGCAATTTTCAATTCGAGTAACCGAGAGATAAAAGGGCAAGAACAAGAGAGTCATGCGTGCCCGGGACTTCAACCCAGAACCTTACGTAACGAGATTTGAAATTTTGGAGAAGGCATCTGTGTTTCGCTTGGCTTTCTCTTTCCTCAACTTCTGTTATTTTATCATGCACGTGTAATTAAAATGGATCTGAGAAAATACGTTGCGATCCATAATTGTGTTAGTTAGATGCTATAAATGTGAACTCCAACATGGAATAAATTATTCCCTTTTGTATGTGGTTGAACATGATATTTTCTTACACTGTGACAATTTCTTTTTTAGTTTTTCTGCACAGATAAGCTAATCTGGACTGGACCTTCAGTTTAAAATGACATACGAACTACTACGTGCATCCACCGTGTATCGAACCTGGATCCCTTGATTATAAGGTGACGACGTTATCATTACGCAATCGAGGAGGCCGCGTGAGAAAATATTATTCACTCGATCTATACAATAATTTATTTAAACATTTACATTTTCGTTTTCTTCTTTCTTTTTTGTTAACTACTCTTCTACGACTCTTTTTTTGTCTTGGAATTTCTTCTTGTTTCAGGAAAAAAATAATACATGCAGGCCGTATACCCCCCCCCCCCAAAAAAAAGATAGAAAGCTCACTCTCGAGAACTAATTTATAAATAACGTAACCATTAGGAAACAATTCGAACGTTAACTGATACAACTGCAGACGAAACAATACTTACAGACTCTAACGAAATATCTATTCTTGTATAAGCTCACAGGCAACAGGTATCTGCTGAGTCATTCACTCTTGCTAACTGCGAGCGAAGGTCACGGAACCAAAGGGTGGCAAACAGGCGTCTGCTCTACGAAACTAGGGTTAGCAGACGAGGCCCGTGTTCCTGTTATCAATGACGTACGAAATAAGGAGGAACACAGCTTTCATATCAAACTAGACCTGTGTTTTGGTCCCGTCATTGCATGTAAAACACTTTCTCATCGTGACCTACGTAAAGGTTTCTCTGCAAGAAAGATATCTTACCATTGAGGGGAGGAAAAGTGTGTGTGTGTATCGAAGTCCTTCAACTTTCGTATTCTTCTTCATTTCAGAACGCGTGCTGTATCGTCGATTTAATCTAATCTAGTCTTTCTAGGTTCTGTTTCTGTTCGGTAATTTCACATTGTCTTCCTGCTTACGTTATTCGCGACGAAGCTTCTGGTTTCGATA
Organism: Lepisma saccharinum; assembly: GCF_977018435.1. Taxonomy (NCBI): domain Eukaryota; kingdom Metazoa; phylum Arthropoda; class Insecta; order Zygentoma; family Lepismatidae; genus Lepisma; species Lepisma saccharinum. Next base: position 21,528,900 of record NC_139248.1, read on the forward strand.
ATCTGGACGATAACGGGATTGTGTTGGTTGGTTGATTTGTTGTCTTAAGTCCACTTTATGCACAGTAAGACTAATCGGGAATGCACCTACAGTTTAAAGTGGCATCCGAACCACTATGTGCTTACACATTACTTTGCTGCTAGATATTTGCATGCTAAGATGTAGGAAATGCTACATTTTCAGTGTGTGGAATTAAGATTTATTTCTGATACGAAGAATCGGAGAATGGAGTAGTGAGAAAAGTATCACCTCACATGTTTGAATTATATTATGATATACCGTATCGTACCCAAGGTATTGGGTAGGATGTATAAATTCTTAGCATAGTAGGAAACAGAGATAGGAATGCTGAATAAGTAATCAGGCAAAGGTCGGGTGATTGACTTGGAAGTCGTATGTGGCATGAGTGTTGGAATTGTCAGGAGGTGTGATCAGTTGGCGAGAATACGAGAGAGAGTAAGGACTACGGATTGTGAGAGGGGAGCAAAGTGGGGAACGACTATTGGACGATGGTGTGTGACAAGAGACAAGTGATAGTTGAGAGGACAAGCTAGGAACAATCTCCATATATTTGTAAGGCAAGTAATATCCTTTCCTTAACCAATCCATATCGGTTCAGTCATGGAGAGTATAAAACCCATATCTAATCTAAGCTAATTTCTATCGCCATTCCTTTAAAAGGTAACCTCTTGCATTTATCACATTTAGGCCAAGCGAGTGATAACCATCTGAGAGATGAATAACAAATAACTACATCACCCAATTCAATCTAGAGGTTCTAGGTTCGATCCCAAACGCAGCATGGGAGTTGCGTTACGTGGTGTAGTCTGCTTAGGGCTTCTAATCGATTTTTTGCAAAGGCGATGAGAAAACACTGCAGTACGTGAAATGCTGCGATTTTCATCTATTTCATCCCGAAATATGATGAAAATAATAGAGCCTTTTAGCTTTTCAAATTAAGTACGGGAGATAAGGGCGCGGAATTTTCACTTGTTAGCGCTTCACGTTATGTTAATTATCAATTGTTACCAAAGATCAAGAAAAGAAAGCAAAAGGTAGGCCTAGCAATATGCTACGCAAATAAATAAGAGTAGAGTTTTAACTAGGTTATTCGGCTATTGGCTTGTGAAAAGATGAGAATTAACATTAGGATGTTGCATAAAGGTTGGTTAAATATTTTAAAGATGTGTTCGGTACTGTCGTCACTCTGTTACGCGATTGTTGAACCTAACTTATCAAATTTCCGGGAGAGTAAACAATTGAATTGCTGATAATGTCCTGTCAAAGCCACGGGGGATGAGAAAAGAAAACAAGCAACTTAGTGCTAATTTGAAGCTAATCAAGCATTTTTCCTGCGCATAGGCTAATCATTGAATCATGGCGCAATCTAGATTTATCCACCCCGACATTCTCGAAACTATCCAGTTTCAAGGTAACATTCACGAGGATGTATTAAAATTCATTGACAAATTTGAAAGTTTAGCTATTCTTAATGAGTGGAATGACTTAAAGAAAAGGCAAATGCTACCGGCATTTTTGAGTGATTCAGCATTGGAATGGTTCAATACTTGGAGTCGAACTCAGGAAGCACAGGATATAGATTTTGTAACTTTAAAAATTAAAATTGTGGAAGAATTTACGGAACCGGGGGATACTTTTCAATTAGAAGAACAAATCAGATTACGTTTCCATCAGGAAAATGAACCTTTTTCAAAATATGTAAGAGAAAAACAGTTATTGTTATTAAAATTAGATCCTGCCATGGACATTAGTGAGCAAATTAAGCAAATAAGAGGGGATTTACAACCTAACTTTATGAAAGAAGTTTATAACAGGGAATATGATTCAGTGCATGAAATGTTACGAGACCTGAAAAATGTTGAACAATTCAAATATCTTGTGAAAAAACGTAAAATTCTAGAAACTGAATGTGAGACATTGAAAGCTCTGTCGTGTTCTGAATCGAGTCGAGCCTACATGCCGACTCAGCAAGCTATCACGTTGCAGCGCACGGTCAATGTTCATGTTGACATAAGTTATTCTCAGGCTAATCGGGAGATCGAGGAAAGATTAAATGCACTGCAACAAGACCTTGATCAATTACAGTCGAACACGGGACTCCAATCTCATGAGTCAGATTTAGTTTCGCAATTTCAGAATCTTGAGGCTAAAGTAAATGCACTTGCAGAACATCGGAAAAAACATTCATTCACTGAGTCATCATTCTCATATCCAGTTAGAGAATATGAACATAGAGATAGAAACAATAGGAGAACCTATTATCATAATAGTAATCATAGAGCTCAGAATAGAAATACTTGGCATAACAACCACAATGATAATCTCGACACACAGTCGCAAAGCTCGCATAGGGGGCGATGCCGCAATGGCGGTAACCCTCGATTTCAGCGTTCGCACTTTTCATCTTCATCTCCGCGAACATTTTTGGAGCAACAACAGGGGCGCGAAGATCCAAATAACCATACTAATCAGGTTGTTAATGCAAATTACTCTACTTTTCGTAAAACAGAAGAAAATTTTAAACGAATAAAACCTGCATGTGACGGGGACCTAGGTGTAGGACCTACGGGGAAAACTCTAACGGTCTCTACTTTTCCTTCTGAAGATCTGATTTACATCAATGTGAAAGTAGATGGGGAAATTCGACAGTTCATCCTGGATAGTGGAAGTCAAATTTCGGTAACTGGAGATAAGAACATACCAGTCAATGCCAAGCGATTTAATATAAATACTGCGATTAGAGAGGTCACTAATAGTCAACTGACAGTTAAGGAAATTGTGTTGTTACCATTTTCTATACATAACCAAACATTTGTTCATCCATTTAGAATCGTTAAGGATTTTAATCAAGTTACCATATTAGGAAATGATTTCTTGAAAGGACAAAAGGCTAAGTTAGATTTTGAGGAAAATAAGCTTACCTTGCATAGATTTGGCACACCTCCTAGAAACCAAATTAAAAATGAGAATAAGAAAGCTTTTGACGTGTCAATCAAAGTTTCCCATTTGTTACAGCATGTTTTGCAACCAGAATTTGTAGCTGCTAAAAAGATAAAAGTGAAACCCAGGACGCATTTGTGCATTCCATTGAAATTGGCTAATTCATATGACAAAGATAGGACACTCTTGGAACCGGACCTACAGTTTCAAGAGAAAACGGGATTGATGGTTGCCAGAGCAATTATTAATCCGGATTCGAATCTCATTTGGATCACAAATCCTTTAAATTATAATGTTACAATTAAGAAAGGCACTATTATCGGGAAAGCTGAAACATGGGATAGGCCAATCAGGAGTAACAATAATGATGAGAATAAGGATGAAATTGGTGAACAGGCACAGGTTTTTGCGACGGAAGAGTCAGGGAACGTCAGTGACGCACGGGCGGACCCTAGTCGGTTTGATGTGAATCCGAATTTAGAACCCCAGCAAAAGGAGCAACTTTTGGCTGTTTTAATGAAATATCCACATGTTTTTGCGTGGTCAAAGGATGATATAGGTAGAGCCACGAATTTTAAACATAGAATTCAACTAAAAGATGACACAGAATTTCACTTAAAATCCTACCCGATTCCAGTTCACCTTCGTGATGAAATTAAAGATCAGATTGAGACTTTATTAAAGCAAGGGGTTATTTCTCCTACACAATCACCCTTTAACTCTCCAGTTATCCTTGTAAAAAAGGCAAAGGGGGGTTATAGATTATGCCAGGATTATCGCAGATTGAATGTTTCGTCTGTATTTGACGCTCTGGGCGTGAATAACATCAATGAAATATTATACAATATGGGGGGCAAGAAATACTACTGTACGGCAGACTTGAAGAGCGGATTCTTTAATATTCCTCTCACCGAGGACAGTAAGAAATATACAGCATTTACAATACCAGGAATGTCACAGTATCAAATGAACGTCGTGCCACAGGGCCACGTCAGTTCATCAAGTGCGATGACTCGTTGCATTCACCTAGCGTGCTCAAATTTGGATCCCAATCACTTTGCCCATTATGTGGACGATTTATTTTGCTTCGGAAATACCTTTGAAGAAATGATCGTAACTCTGGAGAAAATGTTACAATGTTTACAGGCCGCGGGATTTAAGCTTGCAATAGAAAAATGTCACTTCGGATACACTGAGATTATTGCTTTAGGACATAAAATTTCAAAATTTGGCTATCGGATCAATGACAAAATCATTGATTCTATCAAGAAATATAAGACACCGTCAACTGTAAAACAAGTTCGCACATTTCTCGGATTAACGTCTTATGTCAGGAAGTTTTTAAAATCATATTCCGAGATGGCACTTCCCTTGCAAAAATTGATAGGAAAAAAGAAGAAATTTCTCTGGGGGAAGAACAGCAAACTGCGTTTGAGAGGTTGAAAGAAGCTTTACTTACAGCTCCTGTATTAATGGCATATGATCCATCCAAAGAAGTAAGGGTATATACGGATGCAAGCAGTAAGGCTATTGGCGCGGTGATTTTACAACCGAATGCGAACGGTGATTTTCAGCCTATTTCCTATTGCAGTAGAGTTTTAAAAGACCATGAAACTCGACTTTCAACCATCGAGCAAGAATTGTTGGCAATCATATACGCATTTAAGTCATTCAGATTCTTTTTACTTGGGAGACATTTCGAATTATTTACCGACAACCAAGCAATCACATTCATTCGCTCCTAAACGCAACTTTCAAACAAATTATTTAGATGGTACACGTTGATGGCTTAGTTCGATTTTACGCCAATTCACTGCAAAACTACACAAAATATGGCGGATGCTATCAGCAGAGAAACAGAACATGATCCACAGGGAGAAGACGAGGAGCTTCCAGAGCCACATACATTGTTATTGTTAGATGAGACAATTGATGTTGCTATACACCAACGAGAGGATTCTTTTTTTGGAAATATCATCAATATTTTGGAAGGAAAAGAAGACGAGGGGGGCAACAACCCACCCAACCCCTCCCTGCAGAGGCAAGCTTGCTATTATGTTATGGAAAATGGACTTCTTTATAGACAACATAAACTGGGAGCTACGACTAAAAAATTATTATGCATACCGTAGTCACTTCGCAACACTGTCATTGAGACATTGCATAGTTTACCAGCTGGAGGAGCGCATTACGGCTTCACTAAAACATACAAAAATGCACTAGATAGGATATACTTTCCATTTATGAAGAACCATATTCAGAAAATGGTCAAGGAGTGTGTAATTTGTCAGCAGAATAAGCGCATAAAAGGAGCGCCATATGGAGAACTTTTAACGTTCAACTCACAGAAACCATTCGATAGAATCGCTTTAGATTTTAGCGGACCGTATCCACCAAGTGGTTTGATCCGCCATAAATATATACTAAGTGCAATCGATCATGGTACTCGATTTTTAATTGCTCAATCAGTAGCAGATACTTCAAGTGAGACAGCAGCTAACTTCCTTTTTGAAAATGTAATTTTACGCTTTGGATGTCCTTCTCATATAGATACGGACAGGGGTACTTCATTCACAGCTAGTTTATTTAAAGAACTATCGGAGAAATGTGGAATCCATCTGAAATTCGCTCCAGCAGCTAATCACAATTTAATTGGATTACTGGAACGATCACATGCTATTTTACAGGGACTTATGAAAAACTTCGTGAACTCAAAACACACAGACTGGCTTTTATATGTGCAATCGGCCGTGTGGTCATACAATGTTAATTACCAGGAGAATTTGAAGAACAGTCCATTTTTTCTTCTTCATGGATTTACGCCTAGATTAGTCTGGGAGAGCGGACTACATTTAACGCCCAGTGTGAATGCAAACAACGAGATGAGATTCAAGATTCTCGAAAAAGCACGAGAAGCAGCTTATGAGTCTCTACAGAAACGCCACCGACAAGCAAAAAAGTACTACGATAAACGTCATCAGTCCATTGAATTTACGCCAGGAGAATTGGTTCTAGTATACGATGGTAGTCATCGTGTACACACCGCTAAATGCTTTTCGGGAGTATATAAAGGACCTTGTAAAATTATAGCAAAAGAAAATCCCAATGTTTACAAAGTGGAATATAAGACAAAACGGGGACAGACAGTCGTAGACTCAGTTTCGGTCCAGAGATTGAAGAAATACTATGCTTCGGAACACGGTAGCGGCGATGAGAATGTAAATGGTGATGATGAGACTGAAGAACAGGAACAGTCAGGAGTGAATGAGTGAGAACATACCTTTTACCCTGTACGTAACTTCCTTTTCAGTACTCTGATGCACTAAATAAATTTTACATTTTGCAAATATTTTTTTTAAACGAACAAACACTAAAATTATGTGAAATATTATTGTTTAGCCCTTAATAATTGCACGGCAGTGTAAAACTAGTTATTAACACACTAAAATCATTAGCTATAACTCGTAGACATCGAGGTTTCATAATAATGAACAACAAGTACAGGAAAGCGCGAAAATAATAATAATAATTAATATTATTGTATTCACGAATAGTGAACAAAGGGAATGAATGTAAGCAGCGCGCAAGAAATTTTCCTCAGGTTTCTGAATGCATGCAGAGAACCGATGGAAATAATCTTTTGTGAACTACAAAGGATAAATAGTGTAAGTCGATAATAGACTTTAGTATTTTTATGAATAAAATGTGTTAAATACATTCGGTAAGGAAAACGAGAATTAAAATTCTCTATTATTTAGCGTGGTTAGTCAAAATAGGGTTAAACAAGTACATATTTTAATATTTCAATTGTTAAATTTAAGTTAATTACATTTATAATTTTAATAACTAAATAAATGACAGAAATATGAGATTATCAGTTTTATAAGATTTAAATAACGTTAAATAAAGAGAACAGTTATAATAAGAGCTGACTAGGCATACAGCAAGTAAATTATTCAATTAAACAAGTTACAGATCAATAATAACTAAATAAGAATTGCGATAATAAGAATTATAATATAGATAATAATAATAACGAAGAGAATAGTAAACATATTGAGTTCTTTGATATTTACGACAGTCTTGAAGAAGTAAAGTATCTTTCATTAAACACGTACATTACATTGATCCATCTAATTTGGGATATTTCATTCCAAATATCACTCTACAATTATTGAATGTTATAATCAAGTTGCTTAGAGTACTTCCTAAGATATTTTCCCGTATTGTAAAATCCCACTACCATAAAATTTCCCTCACATGTATTTCACATTCTGAAAACGATATCGCAAATCAGCTTCGAACGTCTTCATGGTAAATTATCTGTTGTCAGCAAAAGGATAAAGTTCAACCGGGGTGCAACGGAAATGTCCTTCCTCCTTAAGCAATGGGGAAACTTGAGTTACATTCAGAAAGACAGAACAACTGACGAAATATGCAAGTTAGGCATTCTATTAGTTTCTTGCGGCAACGATATCTACCTACATCGGCAGGAGCAACATTCTCTCTAAACATGAAGTAACCAACACGTTGCAAATTAAACAGCAGATATCTCAGATTCCACATTAGCGGGGAACTGAATAAACTGCCGACAGAGCATTCTTTCAACTCAGGTTATCAGCTCGAAAGATACGAGGGAACATGGAATTTTATGTCTGTTCAGAACGCTATTTCTTTGTGAGACAACATTTGGAATCTACATTGGAATTAACTTTTCATTTTTATATCATTTAATGTTAGGTGCATATGCATATAGTTACACACTACCAATTGTCAACTTTCATTTTTTTTCTCTCCATATTTTTTTTGTACACACAATTGTATATTATTTTCCTTGAATATTCTTAGGCTGATTGCAATATCATTAAGGCAGAAAGAGTCTATAATGGACAACGAAATTTCGGATTCTTAGAATATTATTTTACGTATTCCAATTGTCATGGACACCATCAGCAAGTTGTGTATTTTACAATTAATCTCTATTAATGACGATATTTTATCAATATTATACAAACAGAAGGACGATTGATCAACACATTATTTTTTAATAATATTTAAATACTTCATTCAATTCAATTGTTATTTTTAAATATTTTCAGTTAATTTAAGTATTCATATATTTTCAGAAATCAATTATACGTAATTTAAATTTTGCAGTAGTCTACAGTATACACTCATAACACTCTCAAGAGTATTTACAATATTACGTTCAATTCATATATAAAGTTCAATTGCTTTTAGTAATTATTAGTAGTTATATTTATTTATTTATTTTTCTCTTTTCAAGATTCTAATTATATTTGGTGTGTAAAGGATGGCATTAATTAGAATTTGGGTAATTTATAGTAAGAGTAAATGTTATGACTGAATCGGTACTCCTTTTCAAATTCCATTTCCTAAAATGTAACAACCCTCAACTACAAGATTTTTCATACTTGTAATATTTACAAGCACTATTTTTTTTTAAATAAGGGTGACTTATAGGCGCCCTTGTCTCAACAAAACCTCTACACATACCGACATATTAAGTTCTCTCACACACACAACATTACACCAACGATCAGGAGGAAATGCCTGAAAAGCAAATTTCCTTTCCAAAACCTACCTGAATTGCCTCACAGATAATTCAAATTTTAACGGTGAAATGAACATTTTAACAATATTATGAAACCATGTTAACAGTCCTCAGTTCTACTTTTTCACACATGTCCACGTCAAGAGATGGTCACCAGCTAAAACCTTGGAGAAATAAGAAGTCAATTTACACCTGAAGGACGCAGAGGAATTATTTGTCCTACGATTATTTTTTTTTTTTTTTGAGAATTTCTCAAGATTTTTATTTCTGAGATTTTTCTTTTAATTTTTCGACACGTGGAAACATGAATTACAATTAGACCTTTCATCCATTTTAATTACGCAGTTCAGCAAAATCAGTTGATAAGCACCAAATCGTTTAACATGGATCTCCTTCATTCTATTCTAATTAACTCCTACTAAAATCAAGTAGTAGTGAGACCTGATATTCAACGCTGATAATACATACATTGATTTGAAGGAATATTTACATACAACTAAATACTTCACATTCACAATTCGACGATATGCAGTTCTCTACTATACATTTTTCTTCAATGACAATATTTGTAGCTGCAAAGTTAATGCATCAAAGTGAAAAACATTTTTCACGGCCACAAGGAACTAATATATACATATATACGTGGTTTGGTTCAAGAAGAAACTTCATTGCTATACGCAGAGACTATTAAGTGATGATAACAAGAGTAAATTTATGGTATTTTACTTGAACTCTTTGTGAGAATCAGGTTAACTCAAGGATTATTTTATGGACAAATGTTAGTGCTGTGATTTTATCTATCGAACACTATTATATTCTTATTTTCAAATACATAAATTCATGTACATATATTATTACTCAAGGACAGTTACTGATACAGTGTATATATTTTGATTAACTTCAAGTTTTCTAATTAAATATTTACTGTGATACTTGACATATATTATAAATAAAAACAACAGCGATATTTAAATGATACAATAAAGTAAGAGACGGTGAAATTTACATCGATAATGACATATGTGTGCAAGTGTAACTCGGATGAGTATCACAAACGTTGCTGATTTTGTAAATATTAACTTCCAAATACATAACAATGTTGTACAGTGTCAGTGGTTGCAGGATCGATTACACTACTTCGCTAGTGTGTCATTGAGACATAAATTTTGACAAGATCCATTTTTGTGGAACAATGCTTTTATAATTTTCTCACGTGGTGTCAGAGTGTTGCATGCTTATGCACGGACTTCGCTACGTCATCATGTAGTATTGGAACTCAGATGTGTAGCATAAGCCTCTCAATGAATACGCGCACCTTTTATATGCTTTACGCAGACATGTATTTTTTTTCTTCTCTTTGGTTCTATCGGGACTCGTGATATATCTATATTTTCAGGACCTATATTATTCCATTTACATATATTCTGGGTAATGGTATGTTATTACAATATTTTTAGTACACTATATTTTATAATAAAAAAATCTCTCCATAGAAAGGATCGACATGGAATACAACTTTAAATCTTTCATCTTTAGGTGAAAATCAAAGGATTTTCTTTAGGGGGTAGAGGAGCGTATCGTGCCCAAGGTATTGGGTAGGATGTATAAATTCTTAGCATAGTAGGAAACAGAGATAGGAATGCTGAATAAGTAATCAGGCAAAGGTCGGGTGATTGACTTGGAAGTCGTATGTGGCATGAGTGTTGGAATTGTCAGGAGGTGTGATCAGTTGGCGAGAATACGAGAGAGAGTAATGACTACGGATTGTGAGAGGGGAGCAAAGTGGGGAACGACTATTGGACGATGGTGTGTGACAAGAGACAAGTGATAGTTGAGAGGACAAGCTAGGAACAATCTCCATATATTTGTAAGGCAAGTAATATCCTTTCCTTAACCAATCCATATCGGTTCAGTCATGGAGAGTATAAAACCCATATCTAATCTAAGCTAATTTCTATCGCCATTCCTTTAAAAGGTAACCTCTTGCATTTATCACATTTAGGCCAAGCGAGTGATAACCATCTGAGAGATGAATAACAAATAACTACATCACCCAATTCAATCTAGAGGTTCTAGGTTCGATCCCAAACGCAGCATGGGAGTTGCGTTACGATACACACTGTATTTAAATAATCGGGTGGGTACTCTCTGTTATGTCTTAGCATTGCAAAGTAAATTTTGGTTTAGGTATACTTATCAAACCAAAATCTCGCACTGTTTCTCGATTTTTCAGATGTCTATCTCGTTCCCAGTCTCGTCTTGAATGATCCGGTTTCGTTATCGTCTCGTTATTACAAGACCGTCCCAGTTGACACGAGGCGGTGGGTGCAACCCTGATTTGAACCTAAGGTTCCAAATATCGAATCACTGGGCAGACGTGTAAATAAATCTTGCCTAACTAACCAATTAACTCTCGAGCCTTCTTAACATCGAAGGTTTATGGCTGCAGCAACACAAGCCGTTCATCTGTCCCTATTCTTACAATCAGGTTTCCCAACAAGAATCCTGTGAACTCCTCTTTCCTCTCCCATTCTTGCCACATGGCCTGCCCACCTAAGTCTTCTTGATTTAATTATTCTAATAATATCTGGACATGAATATATATTATGTAGTTCCAAATTATGTATTCTTCTCTACTCTCCTCATCCCTTTTAGGTCCAAATATTTTTCTAAGGATTTTATTTTACAAATACTCTGAATTTATGTTCCTCTTTCATGCCTTGTATTGTATTGTAAATTGTCCTTGTTTTACGTCACACCGTTTCGACCAATTTGTTTAGTTTCTAAGACTAAAGAAGTTCAATTCTTAACTTGTAAACTGAATTTGTAAACAGTAAGTGGTTTATTTTTTAAAAAAATTAGATTTTCTTAATGAGAAAAGTTGGAAAAAATTGAAACCGTGTCTAAATATTTTCCAGTGGACCAATTATCCTACTATGAAATGAAGCAGCGTTTATTTGATTGTAAGCCTACATTATGCGTTATATCCTTTTTGAAAGCGAGTTGGCATCTTGATCCTTATTCTCTGCTGTCTTAAGACAACGACATCGATCTGTCAAAGCCTCTCTAGGGCTGGATTTGATGTCGAGATGATAGATTGCCTTTGATTGGCTTTGGATGACGTCATGTTTGAGCAAGTAACAGGGCACTTGACAGAACTTCAACTCAAAATCTCCATGGCAACGCGTAATTGTCTTGCTATTTATAGAAACGTCTTCGAAGCATGAAGCTGTTCGAGCCTTAAAATTTGTTTACAGTAAATCCTTCAATCTGAGGAAGAAGACGCAAGTTTAGTGTAATTTCAACCATTTTCTGGTTGAAGTGTTTGATCCATAGGCGGAGATCCGGGGGGCAGGGGGGCCTGGCCCCCTAACTTAAAAAAAAGACTAAAAAATAACACATGATTAAGTTCAGTTACTACATTTTTGTTATGAGGCCATACCGCAAATCTTGACGTACTAAAAACCCTGAAGCCAAAGGCCTGCTTTCAGCTATAAAATCGTTGGATTTCATTGTATGTTTATCAGTATTTTCTGAATATCTCCCCCTCATAAATGTTTTATCCCATTCCCTTCAGAAAGCTGATACCTCAATAGCTCAAAGTTCCAGTGTAGCCAACGGAGTGATTAAGGAGCTTGAGTCCCAGCGAAACGAAAACACTTGGGACAGATAATGGAATGGAATAAAGGGTGTTGACAAAGAATTAGGTCTAAACATTTTTGAAGGTGGGGATGAGATGAAAGAAGGTACAAATCCAGAACGGCCTAGACTGATATCAAACAAATTAGATGCTTATCTCGTTTGTTCTTCAGTTGGCCAGAGAACCAGAGAAGAGACATCTGCTGAAACACTTTCTACATTTCAAAGTGAAGAAAACTGGAAGAAAAAATACAAGTTGATTTTTTTATCCATTGCTGGATATTTTGATTGGCGAACGGAAAAGAAGAATTAGTGGTGAAACTTTGGAAGTTGTTGAAGCCAGTGAAGGATTTATTCGTCTGGAAGAAGAAGGAGCTGCACGTTTCATTGAGATTTACTCCATTCCTGGTATTGACAGAACAATGTTCAAGCCAGAAATGACCATTTTAAGAAATGTAATGGAAAGTTCAGGTTTGAGTTTGATAAGTGCGCCTTTGAAGAATGTTGTTCCAAAGATAGTAAACACAGTTTTGAGCAAACATACAGAAACATACAAACATTTTAGCACTCTTCTGAAAATTGCTCTAGTGCCACTTGTGAGAGGACATCTTCTGCTATGAGGCGAATCCACAACTGGTTGCGATGCACAATGGGCCAAGAGAGATTGACCACTTTAATTATCTTATACACTGAATCAGATGTTTTTACAAAAATTAACTTAGACGATTTGATTTATGTGTACAGTTTGAAGAAAGAAAAACGTAAAATGACTTTGTGTTGAGTCAACAGTTACTGTTGAGGCATCAAAAGAACTTTTCAATTTAATTGTTCTAAAATTTCTGAGGCTTACTATTGTACCGTAACTTTTTTAAAGTAATACGAGTATTGTATTATTAAAAAAAAATAATGAAATGCAAAATGCAGGAAATTTAACATTTTCAAATCGAAAAGGCCTAAAACTCAGTGTTTTTAAGTTGTCTTTTTTTATATATAATTTCTGAGGGAAGGCCTCCGGACCCCTTATACGTAAACCAGGGGATATTCAATAACCCTCAGGTATATCATATGCTTCTCCCAGAGTCTGCCGCCCCAAAGCAAAAGCTCAAACTCCGTCCATGGTTATAACGGTCAAATATTGAGTAACAGGTAATTAATCTAATTGCCCGTTATTAGGAATTAATTGCAATTGGTAATATTAAAATCCGTCGCGAATAAAGGTGTCTAGCGACTGTCTTAGCCAACACTAACTTGCTCAACCACCGTTTTTCGCCCGAATTCGGATTTACATGCATTCTTATGGGGAATAGCAGGAAAAGAGCAACTTCTAAACCAATGGACCGAATTGGATGAGATTTTAACCAGCGGAAGACCACATCTTGAAAGTACGGATTCCGGAATTTCAGCTTAATCAGAACAGAACTACGGGAGTTATGAATTATTAAAGATCTATCGCTGGATTCAATGGGAGACGGAGTCCTGGTGAGCTGGCTCTTACTGAACGTGTCTGCCTCACATATTCCCGATTTTTGTCTTTTGCGTGTAGAAAATAAGTTCAAGTGATGACATTGGCCTACCTGTATTAACAATTTGCAACTTCTCCTGAAAAGATCTTGTTCCAAAAGGTTTCGTTTCACCAGCAAATCTTGTATCACATCCATTACCCTTTAATACAGCACTATCACGACAAACACTAACACCTAAATAAATAATAAACACGAAGCACAGCACGAAGCCAACGACTACACGCATTCAGTTTCACGCGCCAAACTTCTGTTGTTATGTTCCTGGCTCAGAATGAAATTCCCTATGAATGATTAAAAAAAATCCCTTTCCGAGCTCGAAATGACAGGTTTTAAAAGTTCGAATCATTGCAGGCCAGAACCAGAATTTTATTTCGGGATGGGGATCATCCCTTATTCCTGGGCTGGGTTATCTTCCCAGAGGCAGAGCTGCATGCCACCAGGCGCGTCCCCAGGTTGCGGATAGGGGAACGGCCAGCAGATGTGTTGGCTAGCTGGAAACAGTCGCGGACAAGCAGCAGCAGGATTGGAGGAGGCGGTGAGATGCGGAGTGGCAACTGCATCTCAGTAAATACTGCAAGACTCCGATGAAAATCCTGCGATGTGGCGAGGAGAGCCGCCACTAAATAAGCTCAGCTACTGCTGCCTTGCAGTAAGGGGAGGGATCCCCAAAGGCTAAGGGAAGGAAAACCCTAACAGAAAACCAAGGGCGGGAGGAGCTCAATAGGCATAGAGAAGCCAATCTTCCTAAGGGAAACAACCCTAAAAAAAAATTCCTGGTCATCCAAGGTATGGGGGTTGGGCGCGAGGCCAGCACCCTAGCACCATAAAAATACCACCCGCTAAAAATTCTCAACAAGGAAGAGCCGGACAGATTCATGGATGCCGAAAAAAGCATGTGAAAAGGACTAGGAATATGTTAAACATAGGAACTTGGAATGTAATGACACTTCTGAAACCAGGAAAGATGCAAGAATTGTCTGAACAAATAAAGAAAACACAAATTGAAATAGTAGCTCTGCAAGAAACCAGATGGAGTGGATATGGTGTAATAAATAAAAAGGACTACACAGTATTCTATAGTGGTGCAAGAGATAAAAGAGGACTGGCTGGTACAGGTTTCATTGTACAAAAAAGAATACAAAATCACATAATAGGATTTGTGCCTTACAACGAAAGATTATGTAAACTGAGAATTAAGGGCAAGTATAACAATATAACCCTAATCAACACATATGCACCAACTGAAGATAAAGAAGATGAAATAAAAGAAAACTTTTATGAAAATATTCAAAATATGATAGACAGTGTTCCAAAAAGTGATATAATGATTATATTAGGAGATTTTAATGCAAAGTTGGGAAAAGAAAAAATATATAGTAAAATATCAGGTAGGCACACATTACATGATGTAACAAGTAAGAATGGTGAAATATTATGTGAATTTGCATCTGCAAATAACCTGATGGTTATGAGCACCCAATTCCAGCATAAACGAATACATAAAGGAACGTGGATATCACCTGACCAAAGTACTATTAATCAGATAGACCATGTCTTGATTAACAGCAGGAAAAAGGATTTGATAAATGATGTAAGATCTTTAAGAGGCCCAAATATTGACTCTGACCACATATTGGTGCGAGTAATCCTAAAACAGACTATTCCTGCAATGTATAAGATAAAATCTTCGCCAAAAAGCAAATGGAATAAATCAAACCTACAAAACCCGAAAAAAATGAAGGAATATCGAGCAGTATTACATGAAAAATTGAAAAATCTCCAGGGAAGCAAAGGTGTTAACGAAGATTGGGGTAACATACAGAATGCGATAAATGAGGCAGCTAAAGAAGTTATACAAAAAGAAAGATATACCCCAAAAAATGAATGGTGGGATGAAGATTGCAGAAGGATTATTCAAGAAAAGAACAAAGTAAGAAGGAGAGCAATGCAAATAAAGACCAGGGCCAGCCAAGAATTATATAATGTAAAAAGGAAAGAAGCTAATAAAATGTGTAGAGAGAAGAAGAAGAAGAAATGGTTGAATGATAAAATAAGGCAAATTGAAATTAATTATAAGAAAAATGAGACAAGAAAATTTTTCAAAGAGATACAATCCTTTAAACAACAGCAAACAGTATCGCCAATGATGTGTAAAGATACAGAAGGTAACATCATCTCAGAAAAAGCACTAGTCCTAAATAGATGGAAGGAATACTTTAAAAAGATTCTTAATAATAATGTAACAACAAGTATGCAGGCACCAATAGAACAGAATGACAATAATCAACAAGAACTACATCCTCCATCGTGGAACGAAATAACACACATAATACAAAATCTAAAAACAAATAAAGCTGCAGGATCAGACAACATCCCTCCAGAATTAATTAAAATTGGAGGAAGAACATTGAAACAGAAGTTGCACAAGCTGATATTAAGTGTATGGAATGATGAAAAGTTACCAACTCAATGGAATGAAGGTATAGTGTGCCCAATTTTCAAAAAGGGAGATAGATTAAATTGTGATAATTACAGGCCAATTACACTCCTAAACATTGCATATAAAATACTTGCTATAATACTAAATAAAAGGCTATTGGAATGCACTGAATACAAACTTGACGAATATCAAATGGGATTCCGAGCCAACAGATCAACTATAGATAATATATTCATAGTAAGACAGATTTTTGAAAAAAGCTATGAATTTAATATTGGACTCTACAACTTGTTTATAGATTTTACCCATGCATTTGACTCGGTGCACAGGAACAAAGTAATAGATGTTTTAAAATCATATAAACTAATCAGACTAATTATGTTAACCTTAACCAACAATAAAGGAAGAGTCAAAATTAACAGGGAAATGAGTGAAGAATTCGAAATAGAAGGTGGAGTCAAGCAAGGTGATCCCTTATCTGCAACGCTGTTTAGTATAGTGATAGACTTTGTATTGAAAAAGATGAAATTGAGAGGAAACATATCAACAAGATTAAAACAATGTATTGCATATGCCGATGACATCCTTATAACAGCAAGGACGAAAAAGACATTAATAGAAACATTTGAAGAACTAAAAAGTGAAGCTTTGAACATGGGGCTCGTAACTAATATGCAGAAAACTAAATAACTCAGATGTGTAAAAGGTAAAAGCAGATTACAAGACCTAATTATAAACGACGAGAGAGTAGAAGATGTGAGATCTTTCAAATATCTTGGATCAGTTGTTAATGGCGACAACACAATTGAAGAAGAAATTAGAGAGAGAATTATTCTAGGTAATAAAGCATATTTCGCCAACTTAGCCCTATTTAAGAGTAAACTAATATCTAAATCTGCAAAACTGAGACTTTATTATAGCATAATAAGACCCATAACCACATATGCATGCGAAACTTGGACCCTCAAAGACTCATGTAAACAGAAACTCTCAATATTTGAAAGGAAAATCTTAAGAAGAATTTATGGCCCTCTAAAAGAACCTGATGGAAATTGGAGAATACAAACCAACGAAGAACTCAACAAGTTAATCAGGAATGAAAATATCATAAATTTCATAAAATCACAAAGACTAAGATGGTTTGGGCACGTAAATAGAATGTCTGATGAAAGACTAGTAAGAGAAATATATAAATGGAAACCACTTGGGACACGAGCCATAGGAAGGCCAAAGAAACGGTGGGAAGATGAAATAATTCAAGATCTGAAAGACATGAAAGTAAAGAATTGGACGAAGAGCATCCGGGATAGGAAAAAATGGAGAGATGTTGTTGAGAAGGCCAAAACTTTCAATACATGAAGTTGTAGCGCCTCAAGAAGAAGAAGAAGAAGATCATCCCTTATTAGCAGCCGCCACATAAATTTGAAACAGTGGGGTTAGAAGTCCTGAAGATGAATCTCAGATTATTACAACGTATTATTCAAGGTGTTTAATCCTGCTAATGAAGTAAAATTAATTACCACTATACACTTTTTAAATTAGATATTTGTAAGATTTCGGGGAGGGGGGTTTCAGCCCCCCGAGTCCTCCACCTGGCTACGTGCCTAATGTGTTTTCTCGTTTTATGTTTAATTCGTTCATCTTCATCACTATTAATCTAAAGAGTCGGAATATAGCAACTTAAATTAACTAATATATATATATATAAAATTTATTTTTGATATCTTTCCCTTTAAAAAATATCCAGTTCCGTGAAAGAAGTATTCTCGCTGCTTTGGAAGATTAGGGAGGAGAAGAAACAATCACTATTTTTGTAAATACAAGGATGGGGGGAATCAGCATATAGGTGCTTTAATTGCTTAAGCTTTGAATTTTAATTTAGTTTGCTTCATCTTCAATATTTAAGCTTTTCTCTTTTGATAAATTTATGTTGAAGTAACAGAAATCAGCAAGACAGGAGCAAATGTAAAGTGAAAATTAGCGTAGAATTGGTTTGCCCATGTTATTCAATTTTCCTGTTCTTCGCACTCTACCGGGTATGTTTTCCCTAGTTCAGCGGAGGGAACGGTAAAAAGGCTCTGAAGGTTGAGAGTGCGATCGGTGGACTCTCACAAGAAGGAGGTTACCCTAGGCACGGAATCACCGCGCCTGAGAAGCAGTGTTTCCTCCCCCTATTTCTTCTCTCCCCCCTCCTCGCCAAGGGTTGTAATGGAAGCGGGAGGAATGACGCCAGGGTGAGATTCCCTGAAGTCATTCCACCGGCTGGAGAAAGGTTCCCGGACATTCAGCGGCAAACGGTTGGAAGCATTCGCGCGCTGGAAGCAAAGAAATGTATGCATCGAAATTGGTTTGGAAGAATATTGCGAAGAAATGTGTGTATATATATATATATATATATATATATATATATATTTAAAAAAATGAAATACAGCCGGGTCATCTGCGATTACCTAGATGACCCAGAGTATACGCCGCTGGTTTATACAATAAATGTATGAGTTCAGCCCGCCCAATGTTTTCATTGTACATTTCATTTGGTACCGTACTAGACATTGTAGTTAACATACGATGAAACCATGTCACGCGCTAAACTGAACTGAGCAACGCAGCAACGCAGAATCGCTCCCCGTGACACCTGTCACGCGGATTAAACATCACATGAATTATAATACGGTCAGGATAAGTGCCTACAGTCGGAGTTACCAAGAATAAACCTAGGAGGATTTGATTCATGCACCTGAAATGACGTGACATTTCTGAATATACACATATATTAAATCACAGATAAATAAACAGTACTTCTTGCCCTCATTCTCTCTCTCTCTCTCTCTCTCTCTCATTCATACACACATTACATGGCATATTGTGACAATATGACAATTACAAAGGTTAGATTCATTAATACTTTGACTATACTCATGAGTAGTATCGATGTGAGATAAGGACGGTCGCTATTTAATATTCGCAATTAATTTGCACGTACTTATAACTAATTTGCACGTACTTAGAACTTATTTGCACGTACTTAGAATTCATTTGCATGTACTTAGAATACTTTACATTTATGTATTTGCATGTTTATAACTTTTATGAATATATAATTGTTTATTTTATGAAAAATATGTATATAGAAGGTAATTAGAGGTACTAAACGCTATGCATATGGTTTTATATTCATTACTGCAAAGTATGTAATGTATCAATCGATAATATTAATGTTTATAATATTGAAAATAAGAGTTTATGGTTTATGATCCGGTATGAACGCTGGTAATGGTACGAAAGAAGACGGTCCCGGTACTCGAACCCGCGATATGTAATATTATTAATTAGTACTATGTAATAATGTATGTTATTATGTTATGAAAGACGATGGTACGACACGCTAGACAGAATACTGTCTCCGAATCTCGACTCCGCTCTGATGCCAGACAGAGAGAATGAATTAATATTCCGCGCAGGTAGAGGAGAAAGGAATTTGGGGAGTGTGCGTTCAAGGTCAAATGACGTCACAACGTCAGAACAAAGAAGGAACCCGATTGACCAATCAGAGATCGCGTCGGTAGATTTTCAGAACCGGTTTTTTTTCTAGGTTAACCAGTACGCAAGAACAGGGGAAAGCTATGCAATACTGTAGGGCAGGGGAGGGATTCAACCAGACAACAAAGGATGTCTGGAATCGCAGCAATGGTCAAATTCTGAAGCTATGCGTTGCTTGTAGAACCGGTTTCCGCCGCCAATTAATATTCCGCACAGGGTTGCCCCAAGGCACAGGACGCTTTAGCAAGGGTTTTAGGGTAGAAAGCTTGCATGTTAGAACAGGTTTCTGTCAAAGTAGCCCAATGTTACCGAGAACACAAAAAAGAAGGATTTTTGGATACCCAATTAGATTGGAGCGAGAATTTTATTTTGAACAAGGAGAACGAAGCGTAAGGGTTTATTATCTGTACTAGGAAGAAGGGAGAGCTCTCAGGGACTGGGCCTACAGTTTTCACTATTTGCTTTTATCACGGGGTATCGAACCTAGGACCCATTGATTATTGACTTAGGTAGTAAATTTATGTTACTGTGTGCTATTTAACATAATATTGAGTTTATTTTTTTACCAAACTTTGACTTTATGTCAAACGTTTTTCCAGCTTATTTTTATTTTTACCAAAATAACACAATTCAATCTGTTCAGGCAACATTTTTAGTTATATTTTCGACACACAAAGTGTGTGTTCTCAACTTCTGTTTATTTTACAATTTTATGTTAATTTTTTACCAAAATAACACTATTTATACTATTCAGGCAACATTTTTTATTAATTTTGGATTCACAAAGACATTTTTTTCAACTTTTAACTTATTATTTTAAAATTGTATGTTAATTTTTACCAAAATAACACTATTTGTACTATTCAGGCAACATTTTTTATTAAATTTTGGACTCGCAAAGATATTTTTACAACTTTTTAACTTATTATTTTACAATTTTATGTTAATTTTTTACCAAAATAACACCATTTGTACTATTCAGGCAACATTTTTTATTAAATTTTGGACTCGCAAAGATATTTTTACAACTTTTTAACTTATTATTTTACAATTTTATGTTATTTTTTTACCAAAATAACACCATTTGTACTATTCAGGCAACACTTTTATTAAATTTTGGACTCAAAGACATTTTTTCAAATTTTAACTTATTATTTTACAACTTTAAGTTAATTTTTTACAAAAATAACACTATTTGTACTATTCAAGCAACATTTTTTATTAAATTTTGGACTCACAAAGACATTTTTTTCTACGTTTAACTTAATATTTTACAACTTTATATTAATTTTTTACCAAAATAACACTATTTATACTATTCAGGCAACATTTTTTATTAAATTTTGGACACACAAAGTGTGTGTTCTCAACTTCTATCTGTTTATTTCACAAGTTTAGGCTTATTATTACCAAAATAACACAATTCAATCTGTTCAGGAAAGACTTTTAGTTATATTTTCGACACACAGAGTGTGTGATCTCAATTTCTATCTGTTTATTTCACAAGTTTAGGCTTATTATTACCAAAATAATACAATTCAATCTGTTCAGGAAAGACTTTTAGTCGCATTTTCGACACACAAAGTGTGTGTTCTCAACTTCTATCTGTTTATTTCACATCTGCTATGGGTGTGACTATTGATTTCTCTTTCTGGATGCCATGTTGGTTTCTGTGTATTCCTCTTGCTGCTTGAATTTGACCCATAGCACAGTTTAAAAACTACATAGCTGAAACCTTAGAGAAACATAAAACTGCAAACACAATATATCTAGATTCTTCCAAGGCATAGGATAGAGTAAAAACATGGCTTGCTTATGGACTAACTTAACAACATAGGAATAAAATAGACAAGCAATCCTTTTTTCAGTAGAAAATTCCAATTACTCAAGTAAACTACATCATACGTAGTACATAAGAAGAGCAAATTAACATCATCAGCAGTAAACCATCATGCAACTTCTACCTGCTGAAACAACTAAGTGAGTATAATTTATCAGAAAAATGCCTACATTTCAGCCTAATTTACCTCTACATTAATAATACTACCAGAATACTAAGGCTTCAAAAGTGAACACTAAGAATAATGTTCAGACTAAAGTATAGGGCATCTTGCAAAAGATTATTACTCCGTACATCTACAAGTCAATAACAATTATTCTAAATACTACGAACTTGGACAAAATATAGTCAAATACACAACACAAGAAGGAAAATAATTACAAGTAAAACAGCAGACACTCAATATCTCAAAACAATCAGGTAAACATATTCTACAACAAACTGCCTCATAACATAAAACTGTTAAGTCCCCAAAACATATACAAATACAATCAATAAAAACTACTTGAAATGGGAAAACTGTCTACAGTCTCAGAGAGTTGATGAAATAACAGCAAAACTTAGAAGCCTGCACAGTCAATAGTGCTCAGTTTGCATACAGTTCACATGCAAACTCTCATGAAAAGGTTCAAAACAGTCTCCCAGCTCAGTTCTCATCTATACTTGGACAACAAAATCCTGCAACAAATTCTCAGAAATCCTACCTTTCCTACCCTTGCTTGAATAGCTAAAGTGCAATCTTCATACTAAATTTTGAAAAAAGGCATATCTATGTACATAAAAGTGTGTACACATGTGTTTGTCTGCGTGTACTCTTAGATAAATTGATAGAAAAGCAATATAGTTATAAATCAAAGACTATACCTAATAATATTAATTTCAAAATAAGCTGATAGAAAAAGATATAATAACTACAGTATACGCTTTTAATTATTGTTAATTACAAAAAATGAAAGTTAAATACAGTAAATAAACTTGGTCCCTTACATTGAAAAAGGAACATAAATTGAAAGTATTTGAAAATAAAATCCTTAGGAAAATATTTGGGCCTAAAACAGATGAGGAGACAGATGAGTGGAGAAGGTTACATAATTTAGAAGTACATAATTTGTATTCATGTCCAGATATTTTTAGAATGATTAAATCAAGAAGACTTAGGTGTGTAGATCATGTGGTACGAATGGGAGAGGAAAGAAGAGTATACAGGATTCTTGTTGAGAAACCTGATGGAAAAAAACCAATAGGAAGACCAAAACAAAGATGGAGGGATAATGTAGAGATGGACCTAAAGGAAATTGGTAGGGAAGGAAAGGAGTATATAGATCTTGCTCAGGACAGGGACAGATGAAAGGCATGTGTTGCTGCAGCCATGAACATTCGGGTTTAAAAAGGCTAGAGAGTTAGTTAGTTATACATTAAATAAGCATAATATTTGGATTGTAAGTAGAGAATATAACAAATGTACAATGCATTGTGCGAAAACTATGTCAACTTTGCATTATAAGCAGAAAATTAAACCAGTTTGCCTTAGAAATACATTTTAAGAATAGCCCAAAATAGCATGCGTAATAGAAAATTAAGAAAACTTTCTGATGCATAAAAGTACTGACTAGTGCTGAATGAATCAATTACTGTAAAATATTATTCTCTGATTCAAGTAATTTAACTGTAAACATTGTCTTTTGTGTGTAAAATATAATTGTTAGTTGCGCTGATAAGTGCAAATATTAACTTTATACGCCTTCATACACTCTAAATAACATAACTTTGATATATAAATTAGTAACAATTTGTTAAAAATTAAGTTAAACTGTAGAATTGTTTTCTTAAATAAATATAAAGTAGTAAAAATACTAAACAAATAATTCCTTATTTTCCTATTTAAAGGATGCCAAACAGTGTAAACCAGTTGTTAGTGGCTAAATAACATAAAATTTGAAGGCAGTAACAATATTTTTTAAAAAATACTGTTTTTTACCTAACTTTGTGAATTAAATACTAGTACATTTTGTCAAATTATAAATAAAATATACCTATTTCTTTGGTATTTGTACTAAAGTGAAGAAAATGTTACTAAAACTTGGCTAGTACAGTAAATCTGAGAGTTTTAGCTTTATTTGTCCGTAACTGGATATAATTGTAACTTGTTAATCTCGTCAAACACAATCTTTGCCTCAATTTTGGAAGCTAGCTGAACTTTAGCGTTTCGAATTACATATAGTGAAGGCCTCTATAGTGGAAAAATACACCCAGTCTGTAAAAATTTGGAAATGTTGTCTCCTTCTCTGTCGAACCAGACCAAGAGTGTTCTCAAATGTTTCAATATATTTCTTAACATAACTAACTTTTCAAAAAAAGAATACCTTGTGCCCAGATAGCTTAGTTGGTACAGCGTTAGGCTTTTAACCTATCTGTCCAGGGTTCGAGTCCCTGTCTGGGCGATTACAATTTTTAAATTTTGTCATCGGATCTTGCGCAGAATGGATATAAAATATGTTTACAGTCTAACAGATTATTATTTATCTTAAAATTTTGCAAATAAGCTTTTAAGTTTCTCAAATATCAGCATCTTTAGCTAACAGTACAGCATAACCATTATTATTATGATAGAAAAGTTCTGGTGGTAGAACCTACACTTACTGTAATATCTCTGTGGTATTAACTTACATGCAGCCCATAACTTTTGGGACTGTTTCTCCTCCGTTACATTTCCTCGCCATTTACCCTTAGCGTCGCGATTAGCCTCAGAAGCAAAAAAAAGCGAAATCTTATATTTGTTTTTTTATATCTCTGAAACCACCTATACTATAGAACTACATTTAATGAATTTTGCAGTCCTCCTGTGATCTGTTAAATAATACAGTCAATAAAAATATACTTACATAGAAAAATCTGTTTTTCAGATACTTTAATCGGGTAATCTGCTTTTGCGTACTTCCTCAGAAATATACACAATCATAGTTCTTTATAAATTTAGCACCTGATATAGAATAAGTCGAAGTCTAGTTAGAGTTGGCCTGTAAGTACTTCTGGTACATGTAGTTACTTGAAAAAGCAAATATTGGGTGTATAAAAGATAGCATTCTTGTGAAACAGTAAAAATCAACCTCATTTCCTCGTAATATTAGCTGTAAATGCTTCTTGAAGATTAAAAAAGCTCTGGCGTCTGGTCCTACGTCACCTACAATCCTTTGTAAGGTTCGTGTTGTCCTATAAATTGTCGATATACATACTAAGTCCCTAGTTACAGCCTAAGCTTTAAGTTTCAATCTGAGGATTTCAGTGTTCAGATAGTGATTGTAGCCTCGTATAATAAACCAAATGGAAATAACCCAAGTGTTGATGCACCCAAAACACCAGTAGTACTTCAAAAATACCTTGAAAAAGGCTATAAGGCTAAATTATTCTTCTAGCATAGAAAAAAGTTTAGCAAGTGGACCTATGGTTCATATAGTCAGTCGTCTGTGAACTTCGTCTTGTCCTGTGAATTGTCAATATATTGATAAATGGTTATATTTAAAAAAGAAAATAAACAATGTTGGTAAGCGTCCAGTTGTGGACCCCTCGGTAAAAGGATTTCAGTCTTTATAGACACACAATAATTTTTGTTACACTAAAAATTTGGCAAATAGTCGAAATGTTAAACATTTCGTGTACTTTATCCAGTAAGCCTTAGCTAGAAATACAATAAATGCGTTACAGACATAAAAATTAAGCAAGCTTTGATATTCTAGTGGCACATAATAAATATAAAATATCCTTTAAGATACTCTGACAAATAGTTGTGGGTTATCTGAGATCAAAATTTTCAAGTCCTCTCTCCTGCATAAATAGGCTCTAGAATTCACTAAGCCTCAAAATAATATTGGGTACATAAAATAAAAAGCAGATGGAGAGTGATGCTGATCGCATCATCTCCAAACAGCAAAAACAAAAGTATATGGATGGAGCCCTACCTGATATATTTAGAAAACTTTACCTAGTATAGCAGTAACAAAATACTCAGCAAACTCTAAAATAAACAAACTTTCCTACGTAGCAGGCGTAACCTGACCTAAAGAAATACATATAGAAATACAGAACCAAAAATAGCATAGTGGAAATCAGTAAACCCTAATAATAATAATAATAATAATATATTCTGTGGCTTACATTTTAGCTAAAAGTACTTTTTTTTAGGGTTTTTGAAAAAATTAAATAAATACTAAACTCTAAGTTAAAAATTTGTAAATGTATATATGATACAAAACAAAATATATAAAAATTAATACATACCCTGCAAAAAATCAATAAAAAAGTTGAAAACCTCTCTTTGTGCATCCAAAATATAATAACAAATACTTCCTGACTGGATTAAATTGTGTTATTTGAGTAATAATAAGCCTAAACTTGTAAAATAAAAGGGTAGAACTTGTCAAAACATACTTTTGCATCCAAAATATAATTCAAACCACATCTAAATTGTGTTATTTGAGTAAACTAGAGAATAATCCTGTAAACTTGGAAAAAATCTCTCTCTCTCTCTCTCTCTCTCTCTCTCTCTCTCTGTGTGTGTGTGTGTGTGTGTGTGTGCGCGTGTGTGTGTGGATGTGTGTGTGTGTGTGTGTCTTTGAGAGTCCAAAATGTAATAAAAATGGTGCCTGAATAATATAAATAGTGTCATTTGAGTAAATATTAGGCTAAACTTGTAAAATAAACAAATAAAAGTTGAGAACACACACTTTGTGTGTCGAAAATGTAACTAAAAATCTTTCCTGAACAGATAGAATTGTGTTATTTGAGTAATAATAAGCCTAAACTTGTGAAATAAACAGATAGAAGTTGAGAACACACACTTTGTGTGTCGAAAATGCGACTAAAAGTCTTTCCTGAACAGATTGAATTGTATTATTTTGGTAATAATAAGCCTAAACTTGTGAAATAAACAGATAGAAATTGAGATCACACACTCTGTGTGTCGAAAATATAACTAAAAGTCTTTCCTGAACAGATTGAATTGTGTTATTTTGGTAATAATAAGCCTAAACTTGTGAAATAAACAGATAGAAGTTGAGAACACACACTTTGTGTGTCCAAAATTTAATAAAAAATGTTGCCTGAATAGTATAAATAGTGTTATTTTGCTAAAAAATTAATATAAAGTTGTAAAATAATAAGTTAAACGTAGAAAAAAATGTCTTTGTGAGTCCAAAATTTAATAAAAAATGTTGCTTGAATAGTACAAATAGTGTTATTTTTGTAAAAAATTAACTTAAAGTTGTAAAATAATAAGTTAAAAGTTGAAAAAATGTCTTTGAGTCCAAAATTTAATAAAAGTGTTGCCTGAATAGTACAAATGGTGTTATTTTGGTAAAAAATTAACATAAAATTGTAAAATAATAAGTTAAAAAGTTGTAAAAATATCTTTGCGAGTCCAAAATTTAATAAAAAATGTTGCCTGAATAGTACAAATAGTGTTATTTTGGTAAAAATTAACATACAATTGTAAAATAATAAGATAAAAGTTGAAAAAAATGTCTTTGTGAATCCAAAATTAATAAAAAATGTTGCCTGAATAGTATAAATAGTGTTATTTTGGTAAAAAATTAACATAAAATTGTAAAATAAACAGAAGTTGAGAACACACACTTTGTGTGTCGAAAATATAACTAAAAATGTTGCCTGAACAGATTGAATTGTGTTATTTTGATAAAAATAAAAATAAGCTGGAAAAACGTTTGACATAAAGTCAAAGTTTGGTAAAAATAAACTCAATATTATGTTAAATAGCACACAGTAACATAAATTTACTACCTAAGTCAATAATCAATGGGTCCTAGGTTCGATACCCCGTGATAAAAGCAAATAGTGAAAACTGTAGGCCCAGTCCCTGAGAGCTCTCCCTTCTTCCTAGTACAGATAATAAACCCTTACGCTTCGTTCTCCTTGTTCAAAATAAAATTCTCGCTCCAATCTAATTGGGTATCCAAAAATCCTTCTTTTTTGTGTTCTCGGTAACATTGGGCTACTTTGACAGAAACCTGTTCTAACATGCAAGCTTTCTACCCTAAAACCCTCGCTAAAGCGTCCTGTGCCTTGGGGCAACCCTGAGCGGAATATTAATTGGCGGCGGAAACCGGTTCTACAAGCAACGCATAGCTTCAGAATTTGACCATTGCTGCGATTCCAGACATCCTTTGTTGTCTGGTTGAATCCCTCCCCTGCCCTACAGTATTGCATAGCTTTCCCCTGTTCTTGCGTACTGGTTAACCTTGAAAAAAAAAAACCGGTTCTGAAAATCTACCGACGCGATCTCTGATTGGTCAATCGGGTTCCTTCTTTGTTCTGACGTTGTGACGTCATTTGACCTTGAACGCACACTCCCCAAATTCCTTTCTCCTCTACCTGCGCGGAATATTAATTCATTCTCTCTGTCTGGCATCAGAGCGGAGTCGAGATTCGGAGACAGTATTCTGTCTAGTGTGTCGTACCATCGTCTTTCATAACATAATAACATACATTATTACATAGTACTAATTAATAATATTACATATCGCGGGTTCGAGTACCGGGACCGTCTTCTTTCGTACCATTACCAGCGTTCATACCGGATCATAAACCATAAACTCTTATTTTCAATATTATAAACATTAATATTATCGATTGATACATTACATACTTTGCAGTAATGAATATAAAACCATATGCATAGCGTTTAGTACCTCTAATTACCTTCTATATACATATTTTTCATAAAATAAACAATTATATATTCATAAAAGTTATAAACATGCAAATACATAAATGTAAAGTATTCTAAGTACATGCAAATGAATTCTAAGTACGTGCAAATAAGTTCTAAGTACGTGCAAATTAGTTATAAGTACGTGCAAATTAATTGCGAATATTAAATAGCGACCGTCCTTATCTCACATCGATACTACTCATGAGTATAGTCAAAGTATTAATGAATCTAACCTTTGTAATTGTCATATTGTCACAATATGCCATGGAATGTGTGTATGAATGAGAGAGAGAGAGAGAGAGAGAAAATGAGGGCAAGAAGTACTGTTTATTTATCTGTGATTTAATATATGTGTATATTCAGAAATGTCACGTCATTTCAGGTGCATGAATCAAATCCTCCTAGGTTTATTCTTGGTAACTCCGACTGTAGGCACTTATCCTGACCGTATTATAATTCATGTGATGTTTAATCCGCGTGACAGGTGTCACGGGGAGCGATTCTGCGTTGCTGCGTTGCTCAGTTCAGTTTAGCGCGTGACATGGTTTCATCGTATGTTAACTACAATGTCTAGTACGGTACCAAATGAAATGTACAATGAAAACATAGGGCGGGCTGAACTCATACATTTATTGTATAAACCAGCGGCGTATACTCTGGGTCATCTAGGTAATCGCAGATGACCCGGCTGTATTTCATTTTTTTTAAATATATATATATATATATATATATATACACATTTCTTCGCAATATTCTTCCAAACCAATTTCGATGCATACATTTCTTTGCTTCCAGCGCGCGAATGCTTCCAACCGTTTGCCGCTGAATGTCCGGGAACCTTTCTCCAGCCGGTGGAATGACTTCAGGGAATCTCACCCTGGCGTCATTCCTCCCGCTTCCATTACAACCCTTGGCGAGGAGGGGGGAGAGAAGAAATAGGGGGAGGAAACACTGCTTCTCAGGCGCGGTGATTCCGTGCCTAGGGTAACCTCCTTCTTGTGAGAGTCCACCGATCGCACTCTCAACCTTCAGAGCCTTTTTACCGTTCCCTCCGCTGAACTAGGGAAAACATACCCGGTAGAGTGCGAAGAACAGGAAAATTGAATAACATGGGCAAACCAATTCTACGCTAATTTTCACTTTACATTTGCTCCTGTCTTGCTGATTTCTGTTACTTCAACATAAATTTATCAAAAGAGAAAAGCTTAAATATTGAAGATGAAGCAAACTAAATTAAAATTCAAAGCTTAAGCAATTAAAGCACCTATATGCTGATTCCCCCCATCCTTGTATTTACAAAAATAGTGATTGTTTCTTCTCCTCCCTAATCTTCCAAAGCAGCGAGAATGCTTCTTTCACGGAACTGGATATTTTTTAAAGGGAAAGATATCAAAAATAAATTTTATATATATATATATATTAGTTAATTTAAGTTGCTATATTCCGACTCTTTAGATTAATAGTGATGAAGATGAACGAATTAAACATAAAACGAGAAAACACATTAGGCACGTAGCCAGGTGGAGGACTCGGGGGGGCTGAAACCCCCTCCCCGAAAGGGCCTCCCCCATGGCGCAGTGGTAGCGTCATTGCCTTGTAATCAAGGAGTCCCGGGTTCGATACCCGGTGGAGGCACAAGTGGTTCGGATCCCACTTTAAACTGTAGGTCCAGTCCCGATTAGCCTTACTGTGCATAAAGTGGACTTAAAACACCAACTCAAACCCCCTCCCCGAAATCTTACAAATATCTAATTTAAAAAGTGTATAGTGGTAATTAATTTTACTTCATTAGCAGGATTAAACACCTTGCATAATACGTTGTAATAATCTGAGATTCATCTTCAGGACTTCTAACCCCACTGTTTCAAATTTATGTGGCGGCTGCTAATAAGGGATGATCCCCATCCCGAAATAAAATTCTGGTTCTGGCCTGCATTGATTCGAACTTTTAAAACCTGTCATTTCGAGCTCGGAAAGGGATTTTTTTTAATCATTCATAGGGAATTTCATTCTGAGCCAGGAACATAACAACAGAAGTTTGGCGCGTGAAACTGAATGCGTGTAGTCGTTGGCTTCGTGCTGTGCTTCGTGTTTATTATTTATTTAGGTGTTAGTGTTTGTCGTGATAGTGCTGTATTAAAGGGTAATGGATGTGATACAAGATTTGCTGGTGAAACGAAACCTTTTGGAACAAGATCTTTTCAGGAGAAGTTGCAAATTGTTAATACAGGTAGGCCAATGTCATCACTTGAACTTATTTCTACACGCAAAAGACAAAAATCGGGAATATGTGAGGCAGACAAAACACCATGGTTGACAGGAAGCATAAGTGTTAATAAGCTTTGCTTTTTTGTTGGCCGTGCTTACTTTTCGGGGCTGAAGAGAATGTATGGACGCGTGGCGGATACTGTAATCTTTGCAACGCTTGTGCCAAACATGAAAAATCCAAAAGTCACATAACTTCCTTTGTTAAGCTGCAATCTTTCGCACAGACACGTATTGACGTGCAACTGGACAAACAGCGTGCTTTGAATGTGGTACGGCACAAGTAATCGGGTCCTGGAGTAAGTTGAATTTTACACTTAAATTAATATTGCGGGTTTTTATTTCACTAGTGCACGTCTTTCATTTTATATTTCACAGGTTGTTTTTTTATAGCTTTATAGTACTGTCTTGTTTTATTATTTGAAATTCTACATGTATATTAAACTGCAATAACGAGAATTAATTGATTGTGGTCGTAGCAATAAGACAAACTTTTGGAGTTTGAGGATCAAGGGTCGGAGATTACCCACTCGTTAGAACCAGCATACGCCACTGGTATAAACTTATACAACGCATACATAACACGTGTCATAAGCCACTATGATCCTTTGCTTTCGTGAAGCGATATGACTACAGATAGTTTAAATATAATATAGAACACTGACAAGTATCGAATTTTAGATCCAACAAATTATTACGAACAGTTATTGAGTTTGGAGAATTATTTTGGTTGGATAATTATGAAACCGTTTGCCTTGTTAAATGCGGGAACTTTATTTCTAAGATATAATAACATTACGAGGAAAGTTTTTGGGTGGGCTCGAGCACCATAGGCTAGCCGAAGGAAGGGTCGGCCCTTTCTTGCTTAATAATTTACTTATGGTATTAGTCGCCACAGGTATTGTTTATTTGCCTGAAGTCAGCTGGGTTTTCAATAAAACATCATTTATGCATGTTTTAGCTAGAAAATTAGATGCCTCACTGTGCCACAAATGTTTTGAACTCTGGTATTTTATACCTTTTTTTATACCTTTCTGCATGACGCAAGTCATTAAAAACCTACCTGAATCACAAGCGCCTCTGCGCAACAGTAGACGTCATTGTAGTGGATGATCCAACTACTGATTGATTTGGTTTATTTTACTTCGCTTTTATACCACTTTTGGTTAATTGCGAATATGAATATGAGTGATGATATTGATGAAGGGACACTGACAAGGAACACCCGTGCTCACGCCGGGATTCGAACCAGGGACCTCTGTCGTCTTGGCGCACTGTGCCAGGCACTCTGACCATTACCTACTCTATCTGAAAGCCTGATGGCTTGCTCTGGTCACGTGACTAAGCGTCAGCAACTGGAGGCGAGATAGCCGCCATGTTTGATTTGCTTCTTGGGAATCAATGTTGGACCTTTTTAGTGAATGTGGAATTGTAATGAAAATTTATGAACTGTATTCGAGTTTACATGACATGAAAAATATGCTTAAATGTACAAAAGGTATGGTGTATAAGTGTTGTGTGCTCAATTGCAGGGGCAATTATGTTGAAAGAGGTAAGAGTAAAGTTCACATTTCTTCAAGATGTTGCTGAAAATGAGATGTGATTCCTACGAGAAAATGCAAGTTAAGTAACAAAGGTTTCATACTCATAAATTAATAACAGAAATCGTTCATGATGTAAAGATTTCATGTGTCCGGAATAGGCATCTAATACGAGTATACTCTTAGATTTGGTCAATTTTAGTCTCTATTCAACAAGTTTTTTAGAAATTTCAAATAATCTAAATCTGAATTACAACGTTAAGATGCGTTGTTGCTTATGATTGCAAAATAATTTGTTTCAAGATTTAGTCAACGTTTAAAATATTACGGTCATATCTACCAAAGCAGTTTGTTAGTGTAACTGTTATGCAAGCATTCGATAAAATATTCATATAATTTACACAAATTTTCAGTTTCAAAGTATTCTTAATGAAAGAAAGCTATACAACTGGGCCAAATTGATTCATGTGTACATTTACATTCTTATTTTACTCCGCTTTTATGCTTCTTTAGGCTAATCGAAGGCTAATGGAAGATATGTTATGAATTCAAATACAAGGGTACGATGTGTAACAAGAACTTTGATTAAATATTCGTGTGCAGAATTATCCAAGAATATATTACTTATGTTTCAAACACAAATGTTTTCATACAGAAAGCATTTTATTACCTAGCTATGTTAATATGAACTACAAGTGTAATACATTTTATAAAATTGTTTCATGTGAACTGTTATTCTATTTTTTGTCTTTGTGAAGCTTCGATGTTCGTAATTTTGATTATTAAATCAGTGTTAATGTTTCATAATTCACTAACATTCTTCACGATTTTATTAACAAAGTGTAAACACAGAGTAAGGAAATATTCCAAATGGTTTTTTTTTCCAAATGAACGCTAAGATCGAAATATTAATCTGTATTTTTCCCATAAAAATGTTGAAACTCTGTCACACATCTTACTAACGACAATGAAAAGATTCAATTTGTTTATTATATTTCGTTCAATAAAGTCAAAAGGGTCGAAATTACAATGTGACAAGTGATTTAGATTTAGTCTTTATTCTTTATTCACATAAATGTAACATTGCCCTTGTACCAATTTCTTTCACATTTGCTGAGATGTTATAGAAATTAAGTTTTTGTATTGAGATTGTATAGCTACACAGAATAACTGCATTATCTGGTTGATTAATTTTGGGTAAAGTTAAAGAAAATTTAATTGATTACAGGCGCGGTTGGCCCTATAGCGCACAGGATCAGTGAACCCCCAGTAATATACGATAATCACCTCGAGAATGAACAATAAACAATGTCTTTACATTTCCACATTATTTCGCTAAAAATTCTACACAATAAGTCATGTATTTGTGCCCGTAATACGGCGAACTCTTTTGCTGAGAAGAAGAAACCGCGAATCGGCCGCCCTGATACAGACCCTCAGTTGAACCCCCACAGGACAGCTCTTGCCATTGTGAAAGCTTCGCGCGGGAGCAGAAGCTCGAGGAGGGTATAGGACAAAATACATGGAAGATGAGATTGCAGAACCTATGTCGACACCCAACGGTCATGCGCAGTTCGTTCTCTCGCAGAAGGCGCGGGACAAGGCTCCGATCTCGCTGCTTCCTCCCTTCCAGTGTTGCTGTGTGCGGTTCAAGTTTGAAGCGCACACATTACATATTCAATATTCTCTTTGTATCATTTTTGCACCGAACTTCTTGGAATAAATGCAAGATTGTGGCAGAGATGGATGAGTGGAAACAAATAAAAGCTGGAATTAGATGCGATGAATTAAAATAAAGGAGATACATTACCAAAATAGCTCGTGCATGCATTCAGAGGTTTTTCCTTAAAGGTGGAAACACTTCGGGTTCGCGAAAGAGAAAGAATGGCGCGAAGACGTGACTCGTTGTCGCTCGGTGTCAATCGTCTCAAGTTTGTTAGTTTTTGAAGTGCTTGGATACTTGTTGGAAAGTATTAAGTGATGCTGCGAGTGAAGCGAGGGATGGACTTTACCTAGGTTATGTCATTTGATGCATTGTAGGCGTTGCTGTCCGCGCAGGTAAGAAATGACCGATAGAAATGCACATAATTAACTTAAAATAAACTTCCTTGTCCACTGAAAAAAAGCGTGTGCTGGTCGACCAGCCCCAAATTTGAACAAAGCTGTCGCGTATCAATGAAAAGGGTCTCAGGTTGGATTTCTATAATGCACATGCCATTAGTTGCCATTTCCCTTTAATAAATGTAGGACCAGTTCTGATTAATCGGCATGGACGTCCGGAAGGGGAAAAGGGGGCCGCCCCCCATGGAAATCGAAAGTAAAATAAAAATTATATATTACACGCATATAATTTAATGTCAGTCACAATAATTTTTGGTAATTATTATAAAAGCGTTGCAGCAACTTCAGACTGAAAGAGTGTTTTTTGCTCCTCCTGGGGGAAAAAAATATATTACCTGCCCCTACTTGAGGACGTCCATGACATTCCAAGAAAACTCAACTTTTTTCATAAAGGCACAATTTATTGTAGTTTCAGCCCTAAATTTATTCGCACACCCCTAATACAAAACCTTATACTCCCAGGTAAAAAAATTCTGGACAAATCTTTTAAGCCCTCCCCCCATCCTTTTGTTAGGCGAAGGAAGTCTATTTTGCGGAAACTGAATATATGTCACATGACTTCAGTGAACCCCCGGGTAAATAATGCACGAGCCGCACCTGATTGATTAGGTATCTTGGCAAGTTTACGGTCGACCTAACATGCGGGATTTTGATTTAATCCATTGATTTTTACATACAAAAGTTCATACAAAAGCTGTAACGAGTTTTACTGTAGCTGACAAATATTCCGGATAATATTTTTTAAAGAAATACAATGTTTATTTTTTTCCGCCAGGAAGTTTCTAACGGTTTTCAACTCTTTCTTTGTGCTATGGTAGGAATTTTTGTTATGGCCATAGTGACTTCTTGAATGAAAATTTTAGTGTAAATATTCAATATTCTACTATTTTCGTCGGGAGGGTAAATGTCAAAAATTAACATTATAAAAGAAATAAATATACCTTAATTCTCTACAATAAAAATACGACAATGGGTTTACACGACCGTTAAGACGATCGCCTACAGATGATGACGTGTTGACTGAGCGCTGCGGCCTGAACCTCAAGATGGTCTTGCTCTGACACGGAGGTGGGTGGATGATCCAAATATCGTACACTCTACTGACGTAACAGTGTCGATTAGTAATTCAGACCACTGTTTATTACATCTTGAGAATGCTGATAAATATTTTAAAATAATTTTGTCCAGAGACAATTCGTTGTTAAGTGTTTTCAAATGAATGCTGAACATTTCCATTAAATTCCATTATTAAGCAGTTAGATAATAACGAAAAAAATAATAACAATAAAAAAATAATAATAGTTTTGCGGGTTAAGTGTTAGAGCAGCCACAGGCTGAATTTCTACCACGAGGACTTCACCAACTTATTTGACAAAAAACTGTGTTGATCTTTTAGTTTCTAATGCACATCGCTGTTCGTGCGATAAATTATACAATGCAGTGGCCATTAAGAAGCGGTATATTTGAGATTGGTAAAGTTACGTCAGTCAATATTGCGTATTGTATCATCACAAAGCACGAGTTGCATGAGCGCGAGGAGCGAAGAACCGGGTAGGAATTCTACCGCTGTCGTCTGCTTCAGAAGGCAGGAAGGGTCACATGAACCAATCACGATAGACCTCTGCTGCTCCGTACGCTGGCGTCTGAGAAAGCATTTACGCGCGTGCTGTAGAGATTGAAGCTTTCCCTCCAGAAAGGCATCAAGGAATATAGAGTTCTTTACGCCGAACCTGCTCGGCGTCCGGCCGGGAAAGGCATTGAAAAGAGATGCTAGAACGAGTGTTGAGAGTGGAGCGTTGCAAACGGATAGCGAAAAATAGCTATTACGAATGCCATGAAGGAAGGGCCTCCCCGATGGCGCAGTGGTAGCGTCGTCGCCTTGTAATCAAGGGGTCCTGGGTTCGATACCCGGTGGAGGCACAAGTGGTTCGGATCCCACTTTAAACTGTAGGTCCAGTCCCGATTAGCCTTACTGTGCATAAAGTGGACTTAAAACAACATATCAATCAATCAATTACGAATGCCATGAAGGTCAAACATATATGAAATTAGTCAAGTTTTACTATATATTCACAGCATTTACGCATTTTTTAAAATTTTAAATCTGGGAACGCCGGGCGTACGGGCGTACTATAAGATATTAATCTGAAACTTTAATTTTTGTCATCCAGACCTTATTTCTTGTTATTTAATATATATTCTATTTTTTATCTATTTGGACTGATTCCTTGTGAGGACAGTTGCTTCCATACAAATTTTATCGATCTAAACTACACCTATGCTAGATAATGAATACATGCCTTTATATTCTTATAGTTTTGTTTACCTATTCATATTATAATAGCAATACAATATTAATTTGTATATTTTAATCAATATTATTTTAATTTAATATAATTATTTAAATTTAAACGTTTATATATTATTCTTATTATTTGTGAGACACTTGGTTCGGACTCCCCCAAAATAAATTTCTAAATACGTACCTGTGTATGAAATGTCATTTTACGTAAGTCCGTCTGTATTTGTCTAATGAGTAACTACTGGAATTTGCAAGCTTTGTTTTTTTTTGATCATCCCTAGTATAATATACAAGTACTTTATTAATAAAGTGCACAGCACATGAAGCAAAAACGGGGGAACCAGACGTCCTGGACATAAGCACATTCCTCCGAAAGAATGCAAGTGGAGATGAGCTCTTTCGGGGATTCCCCCCGTTTTCTTTCGTTGTTTTTTTCTTAGATTTCTCCGAAATCAATTAATGTGACGGTCTAAACTATTCTAAAGTTAAGACAGCAAATCTTAGTTCAACGCTATATATTCCGATTCGTCCGTCTGTTCGATTATGAAATATCATCTTTTGATGCGACACGCGTATTCCTGATAAGTACAGCTTGACCAAGAGGAGAAAGCCCCATATGGCCCTGTCGTCGAATTTTCAACCGTAAGCGAGCGGAAGGGGTGAGCGATGCAATCAGCTGTTTACCATGCAATCTTGTCCCTGATTTGTCGAAAGTCACCTTTATTCAATGTCAAGTGTTTGTATCGTCATGAATGGGGGAGGTATGGTATGGGTTGGTGTTTTCAGTCCACTTTATGCACAGATAGGCTAATCGGGACTGGACCTACAGTTTAAAGTGGGGTCCGAACGACTATGTGCCTCCAACAGGTATCGAACCCGGAACCCCTTGATTACAAGGCCACGACGCTACCACTGCGCCATCAGGGAGGCCCTGAAGGGAGGAGGGAGGGACTACACAGCGAAATTAGACACACGTAATATTAAACGTTGCTCAAGTTTTTGACAACGAAACAAGGAAGGGAATATGAATATGGCAACGCCAGCGCATTCTGGCACAAACGAAGGTGAAGAGAGGCTAGAAAATGAACTATTGTCGAATTTAGTTCGCAGGTTTGGGAAGGTTTTTCTCTTCTTGTTTGAACTGTAAATCCTAACATTGCTCTGTTCTAGTCAACAGTCGAACTCAGCCATTTCTCTGTTCCAGTCAACAATTGAACCCAGCCATTTCTCTGCTCTGGTCAACAGTTGAACCCAGCCATTTCTCTGTTCTAGTCAACAATTACACCCAGCCAATTCTGTTCTAGTCAACAATTGAACCCAGTCAATTCTGTTCTAGTCAACAATTGAACCCAGCCACTTCTCTGTTCTAGTCAACAATCGAACCCTGCCATTTATCTGTTCTAGTCAACAATTGAACCCAGACACTTCTCTGTTCTAGTCATCAATTGAACCCAGCGTTTCTCTGTTCTAGTTATCAATCGAGCCCAGCCATTTCTCTGTTCTAGTCAACAATTGAACCCAGACACTTCTCTGTTCTAGTCATCAATTGAACCCAGCGTTTCTCTGTTCTAGTTGTCAATCGAGCCCAGCCATTTCTCTGTTCTAGTCAACAATTGAACCCAGACACTTCTCTGTTCTAGTCATCAATTGAACCCAGCGTTTCTCTGTTCTAGTTGTCAATCGAGCCCAGCCATTTCTCTGTTCTAGTCAACAATTGAACCCAGACACTTCTCTGTTCTAGTCATCAATTGAACCCAGCGTTTCTCTGTTCTAGTTGTCAATCGAGCCCAGCCATTTCTCTGTTCTAGTCAACAATTGAACCCAGACACTTCTCTGTTCTAGTCATCAATTGAACCCAGCGTTTCTCTGTTCTAGTTGTCAATCGAGCCCAGCCATTTCTCTGTTCTAGTCAACAATTGAACCCAGACACTTCTCTGTTCTAGTCATGAATTGAACCCAGCGTTTCTCTGTTCTAGTTGTCAATCGAGCCCAGCCATTTCTCTGTTCTAGTCAACAATTGAACCCAGACACTTCTCTGTTCTAGTCATCAATTGAACCCAGCGTTTCTCTGTTCTAGTTATCAATCGAGCCCAGCCATTTCTCTGTTCTAGTCAACAATTGAACCCAGACACTTCTCTGTTCTAGTCATCAATTGAACCCAGCGTTTCTCTGTTCTAGTTATCAATCGAGCCCAGCCATTTCTCTGTTCTAACCAACAATTGAATCCAGTGGCGTACCCAAGGAAAGGAGGTGATGGGGAAATAATAATATCAAAGGTAGTAAAAGGTGGTTAAATGGGAACCGACTACTAAATAAAGAATACGTAACCCCTCCCGTATCGAAAATCCTGGGCACGCCGCTGATTTAACCCAACTCATGGCTATCGATTACCGAAGAAGACTCCAGTCAACAACACCTACAAAAAAAATTATTAGTATAGCTTCCTGGCAACACTTTCAGTTCCAATCTGACCACACTGCAACTCGTGTCAGCTCGTGCATGGAAGATCAAAATGGCACAGAACTTTCACTAAGAATTAACAAAATAGCTTTGAAACCACCAACGATCCCAAGGGAAAAGTCGTTGACTACGAAACATAAAACTCAGGAATGCAAATTTTTGGAAAGGCTGGAAAGGAACTTCGACGTCGTAGAGTTTTACCGGAATTTGTAGCTTATATTACTGAAACTGGAAATAATTCGTAATTTATAGTTTCCGGATTTTAATTTGACATCAACATAAACTGTTGTAACACAGTAAGGCTAATCGAGTCTGGACCTACAGTTTTAAGTGATATCCGAACCACTACGTGCCGCCACCGGGTATCGAACCCGAAATCCCTTGATTACAGGGCAACGACACTACTACCACTGCGCCATCGGGAAGCCCCCCCG
Organism: Lepisma saccharinum; assembly: GCF_977018435.1. Lineage (NCBI taxonomy): Eukaryota > Metazoa > Arthropoda > Insecta > Zygentoma > Lepismatidae > Lepisma > Lepisma saccharinum. The sequence goes on from NC_139248.1 coordinate 21,568,265, forward strand.
CGGCTTAGAACTTATAGTCTATACACGTGGAGCCCAGGACTGGGTAATTTTGCTTATTTAATTTTGTACTTGGAAGGGCCCGATCCCCTTAACATCCCTCTAAATACGTCCTTGAGTCAAGAACTAAAAAAATAGCGTGTTATTTGCATTGCAAGGTTACAGTTCTGCGCAAAGTGCATTACTGAAAATTCCGCAGAGGAACGTACGAATAGCAGGCCTCAGACAAACAATACTCGTGGTCTGCTGACTGTAGCTAACATGAGAGTAATGGAAAGGGTACATATTAGAAGGGGTAGTTATCAAGTGCGGGATGTCCTCATCCCAAATGGACCATATTTTTTGGATCATACTATACACAGCACATTTAGAGTGTACGAAAACAGAACTGTCATTTACAAGCCAAAGTCCATTTGCATATTCACTACAGCCAAGGTACAGAACTTGAACTATACCTTGTCCCAGTTATCTCTGGAGCATAACGGCAGAAGGAGGGGAGGATCGAGTAGGCAGAGCGAACCCAGTACATGCTGTGAGAATGCTGGTAACTGTAGTCGCCTCCCTCCACGCAATCCCGTTCCTCTCACGTGTTCATTGGTGGAGCCGTCTTGCGTCACTACTTGCGTAGAGACTTGGTTTCGTTCGCTTGCTCTAGAGATACTGCGACAGAGTTTTTATGGAATCCCTTCCCTCCCCACCCCCCGCAAAATGTAAGGGGAAAATAACTGCATATTCTTATTTCTGAGAAAACGCACATCTTGAATGACGTGCCACATGAACCCCTTCCCATTTGAAAATCTGCAGGTAATTCCAAAATAGCGGCTTTTAAGATGACCGCCATGACGATGGTGGTGTGCCCCCACCTCAAATACCCATATCCGAAGTTCCATCGTCCTCCGTCAAGCCGTTTTCAAATTAAAAGGGTGGTGCTGGACTTTTGCCAGACCCTGTAGAGCTCCTCCAACTCCAAGCTATAATTGGATTGATTTGTTATTTTTAGTCCACTTTATGCACAGTAAGGCTAATCGGGACTGGACCTACAGCTTAAAGTGGGATCCGAACCACTATATGCCTCCACCCCCTCCAACCCGGGACCCCTTGATTACAAGGGGACGACGCTACCACTGCGCCATCGGTGAGGCCGTCCAAGCTATAAATACCCAGGGTGGTTGGTATTTGTAACGGGAGGCAGTTCTAGTTGTACATTTCTCGCTTTTCGGGGGCGTGTGGTCATATATACTTGATATATTATGCACAATCCATTAAGTTAATTCATAATTTCCATTTTGGGTGTGTTATCCTGTTTCTATTGAAGGATTGAAAGGTAAATTTGAGGCCACGATGACCCTAAATAATGCTCTTGTAAATAATAATAATAATACAGGGAGTGTCGTAGATCAATTAGTGAAGGTTGTAAAAATTAAGGGAGATATTTTTATGGCGTGGTAAATAATTGATGAATATTCTTGTAAAGTTACACAAAGAAAACTCGCCCACAAATACAGTTTTATCGTTCCTAAATGCTTCCTGGAAAGAGGTCATAAAATAATGGGGTTAAATTGGTGTTGTATTCACTCGGAACTTATTTTAAATTTGTTTTCAAACACAAAACCGCATTTCAGAATGATTAGCGGCACGGCATGTACGGGGGGCGATCAGGTTGCTCCGACCCTAACATAGAAGGAATGACGTCACGATTGATTTTTTATTTTGTTATTGTTTAGTGATCCTTTATATGCTTTCATTCTGAATTGCAAGTCTGAGTAGCGTACAGCTTTCTTTTTACAGGGGTTTAACTGAGTGAAGTTGCGTCAATGTGCCAGAATGGAGAAAACTGAGGTGAGAGCGGTGATCAAATATTTTGTGAAGAAGAAGTGGACGGTATTCAAAATTCATGAGGACTTGGTGGATACACTAGGGGACACTGCTCCTTCATACAGTATGGTGAACATATGGTGTCGTGAGTTTAATTGTGGGAGAGAGTCGTGTGAGGATGAACATGCAGGTGGAGCACCAAAAACTGTCATGACGACCGAAAACATTAACAAAGTCCACGATATCGTGCTGAAGGATCGTCGAGTCACTATCCGTCTTGTTGCTGAGATGTGTGGCCTGTCATATGGTATTGTTTAAAACATAATTACCCAGGAATTGCAAATGAAAAAAATTGCTGCAAGATGGGTCCCTCGAAACCTCACCCCAGATCAGAAGCGCACCCGAGTGCTCATCAGTCAAGAAATTCTTGACAAGTTTCGTGCTGATATAGACGATTTCCTTCCCCGATTTGTAACTATGGATGAAACATGGGTCCATCACTTCGACCCAGAAACAAAATCACAAAGCATGGAGTGGAAACACCCACATTCTCCACCAACGAAGATGTTCAAGGTGGAAACGTCAGCCAAGAAGGTGATGGCCTCAATTTTCTGGGACTGCAAGGGTGTCCTTCTTGTGGACTATCTACAAAGAGGTCAAACCATCACTGACACATACTACAGTGACCTAATTAAAAATTTACTTGATTCCATCAAGAAAAAGAGGCGTGGGATGTTGACCCGTGGTGTGCTCCTATACCAGGACAATGCACCTGTCCACACCTCACGCATTGCGAGCTCCGCTATCGCAGATGCATCGTTCGAATTGTTGCCCCACTCACCCTATTCCCCAGATTCGGCCCCCAGTGATTTCTATTTGTTCAAACATTTGAAGAATGACATTCGTGGGCAAAAAAATTCTGATGATTCTGAGGTGATAAGGGCTGTGGACTCATGGTTGGAGGACCAGTCGGAAGATTTTTTTTTGCAAGGTATCCAGGCGTTGGAGCACCGATGGGAAAAGTGCATTGGAGTTGCAGGGGAGTATGTTCAAAATAAAAAAAATAATTGAAACCCTATTGCCGCTCTTTCTATGTTAGGGTCAGAGCAACCTGATCGCCCCTCGTACCACGATTCACAGTCAAATCTACTCCCAAATGCAAACAAAAATGAAATTGTCAAAATGTATTTTCTCCCTTATATGGAAAGCTGCAAATTTCAATGGCATGTGACAAAATATCCGAAAATGAGCAAAATCTATTGGGAGTGTTTTCTGCTATTCAACTTTAAACACATATAACACTTGATCAAAAGTGTTGGAAATACCCATTTCTCCAGTTAAATCGCCGTATGAGAACAGAGGAACGTAACTCCCAAAATGCTGTTTTCAGTTTTGCTTAAATATACTCCTCTGAAGAGTTCTATTTGGAATGGAGTCAGATTGACGTATCTCCACTTCTACTGGTTCTTTTTAAGAGCCAGGCATATCCTAAGAATGCATTATTTCCTCTATCCTGTAAATGTGATAAATTGGAGTTTCAGTTAAGACCAGTTTCACTTGCCTGGTTTGATTCGGTTCCTAGATAAACACATTGGAAAATATCGTGTTTCGTACATAATGGATTTACAAAATCCTCCAAAATCGGGCAAATTTTATTTTTATCCAAAATCCTTAGAGGAGCTTTCATAAAAATATGATCCACGGACACTCACCACAAACGGTCAAAATCCTATAAGCGACAGGTCAACTGCCTCATTTGATTTGGAAATATTAATTTTTGTTGTACTGAATGATTCATATTAAAATGTGCATCAATACTTTTAACTGAAAATGTGTCAATTTCATATTATTTGCTAATATTTTCTAATAATATATATTATTTACTATGAGTAATTGTATCCAATATTTCCCTTATAGTGATCTGGTAACCCTAAATGAGATTAAATTGATCAAGGAATATCCACAAAGGGAAATTCGTTCTGGGACTCGAACCAGGAACAAACCTTCGTTGGCGAAATTGGAAGTCTACCACTTGGACTATGGCCCATAGCCTATGGGTCAACTTTTAAGCAAAAGAAGAATGGAACATACAAATGAAAGCAAAGTACATGTCACATTAAAAATACGTATAAATAACTTGCATGTTTATCCATCAAAAAGTGTGACTGCCTCACTGAAACTTACAAAATTGAAAAACTGGATAGAAAAATCCATGCAGTTGTATCTTTAATACACAAAAATTGCTGCATGCACGAGCACGGTAAATCTATTGTGGATTTAAGATACAGCTATTGCTTGCCCTGGAGTCCATATTCTATGCGTAAGCAACCTTTACGTACATTTGTCTTCGGTATGAATTCCGGATTCGTGTTTTTTGCTGCTAAATTTTGATCGTATGAACTGCAATATTGTAACATCTCTTTAAGCTAGAAGATTCTAGCATGTGCAAACAGCATCCCTTCAACCAATCATCTTGACCGTCCGCTGAGCTTGAGTATATTCTGGGCTCGAGCAATCGATATTGCTGCCTTGCGTAACCAGGGGCGAAAGCACTAGAGCAGTAAGCGCTCGTTTGGTGTGGGGAAATGTTGAACGACAAGTGAAAGGAAAACGTCGTCTGCTACAGTGCTGAACGTTCTGTTAACGATTTTTGTCGGATTTACCGTCTGCTTTAGTAAACGTAGCGGATTTTCCCTAGAGTTTTGCAAGACTGTGATCGTGACAGCTAAAGTAAATCAGTAGTGCGGTCTCATTGTGCAAGAAAGAAGTCAACAGGTGGTGTGTGTTTTGTTGCTGTCAATATTTGTGAAGCGAGCTCAGTGAACAAAATGAGTGCGATAGACGAGATTTTAAGTTACAGTAAAAGTGATGAAGAGGATTACTATAAAGTTCTTGGTTGTGATGAAAGTGCCACTGTAAGTTGCTATCTTTTCTGTTTTATAATTCTAACAAAGTTCCACTATTGTTTCTTTTTATGTTCCGTATTGATTATCTAGTGTCGATACATGCAGTTGACAACGTAATTTAATGGCGCAGTTTGTAGCAGTAGTGTGTGTATACATATTCGTAAAACATATACATGTCTTTACCGTAGAACCCCTGAGTTATCGCAGGATCTGAAGGAAGTACCGATACATGTCCAAATCAGCTGTTCTGACAGCTGGTGCGTAAACGGGAGAAGACGGCCATTACGTTATGTTCGTAAGAAATATATTTAACCAAAGTCGTAAATTTAATTGTGTAGGTGAGATTATAACGGGCATGACACGTTACAGACACAAGCTGAATGTTACACCCTGGTATTTTTGACGGAAGCTTGTTTTCGAGTTCGGGTGTTAGCAAAGTAGAAAGGCGTAGTATCCACTTGTAGTTTTCGTTACTTCCGAGGTTGTTTACATTTCACCTAAGGGCTACGTAACCTAGATATTTTATTTTCATACGTAAGTTATTTTTCTGATCAAAATAAATTCAACCGGCAAATATTATGTTCCTTTTAAATATATATGTACTAAACTTTCTTTATGGCCTTTTTAACATGTTGGGACATCATTTATAGTTAATCTAAAGAAATAAAGGTAAGAATTTACAACATAGAGAAAGTCTCCAATTTTGTTAATTTTCGGTATACTAACTAATTTTGGCCTCCTAATCACGAATCTGTTGTAAAAACCTGGGGGTCACGTCTGGAAATTGTATATTTTGATGAAACATTGTTCATTAGCCCCAAAAAACATCAACGGGTAGCCCCACGAACCATTCACACGAGGTTAGGTTAGGCCTGTTAGGTTAGGTTCCATTAGCACTCATTTCACCCCTAAATTCATCGAAAAAATAGGGTTCGTACTACAATTGAACATCATAAATCATTTTCTTGTAAAACAACGGTGTGGTTGGAAAGAATGACATTTTCGTTCGTAAAACTACGCATATACACTTATATATATAAAAAAAATCAATCTGCTTTTTTTCAAATTTCCAGACGTGACCCCCAGTTTTTTACAACAGATTTGTCATTTGGAGACCAAAATTAGTTAGTATACCGAAAATTAACAAAATTGGTGACTTTCTCTATATTGTAAATTCGCTCCGAAATAAACAAAGTATTTGCGAATATTGAAGATATGCTAATTCAGTGTAGCTTTCCAGTAGCTTATATTGCACAGGTTCTCATTTCTGACATAGATGAAGGTGATGTGGCTCGAGTTCCAATTGTGTAATTTCAATGCCATAATTATATACACACACACACTTTCCATGTGAAAGGAGTCATTTTCATATCTGTTATGCGGGCCTCCCCGATGGCGCAGTGGTAGCGTCGTCGCCTTGTAATCAAGGGGTCCCGGATTCGATACCCGGTGGAGGCACAAGTGGTTCGGATCCCACTTTAAACTGTAGGTCCAGTCCCGATTAGCCTTACTGTGCATAAAGTGGACTTAAAACACCAAATTAAATCATATCTGTTATGCATATTGAACATGTTTTCTCATTTCTGTGGTCCCGGGTTCGAATCCCACTCGGGCTTGGTTGTTTGTGAATGTCCATTCATCAATTTCATCACTCATCCCCATCTTCGCAAATTAGCCAAGAGGCACAAAACTTGAAGTAAAATAAACTAAATCAATCACATTTCTGCATCTTGTTTATGCAGGATGATTTTTCCTATTCTGCTCCTGCATGATTATGTGAGTAGATTGGGCATGTTACATTTGTTTTTCATAGAATTATAATTATACTCTTACATCGTTACTTTCTATACATTTTGAGCATAGGCAGATGCAGATTTTGGTACTAGTTAGATAATGTGAAAACACATTTAACTCATTTATTTCCAAATTATTTACATTTGTACTTACCTTATATGCATAGCGGAACATTTTTCAACTTGAGATTATGTTTTTTTTTCACTGAAAAAAGCTTAATTTTTAACATTACATGTATTTATTGGTCGGCGGGCAAATCTTGACTCACGTTGTCTATCGTCAGCTGATATGATGTGTTTCCAAACTTATGAACCGATAAATGCCGCACAAACTATTCACAATATGTTTTTAAGCGAAAATTGATCCACAAACCATTCATGGAAGGTTAGGTTAGGTTCAGTTAGGTAAGGCAAACATAGAAAATTAAATTGGAAAAAAAAAAGCTGACGCGTCATCTTGTAAAACTACCGCGTGGTTGCTACACTAACACTTATTAACCGACAAATTATGGTTTTTAGGCTAAAATTCATCCACAAACCATTCACGGAAGGTTAGGTTACGCAAACATAGAAAATTAAATTGGAAAAAAAAAACGCTCACATGTCATCTTGTAAAACTACCGCGTGGTTGCTACACTGACAGGGGGTTACATAATCGAATGCACGGAACATTTGATTCACGTAGTTGACGGTAATGGTGGTACGAGCTATCGTGCAACGGAGATATATGAATGTCGAAAATTACATTATTTACCGGCCAAATAAGTTGCATGAATGAAAAAAAACACTATTCCCAGCTTCCAAAAGTCCACAGGAACTCAATTCCATAAGTACTTTCCTGTCTTTTCTCCTGTAAATTTGAAGAAATGTGTTTTCACTATATCTAGCTGTTACCCAGATTTTTTTCTGGGAAGAAATTAATGATTTAAACATATATTGATATTTCTACATATTTCGTGGAAACAATCATATTTCATTGTTGAGGACTGTTGACAATCATGAGATTTACAAGCTGTCAAGAAGTCTTGAGTTGTAGGGAAATCAGAAGTCGCGAAAGTCTTGGTGGGAAATTCTGATCATTTCTCATCCAGCACCAGGATTTAATCCCATCCTGACCAGTGCTGGAAGTGTAAGATTCTAGTTGGGGATGCTTGGTCGTGTTTAGGAATAGGTAGGGAGTTGTTTGTATGGATCAATGTGGAGACAATGCAGTTGGTGAGAGGATAACCTATCGAAATTATCCTAGCTGGGGTGGATGCTTTATGAAAATGTTCTTGAATGGCAGATGACATGGTAACAGTTCCTAATGTTTAATTATTTTTTGAATGTTTTATGGGTGTACTAGCAAGTGCTCGAATACTGGAAATGATTGTGGGAGTAAGTTCGAAGCGTGGAGAAACTCAGTTAAAACCTTCACTAAGTATTATTTACTGGAGAAATTATGATTTGAAATGTAGCTATGCGAGTTTTTGCACATGCATGGCTCGAAGAGTTTTGTGCTGGAGACCAGTTATTGCGTGATCACGTGTTTAAAATATTTAAGGACATTATTTTAATACTAAGAGTCCTAAACCTGACCTAACCAAGAAAGAGTTAAGGATAATTTATTAATGCAAGAGCCCGGAACGTAACCTGCCTATTACACCCCGTGCATGTGAAGTAGAATGCAGTAGCAAGATGACACCAAGGGAAATGTTGTTCTCCAGAAAACATGCAGTAAGTAATCACTAAGACTCTGAAATATGTGTTAACAGACATTACAGATCAAACCAATTAAAAAAATGTCTGTGCAGCATGATCAATTCGGAAGTAAACAATCGGAACATTCCCCCCAAAAAAATCTCCCACTGGGCATTACTAAGATATAGGTAACTCAGTTACAGAAAAATGAAAATTATTAAAAACTGTTGCATGATGGAGCATCTTGCTTGTCATTTTCACATTCTACACAACAGAATACGGTACTTTAGTATTATACGGACTACCTCATTGGTGTAGGTTAGGTATTATATTCATGCTAAGAGAACCAAACCTAACAGACCTAACCTAACCCACGCCAATGAGGTAGTCCGTATAATACTAAAGTACCCAAAATAAACTAGAAATTATGTTACAAATCGTGTTCCTTAGTGTTTTGAACACCAATCAGGCACGTATCTAGAAATATGTTTCTGGGGGGGGGGGTCCGAACCAAGTGTCAGGAATAATAATATTTTATTTAAAGTAATTGTAAATCAAATTAATATGAGTAATTACAATACATAAATTAATATTACATTATTATCACACGATTAGGAAAAAATACTGTATAAGAATATAGATATAGGAGTGCATATTCATTACATAGCTTTTCTCTAGTTAAGATCGGAATAATTTTAAAAAAAACTGCCCTGGCAAATAAAATTAATATCAAATAAATGAATAATTGAATATTTATTGAATAATGAAAATGATGTTACATGTAGTCGGAGAAAAGTAAGTTTCTGATTAAAATTTTGAGATGTTATTCAAAGCCGTATGATCCCAATATAATACTTGCCTTCTAAAAAGTTCAGAGGAAATGAATAACCATCGATTATGCAACAAATACTATTATTTTCATTACTTAATTTTTGTATTTGGTGAGTCTTTTGGGGGGTCCGGACCCTTGGACCCCCCTAAATATGTCCTTCCTGTCCTTCAAAGTCGTATGATCCCAATATAATTATTTATTATTTATGACACCAATGTTGGCATTTCACAATTTAAAGTGCTGGGGCCACCAGTTACTCATGTATTGTGACAGGAAGAAATAGACGAAAAAAAAAGTAAAGTGCTCCTCTGTGCATAGCACTACGCCATGAAGGCGTATAGGGGGTATGGGGGTAACGCTCCACACTTTCTCGATCCGGTCGTGAGTGGGGCTGGTGTGATCAGCATCACGCCCCTGACCGCCTTTACCCCTCAGTGTTTCCCCCAGGTACCCATGTTATTCAACGCTGGGTGGGCACCGGGGCCGCTTCCATCGTTAGAAAAGTTCCCGGATTTGAACTGGCCAGGGATCGAACCCGGGACCTTTAGCATGGTAGTCAGACGCGTTACCGACTGAACCACCGTGGCCACAGAAATAGAGGTACACTGTTAGAATTGCATAAGGTTATTGAGTAAGAGCTGCAATGCCTCAAAGCAGTGGCGGCAATTAAGGGTGGCATTTGCTCCCACTCTTTTTGCCACTTATCCCCCTACACTATGCTAAACCTTATCTACCAAGGGAAAGTAAACTGTGTTCGGGTATAGAGTTACCACAAGGAGAAAAACCTTCGGCCAAAAGTCTCCTGCACCTATCCCTCAATCAGTTCAACCAGAGCCATGAGGAAGCATGCTCCACTCTGCCCATCCCCTCCATGCCAGAGGACGATGCACGGGAGTCGCGGGTCTGTGCAGACACTTTTTCCAGTGGTTCCACTATAGCAGTTCTGTTCGTGAATGCATTATGTAACTGTTACTCACTACAACTTGAATTTAATATGACCATATATATAGGAATATGGTGGAGTCTCTGTTTTAAATACTTAAGGTGACTAAGATTAGAAATATATAATGCAGGGGAATTTAAAAATGAGGTCCACCATCATTGGTGGTTGAAAACGTTGCCGCCTAAGATAGGGTGACCAGACATCTTGATTTTCGCAGGAAAGTCCTTTTTTAGGGCATGACCCTGCAGTCCATGATGTCACTCCAAAAAAAAAAAATGTGTACTATTTTTCAACAGCGTCCTGCACAACATTCAGATGAATTGTTTACCTCTGTGAAACTGTTAGTGCCTTTTTAAATTCATGTTATAGTTAGTTTGCAAAGAAATACTTGTAGATCTAAAAATGTTCACGGGACCTTAGTCTTACTGTAAAGCTTATATTTTTGGCTTAGAAGCAGATATTGCATGCAGTCTTTTCATACGATATGATATGCAAGGTAGCGAGTGATGACTAAAAGTATATGTAGGGGCACTTCGAAAATGGAAAATATTGTCCAATTCTGGGGATTTGCATGTTTGATGCATTGATGAGGTGATTACTACAGCTGCGGCAAAAGATAAATATATTCTCAGCTTTGATTAAGATTTTAATATTATAATATTATTTCACAATGCATGGATGTTTCATGGTAAGAAAGTAAGAAAACAAAAAAAAAACAGTAAGGGAGAGAGATAGGAAGGTTAATCTGTAAAATTAAAAAGTAAAGCAAAAGGAGGAATGAAGAAGGGAAGACCTCCGTGGCAGAGTGGTTAAATGCAAGGATGCCAGGGGCCCTGGGGTTGAATCCCGGCCTGGGCATGGATGTTCTTTGTGAGGGTCCGTTCATGAATTTAATCACATCATCACTGATATTCATTGTTGCAATTAACCAAACGGGACAGAAAAGCGATGTTAAATAACAAAAATCAAATCAAGAAAATAGCTGATTAAAGAGAATTGTGTAATATTTCAGGCGACATGTAAGTAGTATGACTTTTTATTTTCCAAAGAGGGGATGGAGAGGTGCACTTCACCCAGTGGTCTTTCAGTTATAGCTGCAATCCCCCTGTACACATCCATGGATGTCCTGCTTTTCGTTTCAGAAAATCTGGTCACCCTAACCTAAGCAGCTGTCCCTGAATAAATATGAGGAAACTTGTTTTTAGAAATTATTTTCACAAAACAAGTTTGCCAGTGATTCATTAAAACTTTGTTACTTCACATTGTCATTGCAAACTCTGTGGTGGAGTGGGTATCACAGCATGCTACGTAAAAATATATAAATAATTTACGTGAGTGAGTAGGAATGTTTCAAAATCACGTTTCAGAAGTCTGTACTACTTCCTTCATCAGGTAATAAAATAAAAAACTTTAGGTGCCAAACATGGTACCGCATTGTCAAATCGTAAGTTCAGGTTGAGGATAGAAAAGGTAAAAAACTTACGGTGACAGCATAAACACTCCGTGGAAGTCTTCGCTGGTTAAAAATTCCCTATGTTAAAAACAAAAACCACAACTAAAATAAATAAATATCAAAGACCTATTACAGTCCCCTAGTGACTAATGTCAGTGTTGGGTAGAACACAGAACACTGTGAGCGCTCCTATCCTGTGTTGAAGTTGAAATTTCTCCTCCAGTGTTCCCCACTTACGATCGTATACGTCACCATTCCAAGGTGAACTTCCTCTCTTCTTCGACGGCCTTCACAACCTCGGGAGTGACATGAAGACCCATTTTAGTGTCTGTATTTACCGCTTTATCCCACTTTTTAAGAAAAGCGATCCACCCTTCCTTCAGATTACCGTCATCAAATGCAGCTTCATAAACGTTCTTGTTTAATTTATTCTCCTCTTTCCTAATTACTTCCCTTTTTGTAATCCTATGTCCGCTCATTATCTTATGTTCGGATAGGCCTGTTTTAGGTACCCCTAAAAGTTGTGTTTGTTGTTTTTAACATAAGGAATGCTTAACCAGTGAAGACTTCCACGGAGTTTTTATGCTGTCACTGTAAGTTTTTTACCTTTTCTATCCTCAACCTGAATCCTCAACGTATGATTTGACATCGCGGTACCATGTTTGGCACCTAAAGTTTTTGTATTTTATTACCTGATGATGGAAGTAGTACAGACTTCCGAAACGTCATTTTGAAACATTCCTACTCACTGGCGTAAGTTATTTATATATTTTTATTTAGATAGTGAGTAAAACGCACCATTGTAATATGTTAGTATGCTACAATACCAGAATCCTGGCATGGGTGTTCTTTGTGTGTGCCTTCATCAATATCATCATATTAGAATTTCTTTATTCATGGGCAAAGTTCAGCTTATGGCTGCTCTACCGTTCATCCTCATCATTGTTAGCCAAAAGTGTAGAAATTCAATGTTAAGTAACAAAATTCAAATCAATCGTATTGTAATTTTAAGTTTGGTTCTTTTTCAAATTTCTGTGAAGTCCATGGTAATTTCTTTCAAGAAAATGTTTCAATTTCAACTGCTGAAACTTTTAAGCATATACTGTAATACTTTTGTCCAATTTTATATTTAATATACTTACATTATCATGCCTTGTGTAAAATCAATGATGGCAAATTTCACCAGCTTCCATGTTTATTGTTGTTGACTTGTGATCCAAATTTATGCCACTATGCAACAATAAAATGATTTGGTATAAATGCAAATAAAGGCTTTGTCTATAGATTAGGGCTGAGTCGATGTCGATGTGTTGGTATCCGTGTCTGAAAGTATCGGTTGCAATGTATTTACTTATACTTTTCCAGCATTTCGGTCTTTCAAGGGGTCTGCAAATTGACGTGCAACACTTTCATGGAGTACAATTATCCTGGAAATTATGCAAAATTTGAAGTTTCTTCTTCTTTCCACCATTTATGTCTTAAAAAAATGGATTTTTTTATTACATAACATGTAATATTACATTACGACATAATTCTTGAATATTTTAGCAAAAAATATGATAAATTAATTCATATAATTTGAGTGGAATGCTTAGACACTAATATTAATCAATATTTCGAACAACTTTTAATAACAATTTTCAAGAATCTGTATCAGTGTTAATAAGTGTGAGTATCGGCATTGATATTAGCTCGGCCCTACTTTGGATATGTCTTACAACCTGTTGGATTAGAAATGTTCATTTAAACAGTATCCACTATCTGTTAGCAATATAGCTTCTTGAATTCCATGTTAAAATTTACAGGAAAGATTTTTGAAAATGTAAGAAAGAGAAAAGAAAAGAAACTCATTCATCCTTAAGTATGTTTTGTAGAGAGAAGATATGTATTACTCGGTATTCAATCTGCGGAGCCCCTGTGCAGTTCATTATACTAACCACTTGACCAATGTGACCAGGTAGTGACCATATTTATTCCATAATCCACAGATTCTCTTTATGGTCAAATCTGATTTATTTGTCTGATAGAAAGTTGGTTTTTGGAAACTCAGAAATTGATGCCGCATACCCAAATACACAGCATTGCACTGAATCATATAACTTGTTTCATCAGTACAATTCAAAACCAAGACCTGTGCGAAATCATTGAAGATTGTTGTGGATGGGAGAGATCTTGAGCCTTGGCTGAACCTTTGGCCAATTCCAGGGTAGCTGTTTTTGAATTTTCATCTCGTTTTGAAGAACCGCTATGATATTCCAAAAATCTGAGAAACTACATATTCTTAGAATTTCTAGTAGAGCATTTGCGTGAGTCTTTGTGTGGTTTTCTCTTGCTGTTGCATATATATTCTCAATAGTTTCATGTCAATGTAAGTCTATTGAACTATTAACAATATTCTAGAAAACTTTGACCTTTCAGAAACATTGTGTATGTATGAGAAGTGTATGGATGGCCTCCTTACTACAGTTCAATTTTGGATTTAGGTTGCAGATTTTTGGCTAACTAACTAACTAACTAACTCTCTAGCCTTCTTAAACCCGAAGGTTCATGGCTGCAGCAACACAGGCCTTCCATCTGTTCCTATCTTGAGCAAGTTCTATATACTCTTTTCCATCCCTACCGATTTCCTTTAGGTCCATCTCAACGTTGTCCCTCCATCTTCGTCTTGGCCTTCCTACAGGTCTCTTACCATCTGGTTTCCCAACAAGAATCCTGTAAACTCCTCTTTCCTCTCCCATTCGTGCCACATGTCCTGCCCACGTAAGTCTTCTTGATTTAATTATTCTAATAATATCTGGACATGAGTACAAATTATGTAGTTCTAAATTATGTAACCTTCTCCACTCACCCACCTGTCTCCTCATCCCTTTTAGGTCCAAAGATTTTCCTAAGGATTTTATTTTCAAATACTCTCAATTTATGTTCCTCTTTCAATGTAAGGGACCAAGTTTCACACCCATATAATACTACAGGCAAAATTACTGTTTTGTATATTTTAACTTTTAGTTTCTTAGATATTAAACGAGAAGACAAAAGTTTATGAAGAGAGAAGTAACATGCATTTCCTGAATTAAGCCTACTTTTTATTTCCTCTTTAATATAATTTTCATTTGTTAATATTACTCCTAAGTATTTGAATTTGGAAACTGGTTCAAACGAGTTGTTATCAATAATTAGATTTTGATTATTACTTAACACTTGGTTTCGGCCTGTAAGCATATATTTAGTTTTCTCTTTGTTAACTTCCAAACCTATCTCTTTAGCAGTTTTGAAAAATATTTTAGCATTATTCTTAATTGTATTCACATCATCCCCCAGTAAGTCTACATCATCTGCATATGCTAACAACTGAGTCACACCATTTAATTTTAGTCCTTCTTTAGTTTCTTTTACCTTCCTTACAGCATATTCTAAGGCAAAATTAAAGAGCAATGGAGATAATGCATCTCCTTGTTTTAACCCATCATGAATTGTAAATTTGTCAGACATATTATTACCCACACGAATTTTACTTGCAGATTTTTGGCTGTCTGCAAATATTAAAACATTACTATCACCTTTTTTTTCAATATAGGAAACCGCGACTATCCCTCAAAATTAAGACATTACCTTTGTACCTTTTATTGACTACAGTTTTTTGGTCCTATTTATTTGTGTCAGGGCGTTTACTTGTTTTGTCCTGATTTCTCATTTTACTGATGTGTTTGAATGGGAAAGCATTTGCACTTGATGTGTGAGCTGGTGCAATTGTTATGGAGCTAACTTCTGCATTGTTTAGCACTACAAACGGGTTTGAATGCACAACTGTATTTGATACATTGTGTTTGCCTGCATAGTTGCTGTTGGACAAGTTTATCGTTCACGTCTTGTTTATGTTTCATGTGACCACTTCTGACCATGTACCTTGTTCCATCTTTTCTCCTCTTTTCCGGTTTAACAGTTCTAATTTGTCTGCTTCAAGAATTTTTATGATTTCATTTTTTGTTTAGTTCACCTTGCACTTTTTCTATTTCGAGCTTCGCTTTGCTACAGTTACAACAGCCTGGCATTTTTATGATTTTTCCTTAAGTTCCTTAATTTTTACCCGTTTATCACTACACTATGTCCTGAGATACTTATGATGTTCGTGTCGTCTGTGTGGCAGGTTTTCAGTAGTTTTTCCCTATTATCTAAAAGTTTTCACCCACGAGCACAGCAGTACGTATAACTACTTGACGCCATTTGCCATGTGCTGTGGTACGTGTTGCGTCCCCTTAACTGCAGCCATTGTTAATACAATTGTATTTTTAGAACAACATTGTAAAAATTATGTACATCTGTTTTAAATATCGCAAAATGGCACTACGAACATTATTTTACATCTTTGAGAAATTTGGATGTAAATACATAATCATCAAAACATGCAATTTCTAGAATTTGAGAGTTGTTGTTTTCTAACCTTGCCCAAATTTTAGTTGTCAATTGGTACCTTACACATCATGTGATCACAGACAAATCTCATGTAACTTGCAACTTTTTTTTTTTTTTTTTTTTTTTTGCTCACTGCCCCTTTACCTCAGTGTCCATGGCAGCTGCCCCTCGCCCTTCCCTTTGATGCTGTTGCTCTATTCCTTATGGGCCTGATTTGATGTAATTTGATATTATACTCTTATGACTACATCGCCATGTTTGACCTTATGCCTTTACCAGCACTTGAGTGAGATCCTTAATCATATGTATGTATTTTAATACTATTCATGGCCAGGGAGTGATTTGCCACTATAGTTCAACCACAAGGAAAAACCTACCGTCAAAAGAGTTTGTGCATCTTCCCTGCCGTTGTCGGTGCTCAGGGCAGTGTTGCCAGGTCTGACTTGAAAAAATCGGGGAAACCAGAAGATCTGCTACAAAATCCAATGATCTAATAGTAACGGATAAACGACGTTTTTTGGGGGTGACATAGACATGCGCACTGGGGGGCAACAATGTATTTTTTTTTATCAGGCAGGTAAATAAGGCATTGAGTTTTAAATTATCACATTCCTATTATAATAATGGATGTAAATTACTGTGACTGAATCAACTCATTTGTCTGAAATAATAGGTACTTTAATGTCAACATTCATTTTCCAGAGGGAAAGGGAACGAGATGTGTTGTGAATAACTGAGTCGCCAAGCAAGGGGTCACAATAAATGCCCCCTTCTGCAGTGGCGCATGTTGTTTACGGTGTAAACGTCAGATAATTTTGTAACAATGGTGCTAAACCCAGCACCCTGTGTTTGGCGAAAAGAAACCGAACATCTCCATTTCAGAAGTGGACATGTTTCAAAGAAAAGAAAGTAAACTGTCTGAGGGACCCGACCAACATCTTTCATCTCTTCCGCATCTTCCGGTGGTAAAATCTAAGGGGGTGCATGAAAAACACCCTCAAGTTTGCCCTTTTTCAGCACTGACGCAAGGGGTCTGCCATGCCTCTATTTTTGCAAAGAATATTTATGACAGTAAATCGTAGAAAGTTGTGTTCACAAATGTCTTCCTCAATAATTGAAGATAACACTGCTTATGCTAGGGTTCCACCTATCCTCCCCATCTGCTAGAAATTCACACACACACATACACACATACATGTAAAAAAATAATTTGCCCACACTACGAAGTCGGAGGTTCTACCTAGTAAGGCATGGACGTTTCACTGTGTTTGTGTCACTTCATCCATTTCATCACTTCTTCATTCGTCCTTGTCGTACTTACCTGTAGAGGCACAAAAGCAATGTAAAATAACAAAAATATAAATAGATTTTGGGGTGGGATAAAATACAGCCATCTAAAAATAATTATGTAGTAATAGTAATAAAATAATAATAATGTCCTACCACAATTGAGTAGCGTTTGGCATAATTTCACAGTTGAAACAGCACTTTTCACGGCTGAATGGAGTTCCACTCTACCTCTTCCCTCCATGTTCAAGTAAGATGAGCAGGAAACGTGTTTTTGAGCAGGCGTTGGAGGTTCCATAGCAATAGTTTATTAAGGAATTCTCCCGAGAAATCAATAGGTTTGGCTCACTGACGTGGGCCACACTCAGTGTTCCTTCTCCCTGCCCTTTCCCACACCTGGCGGCACAATGTGGTTCTGCGCAGGTTTTTTTGCTTGTGGTTCCACTATAGGCTATAGCCTAGGGGCCGCACAGAACAGACACTGAAGGAACAAAAGTGACAGACACCATTGACTACTAAAATTCCTTAATATTATGATAATAGCAAAATGAAATATGGCAAGTACTTTTGCTTGCTTATTTCATGAAAGAAGGTGGAAGGAAGGAGTTTCTAGAGTTTAGATTACTTCTTACATCATAGCTCTATTTTCAGAGGTTACATGATCTAATATTAAACAATTATTCCTTTAAGAAACTAGTGTACACATTTTGAATGCAAATAATTGAAAGTCAAGTGGAGGGATATTGATGATTGAAATCAACATCCTTGTTTCTCATTTTGTGGCCAGTGTGGTTACCATAATGTAATGTATTCTTGAAGCTTTCCTGGCGGCAAATGATGAAGATGTTTCCTCGGGATATCAACCAGCTGATTTCCAGATAGGCTTCTGAGCTTTTGAGAGATAACGTCACTCTCATCTTCAGAGATTGAAGTGCAGAGAATTTTCAGGGTATGGTTTGGTGTGGGGGTACGATGTAGGTGGCAGGACAATCAGGTGCCATCTCTACGATTTTCGTGCTCCCAGTTGAATATCACTAGCCAGGCTAAGTCCAGGTCGAGTCCGAGTTGAGGTCTAGGTCTCAACGCCAAGAGTTTTCACCATCCAGTGCAGCAGTCAACTGTACTCTTATGTTGTTTCACCGAGCCATCTCCATCAGCAACACAGAGCACCTTCAAGATGAAATAAGACACCTGCGCACAGCTTTCAGACAGAATGGATACACTGAAGGCATAATCAAAAAGACACCAAATCGAGTAATGGACAACAAGAACAACCAACAAACAAACCCGGACCCCCCTGACAACCAAGAGGATAAGATGGCCATGACCCCATACACTAGAACCCTCTGCAGTCGTCAGTCGCATTCTTTCAAAACACAAAATTGAGACAATCCACAAAACACCACACCACTGAAAGTCAGAACCTGACTTTGAAATCCTAATGGTGACCTAGGACAGAAAATACCCGTGCTTTACCATATCAACTGTTCCTGCACTAAAGTCTATATCAAACACACAGGAAGGACAATCAAGCAATGCTGCAAAGAACATGCAAGCTACATCAAGAATTTTCATCCCGAAAAATCAGGGTTAGCGGAACATTCCATCCAAGAGGGCCGTAGAAATGACTTCACGACAATCATGATCATCAATAAGTAATTTCTGGGACCAAATCATGAAATAAGCCATACACGGGGAAAAGGAAAACCTCAACAGGGACAATGGACTCGAACTGGACCCAGCCTGGCTAGCGATAGTCTACTGGGAGATGGTACCTGATGTGACCGCCACCTACACTAAATACATATAACCATACCCTGACAATTCTCTGCACTTCAATCCTTGAAGATGAGAGTGACGTTAGCTCTCGAAAGATTCGGAAACCTATCCAGAAATCACTTGGTTGATATCCCGTTAAAACCTCTTCTTAATAGTAATGTCTGCAGAGCCAAAAACAAAGGATAACATAGAGGTCAAAATTTTATAAATTTCCCCCTGTTCATAGTAAAGTACATTTGAAGTCAATACTAATTGCTTATCTCTACTGTTGGTGTGTAAGGAGTTTTTTTTTCTTCTTAAGACTCTTCAGTGTCAACCCCATTTGCATGTAGTGCATTGTGGACTGTATTGTTTCAGACTAACGAGGCTCTAGCATCTTCTACTCAACCAGTGGGACCTGTGTTTTGTCCTGTCCATGTGTGGTTGTTCTTTCATCAACTTCACCTTTTTATCATTCATCGTCATAGTCCCTATTAGACAAAAGTGATGTAAAATAGCCCAATCAGTTGACTATCTCTGTTGTTGTTGTTTTTTTTTTGTTTTTTTTTTTTGTTTTTTTGTTTGTTTTTTTTTAGAACAAGACCATTCGGTTACACTCCTGAGATTTCGTAACCAGTTCAATTAGAATGGATTAATTCAGTGGTGTGGCTAGCATTTCTTACCACCCAGGGCCAAATCTGCCTCCGGGGGTGGGTGTTCTGAGGTCAGAATTTCCCCAGCCTTGTCCCCTGCATAAAGTGGTTCTGGGGCTCACCCATCCTACCTAGGGGCAACCCTGGGGGAGGCTAAAGGTGAACACATGTCGCAGCGCTAATGGCTTGTCACTCACTTGCTCATGTCTCCCAAAGGACTGCATTGAGGTACAAACCTGACCAGATTAAAGGACAAAATGAAATATGTTTTGTAGACCCATAACTGTCGTGATTGAGAATGACAGACACAAGGAAAGGTGGAACTTACCCTGTTCGGGCACGCAGAGTCTCAAACCCTCTCTATCTCTCAAGACCTCCAGCTCCTCTCTCAAAGCGATCTGATCCTTTTCCATTCACTGCCGGCCCTTTTTGTCTCATCGTATTTTGCAATTGTATTGCGTTCACACCAGCAGTGACCAGACATTTACCTGATAAACTCCTGTCTCATCATCTTTGAGTTGCGAGACTCATACCTGCACTGACAGACATTCCACGTTCCCCCACTTGGGATAAAAATTTCCGAATTGAAATTTTATATCCAGATTTTAGCCTGCCAAACCCAAAATAACAAAATTTTAGGAAATTTATTACATACATGCATGTACAGAACATGGATATACATAATATGTAATATGTATTCCACAACCAAATATTTAAAAAAAGGTGGCCAGAGCATAATGCTTATCACAATGACCCCCAGAATGGCCTGGATCGTGAATATGTGGGACCCTACCGGATTTTAGTAACCTCACCTTCCTATAAAGGATTAAGCTTCAAAGTGAGAACTAAAAAAAAATAACCACTCATCAGTGGCGTATTCTGAGAATTTGACCAGGTTTACTGCAAGAATTCTTATTTATTTATTGTATGTACGAGTTATTAGATATAATAGAATTTTTTTAAAAAAAAACAATTCAGGCATGCAAGTAAATCAAAAGTACAACTTCTTTTTTGGCAATTTCTATATATTATGAAAAAGAGTTGTTTTACCGGTGGTAAACCAGATAACATGGGAGAATATGCTACTGCCAAGTATTAACATAGCACCAGTGCTCAAGGTGGGGAGATGTATCCCCTAGTGTCTCAGTGTTACATGTTCAACATAGGAGCATCCCCATAGCCAGCCGTAAGGCTCGCCCAAACCTCCTCCCAACTGACAATTTCTACCTCAAGTGCAATGTATCATTAATGTTTGTAAACAGTGCTATTCTGTGGTTCCATCTCATATTTGCGAGCTGCTGTTGGTAATTTTTCAGGGTGAGACTACCCAATAGAGTACTGCACACGACCACTTTCGTGAGTCTTCCACTCTTGAGCATGCTATGTTCAAATGTTTACAATGAAATATTATTTTAATGTGACAATAATAGTAGGCACATAAATGTAAAGTATATGTCCTGCCAGTTTCGGCCCACAATCATCTATTTCATTTTCACATATCACTGTGTATTGGTAAGATAGACTAAACTACATTTTAACATGGAGGTGATGACCATGTTTACTTAAGTTTCAATTTCACTTCATCTTTCACTTCACGATCCATATTTGAAGACCCACTACCACAGACAAATTACTGTTATGCATGTACCACTGGGCTTCGAATGTATACCACTCGTTTTGCCTGTTCAAGCATAGAAGCTCTGAATTCTGTACGCTATCCAGTGTTGTCCATAGAAATGCTCTCCATGCAGCACTCGACTACTCACCGTACTCTTTGAACACTGCCCTAATAACTAACCATTTTTTTTAATAGTGCTTGTAGTCTTGCATGGGATCATGAAAAATAACTGAGAATGGAAGCTCTTTTTCCCTCATACTCTGATTTGGTGTACCAATAACTAGAATATGCGATTCCATAAGAGTTCAAGTACAACAGCTTCGTAGCTAGATATTATGGTGCCATAGGCAGGATTGTGGTTTGGTACCCCTTTTCCCTGCACTACCAAGCATTGACTCTTTGTGTGCATCCTTCAATATTTTCTTCTTGTGCCATTCCATGGTTTGTGATATTTACATCCTACAAATTTGTAAATGAAGAAGCATAGCAAAACTGAAAACGATATGTATGTTATTTTGAAGATTCGTAGTTTGCATTTCTGATTTTAAAAAGTTTAGCATATTTAAAAATATTTCGGTTATGAGTTAGTGTCTGACGAACATAAAAAGAGACGTTAAAAAATTTTTAACATTAAAAACTGTACTTACGTATGCGAGTATGTTGTTCCTATTTTTCTTTCTGTAGAACTACGTTTCTGAGATTAACTATCTCCTTCTTCAGGTTCGTATGAAAAAAACTAGGTACTTACCCATAGTACCACGTCGAAATGTAATGTAAGGATTGTGGACAAGGGTTGGTGTGGATACATTTAAAATATTATATCCTCGCCATAGAGGTATATAAAAAGCTCGACGTTCACTAAAAAGCTTGCACAATAAACCTATTCTCATGTCAAAAATGTTGAAAAACTAAAAAACCTGCATGCATCACTATATACAACTTGCAGGTTCTGCCATTCCTGCCCAACTGTGCTTCCTAATCTACATGAAGGTCAGTCAGTCCTCCAGGAATGTTCTACTGACCTTCATAAGTACCTATTCTTATGAACCTGAAGAAGAAGATAGTTAACCTCCGAAACGTAGTTCTACAGAAAGAAAAATAGGAACAACATACTTGCATACGTAAGTACGGTTTTTAACGTTAAAATTTTTTTAACATCTTTTTTTATATTCTGGAATTGTGAGTAATATGCACCAAACCTACAAAATGCCTGACAAACATCTTTAAAAAAAATGTACTATTGCTACTAGCTACTTTGGGACACAGGAAATTCCAGCAATGTTTTACCAGAACATAAGCCTGCAAGTAAGAGAAGAAAAAAAGTTAAGAATAATAATGAAAATAAATAATACAGTGAGTCTGTAACTTTGTGTCAACCTCAGAAATTGAAAACGATTTATGATAGAGATCTTTTCGTGACATGGTCAAACAGGGGAAGTCATATACTGAGTTGAATGGTGACATTATCTTTACGTAGTGACTCCCCAAGAAAGTATGTAGGAGTTACTTCATCACTTGAAAATCTCGAGTTGAGTAACACTTTGCATATTTTCCTTCTCTAGCTTTGAATGTCATCCTAGGCTTCAGCCGCCTTAGCCTACTACCCTTTGCCATCAGCCTGAAATACAAATTTAATGATTTGCCCCTTTCACACTCCCTGCATAATTTCATGAAGTCGGAGGCACGTTTGCCCAATTGTTATGTAAAAAGTATTCACAACAAAAACATTTATATTCCTGAAGGTTAATAAATATTCAACAGTGGCGGATCCTCCATGGAACAGAGGGAACAGGCTGTTCCCTTCTACTTATCGCCCTTTTTAGCTACTTAAATTATCTATAATAACATAATAAGAACACTTCTTTCTTCCGAAATCAACATGCCAAAGAAAAACTTTCACCGTGATGGGACATTTGTTTACTTCACCTACCCTCATCGTCCAACCCTCTGTCTGACGCCGAGTAGTTCCGACCACACTCGAAGGTAAACGATTCTCATGGTATTACCTCCCACCACAGAAGCTGAACTCTAGCTGTTCCCTACAAGAGACATAGCAAATTTGTTTTCCTTCGAGTTTTTGCTATGTTCTAAAGTTTAATTGCGTCGTAGTGATAGTTTTGAGTGTAGTAAGTCTAAAGTTTCCTAATCTCATTGCAAAATTGCGTCTGCCAGTCATAACGAACTGGAAAAATCTTCTACAGTCTAAGCATCTGCTAAATGCCTTGGCTAAATGCTACGAAATAGCTTCTGAGGGAACAGCTCGCATCCACCTGTTCCAGCAGCCCCAAGATGCACGCAGCAGCAGTACAAGAAAGCGAATGTTGCGAGCTTAGGGTTGCGGCTGAAGACTAAAGCTTTTAGTTCATTGAACTTTACAGAAAAGACAGCAAACCAACACCTATCCTAACCGAATTAAAAACTAAAACGAAATCGTACACAAGGTATTTTCAAACAAGTTACTACAACTCTTTAAAATGTTTAACTGGATACTCTTCCAGTGGCAAATTATTGCTGTCCTTGTTTGTTCCCGAGAAGGGAGTTTGGAACAGTTTGGGTTTTGTCACAATTTCTACAAATCTAGCGGACGTCATGAAAAAAACTCGGCCATCTGATTGCCATTATTGCATTGAGGATGTTTGATTTACAAGAATGCTCAACTGTACCAAAAAAATGTCAACTTAATCTACAAATACAGAGATAAAACAGGTTTCGACAAAACAATTTTTTCTCTGATCACTCATAAATTGCTTTTATTAATTTTTTCTTTGTTGCGCATCAACAATTTTGTTTTCAATGTTTTCTTTACATTGTATCATATTTGCTTTTACATTGGTATTGTCATAATTTTAATGTGCTTCATGTATATCACTTCTGACAATTATGGATAAAAGCAAGGAGGGCCAAAAGGGCTAAGTAAAAATCAAAGAAGGTAAAAGGAAACACTCACCGGACAGTAGAAAAATTCAAAATTTTTGCTAATTTCATAGCATCAACATATGTATCGCATGTTTATTTGGTTCATTTCAACAAGGGTTGAATTTTACTTGGTCTACTGTATTATATTACAACAGGTATGGGAGGAGAAGGGGCAAGTGCAGGTCACCTGTTCTCAGTGTGGTATTTAAGAAATTTCCAGTGGGGGGAAATACTACTGACTGTCCAGGGACAGCATGAGATAATGACTTCAAGCCATGTAACATATCCCCCCATGGATAAAATTTAGCAAGCAGAGCGGGACACAAGTACCCAGAGGGGGGAAATCCCCCCATTCCCCCTTACAAATACCACCCTGCCAGCTGTTCCCCTGCGTGATTTAGCACCGCACGCCACTGATATTTAGTGAACATAAAATGTATATGGAAGAAAAACACAATTCAACTCCTTTAGTGGGACTATTTTAAGCTCTACCAAGCATTTGTTTCACAAATTTTACTCAAGTGTCACAGTTTATTGCATCTAACAGTTTTTAACTTCATGGTGTGAAAAATTTCCTGAAAAAAATTGCTGGGTTTTGGTGAGATTTTTTGGGGTATTTTGAAGATAAATGTGCATGATGAAAACTTAGCTGGGATAACCCTAGTTAGTGGGTTTTCCAAGATAGAAGACACATCATGAACATAGATTACCCAGTGCACATAAAACTACTCGTATTATATCTGTTCTGAAATCAGAGGGAGAAGTAGATGTGTTCAAAATTATGCTTAAATGTTTGAAATTCATGCATCAAAATCCAAGAATTGGCTTAAAATTTGCATATCATTACTGCTATGAAAATGTATTGATAAAATGTAAGTTTCCATGTAATGCACTTTGTGGGTCACTCTGCTTACACTTGTCATTGGTGTGTAGTGGAGCTGCAATGTTCCAGAACTATATATTTTATTGATACTACATGCTAGTACTTTTACAATCCATACTTCCTCTACATTCTTCTCTGGATACTTGCGTAAGAAATGTTAATGGAAGGAATAAAGTTAATACTTATTAGTTTTTAACATTTGCATTGAATCACAATTGATAAAAAATGAGAGAAAGAAACCTATTGAAATACCAAAGTGAAATGTATGAGCGTTTGTTAGGTTAAATTTACCGAGGCAGTGTTTCTATGGCCCTGCGAGCGGAACTAATGACAAACAGCTGATTCAACATCCAGACACTCAGAAGGGTTCACTGGAGAAGTACTGAGAAGAGTGGCCTCAGGTACTCATCAGAAGTGATCAAAAAATATCCTTAAAATTAGCTGGGCAGTTTTTACCCATACACGGGTCCTTACGGGTTAAGAAAAAGTTCAAACAGTGCTTCATCACAAGTTTCCCTGATCCATTGTGTAAGAGACACATTGGAGACCCAGGATTTATTAATGGGGATGGGAGTGATCTCTGATTTTGTTTTTGTATTTATACATCACTCTTATGCAAATATTGCCACTTAGTAAGCAGAGTTCTATTTGAAGAACATGGCAGAAAGATTGAGATAGATACCATATTAAACACTACAAATTGCACCCCCACATGCCCCAAATGTGCCTTCATGTCACCGTGCTATATGCAGGGGGAACTTGACCTTTACCTTACATCACTCTTTTGCTTCTATTGGCTAATTGCAATCATGAAGATGGGTGATGATTAAATTAAATTTATGAAGGAATACTCACACCTAGGCTGGACTGGAATCCAGAACTTAGGTAATGGGATCAAAAGTTGACTGCTTAACTTTCTCCTTGCCACTGAACCAATGTGGCATTTGTATACTTCCTATTTAATGTGTTAAGATTGATCCAGATTTAAGTTGAAGGAAGTACTCGCACACTTCAATCACTAGAAGTCCTGCTATATTGAACATTTAATATCACTTGATCTCTTCTCACCACAGATTCATTCTGGTTAAATGTACATTTTATAGAAATTTAGGTTCCTGTGTAGTCAAACACACTCATCTTTGGTGCAAGAGGTCCTGGGTTCAGTTGATTGTGATAAACCCCACAATTTTGGTGTAGTGACAGCAATTGTGGATGTACTTCAACGGATTGTAGCAAGCTCTTGCCTTGGTGGCGAGATAATAGAAGAATGATACATAAACAATGGAAAGATAGCGTTGGCAAGACTTGTCCCTCAAAGGGATACTGCACTGTTTTTTTTTAATCAGTACACTTTTTTTCAAGAATATGATAAATTACCTCTATTGAGATTTTATTGTACACAGATGCATCAAAATATTCATGAATATTAAATATACTGGTATGTTTTGTGCTTATTTACAAAATAATAGATGCTGCTTCGTGGTTTGATTTCACCACTGAGCCAAACTCATGGTGTATCGATGAGACAACCGGTACATGGCTCTGAAACGGGACGTATGGTCACCCTAATTTAACTAAAAGAAAAACATCGAATGGAGGGAAAGATAGCAAAATAAAGAACTGACTACTGATATACAGGGTCCGGCAGGGAAATCTGACTGTTTTAGTTTTCAACACTGCCGGTAGGTGGAGTCAGACTTCATGCGGGAGCTGGTTTTTTTTGCTAGACATGTGATGCCATTTCAGGAGCAGTGGAATGCTGTACATCATACTTTTGTTGTGGGAACATTTTTTTAAAAAAAATGATGAATCTGTAGTTGGAACGAAACGAACATTTAAGTTGCAGTTCAATGCCGGCTGTCACGGAAGAGTTCCTTCTCGGAACACAATATTGTTGTGGATGCATTAAAAAGGATGCCGCCTGGGGGAAGAAGAGCAGTCCGCACACCAGAGAACATCAATGCTGTTAGAGAGGCAATAATCGATAGCCCCTGTCGTTCCACTGCAAGGCATGCTGCTGCTCTGGGCATGTCGGATTGAAGTGTAAGGAGAATTCTCCATTTAGATTTGCATTTCCATTCCTACAAAATGGTGGTTTTTCAACAGTTGGAGCCAAAAGACTGGAAAAATCGTTAAACCTTTACAGAAAACATGCTCGAACTGTTAAATGTCTACGTGGTTATGTTGTTTAGTGACGAAGCACACATTCACCTGTCTGCTTGTGTTAACAAACAGAACTTCCGATATTGGGCACCTAACAATCCACGAGATATCCATAAACGACCACTACATTCTGAACATGCCACCGTATGGTGTGGAGTAGCCTTTTTTGGCATTAATGGACCATATGTGTTTGAAGAAGATGTACATTCAGTGACAGTAAATTCTGAATGTTACATTACCATGTTGTAAGCCTTTCTCTTGCCAGAACTTCGCAAACGACGAATTGACCCCACACAAATTTGGTTTCAACAAGATGGAGCGACTGCCCATACATCGAAGACATCAATGGCTGTTCTCAGATAAATGTTTCCCGGGCACTTCATCTCTCAATGAAGCAACATGCCATGGCCACTTTGCTCACCGGATCTATTGCCATGCAATTATTTTCTATTGGGTTACCTCAAAGTGAAACTTTCCATGAACAAACCACACAGTACAGAAGGACTGAATGCTGCAATTCGTAGGGAAATTGCTGCAATTCTGCAAGGTATGGTCCAACGTGCTGTGCGTAATTTCAGTGACAAGTTGCAAGAGTGTGTTCGCAAAAATGGTTCACATTTGCATGACGTCATTTTTAAAATGTAGGCATATCTTTATCAGGTTTTTTTTTTGTTATGATTCATAAATGGCACTTAATTTGCTGTAAATAATAATAATAAAAAAAATGTATCAAATTATAACCTATGATTTGAAAAGCCGTCAAAAAATTCCGGCCAGACCCTGTAGAAAGTAATGTCAAGAAAGCTAGCTTCTTCTGGCCAGCTGGTCTCTTTAAAACTAGAAGACTCGTCTCAATTTAAGAAGTCTCTACTTGTTTCTGTAAATGGATGCACTCTGCCAGGCTGCTATCTACATCTAATGGACCCCCATCCCAGGTCTGAATTTCTAAAGATTAAAGAGTTTCTGTTTTTTGCCTAAGCAGCCACTGTTATCACCTCGGATGATTGACTGAGAGTTCGGTCAGCAGGAAGTTCCCCACATCCTCAACTCCTTCCACCATTCTCATCATAGCAGGTCATGTTCTACAGTCTTACAATGTAAATGAATCTGTAGATTGTTTCCATTCAAGAAAAAAGTAAGAATTAGGTTAGAGAAAAAATGAAATGCCTATTACACTTCTTTGTGAGGTAATGGCGTTTAGCCATCTACATGGTCGAGTGCATTAAGTGGTCGACTATTGACCTTGCCACTGAAGCTCTCTGGTTCGAGTCCCATCCTCAGCATGGGTGTCCCTTCATCAATTTCATCTACTCATCGTTTGTCTTCATCATTGTGATTAGCCCAAAGTGACAGAAATGTAACAGAAAATAACAATCATACAACAACAAGTGTATGATCATGTACATAGTAACACTGTCAAGTCATCTACAAAGGTATATTGTCAGAAGTATAACAGGAGGCAAAATTCCTGCATACACCACTGAATGATGATGATGGTCAGTGTGTTGTTATAGCACTAATGAAAATAATAATTAGCCTCAACCTTAAGCACAATATAAGGAAAATTAAAAATATTGTGCCAATCTTTATAATTAGTATAAAATAATCATCTTTGCAAGTTGATATAATTTAATTTCATTGATGGAAGTTTGAAGGTTTTTTTTAGTCCACTTTATGCACATATAGGCTAATTTGGACTGGACCTACAGTTGAAAGTGAAATCCGAACCACTATGTGCCTCAACTGGGTATCGAACTCAGGACCCCTTGATTACAAGGTGATGATGTTACTACTACACTATCGGGGAGGCTTCAGTGATTGAAAGTTGATAGAATAAATTTAAGGGAAAACGACAGGTTGGAGACTCATTTGTGTGTTTTTTTGTAGAAAATTAGAGCTGAATTTATTGGACTTCATGTTATAGCAAGTGCATTGACTAATAGTGCCATCATGTTTGTTATATGTGAAGAACAGTACTTGGGGCTGATTCAGAAAGTGTACACATACAGCTGTAGAATTTTCTGGAGCAACTGGCGATTCATTCCCTTGGTAGTATGTTTTCCTAACACTGTGTCACTTACCTCAGTAGGTGTCTTACTTACAATTGGGGGTCTTACACAGAGCATCACCGTCACCGGAACATAGAGCATGTATTAATTTATTTTTAGTTGCTGTCCAGCTATATTCATTTCTCTTCCAGCATTGGTTTAAATCAGGGGTGCCCACCCCCCAAGGCCTACGATGCACTCCCCCCAAAAAAGGTAGAACATCCCCCCCACCCCTTTATGCTGAATTATTTACTCAAATTATTTAGGTCAGATAAAATTTGCAGAACAATGTAACGGACATATTTAAGGCTCGGCTGTACCTTTGGCATCCGAATGGACGAAATTTTGCAAATTTTCCTCTCCATTCGAAAAACCTCTTGGATATTTCAAAATATGAAAAATTACATACCCTTAGAATTGCTTCTAGAGCATTGACGTGAATTTTCATGTAGTTTTCTTTCACTGTTGTCTAATAGACTAGTTTAATAGACTTATGTAATCACGAGACTATTGATAATATCTAGATAACAGTGAAAGAAAACTACACGAAAATTCAATGCTCTAGAAGGAATTCTAAGCATATGTAATTTTTCATATTTTGAAATATCCAAGAGGTTTTTCGAATGGAGATGAAAATTCAAAAAATTCTCCCATTTGGATGCCAAAAGTCCAGCCTAGCCTTAAGCAATATATGTTTACTTTAGGTATTGTTTACAATGTAGACAATTACATGTATATTGTATATTACTTTGACATTGATTGAAAGAACATTTTACATGATGATATCTTCTGACGTGGCAAAGTTGTTGCAGAAAGCTTATTGATAATTTCCTCAATTGGTTCCACTTTTAAAATATATGGGTTCACCAGGGGCGTGCCATGAATTTTCGTGATGGGTCAGTTTTGAGTTTTTTATTTCGGCTAATTATACATTTTCAAATGTAATGGGGGGGGGGGGTGTAAGGGTAAATTTGGAACCAAAACTATCAAAAATTGGGCGTTGGTGAAAAATTTTTGGAGGGCATTGAGGATATTTTTTTGTGGGGGGGATGAATAAATCACTGGTATACACACAGGAGGGGGCCGGAGTTGTAAAAGGGGCTCTTGCTCCGACCGCTAACCTGGCCCCTACAATGTGTATCTTGTCATAATTTTTCTGGTTTTTTTTTGTTTTTTTAATATTATGCCAAAAGAGAGAGGGGTAATGACCCCCACCAATGCTGCACAAGTGTGATTTTGGGAATGTTCATGTCTTTGCACTGCATTATGGAAATTAGTGACGTCATAGTAGCCTGTATAGTTGCATGTTGAAAGAAAATGATTTATTCACAGGGACGTAGCTAGGTTGATCAGTTTGGGGGGGCCCAAATGTCAGAAAAATCTTGATCAAAGCATTAAGAAAATTAACAACAACCAACATTATGTATGTATGTGGGTATGTATGTGTATATATAGGCTATATGAGAGTGAGATAGAGGGAATGAGAGACAGACAGACGTTGTTAAATTAAAATCAACTCTCATATACACACGCATGCCACTCACCATCGTACGCAGGATGTTTTTCCGGCGGGGGGAGGGTAGAATTGTAAAAGTGGATAATACACTCTAGGGGGTCCGCTGAGATCCGAATCCGGGAACCCTTGATTACAAGCGGCGACGTTACCACTGCGCCATCGGCGAGGCCAGTAATAAGGGTTTGCTTGATTGACTGATTTTACTTCGCTTTTCTGTTACTTTTGGCTAATTGCGAAGATCAGGATGAGTGGTGATATGATGAAATTGATGAATGGACCCTCAACAAACACCCATGCTCAGACCATAATTCGAACTCGGGACCCCTGGCGTCGTAGCGCGATGTGCTAACCACGGGGGCGGCTAATGGGGGTTTGCATTTGCCACTTCTTTTTTCTCTCTTAGGTTACCAGTTTAAATTCTCTGACAGACCGACACCGGACAGTGGCATATTTATTTTATTTGTGAAACAAAGTTTCTACCGATTTCCCGTCATAAACTATTTCTGGAAAGAGTACATTCGTGATTCTATTGTATTCAAGCTGACAGAGACAAATTTGAGGGTGTACTACCCCGCACACTTGTATTTAGGGCGTGGCCAAATTGAGGAAGGATGAAATGAAACAGACAGACCGTCGGCCAAAGAGAATGGGATACAACCCGTTCTCTCTGCCGCCAGCATTCAGGGTCAGAAGCCAGAAGGTCCACTGGGCTCTTTTCCATCCTTTTGTGTTTACAACCGCGGGAGGGTTTCTCTGACATCAAGATAAAACTGCCTTCTGAGTATCTCATACTTCAGTACTACAAAGCACGTAGTGCTGCTGTTTCTGAGAGTAATGAGCTGGGGTGTAGATTTATAGACGCTAAAAACTTTTAAAACGGCAAGCAAATAGGCACCCAACATGATGAAAATACATGTATGAACTTGATGGCACAAGTGTTGACTTGATTGTTTTGGTATTTTAATGTATTTTTCTTATATTTGCGTCACTTTATTTACATTCGGATAATCGCAACGAATATGAATAGTAGCTAGATGAAATTGCTGATATGGAAAATGCTTTATTCAAAGAAAATGATAATAATATGAAGAAGAAATGTGATTTTGAGCATATTACAGGGAAGAACTTGCAAATTGTGGATACATTTTCTGCTTTTGCTTCATTGTTATCCTCCCCTTTTATTCCTACGATAATATCTAGTTCTCAAAAACTGGCTTTAATCGCGGCGTTGGGGACGAATGATGATAAGATGAAAGGACAATCACGAAGGAACATTGACAAGACAAGACAGAACCCGTCAAAGGATTACACTGGCTGTGGGTCCACATGCTAGGGTTTCAAATGCGGTGATGAATCTGTAATATGGGAATTTAACTCCAATAAATCCTTTGCTGGGCATCTCATGTATATAGTTTAAACCACAATCGAACTTAGCACCTTTTATTTCGAGGCGATCGTGTTACCCACTACTCTTCGAGGAGGTCCCTGTCTGGTTGTGAACTTGAAGAATGATGACCTTGGATAACACAGAACTAAATATTTGATGGCACTGGATATAACAGATTTCGCACAGTCATTGGCTAATTTTAATTTTATGCCCGAGTCGAACGTGGTTTTTTATGCACCCAGCGATGCTACTTTCCTTCAGTTTACTTTTACAGTTTATTACAAAATTCCGCTTCTGATGTGTAAGCGTAATACGCTATGAAACCAGATGCCCCAAGCTCTAACTCTGGTCAGGCATGGGTGTACCATGCTGGTCCCATCCCCATTTCTTCAGTTCATCATTCATCCTTACCGCCGCGATTAACAAAAAGCTACGAAAAATAACCAACCTACAAATGGAACTAGAAAACTTTCTCTCTAAATTGCACAAGTTGAGTACACTACCCCATGGGAAGAAGATTTCCGCTTCTATGAGTAATGATTGATTGACTTGCTTTATTTTACTTCGCTTTTTGTGCCACTTTTGGCTAATTTGCGAAGATGTGGATGAGTGAAGATATGATGATATTGATGAATGGACACTCACAAATATCCATGCTCAGGCCAGGATTCGAACACAGGACCCCTGGCGTCGTAGCACCATCTTCCTTGAGTAATTATACAAATGATAACAAAAAGCACTTTAGAATTTGAAAAGCTACTGTATCTAAAGCGTGTAGATCATTGTTAATAATTTAGCTACATACCTCGTTATCTTCCATAAAAGAGGGGTGGCTTATTCCTCATTATAGCCATGTGTTAGCGGAAATCTCCCTCCCCCTGAAGTTTTATCTTGCAACTTCTATCACACTCACCACACTATGACTGTCTCCGTAATCTGACACAGGAATGAAAATTGTTTACAAAGAGCTCCGGAAGGAGTAACGTCAATCCCGAGGGACATCTGTCACTGCTTACCAGTCAATCGGCCCGAATTTTGTCCTGGCAGGGAGGAAAAGTACATTTTCAAAAGACCTCCGAATTCCCTTAACGGGACGGACTATAAAATCATTAGCAGCAGCTCCTGTGTTGCATCTGTTTTCGACAGGCAAGCAGTAGAAGAATGAGTACAAATCTTAATGGCGCGGGAAATTTGGGAGCAGTGTTTCAAACTGTAAGCAAAATTTACTGAAGAACAATTTTGCAATATTTGCCATCAAATTAAAAATTCCAGTAAAATACAGAAACATTTGCCGGGGCCACGTGGACGTTTGCAGGGGCCAGTGCCCCCGCGGGCCCCCTCCTAACGACGTCCCTGTTTATTCATAACATTGCTTCTTCATAACCACACAATACGTAAAGTCATTGCCTTGTAATGAAGGGGCCCGATTTCGATACTCGGTCGAATGGTTCGGATCCCACTTTAAACTGTAGGTCGAGTCCCAATTAGCTTTTCTGTTCATAAAGTGTTTTTTTTTCCAAGACACTTTCATAAGCTTAGTGAAAACTTTCCAGTTTTTCTTACTTGTTTTGGTTATGCATAGTTCAGAACATGATCCCTCATGATTCAATCCCTCTAACTTTTCGGTACAAGTTCTTGAACTGAATGGTTTTCGAAGAAGATCCCTAATCGAGTCGTTACCTTCACCAGTCCAAATTGATGTCTAGTCTTGTTTGTCAACCCTGGTGGTTATTTTCAATGTAGACCAGACTTTAACACAAGACATCAAGAACACCACACGGAAGAACAGAATAACACAGGACAATGGCCACAGTAAAGAAAACACGTACTCATTGACTAATTTAATAAGTTAATTTGTTCATTACTGTTAAGTTTCACACGTGAATAATCGTACCAAGTTAGGTGGTGTTACAAATGCACAGAAAATTCTGGAAGTTAGCAACACTTGTAGCAAGTGTGGATGTTGTGTTTCCAACACCCTTGCCAAAGACTATGCGGGCCGGAGACCGCTTGCTGTCGACCTATTTTTTCGAAGGAAGAACGTCAGCGACCATGCAAGAACTGTATAAGTCACTCGAAAAGCGAGTAGAAAGGCAAGCAGTCCTCTTCTTCTAACATGGATCAGCAGTGCCACGTTACCGAGCCTCGTAAAGGGTGCAGCCAATATGACAGGAAATAGGGAAATTCAAAAGTCTGCATATGTAAATACATCAAAGTAGATAATTTACATTCCAATGTGTATAAAGGCATTGAAAAACATGAGCTTAAGATATCAAAAGTGTTTTTAAAAAACAACGCAAGCGGCGCTTCCTCCGCCTTCCTTTACCGCACGCTTCTGGGATTTACAGCATGGAATGAAGGTAGGCATTAACCACTCATGAGCCATACACGAACGTTGTCTGTTTTTAATGGTTCTAATGACACACATTGCAAGTTCTGCAGAGTAATTTGTCAACTTATTTTGTATAATATTTGCAAATTGGGAAAGGTCGAAAACTGGACAACAACATGGTATGGTTTAAGAAATTCATTCATTCTTAACCCATTTCTGCTGATCCATAACTTACTCAGAACCCATCATGTCGTCTGTACCTAAACCTTCTAACTTTCTTTCTCAATCCCATCTTCCCATCGCGATTAACCACAAGGTATAAATAACTCAAGATGAATTATGTTTTTCATTGCAAAGCTTCGGAAACACTTTAAAATGAAATCATTTGAATAGGAAGGATAGTATAAAAAAAAAGTTTTAAAATAATT
The DNA here is from genome assembly GCF_977018435.1 of Lepisma saccharinum. Taxonomy (NCBI): domain Eukaryota; kingdom Metazoa; phylum Arthropoda; class Insecta; order Zygentoma; family Lepismatidae; genus Lepisma; species Lepisma saccharinum. The sequence continues at coordinate 21,603,083 of NC_139248.1, forward strand.
ACCTTTCATGTTTCTCATGGCTCTTCTCATTAAGCTGATTTTGTTCACCTGATCCTGAACCTGAACTTGAAGCACTTTCATCATTGGTGTAATTTTGCCAAGGCCCACTTCCAAATTTAACTTCCACAATTTTCACTTATCCTGGGGATGAATGGTATTACACATGTATTTGAACTGGCTTGTAAAACTCTTTGGAATAAATGTTTCCCTTTCAATTTACATAGTCAACAAAAGTCTTTAGACAATGAAAACTGGCAGTATTTTAGAATTATTCAGTCAGTCGTAGCACATAAACACAACAAGCGAACAGTAGTGGCGATTGGGAACCAAAACTAGAGGAGCAAAGAGCCCAAACTTAGGGGGGGGGGGGTGCAGGTGGGCTGGATAGTTTCCTTTCCCTTGGTAGATTAGGTTTAGCATAGTGTAGGGCCAATAGTGGCAAAAATTGGGGGAGGCAATTCCTCCCATGCCCCTTCTCCCCCAATTGCCGCCACTGCAAGCAAAACAAATTGTGCACAAAATCATCCAGTACTAAAACTGAAATCTGCAGTGTCCGAAGTTCTGAGCCGACTCGGGGCTACCACACAGGAAACACCAGACATTGTTTACCACTGGCCGGTGACCGTGCAAGCCTGAAATAAGTGGCGGGGGGGGGGGGGGCTACAGATTTCGGGATTAAATACTCGGGGGCTAACTAATACCGGGTAAAATGTATTTAATTAATACTTTATTACGGTATAATTTTACCACTGACATATTTGACAGTCAGAACTGAAGATAAATAACTGAGATGGTGCATTTTGTTCCATCATATACAAGGGTACTTTGGGGCATGAATCTTTTATGTCAAGTAAAATGCAATTATTGTTTTCTTTTCCTAATCCACTATTGAGTGGATTAATATCACAGACTTACATCATAAAAACTACTCATTAACAACTGGCTGGATATCCAAAAATTTTGCAAGCTCTTTTAAAGGACTAAACGAATAGAGCATCTAGGTCACTCCTGCGACGTTTCGGGATGCAACTGCTCCCTTCCTCAGGCTGCTCACGTTTAAGTTTAGGTGATCCTGTACCTATGGAGAGGTTGACGTGGTTATGATTTATACATAACCTAAACTTGAGCAGCCTGAGGAAGGGAGCAGTTGCGTCCCGAAACATCGCAGAAGTTACCTAGTTACTCGCAAAACGTAAGTTTGTGAGTAATTCGCACAACTTTCATCATGAAAACGAATAGAGCATTCAACCTGTCATTACCCCCGGATTCAATATCTGGTGGCGGTACATAGTGGTTCAGATCCCACTTTAAGCTGTAAGTTCAGTCCCAATTAGCAGCGGTTGATGGGAGAATGCACATTTCTATAACACAAAACTTATAAAGTTCGTAAAAGGCCATTTTAATGTTTCAAGCTTTCAACCATTGCAAGCAGCTGCTAATGGTTTTTATTTTGACTTTCTTTCTGCCATAATTTAAAAATGTCCTAATCATTATTCATAATAGTATGGAGTGGGGAATGATTGTATCTTTTCTTGCTTCAGAAAAGCGGCTCTAACTTAATAAAGTAGTCATCAAATAAACAATACTTCTCTTGAATAGAAAGTGTATTAATGATACCATTTTCTCTGCCATGATGAAATTTCTTACGTTTTCTTGTTCAACGACAGATATTTAGAACTTTGGGCTAAAAAGGGGGAGGGTGTGAGAAGGTTCCACTCTGAAGAAACAAAAACATTTTCACTACATTTTCACCTCCATTACATTGACATAAAAGCAATGAATATATTTAGAACTCTTGCACTGGGCATTTTCATTAGAGAAAATAACTGCTGAAGATTATAATTTTATTTCAGAATATACTATGCATAAATACTAAGAGCCATTATTTTGAAATTCGAACAAAAGAGGTAAGACCTTGAAAAAAAAATTTCCTCCCCTGTAGAAAATGTCAAAGTTCAAGGTCAGACCGCCCATTTTTCATGAAAAGTTCGGAGTGCTGTATCTTTGGAAATCAACAACATCCCAAACTTTTGTTTTGATATACTGTTAATATAAGACTGGATGCTTTTATACATTCAATTGTTTTGATGGGACATTGTTGCTTTCCATTGTTATGCATCATCAAAGAGGGTCCAAAATGCAGGTTTTTTTCCTGCTTTTGGCCCTTAATATCTTGGTTAAGCAACAGTACCCCAAGTATTTGTGTACTGGGTATTGAAGCTCACTATTAGGACAAGCTACCTGATATAACATATTACTGGGATATTGATGCTGTTAGCAGATATAACCCTTTGAATACTCAAAATTTTGCGAAATCCGCATCTTTAGAATTAGGCGTATCTCAAAACAGCATCAAGGTAAAACTACACTAAGTATCCCAACTTGTAGGTGAATATATGTACTAACACCAGGAAATTAAAAAACTTTGGGGCCTCGTCCCATTTTCGAGAATTTTTTTTTTTAAATATTAGGAAATGTCGATGAAAATTATCACACTTCCTCCCCTATCAGAAAGTGGAACAGACCTTTCTCCTACTTTTCTTTGTTCCAAATGGAACAGCCCATGTCTTGACAAGTTGTGGGACAGTTTTGGTTTTTATTTCTTTTGATGGATAGCATAGTGGTAACGTTGCATCCTTGTAATCAAGGGATCCCGGGTTTGATGCAAGGTTGAGGCACAAGTTGTTCGGATCCCACTTTAAACTGCAAGCCCCCAGTCCCGGTTAGCTTTTCTGTGAATAAAGTGAACTTAAAAACAAAGCTCTATATACAGGGGTGCACCAAGGATTTTCGAAAGGGTGCGAGGAGCTATACATTTTTTAGTAGGCAGCCATCTATTTGACATCTTTTCCTGCAATCACCTTGTAATCAAGGGGTCCCAGGTTTGATACCTGATGGAGGAACATAGTGGTTCGGATCCCACTTTAAATGTAGGTCCAGTTCCAATTGGCCTTACTGTGCATAAGGTAGACTTAAAACACGAACTCAATCAAGAGAGAATAAATAAGCACTATTTGCAGCCATTTTTAACCATGAATTGTACATAAAAATCCCAACACAGCTGAAGTGTTCAAAATGTTGGACTCAATCACACTGGACAGAAATTATTCATTTTTGTCAATAAGCAGATTAATAATGGTCTGAGTAATAGGAAAACAACTGTTTCAAAATTGACATAAATTTATTGACTTCTTTCCCTAGCAGGAAATTGGCATTATAAAGGGGGAAAAGTTACCAATTGCACATGCAACTGCACCCATTGAATATGAAGTGAATTCTTATGTACCTTACATGTTTTTCTGTTTCTTGTTCATGGCATTTCTGCACTACTGACAAGAATCTTCCTTAGGTCTGCAGTTATGTCAGAATTGATAAACTTTTAAGACATAGTCTCTCACATATAAATGCACGTGTGTTGTAAATCTGGAATACTAAAGTTGGATACACCTTGCACTAGCTCATGATGGTCACCATGTGACCTTGGATGTTAGACTGCAGTGAGATGTGCCCTAGTGAGTGTTACCGAAGCCACGTAATTTGCCCCAAATGTTACGTTGTTGTGTCTGCTTGACCTGCATTGATGTTAATGTTAGTGAGGTTCAAATTACACGTATTTATTGATTGATTTGGTTCATTTCACTTTGCTTTTCTGCCACTTTTGGCTACTCATGAACGTAAGGATGAATGATGATTTGACGAAATTGGTGAAAGGGCACTTATAATACAATTAACTTTTGCACACCGTTCAAGAAAAGACTAAAAGTTAGAGGAAAAGTTACTCATAAACTTTATGTAGTGTGACCTCTCACATAAAGCTGTAGTTTTTGGAATTTTGGAATCTGTGGAACCATAAATGATATAATATGATAATATAACCTGTTTTCTGTGTTTTAAACTTTTTTTTTTATCTAATGGACTTTTTACTTTGATTATTCTGTTCGAATACCAACTAAATGAACTTTATTCAGTTGTTAACAATAAAATTTATTAGCCTTCTGTTTTTTTGTAACTTGAAATGAATGATGTCAATTTCCAGGGGTGGTCGGTGGACCTGTTGGAACTACCCCCCTCTCACTTGCCGATGCCCATGGGCAAATGGCGTAATTGTACCAGCTTCCCGTCACTCTATGTGGAGTAATGTGGATGCTGTTGACAATGTACTCATGTAATCTGCTTCACCACTGGAATGTAACAAGAAAGCTCTCCCATGCATTCCACATTGTAAGAACTGTGCACATGGTTTAGCACATGCACTTCGATCTCCCTTGCATCAGGACTTAAAGGTCTTGGCTGCCAGAAACCTCCTTGAAGCATTACAAACACTTACATCATAGCAAACAAACCTTCCATGTTGCACATGTATTCAATTTTGAGTTGCACTGTGCAAGGCTGTTTGATTTCAATCAGGTTAATATAATCACGATTTTAATCTAGATCTAAATCATACATAATCATAATCATTCAATTGTGTTTATTACAGTGTTGGATACTCCCAACATTTTCAAAATAAAAGCATGGGAACAAAATGTCAGTGGTCGGAAGTAGCGTGCTACTTTGCTACAGCTACATTTCTTATCGGCGTTTTGAGGTAAATTTTATATGCGACAAAAGTGTCAAAAACAAATTTTGACAATAACCCGTACTTGTGTAGGAGGTTTATAAAGATCAGATCTATTAACAGATATTGGCAATACAAAAGATCTAGGTGATAAATGTCCTGATATCAAAGATTATAGATATTCGCTTCTTTTGAGTACCCATATTTTTTAATGAAAAAGTAGGGCAAAAGTAACGAAGTAGTGAGTAGCGCACAGGAGTAGCGTAGCGAGCTACTTTTTGGAAAATGTAGCTGTAGTGAAGCTACATTTTTGGAAGTGTAGCTGTAGTGAAGCTACTTCCGAAATGTAGTGTTCTGATGGGGTGAAGCTAATACAAAAGGAAAATGTATTTTGTAAACTGTAAACACAATAAATTTCTGTTGCTTTAAATCTCAATAATTTTCACAAGCAAAAATAACAAATATTTTATGTAGAATGATATACAAAATACTAACAATGTTAAACTGTAAATACTGTAATTATCATTAAGTTCTAAATAAACATTGTAGCTGATAAATTTTGCAAATTATCATTAAAAAAATCGCCAAAAAAATCGCCAGAATTCAGGTACAAAGACAAAATATTTGAAGTTACAGTTATACAGTACTTCTAAAATATTTTATATTTACTGGATGAAAAGTTACTGAAATTATTATGTAGGTTCAGAAACACACAGGAAAGGTTGATCAGAAAACCCTTTCATAAATAAAAAAAAAAAAATAAATAAAAAAAAAAAACAACATATACCTATATGTACTGTGCCAAAAACATACAAGCTAATTTATGTTGTTTGTTTTTATCAGAAACTATGTTTTAAATTTTAAAAATCCGATGTAAATTTTAAGAAATCATCAAAAATTATTTTTGAAATTGAATCATGATTTGTATCCACCCTGCACTCTGCAGAAGCCATTGACCCTTTCAACAGCAGTGCACAGTGACATGCACTGAGGAGTAGCTAGTCTAGCAGAGATAGATCAATGAATCTCAAATCTCTAATTATTTTCAAATCACAATATTTATTGTATTGTTGAAGCCACAGTTCATATGCAACACTTTCTTCACGCGCTTCTCGTCCCTCAGTGCGTTCAGTGGGCAAAGCTGGCCTAGTTCGCTCTTCCTCCGCCTCACAGTTCCAGGTAGAAATGGGTTTCCGAAGGGAAAGGGAAGATTTCTGCCTCTACCTCCCTTGCCCCCTCGCATGCGCTCCAATGGTTGAAAGCCCATGCTTTCAGGTCGGACAGATAGGGGATTGGATTCCCTTCACTTCCTTTGTAAATCCTCTAAAGAACTAAGGGATTTTTTTTTTTCTGCAGTACTTATGTTCTCTGTATTTACCCTACTTTCTACACGTTGTACAATATGTATGTATAATATGGGATGTACTTTTATTATTTATGCAATTGGAACGTCTTATGTGCAGACAAGAATTTTATATTGTTTTTTTCAATATGGAATATATAATGATTAAATAACAAATATTTGCTCACGCTCTCTCTTCCACTCATTTTAGTAGTGTTTTATTTAAATATACTAATCTCTTGGCCTCCAATAGAAAAAAATGGATAAGCTAAACAATCATAAATATGGATGTACTTATTTGGGCAAGAGAACACGCGTTCTAATTCTTGTTGGTTTGGTTTATTTTACTTTGCTTTTCTGCCACATTTGGTTATAGCAAAAATGAGGATGAGTGATGATATCATGAAATTGATGAAGGGACCTCGCAAAGAACAATTCAGGCCGGAATTCGTGACGAGCGTGCATTCTTGTTCCTATGTGTTGTACTCTGCCTGCAGTGAATAATGAAAAAATTAGAAATGAAAATGTATCCCAGAACTCAAAAAGCCAAATGAATATCATTGAAGAAAGTAGAAAGAGGTGTGTTTTGTTACCTGTTTATCCCCCATCGGTTTTTCTAGCTGTATAGATTTAATCGCAATAAGTAGCTAAGACCTTATGCAAGTCATGAAAAACAATCATAAACAGAGTATTCTAGGTTCCTGATTTCACAGTGCCCTGCAGATGCACTAGTGGAAATAATTTGTATTTTCTTCTCTCTTCCATAGCTTTACCTAATTTCTGCCATGACAATGAACGTTAATTAAATTAAACGGGCGAAGATTGGTTGCAAAGAAACACTCATGCAAAGGCCAGGACTTGAGCCTGGATTCTTCAGTAACGAGATCGTGAGATGGGGAAATTAGGGAAATCAAGCAATGCAAAATTTTTGAGAAAACGTTAATCATATATAAAGATGTTATTTCAAAATCAATTGAAAATTACTACTCAGGAAAAATGCTGTTTGCTTTACTGATACCCACGTGTCCGAATGGTTAGCGCCTTCCTCTCATCTTTGTTGTCGGCCGAACTCCGTGGGGGAGTGCAAGTGGTCCCGGATCGGTACCCATTGGAGGCAATGGTTCGGATCCCACTTTAAACTATAGGTCTACTCCCGATTAGCCTTGCTGTGTATAAAGTGGACTTACAACATCAAATCAACCAACCATGGGGGAGTGGTTACCACAGCATGCTACGACACCAGGAGTTCCGGGTTCGAACCCCTACCTGGACATGGGTGTTCTTTGTGTTTGTCCCTTCATTAATTTTGTTGTATCATCTTCGCAATTAACCAAATGTGTAAAAAAAGTACTTTGCTGTCCGCCATTTTTGGCTAATCGCGAAGACGATACGATAAAATTGATGAGGGAAACACAAAGCCCATTGCCAAGCCGAGATTCGAACCCGGCATCTCTGGCTCAGTAGTAAAATCAAATCGTTTTTGATATTCGAAGGTGGGTGGTAGTTAACGTGTACAATTTTTGGTAGTCATTCCTAACTTTGCAATTTTTCCTGTCTTTGACGTTCTTCTTTTAGGAATACTGGGCCCTAAAAGGGGGGTGGGGGATTATGACCCACACCAACTCCCGTTGGGCACGCCACTCATTGCTACCCCAAGTTTTGACGTCACCGTACGTCACTGGCAGTGCATCGAGCATAGGTAATGGTGGTGGCTGGTTCAACGACATGGTTGGTTTTCATTGTCACAATGATACTATGCAAATAGTTTTTTTCTAAAAAAATATTCGTTTATTATGCTTGTAGCAAACAATAAATATGTGTATATTGTAATTGAGGAAGAATTTAACATCATGTGATGTCCAAGATAAAAGGTTTTGTATGAGAACAGTTTGTAATAAACTGGAATGCTGATTTTATAATTCTTGGGTTTACATTTTCCTGCATTAGTCAATCTTCCTAATTCCAATAAAGCAACATGTTATAACAATTTCCCAGATTTTACATTTGAAGTTTTTTCATCTTGGTCCCCTGAAAAACATAAAATAGAAATTCCACAGTAACTTTTGCAGAAAGTTGTTGACTATCCTGAGTGCACTTGTAACCGTAATGTTATTTAAGAATTTTCATATTTTTAATCATATAATGTTTAATATTGGTTTCTTTTGTTTCTTAAAGGTTGAACAAATTACCGCAGAATACAAAGTAAGAGCATTGCAGTTTCACCCCGATAAAAATGAAGGCGACAAAGAGGCTGAAGCCAAATTTCAGAAATTGAAGGTATGTTCAAACTACAAATGTTAATAAAAGTGAAAATTTCACAAAGGGGAATTGAAGATTAGTGTCTGTATCGCAGAGCATGATCTCTCCTCTTGTGTTCAAGGATTCCAGTGAACAACATGTTGTTTCATGTTTCATTAGTATGAATTTCACAATCCAGTTTTGCTAGCCTATTGCATTTTGATCATCCTTGCATCAAATACCATAATATCTATACTGTTTCTGTTTTCAGTGTGAAATTTGAACTTCTGATTGCCCTAAATAATTTTACATCCAAAAAAGTAGTATAGTCATGGATGGAAGCTTATTTTGTTCAGTATAGATCATGCTAACAAAATATGTGTATTAGAGTACTGCATAAGATCACTTTCGCTCACTCATACTCGTTCGAGTCTCCCACCCTCGAGCATGTACATTTGAATATAATTTTTATGTGAAAATAATCATGTGTGTAAAATATCCATCCTATAGTTTGTCCACAATCATCTATTCCATTTTTATACAGGGTGACTGGTAATTAGATGTATTCCCTGAAAGGGGTTAAAGTAGAGACAATTTGCAATAAATTTGACCATATGATACCCCGTCCGAAAATTAGTAGTTTTCGAGATAATCGAGTTTCAATTGTTTTTTTAAAAAATGACAATTTTCCACATAAAAAGATGGATTGAGAAAAAACTGCTCATTGTATGGAACTTATTTCAGCATTTTCTGATAGCTAACAAATAAGTGGCTCGTTGAAAAAAAAGTTTTTCCCAAATAACAATCACGTGTAAGTAACGGGTGGGTCTAAACTTACAAGTGATGATAAAAAGATGCACTCTTAGTTTACTTGGCAACATATTAATAACAAAAATGGTATGACACGAAGCGTACAAATTACGTAAATTACTTCCTTGTGTCATCTGCTATCCAGCAAGGTACAAATGTTGTTAACATTCACATTTGTGTACAAGAAATAATACTTCATTCATCTTCATGTGAATGGAATCAATGAACAATACAATTAAAGAACATTACATGTCTTGCTCAAAGTGGGCACCTCCGTTATGAATGCAGGCATGCGGGTTTTTACGGACATTTGTTCTCTTAACACGTGATGTGATGGTGTCCTTGATGTGTTGACCAGCTGTTAAGATCCTCTCCCTGAGCTCTTCTTGCGAGTTTACTGGTGTCTTGTCATGTGGCTCCAAATGTAAAAGTCGCAAGGCGTCAAATCGGGGGATCGATCCGGCCAGGGAATCGGGCCACCTTGGCCAATCCATTTCTTTTGGTAATTTTCATCCAGCCACTGTCACACGCCCAGGCAGAAGTATGGTTGGGAGTCATCAACAGTCATTTGATCGAGCCATTTTTCCTGCCCCAAATCTTAAATAGCATCACCTATGAACATTTTTTGAGGAACGGGATGGCAATGTTGTTGGAGGATGTTCTTCTAGCTACAAGACGTGACATGATTTATCAGCATGATGACTGCCCAGCTCGATCCCCCGATCGATTTGACACCTTGCGACTTTTACATTTGGAGCCACATGACAAGACACCGGTAAACTCGCAAGAAGAGCTCAGGGAGAGGATCTTAACAGCTGGTCAACACATCAAGGACACCATCACATCACGTGTTAAGAGAACAAATGTCCGTAAAAACCTGCGTGCCTGCATTCGTAACGGAGGTGCCCACTTTGAGCAAGACATGTAATGTTCTTTAATTGTATTGTTCATTGATTCCATTCACATGAAGATGAATGAAGTATTATTTCTTGTACACAAATGTGAATGTTAACAACATTTGTACCTTGCTGGATAGCAGATGTCACAAGGAAGTAATTTACGTAATTTGCACGCTTCGTGTCATACCATTGTTGTTATTAATACGTTGCCAAGTAAACTAAGAGTGCATTTTTTTATCATCACTTGTAAGTTTAGACCCACCCGTTACTTACATGTGATTGTTATTTGGTAAAAACTTTTTTTTCAACGAACCACTTATTTGTTAGCTATCAGAAAACGCTGAAATAAGTTCCATACAATGAGCAGTTTTTTCTCAATTCATCTTTTTATGTGGAAAATTGTCATTTTTTAAAAAAACAATTGAAACTCGATTATCTCGAAAACTACTAATTTTCGGACGGGGTATCATATGGTCAAATTTATTGCAAATTGTCTCTACTTTAACCCCTTTCAGGGAATACATCTAATTACCAGTCACCCTGTATATCACTGGCTAATTGGAAGTGTGTTATCTTGATACATAGGAACATTAACATCAGGGTGCGAAATCACTGCAGATTGGTGGGGGAAGGAGCAGAAAGACAGACACACACAAATACACAAACACACAATATATATACGTGTGTATATATATATATAAAAGCAAGGAGGGCCAAAAGGGCTAAGTAAAAATGAAAGAAGATAAAAGGAAACACTCACCGGACAGTAGAAAATTTTGAATTTTTCTACTGTCCGGTGAGTGTTTCCTTTTACCTTTTTGATTTTTAATTTTTATATATATATATATATCGTATCATTCTATAGAATGATGGGATCAGAACCAATCACTTCACAATTAATTGCTGGGTGATGTAACCTATTCATCATTCATCCTTGATGATGAGAGCTTTCATCATTAACATGACGAGTTTACGCTTGGCATTGCGAAAGGTACAAATTAGATTTAGGAACTTAACAACTAGAAAAGACAATGGTCACTCGTTGGGCTTTATGAACCTTTGAACCTGAATCATGGCTGGGTTTAGGATAGTTGCCTGTCTATCTGACAAATGAAGATAATTTCGATGAATAAAAATAAACTAAGTCCTCTGTTGGCTTCTTAATAGGTTTACCAGCATGTCGTCTCACTTTTGCTCCACTCCTCTCCTAAGCTCTTCTCTCTCCTCAATCCCAATCCAACCCAGGCCATGGAGCTCTTCCTCCATGCCGAATCGTGATTATAACTGCCACTATGCAAACTGCTGACTCCATAGGCAGAAGGAACTACCTATTTCCTGAAGCTCAGGAGGTTTGCATAGCACAACACTGTGCATTACTAACATGCCTCAGAGGTTGAGACAGCTGAGATAAACAAGTGAATGCCCTGGTCAACATGAAGCATTCAGAGAGGCTTTTAATATCAAAATATAATCTTATGGATTGATACGATATATACACACACATATATACATTAATGTCATTAAATACATGTCAATTATTATAGAATCAAATTACGAGGGTGGTTCAGCATGCTCCGCCCCTGACATAGAAGGAACCTTCGTAGGAAAACCAAATCACTGTCACTTTTCAACATAGTCCCCTGCAACATTAACACAATTTTCCAATCGGCCTTCCAGTGCTTCAATCCCAGCAGAAAAATAATATTTTGGTTGGTCCTGCAACCAAGCATTCACAACATCCATAACCTCAGAATCACTGGTAAAATGTTTTCCACGAAGGTGTTTCTCCATGTTCGGCAACAGGTTGAAGTCACTAGGGGCCAGATCTGGAGAATAAGGGGCATGAGGGACAATTTCGAACCCTGCTGCATGAATTGCAGCCACCGCAACTTGGGAGGTGTGGGCGGGAGCATTGTCACAATGGAACAACACACCTCGGGCCAACATTCCGTGGCGTTTCTCCTTGATGGCACTACGTAATTCTTCAATTTGGGTTGCAAAATAAACACATGTGATTGTCTTTCCCTGTTGGAGATAATATATCAAAAGAATTCCTTCTGCATCCCAGAACACAGATGCCATCACTTTGCCCTTTTATGGTTGAACCTTGAATTTCTTTGGGGGTGGAGAATGGGGGTGTTTCCATTGCATGCTTTGGTGTTTACTTTCGGGATCGAAGTAGTGAACCCACGGTTCATCCATTGTAACAAATCTCTTCAGAAACTTTGGCTTGTCTATTGTCCGCAACAGGTTCTGACTTCTCACACAACGTGTCCTCTTTTGGTTGACCGTCAGCATTCTCGGGACCCAACGTGCAGAGATTTTTTTCATTAACAAATGATTATGAATAATTGAATGCACACTGCCAGTTGAGATGCCACACGTGTCTGCTATATGGCGGACAGTCACTTGCCGGTCTGCCAAAATCATGTCATGCACTTTTGTAATCATTTCTAGTGTGGTCACCGTTGCAGATGGGTCACCACCATGCTCATCTTCACAGGTCTGCCGACCACATTTAAATTCACGGCACCATATCTGCATGGATGTCTTCCCGTGTTAGATTTTTCTTGAGTAAATATTTTATCACTGCTCGGACCTCAGATTTTTCCATTGTTTCACATGTGGCTACACTTCTTACTGATCATCAACGTGTAACAAATAGAGAAATTGTTGTAAATTCTTGAAACTTTGTGGATATTAGTCTAAAGAATGAACAATGTTACATATAAAATTACAGGTCTCTACTATCACTGGAAATGGGTCAGGGGCGGAGCATGCTGAACCACCCTCGTATATTATAAAATATACAATATATTATTTTGACTGTCTTTCATTCAAAATGTAATTGCAAATTGAAGATTTTAATGTACTACTGATGCTATGAACAATGATATGCGTTAGGGAGGAGGGACAAAAATTAAGATACATTAAGTTAATAGTTTCCTGCATAAAATTCATATATAAATGCTATTACATGTTTTATTAATATATTTATATACTTTGTGGTTGCTAGCGAAAGGCGATGAGAAATGGAGAAGAAATAACAAGTCGGTCTAATTTCTGTGTTCTGGGGATTGCTGGGTTCAGTGTCCTAAGAGATGAGGCTCTTTGTTGTTTTTCTTTTTTTCTTTTTGTATGTTTTTGATATTATTCCAGTCAAGTTTATTCGAATCCCAAACTAATTGTTTGTTTGTTGTTAAAACAAAACTCTCCCTCCTGGAAGAATTTGGTGGGGGGAAATTTCAGGACAAGATTGTTGGTGGGATGAATTCCATCCCCCCGGCATTTTCTCACCGTGCATTAACTCTATGATATCTTCAGCTGTAATTGTTGTTTGGTTCTGTAGTGTATTATCTTTCTGAGATCTACCTTGGGCCACTGTTATCTGTAGGGATGTTTGGAAAGTCTTTCTACATTAAACTGCCTAGTGTGTCGTTTTTCATCTATTTCCATTTGTTAGCTTAAATATGGACTTAAAATTGTAAAAAAATTACCTTTTTAATAATATAAGACACTATATGAGCTACAGTTTCAGCATTGTAACTATTACATGCCATGATGCGCAAAGATAATACAAAATATAACCGATTTCAGCTTCATACAAAAAATGTATATTTCCATATAAATCCGTTCCTGCTTATCAGGATTGGTATATTTTATGGTAAATAATCATATCATTGCATCCATAATTTTTATTTGTGGATATGATTTTCTACACTAGAAGTTGTGGTCAGTGGCGTATACTCTGGGTCATCTTGGTAATCGGAGATGACCCGGCTATAATTTAAAAAAAAGTTGTTTTGTATTTCTTCGCAATATTCTTCCGAACCAATCTTTGATTCACATATTTCTTTGCTTCCAGCTGGTGGAATCTGGTGACGTCAGGGGGAGATTCCACCGGCTCCCTCTAAATCCCTTGATGGGAGGGAGGGGAAGAAAACACTGCTTCTCAGGCGCTGTGATTCCGTGGCAAGGGTAACCTCCTTCTGGAGAGAGTTCATCAGTCGGACTCTCCACCCCAGAGCCTTTGCCGTTCCCTTGGCTGGCACGCTCGTCTGCCAGTCTTTCCCGATGGCCTTTGTATCGTAGGAGCTGTGTTGTTTACAGGGAAATTTATCAGGAAACAGAATTCTGGGTTCACAAATTACATACTGAAAAGGGAAGTAGAGAAAATAGATCTGAAAGTGCGCTAGAAACAGGGAAATCTGAACAACATTTGCGAACCAATTCTATGTTAATTCTCATTTTGCGTTTGCTTCTGTCTTCGGGATCTCTGCTATTTCAACAAATATTGTCAAGAGAAAAAAAATTAATATTGAAGATGAAGGTAATTAAATAAATTAAAATTTTAACTAGAGATTCAAGAAATTACACCAACCTCTGTGGCGGAGTGGTTAGCAGGCACGTATCCAGAGGGGGGGCTTAGGGGGCTCGAGCCCCCCCCGAAAGTTTTAGGTTTACACTAGATAAAATGAGTTTTTTTTGTTTCTTGTGGTGTAAAATAAAATAATGTGACAATAATTTAAGGAAAGAAATAATTATCGAGGCAAGACGGAGAATGTTCCGTAACCCTGTTATTGATAATAGCACGTATCCAAGATGGGGCACAGGGGGCTCGACCCTCTCCCCAGGAAATTTTTCACTTTACGTTAGATAAAATTAGGTTTTTGGCTTCTTAAATAATGTGAAAATAATGTAAGGAGACATATAATTATCGAGGCAAGACGGAGCATGTTTTATACCCCTGTTATTATAAATAGCACGTAGCCAAGGTGGGGATGAGGTGGCTCGAGCCCCCCTCAGGAAATGTTTAAATTTACACTAGATAAAATTAGATTTTTGGCGTCTTGAATAATGTGAAGATAATAAATTTATAAATCTGAGAGAAATAATTATCGAGACAAGACTGAGAGTGTTCTATAACCCTATTATTGTCAATAGCACGTATCCAAGGTTGGAATCAGGAGGCTTGAGTCCCCCCAGGATTTTTTTTCTGTTTACACTACATAAAATTAGGATTTTGGCTTCTTGAATAATGTCATGATAATTTGGGAGAAATAATTATCGAGACAAGACGGAGCATGTTTTATACCCCTGTTATTGTTAATAGCACGTATCCAAGGTGGGTTTGATGTGGCTCGAGCCCCCCCCCCCAGGATTTTTTTTATTTTACACTAGATAAAATTAGGTGTTTGGCTTTTTGAATAATGTGACGATGATTTAAGGAGATAGACAAGTATCGAGGCAAGACGGAGAATGTTCTATAACCCTGTTGTTGGTAATATTGCACGTACACTTTTCTTGCGCTTTCGGTGATGTCTCAGCGCACTTGAGGACTATGTAGAGACTTGTCAGCATTTGGAAGCTGCACAGCAAAGGTAGAGCCACACGTAGGGCGATTCGTTGTAATTTCTAATCTCTGGAAGGCGGGAGAGGGTACGTTCTTGAATGAGAGAAGGAGTCAATTACTGGCGATATTAACGAATCGTTTTATCTGCGGAACGTTCTACAATATAATGAGGATATAAATACGCCGATCAATTTTTCGATTGATCTGTACAAAGAATCGGTTAATGAGATTTCAGAGGTAAGTGTGACAATTCATACAGTCGATTGGTGATCAGATCAGTCAGCGTCCTCTGGTTGCTTTATAAGATATAGTGATTCGAAAATGAAGACATTGACGACAGCAGAACATCCGGGGCCTCAGAGTAGTGCTAGCTCGGTTCGAGGGCCGAAGAGATCAAGGCCTCTCTCTCTCTCTCTCTCTCTCTCTCTCTCTCTCTCTCTCTAAAGTGAATATTTCATCAGTACCGGATATTAAACTGCATAGATCAACTGAAAATCAAAGTTTTGAGTGATCATTTAGTTTTGCCAGAACTAAACTTCGTATATGCAGTCTGAGAATTTCATGATATAAAAAATACTTTTGTTTAAGCCTACTGGGTTCGAAACACATTCAAACACTTAACTACCATAAAGAGACAGCTGAAAATTTTATGAATGTCGAGAAGAGAAAGCAAGAAGATGTTGCATATGTAGACATTTTAGGCGGAAATGGCAGGCTCTACCAGGACCCAAATCAGGGCTCTACCAACTGAGCCACCTAGTCATCCTTGACTTCAACCGATTTTTCGTTAAAATGTCTACATAGTACATATCCTGTGTATATCAAATCGTAAGGTGTTGCCTGTATAGTGAACAAGCACAGAAAATATAGGAGAGAGAAGAAAACTGAGGAGCATTATCACCGGTTGAGGAGAATTTTTTTCTGTGGTCAACAAGAGCTACTACTTCAAGGTGACAATGACAGTGGCCTAAACAAGGGAGATTTCACACCATGTCGCCTGAAGATTAGGTTTGTGCGGCCTTTTGTGTCCCTACGGTGTGAAACGTTGCTGTTGATTGGCCAATTCCAATCGACATGTATCGCGTGCCCCTTCGGTCTGAAACCTTCCTAAGTCTTGAAAATCCAAGTCACAAGGATGGAAAATTAGGGCCTTGTTAAGGTTAGGTGTGAAGGCAGGCAGACGACAGCACCCTAAAGGATCATATTCAAACCTGCAGGAAGAACGCATCTTACTTCAATCTCCAATACGATGATAAAAACTTCTGGTGAGTTCATTTTAAAAAATGTGTCCGAGATAAAGAGAGGCGTGCCCAGGATTTTCGGAAGGGAGAGGGGTTACGCATACTATTTTTGGTAGTCAGTCCTGATTTTGCCATTTTTTCCCTGTCTTTGACGTTCCTCTTTTTTTTCTTTTTTTTTAAAAAAAAGGAATACTGGGTCAAATGGGGCTATTACCTCACCAACCCTCCCTTGGGCACGTCACTGGAGATAAATGAGTAAGCATTTGATCATACTGGGAGACGAAACATTAGATGTGTTGGGAACGGAAGGGTTTTCATTATGCATTAATTGTTTCGTGATCCACCTGTATTCGAGAAGACTTCCTTTGTTTCGTGCCGATATATAACAAGACAGCGGAAGCTGTGACAGGCATTTTTGAACACTTGTGAGTGCTAAGGCCTGAATCTGAACAATTTGGTGGGTTTCGGCTTTTATAAGAGCTGAAGAAATGGGAGGACAAGACATGTTAGTGGTGTTCAGGCTCAAATCAGAGAGAAATATTCGAGAGCTGTCTGCGTCCAGTTCGCAACCCATAATTTGAATCTCGCGTTGTCGAGTGGATTGTCCATCCCGTGCATGTGTAACAGCTTCGTAAAAACACTCAAAGATACCATAGATGTTTTTATACCTGATGAGAAGAAATGGACAAACACACATACTGAGATGGTTCCGGCACATATTATTAATGCATGGAAACAGAGGAGTCGAGTGGTAAAAAATGTTCCGATTTCACGTTCTGATTAAAATGATAGCGTTACAGTGGCAACGATTTAAGGGATAGTTGCTCCCCATTTTTTATTTTTCTGCTTCAAAATTATGGCCTCTTAATGTTAAGCCTTGGCTACCAAGAGAAAGTAAACTTTCCTTGCAACGCCCTCTTCATCCCCACCCCCCGTTTTGGAACCCAATTGCCACCACTGGTCTTAAACATACAATTGTGAGGTTCTTACTGTACCCCTTAAAAAAATGGTGTTGAGCCCCCCCCCGAAAGGAATTCCTGGATACGTGCCTGGTGGTTAGCATAGCTCCCTACGACGCCAGAGCTCTAGGGTTCGAATACCGGTCTGGGCATGGGTGTTCTTGGTAAATATCCCTTCATCAATTTCAATTTCACTCGTAGTGATTAGCCAAAAGTAGCAGAAAAGCGACATCAAATAACAATTTAATCAATCGATTAATGAAATAATTAAACTATTTATATGCTTACTTTTTTCATTTTTGTATTTTAAAATACGTGATTACTTTCTCTTTGTAGCCTTCAAAACCAATGAGAGTACTTCTTTCACAGAAATGATTAATTTTTAAAAGGGAAAGCTATCTGAAATAAATTATATATATATACATACACATTTATTAGTTCATTTAAGTTGCTTTTCCCCCGTATTTAGATTAAAAAGGATATAAAGATAAAAAATGTATGAATGTTAAATACAAAACAAAAAGAGCAATGATTCCAACTTATAGAACCTCGCGCATCGCAGGGAATATATAGCTGGGAAAGGGAATTTTTCAGCATCCATAGGGAATTTAATTCTGAGTCAAGCAGGAAAGAAACCACAATAGAAGTACAGCGCCTTGAATAACGTAGTGTGGAAAACGACCCAAGAAACTAGTTCCCCAGATGGATGACAAACATAGATGGCAGACCAGGTGCTAATTTTGTTATGAAAGTAATGTGGCTTAGTTAGTTTTTGGAATATATTGTGTAGATTTGTTTGTCTAGAAAGGCGGTAAGTGAATTGATGGAAACAGTTATATTTGTGGAGTGATTTGCAGTCACGAAATGACATTAATTTGGAAAGAAA
Source organism: Lepisma saccharinum (assembly GCF_977018435.1). Taxonomy (NCBI): domain Eukaryota; kingdom Metazoa; phylum Arthropoda; class Insecta; order Zygentoma; family Lepismatidae; genus Lepisma; species Lepisma saccharinum. The sequence continues at coordinate 21,621,369 of NC_139248.1, forward strand.
AGTAAAATAAAATTAATAAATAAATAGCATGCGTAACACAAGAAGAAATATTGCAAAGTGATTCCGGACGTCAGGTGTTGGATTGTGTACTAGAGTTTTATTTTTCTATGTTATTAGAATATAAATAGAATCCCGAGAGATATTTCATACCAAGGCGACAAACCACAAGTGTCGCTTGGAAGCGAGCAGTCCGTAATCAATGCAGCCTTTCGAACCGTAGGGACACAAGCTCTGACTGCGCCGTTTCCTCAAGGAGAGTTTACACCAAAGTGACATGGGTCCTTCGGTCCAAAGCAACTTTCATACCGAAGCAACACATGTTGCTTGGAAACGAGCCAATCAAGAGCAACATTTCACATCGTAGCGGCATGATGGGAAGCACAGGCCAGCGTTCGGTTGGTGAAATCCTCAAGCGATAAGTGTCGCGTGCTCCTTGTCGCTTTGGTGTGCAATCTCCCTAAAGCAATACACTCATTGCATCGTGCATGCGCGAACAACAAATCACAGCAACATGTTACAAGCTATTGAGGAAATGGCCCAGTTTGAGTGACGCACAAGCGACAAAGCGACATGTGGGGCTTATCGTGTCGCCTAGGTCTGTTGTTGTAATGTGCAGTTTATCGTGTCGCCTATCTGTTGTTTGCACAATTAGCAGCGAAAGCTTGCCAATAGACTGAAGGCACCATGTCGCTTGTCACTTAGTTGGGAACTCCCCCGTAGCGCGTCACTTCGGTCTGAGCACCCTTCCTTTAAGGAGCTTTCCGACCAAAGTAACAAGTAGCACGCGAATACGCTGTATGAACTAGGGATGGCCAGATCCGGATCCGGTTGGTTCCGGATCCTAAAATTATTCGGATCCGGATCCGTGGATCCGGAATTTTCAGATCCAGATCCAGATCCGGTACTTTCGGATCCGGATCCAGAACTTTCGGATCCAGATCCAGAATTTTCGGATCCGGATCCAGAATTTTCGGATCCGGATCCAGAATTTTCGGATCTGGATCCAGTACTTTCGGATCTGGATCCAGAATTTTCGGATCCGGATCCGGTACTTTCGGATCCGGATCTGGTGCTTTTGGATCCGGATCCGGAATTTTCGGATCCGGATCCGTTTTGCCATCCCACATGCGCTTCTTTGGAAAGTAACAATGTGCTTATAACATATTGTTACTTGCTAATATACATATATATATAATATACATACACACATATATATATATAGTGTGTGCGCGCGTGCGCGATTTGTAATTAATTAATACACTTACAAGGGAGGTCTAAGTCTCCCCCTCTGATTTCCATGAAACTTGCAGGGCCCAAATGAAGAAATACGTGTTTTTTTGTTCCGGCAAAAAATTTGTTCTAAGGGGCAACCACCTCTCAAATGGTCAAGATGAGGACAAATTGAAGTGCGGATCTGACCCCTGTGTTCCCCTCCGATTTCCATGAAACGTGGCAGGTGTATAGTAGGGATGGTCAGATCCGGATCCTAGCGGATCCGAAATCCAGATCTTTATTTTAATTTGTAAAACTGTAACTGTAGAACAATTGTATAATTTTTGTATAAGATTTCTATCTTGTTATATGTGTTAAAGGTTTCATCCTGGAATGGAATTTCTCACATTTATGTGTGTTTTCATTCCCCCCCCTCAAATGTCAAGATGAGGAGAAATTGAAGTGGGGATCTGACCCCGAAACCATGTAAATATGGCATAGGAAGAAACAAGGGACATACGGACTCTCTATACACCTGTCAAATTTCATGAGAATCACAGGGGGACACAGGGGTCAGATCATCCTCACGTCAATTTGTCCTCATCGTGACATTTGAGGCGGGTTTTGCCCCTAAAACAGTTTTTTTTTTAACCGAAAAAAAAACACGTATTTCTTCCTTTGGGCCCCTCTATACACCTGCCAAGTTTCATGAAAATCGGAGGGGGACACAGGGGTCAGATCCTTACTTCAATTTGTCCTCATCCTGACATTTGAGGGGATTTTGCCCCCTAAAACAGTTTTTAGCTGAAACAAAAAAACACGTATTTCTGCCTTTGGGCCCCACTATACACCTGCCAAGTTTCATGGAAATCGGAGGGGGATACTTAGATAACCTCCCTTAACACTGCATATATTATAATGATTTATTTTAATTTGTAGAACTGTAACTGTAGAACAATTGTATAATTTTTGTATAACATTTCTATCTTGTTATATGTGTTAAAGGTTTCATCCTGGAATGGAATGTCTCACATTTATGTGTGTTTTCATTTCCAATACATTCGAATGAATACATATTCGTTTCAATGGCATTTACAAAATCACCTCTGACATGTGTGCACGAGTGTGTTAGCCGATGCGTAGCAAAGTATTTTAGGAACAACACTTGAAAAAAATTCTTGTAGGACTAACGAAAAATTTCTTTGTAATAGAAGATCATAATACCTTTTAAGTTGTGGTAATATTATAATGGGATTGAGATACAAAACTCTCGGATCCGGATTTTCAGACCCGGATCCGGATCCGGAATTTTCGGATTCGGATCCAGATCCGTAACTTTTGGATCCGGATCCGGATCCGTTTGGCCATCCCTAGTATGAACGTGTTGTTTGCTGTTTAGACCCTCATGTGCAATGAATGCTATTTTACAGTCTGGAAATGTGTGACGGTGTGAACATCCCATGTCGCTTGTCCCATTGGTTTGAAAGTTTCCTTACACTCATGTCGATGGCACTAAGAAAGTTTTGTGAGGTTCCCCTTGTCGTTTCATGGAATCATCATTATCATCATCGCCGCGATTAGTTTAAAGCGAAAGAAAAGAGACAGTAAATATCAAAAATACAAGTGCTTCAGTGTGTATATCTTGAAAAGAAATGATGATGATGATGATAATGATAATAATAATAATAATGAACCTAATTCATACACAAAAATTTAGTTGCCAAGAGCATTCCACGCGTATTTTTTCTCCCGTATTATTAACGAAAGTATGACGATAACAGGACGTGGTCTACTGTCTAGAATGTTCGTTAATATCTTCGCGACCACTGTACCAAATATCATAGCAATTATCACATTCATAGAAATGCTTCATGTAAAAGAATCAGACATTGCAGCGAAAACTCCATTTACTTCCATTATAAGCAGACGAATACCAAGCACTGGGTCCAACACCAGCACCTCTAGTGGATCATTTTCGAGTGGAACCAACCAGAGAGTGCAGAACCGTGCCGTTTTCCACACTACGTTATTCAAGGCGCTGTAATAGAAAACTGGTGCAGGAAATTGAATGTGTGTTGTAGGTGGCTTTGTGCTGTTGTTCCTATTAGCAATTCGAAAATTTAATATTTGTTTAGCTGTTAGTGGTTTAGTATTTGTGCTAGTGCTGTGTTTAATGAAGTTAAAGGCAATGGATAAAATACAATATTTGCATGTGTCCCGTGTGAAAATATTTGGAACAGGATCTTTTCTGGAGTAATTGCAAATAGTTAATGCAGGTAGGCCAGTAGCATCTCTTGTACCACAGGTCTTGAACTTAAACTTCCGTATATAAAAACAAAAATCGGGAATGCACGAGTAACTGGGTACTGAGGTAACTTGAATTTTACTCTTCAATTCATAATTAGGGTTATTATTTCACTACCGCATTCCTTTCATATTCTTTGTTACAGGTTTCTTTCTTATAGGTGTATTATACTTTCTTGTTTTATTATTTGAAATTCTAAACGTAGATTAACTGCAATCACAACAATTATTCGACAGTGGTCACAACAATAAGGCATTATTTTTCACACATATATTCATAAATCCTGTATGGATGTTGAGGTAAATTTGCAGGGAGACTTCATAAGTGGGTGGATGAATCAAGTGTCGGAGATTACCCACTAGTTGTGGTGTTCTCAAGATTTTCTAAAAGGAAGGGGGGAGTGTGTGTACTTTTTTTAGTAATCTTTTTATACCTTTGAGAATACTGACCAAAGACAGGGGGGGTATCATACCCCCACCAACCCCCTCCCTTGGGCACACCACTGTAGGAGTTGCAGAACTTGTTGGGATCTGGTTGTGATCACTATTTGGTCTTCATAATCTATTGTGGAGGAAATATATTGATATTCTTCTTTTCCTTGGATTATAGGAAGCAAAAGAGATTCTTTGTGACCCAGAGAAGAGAAGCCATTACGACAAATGGAGGAAGAGTGGAATCTCAATCAGCTATAAGCAATGGTGTGGCATGAAGGAACATGTGCATCAGGTAAGACTTTTTCAGAAACTTTTACCAGTGTCAAGAGATCTCATGTTAGGAAACTGTGTCATTTTGATTTAAGGAAGATCTGTGTTGCAAAATAGAAATACAATCGGTAAGTCTGCCAATGTGTTAATGTTGTTCAACTAGAAAAAGGAATTCTTCATGCGACAAGGCCAGTGCTCAGATAGTATGGTTGTTGCCGTGTGTATAATGTTGCTTTCACTTTCATATGAGCCAAAGCTTGGCCTGTTATCACATTGTGCTAAAATTTGCCAGCTTACATTGAACTGCTATTGTGTCATTGATATAAAAATAAAAGTTATTCTGGATAATTGGAGGTGTTGGATTGAAATTTTAATTCAATTTTTTTTTTTTATTAAAGGGTGACGTTCTGCCTATGACTGTTCTTTCAGTTCTCTAGTGTCCTTTTCTGCCACTTTTGGCAAATTACAATGAGACAATCACAGATACAATTCCGTAAAACACATGTCCTCTTTGATTAATTCAATCTTGGTACAACGAAGTTAGTGCGCAATACTGACTATTCCGTACAGAAAGGATATTAGGGATACGCAAAGTTTAATGTCTGCACCACTGTTTTAATTTTCAATCATCAGCAAGGAATGTAAAAGAATGGGTGCATGGTTTAAGCTGATCAAAGCTATAGTAGTGCACTTTGGTGAATTCTGGAGTGCCGTAGCCGTGCAATTCATGTCCTATTTGTCAAGAATAGATTTACAGGTTGGGCCCATATAGCCCACAGTTTGGTCCCCTTAATGTCAGTGCCAGGGTGACTACTCACCGGGAATTCCTTGAATTCCAGGAATTATACATGAATTGTGTGTGCATTTTTCTCCGTGGACATGAAAAATTGCAATTTATCCAAATCCTATTGGATTTATACATATTTATAAATGCCCCGAGGCAAGTATTTCACAGTTTCGCTTTTACTTTTATCAAGGAAGGAAAAAAAAGCTGCTTGCAAAATAAAACATGGTTATCTTAATCTTAATCTGCAGAACAATGTATCTGGCAGACAGAAGATTATTGCAAGATATCTTGAAGTCAATTAGGTAAACTTGAGTTTAAAATTCTTATACGATTAAGATTTTTTTGCAGATTAGAATATACCGTAACATTTGTGACTTGTGTTTATATATGTATTTCGAGTATAGGTATATGAAATGGGAAATTTATACTCTGCACCTTGAATTAAATATTTTAAATACATATCCCGTTTAATTAAATAGAATTTGAATTTTTGAACACATTGGAATTACACTGACCCTTCATATTGTTAATATATTTGTGTGTGGGTTGTGAGAAGCGGCAATATGTAAAGTTGAAATGGGGAAAACATCTTCTTGTACCCTTGAATTTTTGGAAAGTTTGCCTTGAAAATCTGGAATTATACTTGAATTTTATTATGGTCCTAGAGTAGCCACCCTGAACGTTGAAAGTTGGAAATCTCCCTTAAATTCATGGCCAAAAGTTGATCACCCTAGATACACTTCTCTCAGAAAGATATGCCAGTGCATAACCAGGCATGTTTTTTTTACAGTCGATGCACTGGGCCATACCCAAGACAAAAGATCGCATGCTGGAGCCAAGTGGTCCATCGACCCATCTTCAGCAGCCCTCAGTACGGGAAGCTCACAGAAGAGCCTCCGAGGGGGGTGCCAACATCCACTGGGGAGCAAAGGGTACTGTACAGTGGAACACTGATGCTCCAAGTGAAGTCGTCAACAAATTCCGTAACTATGAGATCTGAACAGGGTATTTTTACTGTAGTTCTGGTCGAATATTTTTTTTTCTGTGTTTTAAGTCTCTGTAAATGAAGCAAACTGAATGCAGTTTGCCTCTTCTGTTTGTTCATGTAGGTCTGAAACAGGTTATCCTGGCACAAGAGAAAAGTGTTAGGAAGAAATACACGTCTGTCGTTGTTGTATAATAAAAAAAGAAACAGGTGCAGTCCTGATGTGATATATGTGGGTGTATTGTGTCTTGGTTTGTAGTGATAGGGATGCGTAAATATGTCTTGGTATCCTACATGCATTTAATTCATTTTTTGAAAAACAAAGTTTTATTATTTTTTTATTTACTTTTCAAACTATCACAATTTTTAAATATTATTTATTTCATCAACTATATTTATAGTGATTCAGCAGGGTATTTAGATAAGAGTATTTGTCAGAGGCAAATAGAATTTAATACTTCCAACCTACCTGTGGGCTTCCTGATAAAAGTGACAGTACTTGCATAAATATAGAGTTTTAAAGAAAGTAATAATTTGTACAAAACAAGGTGTTATTCCATATTACGCTATTGTTCTTCAATCCTTAGGTGCTAGTATATGAAACTCTTCCATTTCCTTGTACAATGACTGAAAAAAATGATATCGCTCTATTGTTTTTTTAACTTGTAGAAATTTATTCTTCCCTTCTTGGAGTATAACTTTTGAATGTACTTCTCCTGTAACGCTTCATATATTTTTTAATGGTTTTTAATGGTGACACACAGTTAATTTTATCTTAAATGTAATGTAGACAATTGATTCTTGGGTTAGTCATTGTTAAATATAATTACAAGTCTTTGTATTTCAAACATGCTTTTTGTTTTTCTTAGAACAATTGCCTTTTAGTTATAAATTACCTATTTATTTATTGAATACTAATGGATATCATTAATAAAATGAATGTACAATTGGCAGATTCAGGTGAAGGATATCCAAGAAGTGTTGTTTTATTAGTAATTTTATCTCCGTGCTTTGCTTTTCCGTTACAGAATTCTAACAATAGAACTATGATCATTCCAAAACTTAGCATAAAACTTTTATGTGTGTCCACAACACTTACGAATATGCTTCAGACCAACAGTTATAATAAACAGAAATTTTTGAATTTCTCATTAGAGCTTATGAATAAAAGACTTTGCTCAAGATTCGTATGCATTACAAAATTAATATTCCATGTCTCCAGTGTGTCCTTTCGTCTTTCATATTACCTTTACAAAGCATGTGTATTTTTAGAAATATTGTTCTATGATGGAGAAAGATATATGTATAAAAATGTTGACCTGTTCATGTTTGTGATACTGTTTATATTGTAAATGTTTACAAAAGAGATATTGAGAAATTGGTAGTCACTATATGCTTATGAACATTTGTTAGTGTAGTGGAAAGTATTGTTTTGTACCAACTTATAAATTTAATTTAAGTGTATAACTTGTAGCAATTATTCTGTTCTGAAAGTATCCAGCATGGGTTTCTCACACGTCTTATTTTCTCCTTGTATGCGTTACGTCGTATGTATTCAACTTCAGATGTAACACTCACATTTGTAGGGGTCGGGTGATGTCCTGTACCAAATGGCAACCAGAAAGGTATTTACACCTTGTGCCGTAAGATTGGAGAACGATCATGCTATCACCAAATTGAATGTCACATTTGGGACTGAATTCTGTCATGTGTAAGCAGGGTGTCTATCGACCAGGAATTCCTTGAATTATGTGTGGGAATTCTGCATGAATTTTCTTCCCACATGTGAAGATGTCACATGTGACTCCACTGTACTGCTAATGAGGAAAGAAGGAGATACATTGATCTGACTCCAAATTAGAACTCTTCAAAGTGAGTAGATATGTTAAAGAACCGAATGCTGCATTTTTGGAGTTAGGTTCCACTTGTTCTCACATGATGATAAAAGACCATATTTAATTCAAAATGCACTTATGCACTTTTTTTTTGTAGCTTTATGAAAGTATGGATAGGGTGTGTCTACCCTAAATAAATGATTTATTATTACTTGCATCTCTTGGTGGGGGGGGGGGATCAGTTAATTCTAGATTTCAAGGAGGAGCCATCACCTTTTTAAACTTTAAACTAACAGTCTGCATTAATGCCTCGCTCTGTGGCTATGTGGTCTAAGGTGCAAGCTTTGGGCTTCAGCCACGGGACCCATACAGGTTTGAGTCTGCTAGGGGAAGCATAACAGCTTTTCCTGAGATTTCGGCCTGCGAATGGGACCGGTGGCCACCCACCTTCGTAAGGAAATTGAGGAGCTATGAATGAGTTTCGTTACACAAGTCATACAAAACCTACAACAGTGACTGGGGTGCATCGTGCTGACCACATGTCACACACCTGGTTGATTGATCCCCCACTTCTGGTGGAAGTGAGGCTGGCAGTCGGTAGGTAGACACGGGCCCTCACAGCAATAACACTTATATTAATTGACTATTTTTGTTTAGTGTTGCACATCTCAAGTGAGATGATGCTTAATTTTGGACATTAAGGAGATTAGAGATAGAAGCTCTTTTTAGACTTCCATGGGAGAAAAGTCATTGATCGCCATGTACTCGCATGTCAATTGGTAATTTCTAATGTCTTGTGGGTGGTCCATAAAAGAAACCATTTATGTATTTTTAGAGTAAAATTTTAATACAGATTAAATTTTAATGCAACAATTGTTATTATTTTTACTTACATTTTTTTGAAACACACCATGGAAACCTGAAATTATACTTTGATTTTATCTCGGTCATACAGTAGTCACCCTGCCCACATTCTGTATATTTTGCCGGAAGTCTCGGAATATTCAGTGGAATTGACTGGGCTCTGTAGACAGGTCAGGATCTTTCTTCTTCCTCTTTCCCCCCCTCCTTCACAATAAACAGGGATGAAGAGGTTTGACAACAGGGCTCAACTATTCTTGGTTGGATTTCAGTGTGGTTGATGGGACCTTTTCAGCTAGTCGGCTTCCCAGTTTTCCCGTTTCACTTAGCCAGTCTTCATTCTACACTGACTGTTTTGTGTGTTTCATAAATCATTCATCCTCATATTCACAGCAGGAAAGTGATGCAAAGAACAAAAATACAAATTACATCATTTACAAAACATAGTTTTGAACAAAGGAGATTGCGGTTAACTTTAGAATTCATATTGTTAAATGGATTTTCTAATGAACTAATAATAAAATAAATATTTGCATGTTTTGGGGAATGGAAATGTAATGATTCATACATATATAACAAGAAAAACATACCTTTTCTGCAAAACTGATTCGTAGTCATTTTTCTTTGTGCTTCCTGTTTGTGTTGCTGTTTGTAATTAGCATGTAATTTATGAGGAAAGTATATTATAGCATTCAACATAACTGTTTTTTTGGTTGTATTTGCATATAATGGTATTCTTAATACTTCCAAATTGTACAGCTTTCTCAATATCTTAGATGTCAGAAATAGTATATTTCAGAATGATGTGTATGTCAGAATAGAAATATTACATCAATAGGACCACTACACTTTTGCAGTGAATATTTTAGAAATTTTGTTTTATAACATTGGTGGAAGAGTAAGAAAATTGCACAAAAGAAAAAGCAATATTCATTGGAACTGACGAAGTTCATATCTGCTGGGAACAAAATATATAATTTATGTTTTATTATTTGTGAATTATGCATTAATTCAGCTGACATGATCTCAAAAATTGAATGTAATGTATTTTATTTCATTAAACACTGAATTTTATGACATGTCCTGTTAAGTAAGCTGGAATGTAAATAGGGAATAGATATTGAAGACAGCATATTAAATGTAATTTTGCATTTAAACAGTAAGTAAAAGCAGGTACCATATAACTTTGGATAGAATGAAAGACTAATTTCCAAATTATGTGAAAGAAACTAGTGGTCCTTCCCTCAATAATGACAGCTTTTAAAAGACATATTTTCAAAAACCTAAGTGTGGTACAGGAGTATGAGTGTGCATTCATGTGTGTATGCATGTAAGTGTGAAAGTTCTATACATATATGTAGTCTTCACAATGGAAGTACCTCATAATTGCATTTCGTGTCAAAAAATAATTTAAAGTGAATCAAACTCTGTACGGGCCTTTGCCATAATTACGTACATAATTACATCATGAATAAATTAAAGAAGGTTTATAATTAAGATAATGAATTGAATTTTTTTTTAACATTTACAAACATATCAATCATAACTTTCTGAATCTACGTTTGACATTTTATCAGTATTATTGAAATGATGATTCTACTAACATAGAAGTGTATGCCAATTTTTTCTATATAAGACTAAAATTTAGTGTCAATTTAATTTAAACAAATAATTGTGTAAATGTTCACATTCGTACAGGTGGTAGTTGGGCAGATTGTTATGATTTTATATGTTAAACTCATTGAATGGTGATTTCATGTATTATTATTATTATTATTAGGGCTGAGCCGATAGCACTTTGAACTGATATTATTACAGATTCCTACCAATACCGATACTTGAAAGTTACAATAATAAAAATTTGTTCAAAATATTGATCACCATTGGTGTGTAAACATTATTCTCCAATTATATGCATCAATGACCAAGAAATTTGATTTAGAATATTCAAGAATTACATCAGAACATCAAATAGATGTAATGTAATCACAAAATGCAGTTTTTCATGCTACATTGGTGCAATATAAAGAGAAACTTCTAATTTTGCATAACCTCCAGGATACTTAGACTCCACGAAAGTGTTGCGTGGCATTATTGCAGAACCCATACCGGAAAAGTATCCGCGGTGTCGGTATCGGCCGATACCGATGCATCGCTATGGGCTGAGCCCTAATTATTATTAATGTTAAGCAGATAGATCTTAATATATGGGAATGCAATAGAAATTAAATTTGAGGTAATGTTTTTTTTGAGAAAATGGTCAAAGCTGTTAACGTCTGTATCACCTGAAGTACATACTCTTTCTTCTGCATCTGGTATGCAAAGTCCTGTAGTGAGAAGCTGTCTTGCTCATATGAAGTGTTATGTTTTTAATATACACTATGCAAATCTTGCTTACCTTGATTGCTTTATTGTTGAAGTTGGGAATCCTGATCATGTGCTTGTGGGAAGTTGTTGTTATGTTCATTACACTCTAACATGTAGCTATTCCATCACCTATTTGGCAATGTTTGTTCAGTTTTAGCAAGTCTATTGCACATATTTGCACTTCAGTTTATTTTTATGCAGTGTCCTGAAGTTATTAACAGTGTTGCAGGATCGTGTATATTGAATTAGTGTTTTAAAAATATGTACTTTTATTAATTTTTCACTAGTGTCTAAGTAATTAGGAGAGAATATATTAAGTTTCTTGTTGATGTTATAGAAAATATTATGATTACTCTACTTATAAATATTTGAATGCCATCAGGCAGAGAAGATATGGAAAACTGCACTTTTTGGTTACTATCAAGATGAAAATGAATTCTATGTTGTGTGGTCTTTTTTCTTTCTTTCTCACTACATATGTATGTTTGTTAATTTAGCTGCACGTGCTTAGTATATCCCAGGATACACAGTTGCAATATTGTTCCATTGGAAATTTATTTAGTTTAAAGTAGCATAATTATTGTGTCATAGGAAAGCATAAACTTGAAAAAGCATTACCTGCTTATCATTGTATAAAAATTGTGACGATATTGTGACAAAATATTCTGCGCTCAAAGTATAATCTCTTTTTGTATCAAGTATATTGTTTTATGCAGTAATTATTTGTGTCAAGTTGATACCACTTGAACATGTTACTGATACAAACTCCAATACTTGGAAATTGAAACAATTTTAAGCAGTTCAGAATATTTATAATTTTTAACATAGAAGTATGCATTGCAAATATATCAATCTACCAGAATTTAACTTCACAATATTCATAAATTCACATAAGATAAGTATTTCATCGCAGAATCCATTTCCCTCCACAATGCTGTTAATCAAAGTAATGGGAATTACACTTTTTCATAATTTCCAGGATATTTAGATGTGTGAAAGTGTGGAGCGACATTTTTGTGGACCTTGTGACATTCCCAGACTAGAAATGTATATCAGCTGGTATTGGTGATTTTAATTTTGATCTGATCTTTCCCGATACCAATGGTATTGACAGATACCATTTTGTTGGCATTGGTATCAGCTCGACTCTAGTTAATGTAAATATTATATAAGTTCATTAAATTGTCAGATATGATGATGTTAATTGTATTTGCCTCAATGCAGATTGTGTATGCAGTTTCTTGCCAAAAACTTCAAAGAAGATAATGTTATTTGTGTATGTACTTTATTTGTTCCTTGCGCAATCGTTTGGTGAATAACTTGCCTCTTTATCTATGCATTTAGCTCGTGATATCTTAAGATTGGATTATTAAATGTTGTTGACTAGTTGAGATTTCAATATAACTTGCTTGAAATCTTTAAGTTAGGCCCGTTAGCTTCCCGAATGAACTATGTCATGTTGTATCTTGTTAGTTTCCCTACATGTGGTGGAGATTCTTGTTGTGATCTAAGAATTGTTTTACATGTTTTTGTGCACCTTTGATACATGTGGATAATTATTTCCTGTTCCTATTCCACGTCTTGCCAGAAGATCTCTTTTATACGTATTGCACTATCATGTGCATAATTCTCACCAGTTTTTTGTATCAGTACATCTTTTTACTAATATCTGCATGCTGAAGGCAGCAGTGTACCCGGGACTTTTTTCTTTCGGAGGTGGATGGAATTGTAAAAGTGGACATCACATAGCTGTGATAGGGGCAAAATACACATTAAATATTTCCTAACTATAATTTTTAGCCTTTGTTTTTAAAAGTAGTACAAAGTCAAGAAAAGGTATTTGGGGGTCATATTAAGGTTTATCACAAGTTCATTCTTTACTGCTTTTGTTTGAAAATTTCGATTTTCTTAGATTTTCTGGAGGGGCTGTAGCCTCACCAGCTCCCCCTTAGTGGTGCTAGGAATACTCTGAAACCAGATGTCTTTGATTTGAATCCCTAAAAAAAGTCACTAGTATGATTGTAATACTTTCATCCTTTCGTCTGCCTTGATGCAATAATATTCTGTCAATCCTTTGGCATAGTTGTGTGGCGAAATTAGTAATAATATGTGTTAAACAAAGATAAGCACTGTTTGTAAGTGTGCTTTGAAAATAGCAAGAAACAAAGATCTGATGTGATTTGTTTATCTTGAACTATTGGTTAGGTGCATTATTCTTTTACTGTCTATCATCTGTGTAGCTTCTTAATGATGCCTATAGGCATTACTCGTAAACATTTCATGTGTAGTCAAAATGAATAATTACAGTAAAACTTATAATGGATATGGTGGCAGGACTTTTTTTTCCTGTACATGGAGCTATAGGGAGAAGTTACTTTGCAATAACGGACAGAGACGTTGAAAATTATACTCAACACTCATTTACAATTTCGAAATAACTGACAACATGGAAAAGAAACCAATAATTCCTATAATTTGGAGAATAAGTGTTGCAATACTGGGCACAGTATCTCTTGTTGTGCATTATGTACAAGAATTTGGTGACAGACGGATATATTTACATGTTTATTAAGATTCAGAAGTACCTCATATGTTTGCTGTCATAAAAATGTGGACTGAAAATGAAAACAATGCCTGTAAGCACTTTTTCGTAACACTCCTGGCTGGAAAGTTGACAATTGAACTTTGAATCATTTTGTTGTGCTTGTAGACATTTTTTTTCTGGATATATATCCAAAAGTAGTTAAATAAGACATTTTGTAAAATTGTACATACATTAGAAAGAAACGCATGAACTTTGCGAATTTTGTTTGTTCATCTCCAAACAAATTCAAAACTTTGATGTTCATGATATTGAAGCATTTAACAATTTTCGTGCAGTATATATAGATTTCATTAATAAACCATTTAAACACCTCTCAATAGTGAATATTTTTTCACTCCCTATCGGTGTCTGTTACAGAGAAGTTCTAGTGTGTTTATCTCAAGACCAGAAATAGGATATAAGATGAATTTTAGTCAAGTATCCATAGAACCTTTAAAACTAGAACCATTTTGGAATACTACCCTACCCCAAAATCTTTAGATTTATTAAAATTTACAAGGATATTTTTGTTAACCTCCTTTGATCTTAGGTTCATCTTGTCCCCCCCCCCCCCCCAAAGTTAGACCCCAAGCTAACGCTGCTGCATCTTGGTATAATTTTGTTCCTATATGTGTACATTTTAAAGCAATAGCAAAACCATTATTTTGAAAGTGTGGTGTAATGACTCCTTACAATAATCTTCTGTCTTTTTATAGTGATGCTAAAGTGAGATTATTTTTTCATCTCAAAAACTAAACATTCCTATGTAATGTGCAATAGTGTGTCTACAATATTATTAGGTGACAATCACTGACTCTTAAATGATGCTCATAGCAAAATAAAAATTATATTTTGTAAACATAATTTTATATAAAGGGAACTAAACTTTTAATAAATAATGCACATAAATGATATGGACCAAAATCTTGGTTAAAATGTATCTTCCACGAATAAATACTCTGGCACAGTAACTGTGTTTGTATGGTATGAAGGAAATAGAAGGTGTCTTCAAATATTTTAATGACTTGATTGAGTTTAGTGTAGTGAATAATTAAAAACGCCACTGAACATTCATTATCATAATTGCAAAGTGTAATATGAAGAGATATAATAACACTTATTGTAGCAAAAATTGTACAAATAGAGAATTTGTAAAATGCTTAAAGGGAGATTTTGGATGATGTAATTGTTGAGAACCTGTGCAGTAGAAATACGGACATGATGAAGAGTCGAGAATATGCAGAAAGTATGTATAAATGGATTTGGATAATGCTCACATTTGGATATTTGAATATCCAGACAATTGAATTTAGATATCTGAAATTCAGATAGAAAATTATCTGGTATCTGAATAAAATTTTATCTGCATTTGACAATCCCTAGTATATACCATAATATAGCATGGAATAATAGTTCAGTAATAAGCCATGTAAAATGCAGTGGTGTCGCGTGCAGTTAACATACGAGTGTTCACTATAATGTTTTTGTACTGAATGCAGATTTACTTCTATCCCTTGTAACTTCATCTTCAATTGAAGAGATGAGAATAACAGCTTAACTTATTTTGAACAATTTTCCCCCAAAATCACGCTATATTTGAAGTAATACAAATTTTTGTAATACAACTAACATCCTTTTAATTACGTTATTAATGATTAGTCCAAACTAATTAGTATAACATGCAATCTCAGGTATGTACAACTCAATACTTTTTATTACACGGACCATATGTTAACCAACGACATTCATTCAGCAATGAAAGCACGTGCATCGCTAGCGGGACAGAGGGGAGGACAAGTCCTCCCAAGAGTCCAGAAAAAGTGTATTATATGTATGTAAGATATTTGGGTATTATACAGAATGCCCCCCGCCCACAATAACTCGGTTGCGATGCTTGTGATTGAAGTATCAGTCAATGTGACATGGCTCATATTCCTTCTTCCCTCGTGTTTCGTATTTTTCCTCCTAGCATCATTTTGCCATGGTTCAGAGAGATTGATTTTTGACCATTTTGACATTTGACCATTGCTTCACGGTGCCCAAGTCAGAAGGAAGGCCTATGTAACACTTGCAACACTCAGTTACTTGTAAGGTTGCCTGCCTTTCGTTAAAAAATAAACATATATTTCAAATTCAGAAACATGTTTTATGTAAAAGGTACTAAATAAGCACATATTTGAAACATTCACATAATTGACTAACAATTCAGTGAAAATTTTTGAACATTTTGCAGCGCTCCTGTAAGCCATCGACGGTGTACCAGGTTGCCGTGGCCCACACTTTGGGAACCACTTATTTAAAGCGTATAGTAACATCTATTCATCGTCATCATTAACATGTTTATAATCCTTGATCTTATACATTGCAGGAAATAAATCGTTGCACAGGCAGTCTTGGATTTGAGTCGCTTATGTGCAAATGGTAACCAATGCCCAGAATGTGTCCTTTACCCATCCAATCATTCGGGTGAATTGATACATTACAAGATTTAACAATTCTCTTTTATGTTATATAGTTATATACTTTAAATGTATCTATTGCGAACAAGACAACTTGCTGATTTGCCCGAACAAGTGGCTTAAGAACACACACTAGACCATATGCTTTCATTTGCTTAAAATCCGCTAGGGGCTTTCGAGTCCCTCTAGACATGCCTTGTATATGCTGCACTCTGGTGCCGAATGTAAGAAGTATTGCCGCATGCATCAGCGTTCGCACAGCGAAGTGTGAACATATTCGGGGTATAGTGGCCAACAGCCCCTTAGCTGTCAGTTCTATGCAACAGGCACAGCAATTGTGTTCAAAGCCCTCCGTGGAACACTGTGGGAGACGATGTTACCAACTATCTAGAAAAGATATCAGATGTGGAAAAAGTCGTATCAGAGTAAATTTTGTGTATATACTCGTACTCAAACAATGTATTTTTTCGAATAAATATATATATGTGAGGGAATTTAATATGTACGTAAATTAAGACATTTACATGAGTGTTCATGTGCTCATGCGAACATTGTCAGGCGACGTGCCTGGTAAAATGCTAACGAAAACTTCTTTTGGAGATATTTATTTTAGCATGTGAAATTACCGAACAGGTTTTTTTTTTTTTTTTTTTTTTTTTTTTTTTTTTTTTTTTTTTTTTTTTTGGGAATACTTTTAAAGGTAAACTTGTTGTGAAAGATGTAGAATTCATGTTTTTCGTAAATTCCTATTTTTTGGTAATTTTTGCTAAATTTACTGTCAAATTCCGTAAAAAATATTCTTAAACTACCCTAAATTGAAAATTTTGGATAAACTTTTGCGAAGAATATAGATGAAACAACAGTGTGGTATAGGACAAGCTAACTACTCACGTTACAACATTTCATCGCATCTTATACAGATCATCCAAAATAAGTCATTGATCATTTTCTTCATGGACAGAAATAAGCTCACTGAAATATTTGAAGACACATTCTACTGCAATGTTTGAGACAAATCATTTTGTTTTATCTGTAGCATAATATTTTTGGTTAGTTACATTACACATTTCAGTATTATATATTTCACATGTACATTAATTTTGTTTATGGTGAAAGTTTGGTTTTTGCAATATGTAATGCATATGTTGCTGTATGTTTGTAATAAATAATTAAATGGTCTATGGGATTGGTGTTTTGTCTGTTTGTATTTCATTAGAATTTCTTCCAAAGGAAAGTTATATATTTGTTATGCATTTAAGCAATTTGTGTAGCTTTGTTTTTCACACATGCGTGGTTTTTACTTATATTTTATGTTACTTAAATAGTGTAAATAAAAATAATATGGTGTGTGTATTACAGCATTAGATCTGTTAGGGTATTGGTTCACAGTTTTGTTCCTTTTGTTAATGTTATTATCGAGCATAAAATGTATTATTCTTGTTGGGATGGATGTTATTTTATCCTGGATATATGTATATATTGTAATATGATTATGTTGTATTTTTGTTCTGTGTTTGCAGATAAAAAAACAAAAATAAATACCATCACACCTAGTTGAATTCTTGTCCTATACAGTCTTTCATTTTTTGGTTGGCATAATTGATTTTTGCACTTATGATGTAGTTTGTTTCAAGGCTTTTCATTTAATTATTTTAATGCCGTGGCAGAGTTGACCAGTTAATTTCCTTATTATATATTTTATGAATGTCCAACACCATGGTCGTGCAGTGTAAGGCATCATGCTTTGGGCTCCAGCTATGGGATGCACATAGGTTCTGGTCTCCTGGAAGAAGCGTAACAACTTTTCTCATCAGATTTCAGCCTGTGTATGGGACCCTTGGCCATCCACCATCATGAGGAAATTGGGGAGCTACAAACGAGTAGCATAAGTAACAGTCATGGAAATCTATAGATGGTGTAAAAGGCAGAGCTAATGCGGAGCATGCATACTCGTTTGGTTCCCCTCAAACATCCAGTTACGCTTACGGTGCTATGAACGCTAATATGAAACGGCGAAGTGGAGATTCTTTTACAAGGAAACAGGATGCTAGCTCTGCAGCATATGGTTGCACAGTCCGATCGGGAACAAATTTATTGAGTCAAGTATCACTTTGTAGGTTTTCGAAGGGCATAGAGGGAAGAAACCTGTGGATACAAGTGGACGAAGAAAGGATTGGCAGCTGGCTCAACACAGTCTTTGCACGACTGGCAATTTGTTACGACGGCCACTATTTATATTTTGAGCCTTGACAACACTGATTGAAGTTAGGTGCGATTTGACGTTTGCACGGAATCGTCTGGCATTATTGACCATAACGTACTTCAAATGTTTTGTCAATAGCTTCATTTGTGATGTTTATGTTGCCTTGGAGATTGCGCGACAACAATAAAATGGAATTAACTCGTGAACATTTTCGTGCGATGATTTTTTACGATTTTCGACGTGGATTATCAAGACAAGAGTGCATCGATCAACTTACTTCCACATTTGGCGATGAAGCCCCATCCTTTGCCACTGTGAAACGCTGGTATAACGAATTTAATCGTGGCCGCCATTCGCTCACCGACGAGATTCGCGAAGGTCGTCCAAAATCAGTTGTTGTTCAAGAAAACATTGATGCTGTGCAAAACCTAATACTGCAAGATCGTCATGTGACATACTGTGAGATTGAGGCAACCATAGGCATTAGTTCCACCAGCATATATAAAATATTACATGATCATTTAGCTATGAGAAAGGTATGTTCTCGTTGGATCCCACACAATTTGACAAAAACTCAAAAAGACGCTCGCGTCAATTGGTGCAAACAAATGCTCAATAAATACAATCGTGGTGCTTCAAAGGACGTATATAAGATTGTAACAGGTGACGAATCATGGATATATGCATATGAGCCGGAACGTAAACAGCAGTCGACTGTATGGGTGTTTCAAGATGAACCCAATCCAACAAAAGTTGTTCGCGCTCGAAGCACATCGAAACAAATGGTCGCCTGTTTTTTCGGGAAAACTGGTCATGTGGCAACTGTGCCTTTAGAGGAACGTAGAACGGTCAACTCTGAATGGTACACAACAATTTGTTTGCCAGAGGTCTTCGGTCAAATACGGAAAACAAACAAACGCCGTCGGATCATTCTTCATCAAGACAATGCCAGCTGTCACACATCTCGTCTAACAACCGACTTTATGAACAGTCAAAAAATCGAATTGATGTGTCATCCGCCGTACAGTCCTGATTTGGCACCCAATGACTTCTTTTTGTTCCCGAATGTCAAGAATAAATTGCGTGGACAACGATTTTCGTCGGCGGAAGACGCCGTTTGTGCGTTCAAAAACCATATTATGGAGGTGTCTCAAGAAGATTGGAAAAACGGCTTTGACAAATGGTTCGAACGAATGCAAAAGTGTATTGACCATAAAGGAGAATACTTCGAAAAACAATATAGTATAGTACATTTAGACCTAAATTTGGCTCGAAACGGAAATAATTATTTGAAAGCTAATTCTTTCTGAAATGCGTTCTTTAGGTCCCCCTGTACTTCCCGAGAAAAATCCCAAAAAATCCTGCATGGGGAACACCCTTAAATTTTGAATAAACAGCCGCCATCATGGATTTTTCAAAAAATGCGATAACTCAGTAACGGACAATCATAGGGAGGTGCTGTTTTGCGCTAAAATACATGGTTTGTGTAGTATAATCGATTAAAACCTTTTTTTTTAAAGAAAGTCTAGTTTACGGTAAAAATTTAATGAAATCAATAAGAATTTTGATACGGCATTACCATTATTATTAATAGTTTTTCTTTTCAGGTGTTAATGATCGTATGCGGTTGTTGGAAAGCTGAATAGAAGATGGAGGAGAAGTACATTTTCTGCGGTGAAGGCCGGATGGTGGACATTGACAGTGTCAATGTGAAAAGAGGGTTAGAGACTTTGAGGAATCTCAGTATAAAGAGAAAAGATGGGATTGGGGGGGGGGGGAATTGAGGGCGTTAGTCATGTGCGAGTGCATGTACAGGACAGAAAACGTTATATCAGACATGGAAATTACGTTCCAGTGTGTCTACCTGTAGGAACAAATGCAACAAATCCCCTCGTCAGAAGTAACCTACTTCCCTTCGACTTTAAAACGTGCTGTCCTTATTGCGAGGAGACGGTTGATAAGGAAGCTTGCAACAAGCACCCACATCGCCACCCAAAAATATGCCAAGTGGAAACTTTTTAAAAAATGTCAAGTATTCGGAGTGGAGTATGTGCGCAAATAGGTGAGACAATTGGGGAATAATAGTTCTAAATTGCATTAATAGCGAATGTGACCTGATTGCGGCCGAAGCGCAATATCATAAAAACCGTGATGCACGATTTTCAATCGTTGGTTCAAGTATGCCAGGCGAGCCATCTGAAAATGTGGTCGGAAGACCTGTTGACGAGTCCAAGTTAGAGGCTTTCAATAAATTATGCAACTTTCTGGATGACAACGATGACTGCCAGTACCTGCTGTCTGACCTTATGGAGATTCTCTTGAAGTTCAGTGTTGCGCACTCTTATCATTTCTTCGGTACGTCCACGTTCATTTGTGTCAGCTGTGAAGGTTGGAATTGGAGTGTTTCTTCATAGGCGTTTCCGATCAAAACATGTAATTAACCTTCTGCATAATTTAGGCTGCTCTGTTTCCTACAGTGAAATCTGTAAGTATGAAACTTCCGTGACAATAAACACTTCAAGTGAAGTTCAGAAACATGGATTTGTGCAGTTGGTCTTCGATAATGCTGATCATAACACTCTGCTGCTATGGGAAAGGCTATAACAATTAGTAAGGATCCTGTAGTTGTCAACCATAAGCAACTGTTCCACCGCATCGCGTGCATTGTAAGAAGTGCGGACGACCTTGAAGAATGTCTACAGTATGAATTGTCACCTTACCCCCAGTCTTTGTTCGACGACGTTGGTCCTCGCGCGGGAACAAAATCGATCATTATTAAAGTCATCGACAAGATGTGCACAATTAGCAATGAATTGCCGGAAAACCCAAGCTATGTTCTCGACGGTGGGGATATTTTGGACAGAGTACATTGGCCCCGTCCAGCAACGTATTGTGATGTGTGCAATGCCTACTTAGATTACGTCAACCGAAATTACGGAACAAATGTCATCGTAGTATTTGACGGATATGAACCCAGTACGATAGATGCAGTGAATATGCGACGAGCTGTAGGGAAATCAGCTGCGAGGGTTGATGTAACTCCATCCAACCCCGTGACAATTGCACAAGAGAATTTCTTGTCAAACGTTGAGAATAAAATAAGTTTTTTGAAACTCCTTATCACAGAATTCCAGAAAGCAAAGTTCCCAGTTTTCCAGGCCACTAGTGACGCGGATGTTTTGGTTGTTGAAACGGCGAAAAAAGAAGCAGAGTCAGGACGATCAGCTGTTGTAGTTGGAGCGGACTCTGATCTACTTGTACTCATTGCTGCCTTGACGCAACCCCAAGGTGCCGTGTACATGTTAGTTCCGGGAAATTCTACAACCGCTAGAAAAGTTTACTGCAGCAGAGAATTACACCAAAGCCTTGGTAACATGACGAAACACCTACTTTTCCTACACGCTTTTATGGGATGCGACCAGTGGCGGCTCGTGGTGATCCAAAGTGGAGGGGCGATAGCTCACAAATTTGCTTTATTTTACTTCGCCTTTTGTGTCACATTTGGCTAATTTGCGAAGATGGGGGTGAGTGATATGATGAAATTGATGAATGGACACTCACAAAATCCATGCCCAGGCCGGGATTCGAACACGGAACCCCTGGCGTCGTAGCGCGATATGCTAAACCACTCCGCCACTGGGGCCGGCAAAAATTTGCTCTACTAGTAATGTGAGTTTAAATGATGAATTTCGTATAACAGCCAACGTGATAAGAAATTGATACGTTCGTGTTTACCGAATATCATATTTTACACGTTTTAAATTAATAATTATTTAACAGTAATGCAAAGAAAATGGAAGAAGAAATATAATTCTAACAGATTTAGTCGTTTAACAGAGGTGAAAATTGAGGAGAAGGTATATTAATTTTTACACAACTTGATAAGCACAATGACGAATATTTACGTGCATTGATCGTGAAAATTTCTAGTAAAAAGTTTCACAGAAAATGTCTCCTGTCCAACATGACTAATTGATATGTGAAATAGGGCACCAAAATATATATCTCACTGGAAAGGTGATATCTGTGTCACCAGAAGCTCTAGTAAAAACTTCAAACTTACCAGAAATGTTCAGACATGCTTGTAACTGAAATTCATCCTTCTGTCCTTCAACGCGAAATTTGCAAGTGACTCACGACCTCCCTTCTTTGACACTTGTTCTATATTCAAATTCGGACTAGATTTTTTATGTTTATTTTTTCATCCAGACTTCGACTTCTGGTAGAAAAACTTCGCACCAACAATTTCTCCAGACTGTTCATCGCGACAAATGCACAACTACAGCACACAACTACCGAAAAGGCTTCACTTTTCCATGGAAAACGAAGAAACAACAAGTGTCAATACTATCGTCTTTCCATCCGGTCGTTTTATTTCTTCGGGGTTGCCAGACAATTTTGCCAAATTCTAAGATATTTGTAGTTCACAGGTTCCTGTAGCGGCTTTTGGTGAGTTTAGATGACGAGTTTCTAATTTATTTAACATCCGCCTTGAAAATAAATTGGAGAACTTTGTCACATTATCAGGATTTTTTTCAAACGTGCTAATCAAAACATATACTTAAATCTACATGATGTACTCCACATCATTGTAATCCAAATGTACTTTTCACTAAACTCAGAAAAAATACAACGCATATATACGATAATTTTGCGTGTAACAAGAATCTATAACCGACTTCCATGGCTAGCATACCGTATTATAAAGCCAGGGCTCCTGGGTTCGAATCCCGGCATGGGTATATGGGTTCTTTGCGAGTGTCCCTCCATCAATGTCATTATATCATCACTCATCCTCATCGTCGTGATTACCGAAAAGTAGCAGAAAGCGACGGTAAATAACAAAAACCATGCAAGAGTCTGTACTTTTCCAGTTGTCGACATTTTCTTATCTCATTGGAAATAGAGTTATTTATTGCTCTACTCTTATGTCATAAATGAATAAGATTATGAAATACAGAATACTTTTTTCAACGGTTGGTAATTTTCTTTCTTATGTTAACTTCATTGCTTCTGGCAACTCTTCATTGTTTACCGTTCTCCAGAGAGAGGGCCAGTTTCGCCTAGGGGGTGGGTTTCGGACGACAAACCCTCCGTCCTCCCAGCCAGAGATCCCGCGCGCTACATTCCTTGTCCCGCGCGTGTTATTCCCACAGTTCCCGCGCCTCTTACCCCTCGCAGCCGCGCCTGAGAATGCTCTACGTCTCGTAAACTGGGAGGACGCCGCCCCGCCAGATTTCTCTCGAAGTTCCGTATTCCCCCGCACGGTGGCGTGCAAACTTTGCAATTGTCGCGGAAGAATGAATACAGAACCGACTAACCAACGATCTAAAAGCAATGGAATATTTGCAATTCAGACAATGTAAAAGCTAATATATAAATGTTAATGTAATGTTTGTTCACTTGTGGTTGCACACGGCAGTGCGGCGTCCGTATCGTCCTTATGACCGGCCGCCCCTGGATGCGACACCACCTCTGCTTTGTACAGAAGAGGTCCAATTTCAGGCTTCAAGAAGCTGCAAAATAACCGTGAACTACAGAAAGTTGTGGAAGTATTTAACAACCCAAACGCGTCGCAGGATTGTGTTGAAGCTGCAGGAGAGCAATTCTTCGTCCATTTGTACAGAGGTAAAAACGTTCAGAGGGACTTGACAAAACCAGATACAAGAAATATGTCCAGACCGATGGTAAAAAAACCTCCGAACTACGTTATGGATCTTGCGAGCCTTCCTCCTACTTCAGCTGCCGCCAGCCAGCATAGTCTGAGAGTATATAACCAAGTCCAGGCGTGGAAAGGTAACGTCTTTTCAGCTAAAGATTGGGGCTGGACCATTGAACAGGGACACCATAAGCCTGTCACATCCACTTTACCCCCGACGCCAGACAACCTGCTGTATCTCGTGCGTTGTGGGTGCAAAGGAGACTGCTCCCGAAATTGTGAGTGCAACGAAGTGGACTGACATGCACCACTATGTGCAGCGAATGTACGGGAGAGTCCTGCTTCAATCGGAATAGTCTGGATTCCGAGGATGAAGAATATATCGAAGGCAACTCCGATACCGAGGATCATGTCGAAGCCAAACGTACCAGCGCCTCCACCAGAGAAGATTATGCAAAACGAAGACGAGTTTAATGATAGACGGACATTTGTCAGATATTAAACACTACCTGTTTATGTATACGGGTTCATTTTCCATTTTGAAATGTTTCCAAAAAAATTCTACAATTCTTTACTGAAAAAATGATGTTTTTGTATGTTTTCAAACCCGTTTTATGCAATAATATGTTAATAAATGTATATCAACTCTCTATTTTACACTTTTTTTGCAGTAATAAGTCCCTTCTTCCAAAACTGAAACGTTTGGCACCAACAGCACCTTCCTATGATTGTCCATTACTGAGTTATAGCATTTTTTTGAAAATTCCAAGATGGCGGCCGTTTATTCAAACTTTAAGGGTGTTCCCCATGCATGATTTTTTGGGATTTTTCTGGGGAAGTCCAGGGGGACCTAAAGAACGTATTTCAGAAAGAATCAGCTTTCTAATAATTATTTCCGTCTTCAACCTTATTTTACCCATACTAATAAAGCAGTTTTCAATGCCAAATTCCTGTTTTTTCATTGTTAGGCTCAAAATATAAATAGTGACCCTCGTATTAATAAGGATTAAACGCAACATCACGAGAGGGTAGAGATTTTTGTTCGTATCAATATTTACAAAACCTTTGTTAATTTCAGAGTGAATAATTAGGTATTGATTACGTTATTCTGACACTCAATGCCATCATTGT
This sequence comes from Lepisma saccharinum, assembly GCF_977018435.1. Lineage (NCBI taxonomy): Eukaryota > Metazoa > Arthropoda > Insecta > Zygentoma > Lepismatidae > Lepisma > Lepisma saccharinum. The sequence goes on from NC_139248.1 coordinate 21,646,461, forward strand.
GATGGCCAACGAAACCGAGCCTGTAGGCTGTGGATCTACCTTATTAGATAAATCTTGTCCATATTTCTTACCAAAGAAGGTGGATTTTTACACGTGGGTCTGTCCGATGACGTCTAGTAATTAATTACATCCGTGTGGACTGTAAATGTAGTAATATCAACACCTCTTACTTTGTATACATGTATTTTGGGCACCTTAACCGAGTTTTCAGTTATCTGGATTTCAGATGTGTTAATTCCGTTATCGAAAACATGAAGTTTTACGAAAGGCCTGTTATAATGTTTTTATCCTTCGTTATTGCCTGCTTGTATTTAAAATGGCTTGTGCAGGACTATACGTATGAATGTCATACAGGTATTGTAATTAATGTGAATGCACGTATACTATATGATTTAAAACGTTGACTTTCTCGTGTTAAGAACGTTAAAATATTGTAGACCAGAATTTGATTTGCTATTTTAACTTACTCTCATCACAATTACATAATTTTATTGTTTTTTAGATCTAATATTTTCCTGGATTATTTTAAAGTTGAGTCGCTACAATTGAATCTGTTTCAGTAAACGTGAATGTGGTTCAACATCAACTAAATAAGAAGCCTAAGTTCTGGTTCATAACCTCTGTACAACACGAAATATCGCATATTTCAAATTGTCTATTGTTCGTCTACTCCATTATACTTCGTGATGTTAAGCGTATGTTCAGTTTGTGAAATCATGTTTTAATACTTCCAAGGTAGATAATTTTACTTTTAAATGAACTAAGCTACTTTTGTTGAAATGAGATAATTGGAATGTTTATGTTCGTTTTATTAGTCTCTGCATTAGTATAATTTAATGTATTTGTCATTTCTTCATCTATATTTCTCAGGGGAAAAATTTGTGAATGTGAAAGCAATTATGAATTTGATATTGTTTACTGTTCACTGTTTTAATTTATAGGGCAATTACAGCATGCCCCATTCACGAATGTTCTAGGAGAAATTCTAAATTGATTATTTTTTTCGTATTTGGAATGTCACTGTGGTTCAGGCTCCTGCTCAATAGAAGGTTATATCGCTCCAAGTACTACTCGTACAATCTTAAATTTTACGTGAGACCTCGGAGAGTTACTTTTTAAAAGTAACAGAGTTACTGTTATTTTGAAAGAGACTGTAAGTTATCTCTACAGTTACTTTGTCCTCAGAACATATATACAATACACGTTTCATGCATGAACTCTAACTATATCTGGGTCCCTGGTTCGTTACCCGGTGGAGACACATTACAGTGGTTCAGTCCCAATTAGCCTATATGTGCATAAAAGTGAACTTAAAACAAAAACTCAAACTGTAACTATATCTGAAGCTTCAGGTTGTAGTTTTTCACGTTCTTTCAATCAATCAATTCATTCTAGATTTGGTACAAACTGTGGAAAGTTAATTTTCTTCCAAGCGAAAACATAAAGAAAAGTAACTGTTGATTGCGCCAAAAGTAATTGCTTACATATATCGGAAAAGTAGCTCGTTACTCCAAAGAGTCTTCAATAACAACATGCCTTTCACTTTTCAGGATATAGCCCATCACTGAAGCCATGCCCGAACAACGGCAAGGACCTGAAAATCATCATCCTCATCAAATCAGCCCCAAACAACATAGGACGACGAAAAACCATAAGGGAAACATGGGCCGAATTAGAAGTTCTAACCCATTCAGTCAAAGTTGCATTCGTCGTAGGGACTAGACCAAACTTCCTAAACATTATCACGCAAGAATTGGAAGCTTACGGTGATATCATTTTGGGACATTTCATCGACACTTACCACAACCTCACTCTTAAAGGGGTTCATGCGTTTTCTTGGCTGAATTTCTTCTGTCGGGAGGTACCATATGTGTTCTACTGCAACGATAATGTGTATGTGAATGTCTCCTCGTTATTGACCTTCCTTGGCCAGTTTGGACAAACTCGGAACACGATTTTTGGGTATGTTGTGGTAGGCAAACCTCCAGTTAGGGATGTGACGTCAAAGTACTATGTGCCCGAGGAGAAATACCCTGCTTCAGTTTATCCAAATTATACTGTTGGCGCTGGGTATATTGTGAGTGGGAATCTCATACCTAAAATATGTTACGCTGCAGCTATGTCTGAGCTGTTTAAGTTGGACGATATTTTCTTCACAGGACTTATTGCTAGAGCATTGAACGTCGGGTTGGTGCACGTGCCAGAGTTTTGCGTAGTTCCAGAGGCTAACAGTCATGATTGTTTGGTCCATTTCATGCACACTCAACCTCCCTAAACACTATATACAGTTAAACTAAGTTTCAGATCAAAGAATACTTGATTGTGTTGCTAATTTATGTAAGCTTGTATGACAAAAGCAGAAAAGTGATGGTAATAATAAATTTTGGGCCAGCACCATGATTAGCCATTGTCAGAATTGAACTGCATTTCTTTCGACCTTGTATAATTTTTGTTGTTGATTTGGGTTATTTCGTTTTTCTGCTAATTGCGGTGAGGATGAGTGGTGATATGATGAAATTGATGAAGGGACACTCGCAAAGAACACCCATGGCCAGACCGGGATTAGAATCCGGGACCCTTGCTCGCTGAACTAAGTGCTAACCACTACACCAGATGGTCTGCCAGATGTCGGCATACCTTGAATGATTTGATATGATTAGTGTGATGTTCTGCTGTTTATCACTTTGTTTGTGTAGCACTTAATCTGTGTTAAAATAAGGGATATAAGTATACACACAGAGATTATGTGCGTTTTTAATATACAAATGATAACACAAATTTTATTTTTGAAATTAAATTGTCTTCTTTTTTTTATTTTTAATCGCTGATCACACAAACCCAAATTCCAGACTGTCTTTTGGACGCAAAGGATACTCGCTGTATACGATGCTGTCATCTTGTTTGGCAATTCCTTTAAATATGCCTCCAATTCGCACACTGAAATTGAGTATACAGATTAACAAGCAATAATAATAAAACAACATATATTAAAGCATGTGAAGAGTACAGGGGAATATCAAAGTCCACGTCCCAACTTTTTACAGGAATGAAATTCTAAGTTTGAAAGGCTACAGAATGAAAAACATTTTTTCGATGCTGATTTATGCGGGACTATAAGTTATTTTCCTAAAATTAGACATGTTGGGATGTACGACACCACCCTTACAATAGCTTGGTATCAAAGTCTCAATTTTCATCCAAAGTGGAATTTGATTGTTTTTTCCCTGTACCATTCACATATCAAACACCAGCGAATTATACTGAATGTTTATGGATAACGTTGTTCCTAGGCCTATAGGGCTGATGATTTGTCCTGGTAGAGTTCCCGCCGAAACCGGGGGCAGCCCCCCACCCCCGCCCAGTTCTCCTTGGGCCCTCATATAAAATGCCCAATGTATAACTTCCAACACGTATTTGTGTGATGGAAATTTCATAAACTACGTATTTGAGGACTGGGAAATTACGCAGGATTCTGTTCTGAAATGGGCGTTTACTCTATCTCAGTGCTTATTTTTCCAAATACACAGTTAATTAAGGAAAACGTGTGGTATATTATGATTATGTGCGAGAATAGAGGGAAAAGCATAGGAATACTGTAGTCCTCCTGTCCTTGAGCGACTCAGTCCATCGAAAAACAGGTATTACCAAACGAATGTAAACTACACTTTTAACTTCCATTGTCGACGTCTGTTGTTCATGTATCAGTTACCCAGGGGGGCTCGAAGCGGGTTAATCGAGCCCTTAAAGGTCAAATCTCGCCATATAAGACGTGCGCGCACACAGACGCACACTCTCTCTCGTACTCTGGACAACAAGACAACTTTTTTTTAACAAGTATTTTTACGTTGGGGCCTCGGGTTCGAATCCTGGCCTGGTTATGGATGTTTCTTGTGAATACCCCTTCATCAATTTCATCATATCCTCGTCGTCGGGGTTAGCCAGAAGTGAAAGAAAAGCGACGCTAATTATAAAAAATGTAATCAAATCAGCGCCGTTCGGAAAACAGATTTTTTTTAGTCCTCTACGTTACATAGTTACCACTTCTATTTTTCATGGGCTTGTGTATTTATCACCACACGTTACTTATCGCATTTGATACTTTTTCTTTAAAGAATGACAGAATCAACATTTAGGGTGCATGGCTACCAACGAAATACTATTGTGTAACTTAAACTGAAGCGTTCACCTTAAGCCTTCAGGATGAAGTTTGAATTCTCGTCGTGCCAAGTCCTGAACTGGTCGAAATTCCAATTTCTCTCCATTTACTTTCTTCTCAAAATATAGTGCAATCCATCCACTGATGATGGCCTCTCCTTCCCAAGGAATGACGACTTCCCTTGAAGATATTATGTACTCTACCTGTGTACAAAATGAAAATATATAGTTCATGCATTAATTGTATACGGCGGTAGAAACATTACTTCACACCCATGCTCTGACATAAAACTTCGATGGTGGGAATGTCATAGGCATCAACTTATAATGCTAGTAAAACAATACCAATATTTTAAAATTGCCCCTTACTTCTGATATGCCATTAAATTAAGTGTAATTACGTGTTATTAACTGTCATTTTAAGAATGTGAGAATCAATATTACAGCATGCAATAATTTACATTTACAGCAAACTAAGGCGTGTGGGCTTTCTACAGCATATCTGTGGACATCATCAATGAAACTTACTGGGTTCCTTGTCCACGTCAGCAATTGACACCTTCACACAAGCTTCAAGCGAATCCTGATCTATCCTATTTCTTAATTTAGCAGTTACCAAAACGGACGATAATTTAAATTCGTTCATTTTTCGACTTTTAGTTACAAAGAGAACTGAACCAGTGCTTATTACTACGAAAAAACAGAACAAGTACGTTCTACGTTAAATTAAGGTGAATGAAAGAAAGCTAAAATGAACATGGTTGCCAAATGTCTTGGCTATTGTTCCAATGCTCTGCCAAGTTACTGACATTTGCGGGGGAGGGACTGAATTTTCTCCCATGCCATCCCCTGAATTCATCACTGGTGATGCCGTGGAACAAATATGCATTTTGTGTCTGTCGTAATTTTCTAATTGCAGTTATTAAAATTCCACTCTCGTATTTAATTTCGATTTAACTCTGGGCACTGTTTGCCCCATTCAAATCCACGACCATATGTATTCCAGAAATTTAGACATTACTATGGCAGCCAACAGGTGTTTTTGTAGATTTGCAATGTGGCAAGGCAAGTGGAATTCGTACTGAAAACGGCCGACTCTTTTATTAGTGGTTGGTTAATTGGAAAAGTATAGGCGAAAAGTATGGTTTCAAAAAACTTTCTTTTGACTTTATGAGATTTGTGGAAGTCCTTCACAGGACGATCCGTTCATGATCAGCAAGTACGATTGTGTGACGTCATGTGGAGACTTGACTTTCTGAACAGTCTTGCGATTTTTTAAGTTTTACAAATTAATTTCCAACCTATTCATTAAGTTATGTTAAATTGTCTTTGCAAACCTTCAGTTGAAACGAACCTTGCATGAAAATTTACGAACTCAAAAGAAAAGTATCCGACAAGCCCACTGCATAATTACATCATCCTAACAGCAAATGGAACAAGTCTTAAAATTAACTGACTTTTATCATTAAATCTCAAATAATGTTGACGTAATATGTACAATATGTACCCAGATTGTCAAACTTTTAGCGATTGACATGCCATCTGGCGGAGCGTTCGAAGTGAGATAAATTATATCCTACTTTTTTGTCTTGAGTTGCAATTCTATTGAAGATATTGGTACCCTTTTAGCACGATCGAAGTTATTAGCAGTTCTATGATGAAAGTTGTGTTATAGTTAATGAACATCGAACATAAAATCGAACTTGAAATTCCTGATAACATTCTTATTGTTACATTGTGCATGCATGACAGTTACCTTCATACTCTTGTTTGGGTGAACTTCAAATTTCTCCGTAATCTCCAAAGCTTCGCTTTTTGTCATGCTTTTCGCTTTTGTCTCGCTCGGGCTTATGCCAACACCTCCCCCTATGTCGATTTGAAATAACGAAGGGATTCCGATGCTAAAGCTTCCTCCTGTCTCAATCTTCACGCTGTTGGTTACTTCCCAAGTGAAAGCGTTCATGAATTGGGTCTGTAAATAAATATAATTGTGAAAATTTAACATCTACTAGTGATACACACATGCTACCAAAATGAGACTTTTTTACTATACAATATTGCAGCTGGTTCAAGAACTTTAGAAAAAACGCAAGTAAATAATTAGGGAATCGTATTAATAATACTAATAGTGATAATAATGAAAATTCTCCTTCAGTGACCGAGCAGGTTGAGTGCTCGATATAAACACCGAAGGCGGGTTCGATTCCCGGCCAGGCAGTGTTTATAGTAATTATTACAGTAAAACCTCGTTAATCCGGACTAATGGGGGATAAGTTGACCGGTTTAACGAAAGTCCGGATTAACTGAAATAACCTAAAAGAACAGTAGAAAGTGCATTAAAACTAAGTTTATAGCAACAAAACACGTTTATTATGGTCTATTTAAAGGGCATAGACCTAAATACAATATACAGTACAGTACAAAGTCTGCGGGAAACAGAATTTCATCAGTGGTTGACTGCTTTTTCTTTGGGCAGTTCTCTTGTTGACTTCTAGCCACATTTAAAACCTTGCATTCTGCTTTTTTTGTCGCCTTTTGCCTGTCCGGATTAAGCGAAGTCCGGATTAACGAGGTTTTACTGTATTTTATTTTTATGTTATTTAGCGTCGCTTTTCTGCCACTTTCGGCTAATCGCGACGATGAGGATGGGTGATGATGAAATTGATGAAGGTATACTCACAAAGAACACTCATACCCAGACCAGAATTCGAACACGTGCCCCCTGGCGTTGCAGCGCGCTGTGCTAACTACTCCGTCACAGAGATAGGCTGACGTTTTTAACCGAAAGTGGAAAAGTGATATCAAATGACCCAGTACAAATAGTAATAGTAATAAAAAGTAATATAACTTTCAGTATAGTTAGTTAGTTAAGCGTGGTCTAATAATAATGTGATTATATATATCATGCAGATGATAAATAATGTCAAGGATCGATAAACGTGAAGAAGTTTCTTGTAAAGAATTGACGTGGTATCATTTTGGAAAATATGTATTCAGCCGTTACTAAAAGGAGTACTCACTGAGTAACACTGCTGTGACAGATTTGTAAAGTACCTGCACTCCAGAGGCGTGGCGTGCATGTAGCCGGTGTTACCGCAGGTAACAGCAAAATGTACAGAATTAAAAAGTTGTTTCAATAAAATTACAACATTGTTAAATAGGTTAATGAACACGTTGCCGTCGAGTAGATATTGCCTAGGACATTTTTCCTGCAGCCGACAGAAGCGAAGAGGAGGCCGTTCCGCTATCCTGAAGAGGCAACAAGGGAGAAGAGGGCGCCAATGCAAGGAAAGAGCGGGGAAGGACTTTGGTGTATTATTCATATGCCTGTTAAGGGGCCCTGTTGCCGTTCAGACCCACCGGAGCAGCCAGTGTTGTCACATCGGATTGACAGAAAAGAGCTAAATCCCGCCTAAAATAGGAATACAATTTCTGTGAAGTAACCAGAGTAGACTGCAAAGCCAAGGCTGGATTGAACTACAACTGAGACCAGTTAGGTAATAGACGAAAATATAGTTCCTTGGTGTGATTCGTGATTTGGACAAACCTTGCTCCAAAATACTAAGTTGGCAACAGTAGTACGTACAGCTGGGTTTCCCTTCCACGAAGTAGCGGAGTTCTGTCGTCTGCTCAGTGCTCACCACACAAATGTCAAACTGGCCCGGGAAAAGTGTGGTTCTTCCCCTTCGCAGCTCATTGCAAAGAAACGGTACAGATGAAGAATTGACAAGGGTCTATCACCATTCATTGGATTTTCGTGGTAACTGTCTCATGAGTGGTAGTTCTTTCTAGGTGTGTTTGTGGCTTATCACTGTGCTGATTGCAAAAAAAGAACGAAATGAACAAATATCTAGCTCGAAGACATGTTTTCTTTACCGAAAGGGGGGGGGGGGTTGTAATAACGTCTTGCAGGCATAATTGTCGTACTGATAGCCGGTAACACTTTTTAAAAAGTCACGCCACGCCACTGCTGTACTCAGAGACACACAGTGAGGCCGATGGCGCTATTGACACATTTCTACTCACAATTGAATCTGTTCGGAAGGTTGACAATGAATTTGTTGTTTTTGAAGTCCGTATTTGCAATATGTATAACACAAAGATCAGAGGCGCAACCACGAATTTTTGTCGGGGGGAAGTACCAGGAGGATAAATGTGCCAATAATAATAATAATGTAATATAATATGAATAATAATAATGCCATTGTCACCATTATTATTTTTCTGGCATTTTTACAACACGTTCAATTTCACATTAGCTAATAATGGAAAACGAGCGGACAAACTGTATTTTTGAAAGACAAAAATGACGAATCTAATTATTTTTGTGCATATGAAGTGTTTAGACATTATGCAACATGGAGCGACGTAAAATAAGAAAATATATATGCAACATGTTAACACTAAATTGTGCACGTATTCAATGTTTCTTTAATACATATACTTATAAATAATTACATAATCAATTCATCCACCTCATAACAAACCAAGCAAAATTATATAAACTGTGTCTCACATGTGTGTGCTGCTCCTTTTCCTCAAAACTATTCACAGATTTAAAAAAAACTGCTTAGCAACAACTGTCTGAAGTACATAGTTAATCTTACTTCTCTCTCTAGTAATTTACAGTGCATTACAGAAAATAATAACATTGAGAGCGAAGCGAGCAAGAAAATTTTTAGATCCAATTTTTGCAAATCTATAACAATATTGATTTTATAGAGCACAAATAATTCCACGGGGCGCCATGGCATTCTCTGTTTTACAACTTTTTTCATTTAGATCGTTCGGTGCCCAGGTTCGACTCCTGTCGTCCCCTAGCTACTTCTCTGAACCTGATGAGACTACAAAAAAAGCATGCCTTGCGAGCGAAGCTAGCAAGAAATTTTTACGAAACGTATTTTTATTATATAAAATTTGAAATCGAGGGGGGCAATTGCCCCTCTGTGCCTCCTTCTACAGGTGGTCTTGGCCGTCTGGAAGAAAAATGCAAGAAAATATATGAAAACTAATTCCATCTTGAGTATCATTTTGTCCTGCTACTCTTCGATTCTGTTAGCATTGCTTTTCTTTACTGCAATGTTTGCCCTCCCTAGAATTGGTTAACGTCCAAGGTTTGGGGGGCATTGCCCCCTGCCCCCCATGTGGTTGCGCCACTGACAAAGCTGGAATAGATGTTTGTTCCAAAGATAAGGTTCTCTTTCCTTTTGGATAGAGAGATGACGCTTGAACTTGGCAACACTGCAAGGCGAACTTTGTCATATTGTGGGCAGGAGTCGCTGATTCTTGGCCCTTGCTCGCTTGCTTTTCCCCATACATGGCACCAGAGCAAGTCTGGCACCTCGTCTCCTGACCAGTGGTATAGGCATTCAAAATATGTTTGTGAACATTTACCTCTCTGGAGAAATCGTGATCAATCTTATTTGATCCACCATTGTGAATCCACTTAGTGGTGCTGTAACCAGTTTTGATTTCATCTTCCAAAGGTTCTAGCCAAGCAATATTCTGCAACTTGCAAGAAACATGATACCTGTAAGATAATAAAAATAACTACAAACAGCCGAATCCTACACTGCCTTTGAAGAGATACAACGAATTTGGAAACAAGGTTATAACTAGAGCCCGTTAAAATAGGCAGGCAAAAAGGCATTTATAATGTGGTAAATAGGCACTAAAAATGAAAAAAAAGGCAAAATAAACCGAAAAAAGGCACATTTAGAAGTCGCTTACTTTTATCTATAATTTCTGGCAAATCTAAATCTAAATTGGGAAGAGCATTTCAATTTTCTCCGTCTTGATTGCACATAACTACAAGGTGCTTTTTAAGTTCTAAACATTCATTGATAGTCGTCTGTCAGAGAGAATGTTTTTCATAATAGAAAATGATCTTTCTACTTCGACAGAAGTTATTGGAGCATACATATAACAAGCTAATGTAGCTGGACTCATTTTGGTAACAGCATTTTCACCTTTTAGAATATCACAAATTGTTTTCAATTGTTTCAAGTCCTCATTTGCACTCACTACCCGTTAGCACTTTTCCGCAACAGCTCACCCCTTTTCTCCTGGCACTTCCATCATCTGCTGCATAGATTCCTCGAAGATTTTCATGGATGCTATAATTGTAATTGTCTCTGGCAATGCACCATAATGTGCAAAAGTAAACTTGAATAGCACAGGAGTTTTTTCACTTCACGAATTGAACCGCTTCATTTTCTGGAAGAGCATCCATCACCTCACTGATTTTTTGAAGGTTGTTAGCATAATATATAGCTGCTGATATCCAGGTTCCCTATCTCGTCAAGACTGGTTGCGGAGGTAAACTAAGCTCAATCGCAACTTCCTGAAATTTTCGGGTTCGAGAGGGAGATTTCAGAAATATTTTGTTTGTGTTCGAAATCAACCTGCCCACTTCAGCAGTCAATCATGCACAAGAAATGTTAACCGAAAGGCAATATCCTGACTCAGCATGAAATACTTTTTTCTCACACTTTTCTCCTTCACCAATGTTGAAACATGCATGAGTTCAATATTACTTAAATAAGGCGAAAATAATTCACATAATAAACGGAAGAAAAATAAATGCCAACAACGTTTTTTGGGAGAAAAATAATTTATATACACATTTTTTTTAAAAAAAATATGTCAAATTTCATTGAAAAAGGCAAAAAAAGCATTATAATTAAAAATAGGCAGTGGGGTCCCAAATAGGCAAAATAGGCAAAATGAAAAGGCTTCCAAAACATTCGAAACAACATAAGAAACGTATATCCGGAAAAATTTTATCAATATATGCAGTAGATGAAAAGAGGCATTTTGCCAAACTTCCGGGCTCTAGTTATAACTATCCAGATTGGGTCAATTGCATTTGTTCTGATGAATTGTGAAATTAAATTAATTTATGCACCGAAATTATACGATGTAGTATTTCGCGTACTGGATTTGTAGTAAAAATCTCAAGTTCGTTGTAAATTTGATTTCCCACCACCGACAAATAGAAATATAAACTGTATTGTTTCCAAACTTGATGGTAGATTATATAGGTAAAAGGGCAGACAATGGATAATCCAATTAAGATTGTACACTAATAAGAAAAAATGTCTTTCGAAAACTTGTAGTCTCCAAATCAAAGTCTTCACTAGAAATATGTTATTTTCGAAAGTTCGTTAGCTTTGATTTTCTCTGGCGGTCTCGAAGATCGAACGCGTTGATTGTTCGACTTATAATGAGGATGATAGGCAAATTATTGATGAAGGGACATTCATAACAGAACACCAACCCGAAAACTTCGGTTGTGCATAACCTGCATAATGTCTTATAGAAATAGCATTAACACGCTTTTAATAGAATTTATTCTCTATTACAATAGCTATACATATTAATTTGTAATGCTCACTTGTGATATTTTGTATTGTTCTTGATTTCCTCCAACTCTCCATAGGCATCGTACTTTGCAACACGAACACCAACTCTTTTGGATTCTTCTGCTACAAATTCATCAACTAAAGCATCAAAGTCTGCGCGGTGTGGAGTTTGGTCCAGGCCTGCAAAAAATATAAACGACCATTCCATTTCATACAATACTTTTGATTTCTACCCAATATACTCGCCGTGAGTTCAGTTAGGCCACCAATATGACGCGCACCGATTTCTTGACAAAAGCGAATCACACTGAGTGAAAAACAGATCTCTGCTAACTGACACATATTGTATTAGCAACTTACTCAGAAGATAGCTATTCTATGTACAGGGAGGTTATTTCAGTCGTTTACCGCCAGAGCGCCGGCCGCTCGGCAGCCCCTTCATGCGACAGGTCCCGGCAAATTGACTTACAGGAAGTCCGTAACAGAAACCGCTTGTTTTGTAATGTTTCTATTTTTCACAATTACAGTTACAATTAGAATTGAAATAAGCACTTACCTTGTCGCATGGATGCTGGAAAAGGTGTCCTCCCAAATACAAATATTTCTGGCACCTTATTTCTGACATCTAATCTTAGATTAGACATCGCTACTTTATCCTCAGTTGACAGAAAGGGAAGACAGCATCCCGGCGCATAAAGCAAACAGAAAGCGTAAAATGATATTTAAAAGTAATAATAATGATGATCACTAACCTCCTGTGTTATAAGAGATGTTGAAAATGACCTCCTTCAACAGCAATACAACACGTTTCTTAGGTTCAAGAGATCATGTCTTTCGTAATTGCCCGACCACTTTTCTACAAGAGTTAGTTTTCACGTAATTATGATACATAAAAACTCTTTGTTCAAGACTATATTTGTTTAGCGGCATAACTAATGAATGAATAACAATTAACACACAATAAAGCACTAGCACTGAATAGCACCCAAACTCAATAACACAGCATAAACAACACGCGTACTGATAAACGCAAACAGAAGTGAACATGAGCGTACACTGACTACGTCTGGTAGCCGACAGTGTTGCTAACCATTTTTCGGCAATGTCCCTACAAGACGTAGTCAAAATGTCCCTACAACTGACCAAATGTCCCTACGCCAAGTAAAGCGACAAAAAAAAAAAAAAAAACTCATGAGCATGCAAAACAGAAGATCAAATATACACATTTACTTACCAAATCTTTCTGCTCGGTGCTTCCACAATTAATGAAGGAGCGAATTTACAATACATGACCCCTCCCCGATTTTTGTAGTATTTCGCATACTCACTAATTGAGGGCTCCTAACCACGAACTTGAAGTTAAAGTTTGGGGATCACGTGTAGAAATTGCAAAATAAGTGAAATTGAGTGGTCCGCGATCGGCACGATTGCTCATTATTTACCGTAAGATTTTGTGTTTCCAATACTTAAAAAACGAAATATACATTCCTGATATTACTACGACCCCAAATTTTAACTATGTTTGCCTATCCTAACCTAACCTAACCTTACCTGAATGGTTCGTGGGGCTAACCGTCAATGGTTTGTGGGGCTACCCGTGCATGGTTTTTTCGAGCCCAAATTTTAACTATGTTTGCCTTGCCTAACCTAACTTTACCGAGAATGGTCAGTGGGGCTATCTGTGAATAGCTGTGCGGTAATTGTGATTACGAACCGATAAAAAATCTTATTTTCGTAGCACTTTAACGGTAAACGTTCATCATCGAAAACGCCATTTTCGTATTCTGCAATTTTACGATCAATGCACTGTTGCCAAACTTACCTGTAATCAAATCAGTCCACACCACACTCTACATGTTCTTCTACATTGTGATTGTCGCTGTCACATGTAAGTACCTTCTTTGGCCAATATACCAAAATCCATAAGTTTATTAATTAGCCCAAGGCCAACCTCCTGCACACACCACCTAACAACATTAACAACTTTTTTACTGTTCTCTTCCGCCATTCTTACACGATCCATGCTCTCCAAGTATGAAATCAACAGTGTGGCAACGCTGTAGACAGCGTAACTAATTGCGAACGTCAATTGTTCATATCAACAAATATGGCTACCATACTTGTATACTGAGAATCATTGCGAGAATTGAAAAGCTTATTTTACAACTTGTACACGTTAATGAACAATTTTTTCACCTCACCCCAAATGTTAACTTGAGATAAATCATCACGACTAATTATTTCGTGAGTATAAGACGTAGCATAGAAATTACAGAATGGTATTGTAAATTCTTGCCTTAATGAATAATAGGGGTGTGCGGGACAGAATTTTTGGGGTCGGGACGGGATTTTTTTTAAAATCCCGACATTCGGGACGAAAAAAAATTGCAATTTCCCGACCAAGTCGGAAAATTTTCGGGACGGGAAATGTTCGAAATTTTCCGAAGCTCTGGAAATCTCGAATTCTGCACGTCATTTTCACTTTAAGTGATTGTTTTTGCATTTCTAGAATAAAAACTTACAATTTCCGATAAGTTCCAGAAACTTACAATGCAGAAAGCTTCGAGAATTAACGACTTTTTAAAGTGACCATTCGGTAGACTATTTCCCGACTTCTCGGGATCCCGAAAAGTCGGGAAGTCATTTCCCGAAGTCGGGATCGGGACGGGAAATTTTTTTCCCGATCCTGGTTCTGACTTTTCGGGATCCTGCACACCCTTAATGAATAACATTGAATCGTTTACTGTTGATTATGTTATTTAAAGTCATACATGCTGCTGCTGTGAAGAGATAGATGTTGGTTGGTGATATATGCTGTATTTCCTGCAGTCTTGAACAATTCTGGTCTCATTTTATTTCTATTTTTTTGTTTTTGTATCACTTAACATTGAAAGTATTCTTTCCGTTTCCACGTTAGAATGTGGCAATGTTAACACTATTTTCGCGAGAGTGGAAATGTTTTCAAAAAATAACTTGCCTTGAAAGTTCTTGTTAACCGATAACATGTTCCAACCAAAATTCTGATGGAGATTTGTTAGTTCTTTTTTCTTCTCGCTAAACTATCCAGATGAACTAAACCATTCATTCCAAACCGAGCACGAAGAAAGTGCAACTGACTGGCGAGTAAGCTTTGCACCTTTGCACAATAAAATGTTATTTTTCAAGATTGAAAAAAGTTCCTACGTTTTCCCTCATTTGGAAAAATCTGTCCCTACGCGGGCGAAATATAGTGAAAAGTCCCTATGCGTAGGGACATGTCCCTACGGTTGGCATCACTGCCAACAGGTGTCGCATTCGTGCAGTATGAAGCGCCCTCTCGCGGCTGACAACTCCCCCGATAAGCTGCCGGCGCTCTCGCGACAACTGAGGATAAAGTAGCAATGTCTAATCTAGGATTAGATGTCAGAAATAAGGTGCCAGAAATATTTGTATTTGGGAGGATACATTTTTCAGCATCCTTGCGGCAAGGTACGTGCTTATTTCTATTGTAATTGTAACTGTAATTGTGAAAAGTGGAAATATTACAAAACAAGCCGTTTCTGTTACGGACTTCCTGTAACGCAATTTGCCGGGACCTGTTGCATGAAGGGGCCGCCGAGCGGCCGACACTCTAGCGGTAAACAACTGAAGTAACCTCCTTGTATATGCAAGATTTCAAACATTTTTATTACATTTCCTTAATCAACGATTCAGCCAAACTTAAATGAATGCCAACGATCGTATATAGAAGACAGTAATATTGCTAATAATATTAATTAATAATTTTGCATCAGTGTGTGTGTTGCGCCCACTTTTCTGTTGTTATGCCTTCCTTTTCAGTTCATGCAAATATGCATTTTTGTTCAGAACTATGGACATTGCAAGAGAAAATACTAATCCAATAGTTCCTCCCCACACACTCAATCTACCATTTACTACTATTATTAAATGTTGCTTCTTACCTTTAACTGGTCTTACATCACTTTTTGCAATCTGGAAAACACAAGAAATCCATATGTAAATATTGATTTGCTTCCTACGTGTAAAATCTATAAATAACAAGAAATACAGATTTGTACTGATGTGTCTTGACTCATAGTGAATAGAAAATATTCTCTTTAGTGCACAGAAACAATAATAAAACACTCATATCTACTGTCACTTGCCAAGCAAGTTTGCCAAAGATGAAAGTTTACAGTTTTCTACTCTGGTAATAAAACGTCTATGCTACACAGGCAGAACCCAAGGTACATGGCAGAACCAATTACGTATACATTAAGATGGAATTTATGTGATTTATACATATGCGATTTTTACTAGAACGAGCCAATTATGTTTCAATGTGTTGTTTATTGTAAAGTTAGCGAGACAAATTTTTATTTCAATATAGATACTAAATTTATCAATGCTATTGTATTTTTAATGACAATTAGAATTAAATTTTTATTGTTATTTGATTAATCGATTCAGCTGCCATCTAGGAGTGATCCAAGTAAGGAAATTTTTGTGCGCTTTTGCCTAGAGTAGTAATCCTTAAAGAGCATAACAAGGCACAGATTATGATTAATAGGGAAAGGAACTTTAGGTAATTAAATGTTTTTTCTGCGATAAGATACAGACCCTCATTTTTGCCAAAATTCTGATTATAGCCTTGTATGTCAACACAGCAAATTTTATTTTACATAAAAACACATATTTTCCAGTTTTCCGTATGTAAATACATATTTTGCGAATTTTCATTTTAAATACATAAAATCGCTCATTGACTTCATCCACCTCGAAATCCTCGAAGGAAAAATGTTTATAGGCTACTCTGCACCTCTTTCATATCGAGAGTGCTAGGTTTGTTTTGTCTTTGAACACCCTCGCTGGCAGACTTCTGGCACCTCGCCTACGATCCTATTGGGAGAAAATAGCTGTAAGTAGTAGCTGGGGCTGGCTACACGTAATGATAGCAAGGCTTTTTAATGAAGCAATGCAGCTATTGTGGCCGGAAGGCATAACATTTGACAATGTTCTTCTCCTCGTGACAGATGCTGCAGCTTACATGAAAAAAGCTGCAGTAGGCCTTGCCGTTAGCTACCCCAAAATGGTGCACGTTAAATATGTGGCCCATGCGTTGCATAGAATATGTGAAAAGATAAGAGCTCTTTATCCCAATGTCGATAAACTGGTTTCAAATGGCAAGAAAGTTTTTATCAAGTTGGCTAGAAGAATAGACAATTTTAAACAAAAATGTCCTGAGGTTCCCCTTCCCCCTACACCTGTAGTTACGCGATGGGGCACTTGGTTGGATGCAGATGTTATGCCCAGAAGTTTGAAAAAATTGTATCTGTTGTAAATGATCTCGACAAAGAAGAATTCTGCAAGAACTGTTGATGGAGCCCTCCGTAAAAGTCGAATTGGCATACATCTCAACAAACCTGTCCATTCTCTCTAATTCCATATGAAAGCTTGAATCGTCCGCGAACACTTTGGCAGCTTCCATTGTTAAAGTCCGTATAGTAGAATCGAAACTGCAAGAACTCACTGGATCTAAGTGTCTAAATGTACAGAATTTTTTGGGAAAAAACAAGGTTTTCAAACTTTGTGCCAAATTGCATGTGTTTTGGAAAGTGAAGTAGAGGAAGAGGAAGATTTGGAAAACTTAAGCGTTAGTGACATTTCGTGATTCAAATATGCAAGAATTGTTTCTTGTGACGTGGAGCGATCTTTCTCACAATATAAGATGCTTTTTAGAGATAATCGTCACAGATTTACAATGGAGAATTTGGAAAAAACTATGGTGATCCACTGCAACTCTTCCAAAAAATTGCTCGCTAAGAGGTAATCATTTAGAAACTAATTTCAGGTGTTTAAAATGCATGTTATAGTTTGTTTTTGTTACCAAATGTTTTTATTTTTGTCACATATTTTCCTATTTTTATCACATATTTTCAACATTTATGACACATAAAAAATAAATATTTCTGTTTTTTAGCACATAAAGTTCCGTTCCCTAATGATTAAACCTTCTTATAGGAACCAAGCTATCATCATAACTTTCCGGTATATACGTTGTTTCGAGATTGCAGTGACAAAATCTTCGAAATAAATACCATGTTTCACCGCAGAATCGTCACGCCCTATTTATTCAGTCCAAAAATTGTTTAACTTTTAATCGAGTAATCGTCGCATCCGCGCGTCAACATTACGAAACCAATGGTAACGGTGGAGAATCTTCGAACACAGAAGATTACGTTTTGTAAGTCGCAACATTATAGTTAATTTTCTCAAGTGTAATATTTCGAATATAACTAATGGGTTAACTTCTTTTCAGACCGGAAAAATATTCGCTAAATTGTCACGAAGAAATTGTGTGTGTCGATTTGAACTATTCAATTTTTAAAGTATAGTCAAGTCACTCGGTGCGTCCTAGTCTTGCACCAAAGACAGTTTACCTAATTAATGATTTTTAAGTTCCAGTCGCATAAAATCTGGACGAACTACGGTGA
The DNA here is from genome assembly GCF_977018435.1 of Lepisma saccharinum. Classification (NCBI taxonomy): domain Eukaryota; kingdom Metazoa; phylum Arthropoda; class Insecta; order Zygentoma; family Lepismatidae; genus Lepisma; species Lepisma saccharinum. The sequence continues at coordinate 21,664,453 of NC_139248.1, forward strand.
CCTAAACAGAGCACCCATTGTATTGGACATAAAGTATTTTCTTGTATCTATTTGTACGAGTTAAGATAGATTGCATTAAGTACAACTGAGTCTTTACTGCGAATAGGGTACAAGATGTTTACTTTGCAAGTCGGCAATTTAACCACGAGGAATGACAGGTGGGGTACTGCATGTTCCGCTTCAAGTGTTAAAGAGGTCTGGTAAGAAATTCAAATCCCATAGTTTACACGACAATGCTTGGTTTTTCTGTTCACCCCACTGCTTTCTACATCTATTGATTAAAAGTTATTCTTACCTTTGCTAATGTTAAAATCAGGAACACAACACGTAACATTGTTACGGCTTTCTAAGTTTTAAAAACTTTCCACTTGTGGTGATTTACGAGGAGTTCGATTACGAGCCACTTCCTTCGTGAATTCTTATCGCAGAACAGGAAGTTTGGGGTTTTTCTTGTTAACATTTTGTCAACCACGTGTCTTTTTTATATGAACTTATCTTGTGGGCAATGAAAAAGAAACGTTTGTTTTGAACTAGAAGCTATCTACCTCATGATGGGCTGCTATGTTGGAAGAATCATCCGAGATTTTGAAGTTCTCTTAATTTTAGAGGTGAGCATAGAAATTGAATATGCATCATTACAGTAGGAAAGATGGATTCTTTGTGGACGTTAATTATTCTCGTGCTTCTATTTAGTTGAATAAGAACTCGAGCTATACCTTATATGTAATATAAAGCGTTCACACATAGATAGTTACAGATGGAATCAGTGGTGGAGATTAGGCGACAGACTTTAATTTTGGATTAATAATACATGGAAGGGAGGATTTATATATATATATATATATATATATATATATATATATATATATATTTGTGAACTCAAGTTTGAGCCCACCCAATATTTTTGCAAAGTTAGCACCCCTTGGGGCAAGGAAAGTTTACTTTATCTTGGTTGACATAGTTTGTTTTGAAATAGAAGGGGGTGAGGGGAAACTACCCCCTAATTACTGCAACTGGATGAAATGGTTCGAATTTTTCGCGTTGATCTTAGTGATAGCCCAGAAGGTTGTGTGCACAGAGGATAAACAAGACTGAATTCACAGTTTTAAGTAGGATCCAATACATTACAGTGCGTTCCCACTGGAAATTGGCCTGCTCGATTCTGGATTAGCAATAACAATGTTATGTCGTCATTTAGAATATCAAGTTTTGTAGAACGTTTATAAATTATTTCTATTCATCCTAGCCTTTAAAAATACATGTGCATTAATAAAACTTTATTTAAATTTGTTTGCAGGTATTTGCACTTCTAGTATATGCAGGTAAGTTGTAGTTTTATTTCAGAAAATTTGGCTTTGTAATGTCCCTAGATCAATATAATTATGTATTGAACAGTTGTTTTGAGTAAAGTATTCATCATTGACCCCCAATTGCATGGAAATACAATTTTGATTTTTCTGTTGTATCGTAGATTTAAAATTGTTATTCTCTAAAATGAACATAATATAATTGAGAGTGGCAATAAACATTTTCAAAAGAATGACAGTAAACAAATAACAACAGAACATTGGCGATGGTATTTAACTTAATTTATAGTTGTATGAGGGCGTCTCCATTTCAACGAAAAGTATGCGAAGCAGTTTGTTTGATGTACAGTCACTTGCAACAAAAATGGAAAGCCTAGATTCTGAAATTCTTGCTTCAGTGCAATATGTTATGCGCGTTGCCTAACTCTACGGCGACGAGTGATCTTCAATATCAGGCAACACGCATAACGCATTACAATGCGGTCAGTTCTTCAGGATCTAGGTATTCCATTTTTATTGAGTGCAACTGAAAAAAGCGTTTCTGTACGAATTACAGAAATGTTGCTTACAGTGTATCGAAATCTGCATGAACATTTTAAGGGGGAACTAAAGGCAATTTGTAGTAACTCTTCGATAACAGATGGCAGTACCGTTTGTCATGGCAACCGAGGGCCATGTTGCCAGATCTCCGCGTAAATATAACTAAGGTAGATACATACAGAACCCCCTTAACGCGTAACAATAGTCTATAGCCTACATCTAGGCTATGTAACCAAATGTAAAAAGTACAATAAGCACAACTATATTTCAAAATATTATTTCTGTATGACTTGCTGTTCGTCCCTAATATCAACGTCTTGGTTGTTGTATGGTTCATATTTGGCATAGGTTTCCTTTCATTTTTTAATAATAACTAAGAATAATGATGAACCGAAATTGATGAAGGATCTCTTACAAATAAACACACAGGCCCATGGACGTCCGGAAGGAGGGGCAGTGGCCTCCCCTCTCCCTGGAAAATGAAAGTCAACTAAAAATTATATATTTCACACACAATTTCATTTCAGTCACTTAAAAGGGCATTGCAGGGACATGATCACTTTAAACTGAAGAAATGCTTTTTTTTTTTTTTAGGGGAAAACACTATTACGGGGGAAAGTTTGTTTCGTTTGCCCCCCCCCCCCCCGCCCCACACACACACACACCTTTGCTTGCCCCACCCTGAAAAAAATCCTGTGGACGTCCATGGCCAGGCCGGAACTCGAACGTAGAACCTTTGGTATCAAGATCGTATGTGGACCGCTCACTACAACTGGCCACCGAGTCGAGTTCATTGATCATTAATTTAAGCGCTGTCTATGCCATCTGGTGGAAAGAGTGAAATTCAGAAGCATTTCTTTGATTCGTCAAATTACAGCGCTTACAAGTGGTAGCGTGGAAAGCGATCGTTTCCGATGGTCCACGAGGCTGATAAGAATCATAGATGTCAGTGCAGTCAGTATTGATAATCTTCTGGTAAAAGTAATGAAGGTTAGTTTGTTTTATGGATATACTACTTGAACAAATCTTTTACATTGAAACGTGTTAGATAACTGATTGTGAATTGATTCAGATCAGTTCGAAAATTAGTTTAATTCTTTTTATCAAATTGAACAACGCAAGCAATAAACTGAAAAAAATATACGTATAACAGTTTCGTGTAATAGCTATGTAGGATTATCTCAAATTTCTGAAAGCAAAAATATTTGAAAGAATTATATTGAATCATAAATTGCAAGTTTTTAATTATATTTATAACAATAGTAATGAACTTATCTGTACAATAGATGTAGGATTTTAATTTTCGGGAATATTCTCTCATATATTCTTAGATCTACACCACAATAAGAGTAACTGTTGAATAGTTCAAAATGTTCTTTATTATCTTAGCGACCATTGTACGGAATTACTGTATTTATTTTCGCGCGAAAACCACTTTTACTGCAATTACAAGCAGATGAAATCTTGGCAACTCTTCCGACACCAGCGTCTCTAGCGGATTTCGTCACGATCTAGATTTGGCAAGAATCAGAGTTGCATATGCGGAATGCCACGATAACTGTGGTTCAAGGCGCTTGAGTCAAACATGGATTTCTTTCTTCAACGTGACACATATATGCACCATCACCGAATGCTTTTCTACAGGTTGTAGTTCATCCTTAATAAATCTTGTCCTGAATTCAGCAATAACTCATTGCTGTGGAACTCTCGACCACAGTACCCAGCGATTTGAATTGGCGTGTTTTTCTACTTGCAGTTGACCGTGAAGGAGCTTATATGGCTAACTTCGATTCTCTGCTGTCCGAGTATGCAAAGAGAAGGCAAGAAGAAACAGGAGTCCGAGTTGACAAGATCGTAACTAACGCAAGCTCGCTGGAGTTCATAGGTCATCCAGAATGGAGAAAGTAAGTTCGAAGTAAATTGTAAATCCTTGTAAGGACGCATTATGCAAAAGCCATTGTACACTTCTAGATTCAGATTCTGCTGTTCCGTATATCATTGTATTAAACGGAAACGCTTGTGTTATTACTGAGTAAGCCGTGTACAGTGGGATGCAAAAGTATTGTTCGGCATTATCCATGACTGTTTTCATTATTTTTCTCTTTTGTCTTACGTATTTTAAGGGATGGATTTTTATGTATGACGGTGCGTAGGTTGTCAGCAGCTTGTTTGGCGTTATGGTTCAATTCTTGAAGCTCTCGTTGTACAAAACAAAGAAACAATTATGATGAACAATTTACGTGGCAATGTTTATGCATCCCACTCTACATGAATTTCTATGGACTGAAATCGCGCAAAAAGTACAAAAATGCTCTCATTGCGAACAGCACGCTAGATTGCACCCCAATCAACAAACTAACCATAATTATTATTCAATTGCAATATTAAATAATAACTTTCAACTGAATGGAGTGAGAAATGTAATCTAAACGCACGTCCATGAAATTAGGCGGGTGGCAGAAGTTCGCCCTGTTGCCACGTCGGAGCTCAACCCCGTGTGTTCGGAGACGGAGCTTTAAGAGAATGAAAGGTATAGGGTGATACAAAAGTGCCCGGAGGGAGGTCGGTCTGACGCTCGAACTAGGCAACGCAGCCCGGTTGACGTTGCCACACAGCGCGCAGGAACCAGCAGCTTCTGTGCCGCTCTCGCTTTGCGTTTCCCACATGTGGCACCAGCGCAATTCTGCCCAGCCGCCTATTCTCATGGCCGTGCGTTTAGCTGTTTTATTACACTGAATAACATTTAAATTAAATTAATGTATTATTAACGAGGTTGAACATGATTGGCCGGCTGCTTACCATACAAACTAAGGAACTTCCTACAGTTCATTTATACATATTTCCAGTTCTCTAAGTAGTGGGTTTTGTGGTACGGACAGTGCGAGAAAGGAAGAGCATCCCCTCAAGCAGCTTTGCTACACTTAAAACTTGCTTAACATGAGCATATGAGTTTTTTGAGCAAGTGTGGAATCTTGTCTAATTCAAGATTTTTGTAAAAATGCCCTCGGGAATTTTTCAGAAACGAAGAGCTCTCTTAGATTGATTTGTTTATACTTAAAACTTGTTTAACATGTTCATTTGTTTAAGTGTATCACCTGCCCAACCCAAGAGTTTTGTAATTTTTAAAGTATTAACTCTCCTCAAGCAAATTTGTTAATATTTACAAAAATTGCATCAGCCAGTCTATAAACTTGTATCCATACCCACCTATACATATTTACTTCAGGTTTAAGTTCAATTGGATACTATTCAATTTGCTTATTTAATATTAAAACAATGCAATATGCAGAGCCTACCTCTAGAATCGCTTCGTGTTTGCATGTTTCTCCTCTGTGTCAGTGTGTGGAATTCCCGAGACGGTAGTATTGATTTTTTTCCTCAGTATTTACAGAAATTCCCGATTATTGCATCAGCCAGTTATGTGAGACTGACTGAGGGGGGCAGACGTGTTGATACAGTGCTTCTTATACTTACTGGTTTAAATTCATATTGAGCAATATAAAATCTGATATTTGTTGTAATCTACTCATATTTAGAGTCAAGCTTATATTTGTCCCAGCCTGTTATACATAACAAGATTATTGCTATTCAAGATATGCATGTTCGTGCAGGTATTTGCGCCGGGTCAGTGTGAATGATTTTCCACTTGTGGGCTATTGGTTTTACATTTGAATCCCAGGAAATTTTATATAAATACCAAAGCCAGAAATATTAAGTGTATACACACCTACACACATACACACACATACAAATCACAGTGCTGAACCCAACTGATATTTTTTATCCAGTATAAAGTTTTGAATTGAAACCCAGGAAATTGTATATAATAAACAACAACAAAAATGCCGAATCAAAAATATTGTAATCAATGCAATAAAAATATATTTAGCTCTAATTGGGCCAGACACCAAAAGATTTGTAATCCAGACAAATGCAGAACTCCCACAAAAATTTGCCCCAAATGCAATAGAAAATATAACATGGAATATTTCACATATAAACATAAAGATACTTGCTCTGCATTGCCCTCTCAACCATCTACATCTGGTCTGAAAAGAAAGCACGAAGCACCTGTTAATACCAGAGCAGCAAAACAGCTACGCCATGCACCTATCCGTAGCAGTTTTAATGCCCAACTTAGGGATTACCGGCTTGTATCAGAGCCAAGATGTGGCATTGAGAATTTCTTGAACAGTATAAATTCTGATCTGCAGGCAATTCTTAATGCACAAAATGGCTCTTATAAGCTGTCTCTCAAATTGTTTGTACAATATAAGAAACCAAATGGCACAAAATTTACACAGCCCCACATAACAGAAACTGTACCTGTATATTCAAATTCAAATTCAGACAAAATAATAGGCAATTTGATAGATCAATTAAATATCAAACACTCTGAATTTGCGGCAAAAGAGTCCGGATGGAGCCTATGCGGTTCATCACACAAGTTATATGTTAATATTTCTGAATTCAGCCCATTACAAGGATCCACTTATGTGCCATTGCCTGCTAATATCAAAAACAAAAGAGCCGTGGTCAATATAAAAAATACCGACCAGAAATGCTTTTTGTGGTGTATATTAGCTGCTTTGTATCCAGTTTCAAGGAATCCTGAGAGAATAACTTATTACAAACAGCATGAACACGATTTTGATGATGTAATGGAGGGTTTGGAATATCCAATGTCAGTTCAGAATATTGATAAATTTGAAAAAAGGGCCAAGCACATCAATGGCAAACAATTATCTATTAATGTATTTACTTGTTCCACTGGCAATTGCTTGATAGATCCTCTCAGAATCAGTACACTTGATGATGAATCTGCAATTCCGATTGATCTGCTCTTAATTGAAAAGGATGGTACATATCATTACACTCTGATACATAATCTTGAAGCTTTGGTGAGAACACAACTAGACAAAACTCATACAATATTCAAGTTGTGTAGAAGATGTTTAACTGTATTTGATGGTAGAAAAATGGTGAATGGTGTTTGTGAAGAGAATGCAGAAATTGCTAAAAACAAGTTAATTGAGCATCTGAAATACTGTGGCAACCATAAACCTGTTCATATGGTGATGCCCAATCCAAGTGAAAATTGCAAATTCAAAAAGTATGAAGCCTTGTTGGAACACCCAGCATATATTGTCTGTGATTTCGAATCGAATCTCAAATCTCTTGCATTCTGTAGCCCAGATCCAGAAGAATCATCAATTACACCATACCAGCTACATGAACCTTCCAGCTTTTGTTGTGTGGTTATACAGGATGGTGTAGTTAGTAAAGAATATTCATACATGGGAGAAGATGCCATCAAAGAATTTGCACATAGAATAGAAAATGTGTGCCGTGACATAGCATCTAACATCTTATTAAAATCAAAGCCTATGCTGCCTTTAACAGAGGAACAGATTGAAGATTTCAACAATGCAGAAAAATGCCCGGTATGTGATTCTGAATTTTCAGATACAAATATCAAGGTGAAACACCATTCTCATACAGATGGTCGATATAAACAGGCCCTGTGTAATAGCTGTAATATTCAGATCAAGAGACCAAGATTTATCCCCATATTTTGCCATGGAGCATCCAATTATGATTTCCATCATCTGATCAGGTACGAGGGGTTTGAGAAGCAGAATTTAAACATTTTAGCTGAAAATGATGAAAAATATATATCTATTAGCAAGATAATTAAAGTTGATGGTGTTCCTATTCACATAAGATTTCTTGATTCTTACAGATTTTTACCTGCTAGCCTGGCTACACTGGCCTCTCAATTATCTGATGATGACTTGAAAATCACACGTGCCTCGTTTCCAGATCAGGAGCTGAAATTAATTAGGCGGAAGGGTGTATATCCATACGACTATGTTACAGATTTTTCTAAATTTGATGAGTGTTCTCTGCCACCACAAGAAGCATTTTATAGCAAAATCAGAGGATCTGGAATTACTGATGAAGATTATCACCATGCCAAATTGATGTGGAACAGTTTTAAATGCAAGACATTTGGTGATTATCACATGGCTTATTTGAAACTTGATGTCACTCTCTCAACTGATATATTGCAAACATTCAGAAAATCTTCTATGCAAAATTATGGACTGGACCCAGTGTATTTTTACAGTGCCCCTGGTCTAGCATGGGCTGCAACGTTTTTCAATACCAAAAAGCAATTGGATCTAATCCAAGATCAAGAAAAGTATCTGTTTATGGAGGAATGTATAAGAGGGGGGATGGTGCAATGTTCCCAGAGATATGCCAGAGCAAATAACAAGCATATGCCTGATTATGATCCAGCACGGCCATCAAATTATATACTGTATGTAGATGCAAACAACCTCTATGGTCACGCCATGATGCAAAAACTGCCATATGCAGGGCTTGAGTGGGTTGAAGATTTCAATATTGAAGATCTTCAGGATTTTGATGACAGTGAATATGGCCTCTTCTTAGAGCTTGATCAGATAATTCCAGATTATTTGCACAATAAATTTTCTGATCTGCCCCCAATTCCCGAGGTTAGGTGCCCACCTGGCTCTAAACAGAAGAAATTGATGATGACTCTGGAGCCGAAACAGGGATATGTCATATATTACAAAAACCTCCAGTTCCTGATGAAGCATGGTGTTCAAGTGACCAAAGTTAGAAAAGTTTTGAGGTTCAGGCACTCAGAATGGTTGAAACCTTATATTGATACAAACACGGAGCTTCGAACATCTGCAAAAAGCGAATTTGATAAGGCATTGTTTAAATTGATGGTGAATTCAGTGTATGGCAAAACAATTGAAAATGTCAGGAAACATACCGATGTTAAAATAATTACTGACCCCAGCCGGAGCAAAAAATTGGTTGCAAAGCCCAACTTCAATTATAGAAGAATTTATGATGAGCACATGGCACTTTTCAACATGATGAAAACAAAGATCAAATTTGATAAACCTATTTATGTAGGGGCTGTGATATTGGAATTGTCCAAATTACATATGTTAACCTTGTATTATGATGTGCTGAAACCTTTTTATGGTGATCGTGTAAAATTATTGTACATGGACACGGATAGTTTTATTCTTGAAATTCAAACAGAAGATGTTTATCAAGATATGTCACAGCCTGAATTGTTTCAATATTTTGATACCAGTGAACATACAAAGATTCAACAACACCACAACAAAAAGGTGCCTGGCAAGTTAAAAGATGAGACACTTGGTGATGTTATTGTGGAATTTGCTGGGTTAAGTGCCAAGATGTACAGTTTTAAAACATGTAGTGGTGCTGTTGCCAAAAAGGCCAAGGGCATTGGCAGAGTTACTGTGGAAAAAGAGCTTGTATTTGAAGATTACAAAAATTGCATCAAATCACAGAGTTCAATCAGAACATCAGAAAATAGAATTCAGAGTGAGAATCACTTATTGACTTCAAATATTGTAACAAAAGTGGCTCTGGACCCACATGATGATAAGAGATGCATTTTATCATGTGGCACACATACTTTACCTTGGGGGCATTGTGATTTGAAAAGTGGGAAACAATGCCCAATTACAGAGCATGATTTGAAATAAATAAACATGCCTATGAACTTATTTGGGTTCAAAAAACAGGCTATTATGGACCTGCCCACACCACAACCCTCTCCTGATTTACAATCTGTAATGTCTAAACTGAGTGGCTTGTTAATTATTCATCTGAACAGCATACTTACAGATAATGATGATGAAACAGGCAAAATATTGTACATATTTAACAATAATTTAAATCATTACCAATTACCTGTAGGTGGGCAATTGCAATTTATTACAACCCCTGAGGGTGATGTCAAGATTTCAGTAGGGAGAAATATTTATAGAATTAAGCACTCAAACATGATTTCTGGCACTGTATATACTGTTTCTGCTGGTGACTGCTTATATATTGAGGTCCCTGGATCATATGACAAGCTTATACCCTTTTTTATAGAATTAAGAATCAGATATTCAATAATAAATAACCATTAAAAGAAAATGCCTAATGATATATTTGGCCATACAAGACATGAAGATCACAGTGATGAGATTCTGATGCTTGATGTCAGAGTCAAAAAATTAAGAAGTGATTTACAAGCTTTACAGACCACACTCAATGCCAGTCTTCAATTAGAAATTACAAATTTACAATCACAATGCATGGACCCTCTTCTTAAAATTGATTCTGAACTCAAAGTGCTGCTTCAGAAATATACTGATTTGGCCACATTAGATAATTTTCAAAGTTTGGAAGAAGCTGTAGCAGCTCTTCAAGCCAAATTTAAGACCCAGGCTAACAACTCTGAGCAATTGAAACAGCAATTGGAAGAGCAGATAAATAATGTCCAGGCACAGCTCCAAACAATTGTCAAAAGCATAAAATCACAGGAAGATTTTGATCTAGTCATTTCCACTCTAAAAGAACAGATTCAGTCACTCCAGATACCTAATCTGGATCCTCTGCACAATGCCATAGCCGAGGTTAAAGAAAAAATTGAGACACTTGAAAATTTTATGAACAACTTGCCATCTTCTGATGCTTTGAATGCAATAACTCGGAGTGTAGCAAATATTAAGCTGCAACTTGAAACATATGAAGATTTTGGAAAAATTCAAAGTACCATAACCCATCTTGAAGGTACAATAGCAGCAGTGCAAAGTGATTTGGCAAATGTACAAGAAACTCGCCTGCCTGGGATTGTAGACACACTTGTCAGTGTCCAGCAACAGATCACAAAGCTTGAAAACCTCAACACTGAATCTGAACTATCTCATTTTCATCACTTGATCGATGATATCCAAACAAAGCTTGAAATTTTACAACAATCAACACCTACTCAGGCAGATATAGCCCTGCTCCAAGATGCTATGCGTGGTGTGGTTGATGCTTCTGAATTAAATGATGTAAAATTGGCACTTGAATCTTTGCAAAATACAGTATCAAATCTGCCCACATCACAGGAACTTAAAAATATTAAGAGAGCAGTGAATAGGATATTGAAATCAGAAGATATCAAGAATATCCAGACAGAGATCAAACATCTCACTCAGACAGTGGCCACTCTTCCAACCAATCAACATATTAATAAATTGCATGCCCTGTTTGAGGATATCAGAAGACAGGTCCATGATCTTACTGCTCAAAATTCAAAATTGGCAGTTGTTGAAAATTTGCAACAAATTGTAGCTAATATCAAGCAACAGCTAGGGACCATGGAATCCAATCAAGCAAATGCTCTGTCTGTTTTTGCCACCCAGCTACAAGAGATTGTGCAACAATACAAGAAACTTATTGTGGACATAAAGATCAAGCCAGGCCATGATGATGTTGTTAGGACCATCAATGAGCACCTTGAATCTGTAACAAGCAGATTGCTTACAGCAGAAAAGGAAATAACAGGCATAATCGAGAATCCAAAACATACAGTAATTCTTGAATTGTACAGCATCCCCAACAAAGAATATGATTCGCCATTTACACCAGGCGGCAAAATATATATGCTGTCCCCTGCACAATTTTATTACCAGTTTTTTGTTGGAGGCACATTGAGACCAATCAAGATCAAATATTGGCATCAGCCACAGGCACATCACTACCCTACCTTATCAATAACAAATGCTGATAACAAACCAAAAATCACCAGTGTAGAGTTAGAGGATTTTACAGACCCCAATACATTAGAAACAGCCTATACTGAAGATGATGGCTCTTTGGAATTTAAAATACAAATAGGGGACAAATTATATTTAGAAAATCCTGCAGTATCAGCTGCTGAACACCCTATAGTTGCAATATTCTTGTTTACATATTATGTCTAGACAAATTATTGTTGATGAATTACACAGACAAGCCAGACATAACTTTAAGAGACTGCCAGTAGTCACAAAGGGCATAGATGATTTATGGCAGAGCGACTTGATTGAGTTGTCAAGTGGACAGTTGAAAAACTTGGACAAAATCAACAAGGGCTACAAGTATCTACTCACTGTGATAGACACATTTTCAAAATTTGCCTGGGCTGTGCCACTCAAATCCAAGACTGGAACATGTGTTACAGAAGCCCTCAGGACAATCATCAATCATTCAGGAAGATCACCGCGCTATTTGCAAACAGATAATGGCAAAGAATTTTATAATTCAGTGTTTCAACAATTTATTAAAAGCCAGGCAATAAAACATTATTCGAGTTACAGTGATCTCAAAGCCTCAATTGTAGAGAGATTCAACAGAACCCTAAAAAATCTTATGTATAAACAATTCACACTGCAAGGTAATTATAAATGGCTTAATATTCTTCCAGAACTTCTACATAAATATAACAACTCTGTCCATTCCACAATCAACATGAAACCCTCTGAAGTAACTTCAATTGATGAGCAAAAATTGATCAGGACTGTTTATTATCCTAGATACCAGCCAACAACAAGAAGGGCCAAATACAGGGTGGGCGATCAAGTAAGAATCAGCAAATATAGGCACTTATTCAAAAGAGGCTTTACAAGAAACTGGAGCACTGAATTATTTACAGTGGTTCAAGTTAAACCTGGGACTCTTAACACATATATAATAAAAGATCACCGAGGAGAAATTCTCAAAGGCAGGTTCTATGAACAAGAGCTCAGCAAAACTAAACAGCCCGACACATATCTCATAGAAAAAATCATCCGCAGAAAAGGCAACAAGTTATTTGTCAAATGGCTGGGTCATCCGGAAAACAGCTGGATCGATGCAGACAAAGTGATAATATGAGCACCTGGGATGTTATAAAGAGGCTGCCAGAACCTGAACAGCAGATTAAGAGAAATGGCAACTTGCTGCCCGAAAATATTAGATGTCTTATTGTCGGGCCATCTGCTTGTGGTAAAACTACACTAATGGTTGATAATTTTTTATTGGCCCCCAACTGGTTAGACTGGAAAAACAGGCACTTGTATGTCTTCTCTAAGAGCTTGGAACAATTAAAATATCAGCAGCTGATGAAGCTATATGATGGATTGGATATTGCCACTTTTGAACCAGATGTTAAGCCACTTCATGAATGTCTCGATAATTCTGTTGTTGTGTTTGATGACATTATACTGGATAATCAAAACAAGGTTAGAAATTTCTTTACACAGGGCCGACACAAAAACATTGATTGCTTCTACCTGGCACAGACTTTTTCTAAAATACCGAAGCAGCTGATCCGAGACAACAGCAATTTTATATGTGTGTTTCATCAAGATCATACCAACCTCAAACACATACATGATGAATATGTAGGTGGGGACTTGAGCTACAATGACTTTTCCAAGTTTTGCAGTAGGTGCTGGAACCAGGACAGTTATGGGTTTGTCACTATTGATATGACAAGAACACCTAATACTGGCAAATACAGAAATAAAATCAACGATTTTCTAGACGTTGAGACGTATATAAACAACCATGAAACGACCAATCATTGATGATCTTAAGTTAAGAGATTATCTTGTAAAAAGATTTAAGGGATGGAAATCAGAGAACCGTGGAATTTATGAAAAACACAAACAAACAGAACAGCCTGTAATTGATGCTATTAATAATTTAGGTAAGAATATCAAAACTGTTACAGAGCAAAATCAAGATTTGATCACAGAGCTTGTACCTGTAGCTGCAAGGAACATATTAGATTATCCATTCACCCCACTTTCCAGCATTCATACACCTAGTCCTGTTGCACCTCGAAGAATTGAGGCTACTCAGGATCCTATTGAATTGGGTCTTCTTGCTCAAAAATATTTAAGCACACCTAAAGACAACAAAGATGAGGTGTTTGGCTTATATGCTGACACAGAGCTTGATGGCAGCATCATACATAGAATCGGTAATTTCAGAGTAACTTTTATGGGGGATGATATAATTGTTTATTCAGAATCTCGTCTCGGAGAAAAAGGTGCTTTTGTTAAGTACCCCGGCACACCTGGATTGTGGGAACTGATGACTAGGAAGAGGCCTGGCAGCTATACAGATCAGGATTATGAACATTACAAAGAAATATTAATAAAATCAGATGCTCTATACCAGAACAATGATCCCACACAAAAAAGAGTCAAGTCTAGCAGTGGGGCAAAATACAATAATTTAATCAAGCCCATATGGTCACAGATTAAGACAGGTAGTGGAATCAAACAATACAATACTCTGCCTAAAGAATTTGTGTGGGTTGATGATGTCAGGAAACTTGTAGATAGGTTGCTGGTGATAGCTGGGGAGGAAAATGCTGGCAACCACAATTTTTACAATGAAAAGGTTGGAATTATGGACATGATAAGCACCAAATTGTCTAATTTTATAGTGAATGACCCTAAGGGGATTGGATATCTTATAAAAATTATTAATACTCTACCACCTAAATTTTGGAATATTTCTGAGGGTCGGGGGCTGGTTAATGACATTATAAACAAGCTGCCATTTGAACTACACATTCCAGGCTATCAGTATTGTGGTCCCGGTACAAAATTGGACCATAGATTAAACAGAGGTGATCCTGGTGTAAATCCCCTAGATGCTGCTTGTAGAGACCATGACATAGCATACAACACACATTCTGATATTGACAAGAGACATGTTGCAGACAAGAAATTAGAAGAGGCTGCATTTGGTAGATTTGTAAGCAAAGATGCTTCTTTGAGTGAAAAAATAGCAGCATTGGGAACCACCATAGCTATGAGCACCAAACAAAAATTGGGGTGGGGGTTGTGAATAGGTATATAATAAACCTACAATGAAGGCCAAGGGTGTTATGTATCAAATACCTTATGCAGGTCTCAAATCTCTTAAAACTATTGACAGCCTTTTGACCAAAAAGCAGCGCAAGAAAAAAAGCTCTTGTATTGCAAAGGGACATGGTATGAAATTGTTGCTTAGTACCCCCCAATTAAAAAAATTACAGCAATCAAGAAAAAAATCACATGTAGGGGGATTCATATTTACCATCCCTGCCATCTTAGCTGCTCTCGGGGCTGTTGGGAGCTTGGCTGGGGGATCGGCTGCCATAGCAAAAACAGTAATAGATGCCAAGAAAAATAGGGCAGAATTAGATGAGCAGAGGCGCCATAACCTGGCTATGGAGAAAAAAGGCAAAGGTGTTAAGAGAGCCATGAATAAGTTTAAAAAAAACAAGAGCCGCTTACAAACCAAGATATTGAAGCTTTAATCAAGCCATTGGGCATCAAAAATTTTAGAGGTGTGTACATGTCTGATTCTTTACCAGAACAACCACTCAACAAAGAGTGTGGCATTGTTAATTTGGATGAGTTCAAAAATCAGGGCACTCACTGGATCTGTTATCTTAAATATTTAAACAATGAGGCATTTGTGTTTGATTCATTTGGAGGTGTTCCACCTGAAAATTTAATAAAATATTTAAAATCAGCTAATCTTTATTACAATAATGCCCGTGTTCAAAACTTCAAAGATGTTAATTGCGGACATTTGTGTTTATCCGTTCTCAGATATATGTCTCAAATAAATAAACCATCAATTGAAAATTTTCAAAAGGCCTTGTGGTATCTGAAACATCATGGGAGTATTCCATCTCACCAGCCAAAATTCAATATTGAAACTCAAATTGCATGATGATATAGTGTATCCCAAAACAATAGCTCTCAGAGCATTTTACGGCATGTACCTGATCCCCAATATTACTCACCACAACAATACAATTGCAGTAGGGGATCAAAAAATTGTCATCACTCCAGGGCAATATAATCTGTCCACTCTAAATGCTCAATTACCCAGAGGTGTAGTGTTAAGTCAAAATTCTGTCACTCACAGAGTAGAAATTGTATCTGCTACAGAAACAGTGGATCTGGGTACTATAGGAGAACTGCTAGGATTTGAGAACAACACAAAACTTGAACCAGGCATCAAACACACTGCTATGAATATACCCAAATTCTTAGCCATAGAGACTCTGAATATTCACTGTAATGTGGCCGAGGGTATGATCACCAAATCAAATGGCATAGGCACTCACAAACAAACTGGCATCATTGCAACATTCAAACCTAATTCCGAATTCATGGAGCCAATCATCTACAATCCATCCCCAACATTATATTTTCCTGTGTGCCATAATAGAATAGATTACATTGAATTGATGGTCACTAATGAAAAAGAAGAATTAGTTGATTTTGCTGGAGCCACAACAACTGCAATCGTAGAGATTAACATTTAAATAAAAATACATACAATGGAAAATATTGAGAGTTATGAGCTACAATCATTCCCCCCAAACAGGAGGACATTTGCAAATTTAAATCAACCCAACACGGAGGTTGAGGTTGATCTTGATGTAGGGGATGGCTTTATACACCCCCACAGAGCAGATCTATACATCAAATTTGATGTTGTAAAGCTCGATGGAACAGATTACCCGGCAAATTCAAATATAAGACTTGTAGACAATTTTGTGCCGCATCTGTTCTCTGAAATTGAGATCAGAAAGCATGGCGTTGTTATAAACAGAATAGATTATCCCGGCATTACCTCCACGGCTTTGGCCACTCTAAAATTATCCAAAACCGAGGCTTCTTACTACAAAATAGGTGGATTTGAGGCTGGTGATAAAATATTATCTAAGAACCACACTGTGCTGTTCCCGATGCGCCTGTTGCCAGGATTCTTCTCGGATTACAAAGAAATTATGTGGAAGGGTGGTTTAAGAATTACATTTAGAAGAGCTGCCAATGATAATAATGCTTTGATGAGGTACAGCACATTAAACCCTACGGGGGAAGCTATGCCTAATACCCTACCTGATGAGGGCAAGTGCATTATTCAGACTATGGAGCTAAGAATCCCCGTTGTTGAATATGAGGCCAGTTACGCTCTTAAATACAAAGCAGATATCCTAAAAAATCCACAGGTTCCTCTTCAATTTTACACATATCAATGCGTACAGAAGCCTGCCTCTGGTACTTATTATGAATTTGATGCAACAAATTCATTCTCCAGCATACAATTTGACATGCCCGATTTTGTGGTGGTACTGTTTCAGACTGGGAGACACAACAATCAGGAAAAAAATTCAAGTAGATTTGATAACTGCAACATCAAGAACATATATCTTAAAAATGGCAGAAATGAGGTATTCCCTAGGGAAAATTATAATTTAGACATGTCCAAGAATGATTTTCTTAAATTATATGAGGCTTTTTCGGCTTTCAAAAGGGTCACTACCGGGAATACAGACCTGTACTACACACCAGATGAATTCAAGGAACGGAGACCCATGTTTGTAATTAACACTTCAAAAAGAAAACAAGTTGTACTGAATGATAGAACAAACATTAAAATTATCTGTGAATTCCACGAGACTTTACCAGATGACACCATATGCAGTGTCATTCTCATAGGTGAAAAATCATATATTTATGATGTGAGAAATGAGAGAGTCACAGAGCAGTTCTAGAAGCACGATTCAGGGCTTCCCCCATGGCGCAGTGGTAGCATCATTGCCTTGTAATCAAGAGGTCCCGGGTTCGATACCCGGTGGAGGCACAAGTAGTTTGGATCCCACTTTAAAACTGTAGGGCCAGTCCCGATTAGCCTTACTGTACATAAAATGGACTTAAAACAGCAACTCAAACTAGAAACACGATTTAAACACAGAAACCCTTTGGATATAAAACAATACTTTACCGTCAGAAAATATATTACCTACCCATTTTATAGCTTACGAGCAGAAAAGCTTTTACCTACTAACACAGCACATTTGCCATTGGAATTATTCTGTTGCGACAAGATCAAACCTAAATGCAATTCAGTTTGCAATGACAATATCCAGAAGACAATATTAGTATTTTCCTCAATATGATGGATGGTCCCTGAAAGAGTATATAGTATAGATAAGAATTTCTCTTTGAGTTCCATGACAAATAACATGTAATTTCCCCTCGGAAAAGACACAATAGAGGTAATATTAATAGATATAATCACTCAGGCAAACAGAATGAAGGCAATTACTCTTTAATAATAAATAACTCTCTGAAAAGACGCAGTATAGATTATATCTGTTGGCATACAACCCCCGGCCATGCATAATTAATTGTTGGCCGAAACATGGGGACTGATCAAAAGATTGGAAAGAACATGCAATGTTTACTTGACCTCCATTCTATTGTATTGATTATGCAGTTTTGCCCCCGTATTGTTGAGCTCCCAGATAACAAAACTCTGGTGATTCTTAATAGAGAATAATTTTGCTCTGTTATATAACATTTTTTACCAAATTTAAGATCTGGGAGCTATCAACAGAGCAAAATCTCACGTATGGAATGCCACATCTCTCAGGACTCGAACCCAAAGCCCCTTTGTTTACAAAACAACAATATTAACATTTTGCCATCAGATTTTATGAGGACTCAAACCCGAGCCTTTTGATTACAAGGCAATGCACCACACTCCACTCGGTCTCAGAACCCAATAGATATCAATTCAAGATTCCTGGGATTTTGACAGAAAAACATATTACAAGCTTAATTTTTGGTGTAGCCAAAAATTGACAAGCTTATGTACAAAAATCTGGATGATGCAAGTTTTAAGTATAAACAAATCAATCTAAGAGAGCTCTTCGTTTCTGAAAAATTCCCGAGGGCATTTTTACAAAAATCTTGAATTAGACAAGATTCCACACTTGCTCAAAAAACTCATATGCTCATGTTAAGCAAGTTTTAAGTGTAGCAAAGCTGCTTGAGGGGATGCTCTTCCTTTCTCGCACTGTCCGTACCACAAAACCCACTACTTCTCTACTTTTTAGGAGTTTCATAATAATGCGCGTTATAAAATTATGAATGCACTGTACGTACAATTGACTAAGTTAGCTACTGTCAAGAGTTGACTGCTGTGGCTCGCTCCAGCCGCAGCTCAAAGACGATGGATACACAGGCTTTGCTGCTTCACCTGAGGAACCTCGCTGGTAGCACTACAAACAGATGGGTGAGGAGTGGAAGGGGTAGGGGAGGAGGTTGCGTTTTTTAAAGACCCAGCAAAGTTCCTACACAGCGACAAGCGTTTTGCAACCATGTCACGATCCATCTTCTATCTTTTCTTTATCCTACCCGACTTTGTATACGTGAGGAAATTGTATGAAAGGAAATTGGTGGAAGGTTGGGGGTAAACAAACAGTTCCCTCAAACCGTTTCAAGTTCTAGGCTGAACCCATTTCGTTTGTTGAGCCATTGTACACAATTTTGTGGGAAAATTAACAATATTACATAACTGTAGTGAATAATAAGTATTACAAGTTCAAACTCCCAAAGCAGATGTATAATTGAACTTAAAACTACAGTTATCCGAAAAAGTAATTAATAATAAATCCTAGCATAATTTAGAAGCATTTATAGAATAATTTCAGAGTTCAAAGAGCACTTTTCATTATCCTCAATTCACTCAACGACAGGGAGGGGACAAAATAGAAATTCTTGCAAAATCTAAAATATCGTCAATGCTATTTTCGTAGGTTTTATATGTTCACATTAAAATATTTCATAGTTCAAGGGGACAAAGACCCCTTGTCCTACCTTGGGCATGGGTCTGAAGCTAACATTCTAAATGCAATGGATAGTACAAGCGATACGTGTGACATTAATTGGACGCATTTTTCAAACCTTCCTCGGTTTACCATAACTTCTTCCTACACCCCAAAAAAGCCACGACTCGCCACTGATACCAGGGTGTGAAATCCTGGAGAGGACAGGGGGGATTTCCCCCTCCCAACAATGTTGATCTAAAAAATCCCCCCACCAAAAATTTTCCGGGGTGGGGATAGTTTTTCTTGTAACAACAAAATATAAGCATTTAGTGCAGAATGCTTTCTCCCTTTTTCAAGAGATTATTACTCTGTCTACACCAATAACAATATGCGTGCAATAGAAGAAGGATGGAAGTCAAACATAATTATAAATTATAATAGTTTTGTATTAATACAAAACTAAACAAAAGCTTGTACATGACAAGACTATTTCGTAATTTATTGACATCTTTAACCTGTTAGTAAAGGAATTAATTTGCTACTTTACACATATCTGATAAATATAAAATTAACTAATTAATTACTTCGTGTATTTAATAATAATGTTTTTTTAAATATTTTAGTAATTAATTGACTTTTATATTTAATAACATTATGAATATCCATATCATAATAATTTAGTATGTATTATGTATATCATAGGCGTAGCTACGGGGTGCCTAGGCACACCCTAATGGGCTGCTTTATCAAAGAGAATTAAAGACAGATATTTCAATAAGAGAGAAAATAAGCGGCAGTTTGTAAGAAGTTGAAAATGTCATAACTTGGTACAAAGGTGTGCATTATCGCTGATGAAACGAGTGTCTATAGATTTTCGATTTTTTTATGTCATTGGAGAAAAGATATTTACTGCATTCTACTCTGTACCTCAGCGCCTTTCTTCTATACCTGTCTCAAGCTGCACGTGTGTGAGAGAGCTTTCTCCAAGCTTACACAAGTTAAAACTAAATTAAGAGCAACTCGGAAGCAGGATAGATTGGAAGCCCTGCTCTTGCTATTTGTGGAACAGGAAAAAGCTTCGTCTATTGATGTAAATGAAGTTATTGATGAGTTTAAGAACATTGTACATTTTGACAGACGTCTCTTGTTATAGATGACGTGTATTTTGATGTATTTGTTTGTAACATTTATGAACGTTTTGTGTGTGTGTGTAATTTCTATGCAATATGATTTTTTTCTACTACATATATTCAGAAATTTTCAACACTGTCATTTAGTGAATTTATATTCCTTTAAAACATCAGTGCAGTTAAAGAGCCAAGTGATTGTGTTGCAAAATATGCTATTATAAAGGTACAAGACCTCATATTTTTTCTTTGTGCACACCCAAATATAAAGTTCTAGCGACGCCTATGATGTATATATGTGTGTGTGTGTATATATATGGGGGTGTAGATTAAGATTTTCTTACCCCCAACAGTCTTCAATGATTTCGCACCCTGACTGATACGAACAACTTATATTACGTCGCTGCTTTTTTCCTTTTGTTTTCAGTCTACACTTTGTTTAATAACTGTAGTTAATAAATAAGTGAATATAATGTTTTCTCTGCTGTAGGTACAAAATTGATTGCTACACTCAGAATTTCCGATGGCTCGAAGCAACCAAGGATGCGATGGTGCCTGCGTTTACCCAGTCACGAACTTTCACAAACAGAGCCTCCGAAAACATAACTCAGGAGTTCAAATGCACTGTAAGCATATCACTTACTTTTTTTGCATTGGATGAAATGGTAGAAGTACACAGACTGTATGTTGTACCCTTATTAATATCATCGTTTGTAGAAGGTTGAAAATGTTCGTTTGTTGTCAGGAATAACTGGGCCTATTTGAGATGGAGATTCCCCCGACTGTCCCAGGAATCTTTGGAGCAACGTCACGCACAACGGTGGAGAAGGGGAGAAAGCGAGTGGTCGGCAGTACGCGCTGCTGCAAACAGCTGGTAATTGAACCCGCGTTTTCCCTTCCATGCACTCACTTGCTCTTTAACGCGTTCATTGATCGAGCCTCTCGAATTATTATTAGACGACTGTTTTAGTTTACTTGCTCCATAGATTGCTGGGAAAAAGTATAGTGTTAGTATTATGACTTTAATGTACCCCATTTTGTTGTTTAAGAACCTTGCAATGGTATTAAGGGTATATACCAATGGCATTCTCTCTCAAAGGAAAAACTTTTAAGTTCCATTCAGTTCATATTTGAAATGTTTAGTTTCTGTTAATGAAATGATTGAAAGGACACACTGCCCTCTATAACATTAACTGTAACTATTTGACAAAGAATGAGTTGTTTGAGTTGTTGTTTTAAGTCCACTTTATGCACAGCAAGGCTAATCGGGACTGGACCTACAGATCAGCGGCAGCTCGTGACTTTTCAAAGATGCGTGCTACAGGTAGATGTTGTTTCTTGCATTTACAATCACTCCCCCCCCCCCCCCGCCCGCTCCCAGACACACACTCACAAGTCCGTTTCACAATAGCTGCTTTCTAGGTAGGGGTGAAATAAACTATAAAATATTTTGTAATTACTTACTTTTAAACACTCATTTTAAAAGCTGTTCAACGACAAAAATGGTAATCTGAGATCATTTTAAGGGGTGTTTGCATTTGAGACTGTTTTTTTTCTTTCTCCGAGCCGAGTTCTTTACTGCTTTCATCTGAAACGCAACATTTCGAGATGGGATGTAGCCCCATGAACTCCCCGCCCAAACGCCACTACTTGGAACAATAAAACACAACTGATCCTTCACAATGACTGCTTCACATGCCACGCGTCTGAAAATGAACCGCGCGAAAAAAAAATCGTGTCTGAATCTGTAAAGTAATCCCCATACTTTTTTCTTATACTGAGATGACAACACTTAACTGTGCTGTTGATCTGTATAGCACGCTAGCAGACGGTTTTCTGGAGCTGAGACCCTAAACTATGTCCCAGCTAACTGTAGAGCAGGCAAGCGAAAACAAGTCTCTGCGCAAGTAGTGACGCGAGACGGCCCCCACCAATGAACACGTAAGAGGAACGGAATTGCGTGGAGTGGGGGAAAGCGACTACAGTTACCAGCCTTCCCAGCAGCGTGTACTGCTTCGTTTGGCCACTCGATTTCCTTCGCTTCTTTGACGCTATGCGCTACCTTGCTCCACAGATAGCTGGGACAGGGTATACTTCCACCGTACCGAGGGGCATGACGGGGTTGTATTCAGGCGCGCCGCGAGGTGGCGAAACTGTGCTATGAAGCCAATAGCCCGGTATACGTTCTACCAGCGTGCGGAAATTTACCGCGCTGCAAATTTTTGAGCCTTTTAACATGAGAAGTTTCATTTCACTTCAGTGTGTTATTGAACTTCTTAAATCTATGAAATGTGTCCTGTTGTGCGACGGAAAACACATATATAAACAAGATTAACTGAATTTATTATGGAACTCACAAAACAACGTAACATTTTACATTATAACGAAACTACGTTCCCCTATTCCAGATTCTGTTTGCACAGACTCTTGTCTAGCAACAGTATGGGAGGAATGTAGTGCTGCCTCCTAGAAGAAGAAGAAGCAAGCTACTTTTGCTAGACAAGAGTCTGTGCAAACAAGAACCTGGAATGGAGATCGTAGTTTCGCTGTAATGTAAAGTGTTATGTTGTATTGTGAGTTTCTTAATAAATTCAGTTAATCTTGTTAATATATGTGTTTTCCATCTCACAACATGTCCCTTTCTTTCTTTTCATTTTAGCAAATCGATTAAAGTGCTATAGCACGGTAGCACGTATGAAGCAGCCGCCACTGCTACAGATTAAAGTGGGATCCAAACCACTGTGTCTTGACAAAAAATGAGAATATATAGGAGAAAATATACTCGACAATAAAATGGCGATAGTTAAAAAATTAATGTGGATTAACCTTGGATAATTTAAGCCTTTCATGTAGCCTTCTCAGTTATAAAAGGAAGACAATATATTTCTCGTTCACAGCCATATACTTTTTCATTACAGTCCGTTTTTAATTTCACGTATCTTCTAAACAGAAGGAGACTTCAAACGATTACGAATGGACTACAGAGCGAGGCCTGAACATTGGTTTCTCCTTAAGCTTTGGGATATCCGCCCCAGAATATTTTGATGCGTCTGTGTCATTCTCCAGGGAAAAAGAAGTTCAAGAAACCAATGAAACAGCCATAACCAAAACGGAGACATATTCCATCAAAAATGAAGTCTTGATTCCTGCGTATAGAACTTTAAAGGTATTCTTTAGAATCTTACGTTAAAAGATGTTGGTTTAAAGAAAATGTGTACGTTCCACGGAGTTCAATTCTATATTCAAATAATTCAACTTTGATATTAAACTATATAGAATGTTGTAGTGAATGTATCGATTTTTCACAAACAAATTAACAATCGGTAATTATTTTATCATTTAAACATAAAGATATGACCAATGTTATGATAAAAAAAATACTTTCGCCTAGCTTACGTGATGTGTATTTACATTTATGTGTGCACGTGTGTGGTAACAAGAAATATGACTAAGGCCAACTTTAGACGGAAGTATTTCCTTTATTAACATTTTTGCTAACGTAAGTGCTACGTAAAAACATTCTGGTTATAGCGATCCGAAGCGTGCAGAGAATGTTAGATAATATATACAGCACGAAAGGCATACTGAGTTACGCGGTTTTAATTTAATAACTAATAAATTTAAAGATGAAGGGATGTAATTCAAAAGAGGAAATGGTTATTTAATTGATGATATATCGTGTAAACAAACTCTACATATTAAGTAAACATCAATCTCACCTGTATTGAGATATTTCTGTCAATGAGCCATTGCTCGGCGTTCACAATTTAAATACTAATGTATTCGACACATGTACTGTATGTGCTGTAAATTATGTATTTAAGCAACGCCATTTAGCTTTCGGTTAAATAAAAATGTGAAGTGGTACATTATTTACATTTCACTCGGCCGACATTACATCTGCACTTGTGACGTGGAGCTCGCTTCTGATTGGTTATGCTACACGAGATGGCAAGTAAATTAGAGCCGATTCTATCTGTGAAATATGCCATGGTATCATAATGCTGTAAAATTTCTTCACTTTACACGGTAGAATTCAATAGAAATGTTAAGAGAAATGTCAAGGAAATTGCTTTCGTCTGAATCTGGTCTAAGATCTCCAAACGAAGCATAGTGTTTACATGTATATGTAAAATATTGCAAATGTCTTGATTATTTTAATATATTGACCAAAAAGCAACAAATATCAAAGAAAACATATTTTGCAAGTATGTATGCCCATACATCGTAGAAGAATGTTCTGGCCCATGCCTCTAATATTTTTACCAGAACACGCTGGAAAGTTAGGGACTCTTGATTTGAATCAAGAGAAAAGGTTGATATTTCTTTCTCAATTATCCTCATCGTCGCGATTAACGTAAGGAGATAGAAATCTCATAGTAGGTACATTTGGTATGAATTTCTATGAAGTATCTAAGATATAAAACAATAATGCAACAGTAAGACGAAGGATGACTTGAACAGGAGAAAGGTTGACTTAGTTGAAGGAATAGCCACAAGGTGGAAGCACAGTGAACGAAATACATTTATATGCAAGCGTAGAATTCAGTTTTCAAAGTTGCAAAATTCATGCTTTTTCCAGGTGACGTACACCGTGGTAGAGAGGCAGATAGAAGTGCCTTTCGAAGTCGATGTGTTTATTGAAGGTCGCATAGCTGTGTGGTACAGAAGCAAAGTCGATGGCCACTTTCTCTGGTTTCCCTCCGTCACTGAACTTGCCAACGAAGATTTCAGAGTTGTTGATAATAAACTCAGGTATGTTTCAGTTTTGAATAAAGATCGATCGGCGGAAACTAAAATGAATCCATCGTTTCAGCAAAGTCTGGATCGACCTGACCCCATGTCTGCAACTGTTCACGTTTTATCTTGCTTGAGGAAATCGTTGGAATCAGGGTTGATAAAGGTATAGGAATTTTAAATAAATTCAATTCCGCTCCAGGGGACATTACCACTACGGGTACATGAAGTACATGAAACTTAACACTGTTGATTTAACATAACTCCTAAAATACTTTCCCAGAATTGTAGCTATAAGTGCACATCGTGCTACAACGCCAGGGGTCCCGGGTTCGAATTCCGGCCATGGATGTTTGTGACTGTGTTCATTCATCAATTTCATCATGTCATCAATCATCCCCATCTTCACAAATTAGCCAAAAGTGGCACAAAAAGCGAAGTAAAATAAAGCAAGTCAGTCAATCAATTGTAGCTATAAGTGAACAATTTTGTGTCATGGGTGGGACAGGCGAAACACTGCCTCTTCACTTAATATGAAATTTATTTTATTTTTTGTGAATTTCCAAATGATGAAAAATAAATTAGTTAAGATAAAGAGAGAAGGTAATTGACCTTTCAATATTCTAGTGGAGTCGAAGGGGAAATTTAACAGTTAAAGGAGAAATTAATTGCTTTTTGCAGGGTTGATAAGGGTTCAGGAACTCATAAATTCTAATGGGTTCTATTGGGTTCCGGTGCAGGACCGGAACTTATTTTGTCGCACAATTTAAATTCGGTCCAAGTTGCTTAATGTTTCATTACAAAAAGGTTCCTGGACCGTATTTAAATTGTACGGTAAAAAAGGTTCCTGGACCGAATTGAAATACTTAACAGATAAAAATGTTCTTTAAGGTACAGAACCCATTTAGCTCGTTGGTTTTCTCTCCTGGACCGGAATTCTTGGTTGTTTTTTTGTTGTCACGGGTGGGACACAATGCAAAATACAGGCAAATCAAAAACGTTAAAATAAACGAACAATATGTAAATACCTTGTACCTTCTTATTTAATTATGTATAAAACTTGATTTTTTTATGCAAGTGACAATTTTAGATTATTCACTCGCAAGATAGGATAAAGTTACGGCAGTGCAATTGACTTTAAGGAATGAGGTTCAGGCAGTGGCGTCTCCTGCGCATGCGTCAATCGTGGGAAAAAGGACAGCTTGCTCTGCGACGACATTAATGAGCATTTCTACATTCTAATTTCTTCATATAGGAAAAGTATTTATTTTACACGAGAGCGCTCAACTAAGCTTATATTATTTAAATTTCTTGGATCTGAAGTGACGCATGCGTCAATTGTGGGAAAATAATTATTATTTCCTTTCACTTCAGATCCAAGAAATGTAATATAAGCTTAGTTGAGCGCTCTCGTGTAAAATAAATACTAATCCTATATGAAGAAATTAGAATGTAGAAATGCTTATTAATGTCGTCGCAGAGCAAGCTGTCCTTTTTCCCACGATTGACGCATGCGCAACATGCACCGCAAGCGTTCAGGAGACGCCTCTGGGTTCAGGAGCACTTCACATGGAAAGCTCCCATTCTCCATTTCCGTATTATACAGGGTAAGTCAAAATGATGGACCCGATTTCAGACATTTATTCCGTGAAATATAATAAACAAATGTTATTGTGAGACATGTGCTAAGAAAGGTAAACTGTCAAAGTTTTTTTCAAACAAATCACAAGTGTTCTATGTGAGCACCTCGCGTAACACGGCACACATCAAGCCGATAGTCTATCTCCTGCCAAAGCTTGTGTAGCATGTTGCGGTCAATATCAGCAATGGCTGCTGTGATGCGGGCACGCAGGTCATCCAATGTTGTCGGAAGTGGTGGTACGTAAACATGATCCTTGACAAAACCCACATGAAAAAATCACATGGGGTCAAGTCGGGGGAATGAGGTGGCCAATGAAGGAGAGGTCGATCTTCCAGAGATGCACGGCCTGTCCAACGTTGTTCCAATGCCCCATTGAGATGGTCCCGAACGCTACCATGGTAATGCGCAGGGGCACCATCCAATTGGAGAATGAAATCTGCGCTATCCTCTGCAAGCTGTGGAAGGAGCCATAGTTGCAGCATATCAAGGAAAACAAGTCCTGTCACAGTACTTTCATGGAAGAAAAAGGGCCCATAAATCTTTTCATGGGAAATGGCACAAAAGGCATTCACTTTGGGAGAATCGCGTTCGTGTTCCACAAATTCATGGGGGTTAGCAGCTCCCCAAATCCTTACGTTGTGTCTATTCACTTTCCCTGAAAGGTGAAAAGTTGCTTCATCACTGTAAATTAACCTCTCAGAGAATCCATCAGTTTCCATTAATGCGAGGAAATCAGCACAGAAGGACGCGCGCAAAGCATAATCAGTGTCTTTTAAGGCTTGAACTAGTTGCAAACGGTAGGGTTTCATTTGTAAACCTTTCCGCAGAACCCGCCAGACAGTTTTCTGTGGAAGTTGAAGTTCTCTCGCTGCTCGTTAGGTGGACTCTGCACGAAACATGTGCGCACTGTCTCTTCCCCAGTCGACGGACGGCCAGTCGATTTTCGTCTACAGATGCAGCCCGAATCTCTGAAATGTTCATTCCACTTACGAATGGCCTTCCCCGTAGGTGGTTCTCTCCGATATTTGGTACGGAAATGCCATTGCACACTAATCACAGACTTGTTCACATGATAATCAAGCACACAGATAGATCTCCGTTCTCCAGTCAACGCCATTTTTCTGCTCGCTGCTGACTCCTAGCGGTAGAAAGTGGAAACACTGCTTAGAAACTAAACTTTGAAAGTTAACCTTTTCAAGCGCATGTCTCACAATAACATATGTTTATTAGATTTCACAGAATAGATTTCTGTAATCGGGTCCATCATTTTGACTTACCCTGTATACTGGAAGAGACGCGTAAACAACGAGGCCTCTTTCTTTTCCTGCAGATACAAATACATAGGACTGTTCCGAGGCAAACACGGCGTCACCGAAATTCTTAGAGTCGAAGAAATAGAAAATGGATCTCATGGAAGAAATGAGTCGATTCAAAATGACACGAATCGCAGATCCAACAGAATTGGAAGCAACAATTATCGAAATGATGGTTTTAGAACTCTGGATCCGGAATTGGCAGATATTTGGTAAAGTTTCCGGTGTACAACTTTCTTTTTTGTCATTGTCTTGTACAACTGTAGGTGAAATAATAAAGTACAATCACCCGCAATAAAAAATGGGTCATCTACACGCTTCATTGTAATGCGTCACGTGGGTTGCCTAACTCTACGGCGGTGGCAGAACTTACTACTGGAGAACTCATCGTCTAGTGTTATGCAACCAACACACGTAACGCTTTGCACGGAAGCTAGTATTTGAGGATATAAGTGTGCAATTATTATTGCTGGTAACTGTACCACTTCGATTACGATTAAACATTTTTAATTCGAAATTTATTTCAGTTAATTATTGTATTTCCCAATACATTTTCTTGATATATTTTTCAATTGTTTATTAAGCTTGCTGGAAAGCACGTGTCTAGAACTATTTTTCGGGGCGGAGGGTTCCGAACCAAGTGTCTCATGTGAAATAATAATACAGTAAAACCTCGTTAATCTGGACTAATGGGGGGGTGATAAGTTGACCGGTTTAACCAAAGTCCGGATTAACTGAAATAACCTAAAAGAACAGTAGAAAGTGCATTAAAACTCCGTTTATAGCAACAAAGCAGTTTATTATGGTGTATTTAAAGGGCATAGGCCTAAATACACTATACAGTACAGTACAAAGTCTGCGGGAAACAGAATTTCATCAGTGGTTGACTGCCGTTTGTTTGGGAAGTTGACTTCTAGCCACATTTAAAACCTTGCATTCTGCTTTTTTGGGGGGCCTTTTCCTGTCCGGATTAAGCCAAGTCCGGCTTATCGGGGTCCGGATTTACGAGGTTTTACTGTAATAATAATAATAACGTTTATAATCAATAGGTTAATAAGATTAAAATAATATTAAAATTGGTATTATTACTATTATTCTTCTTACTTCTTGAACAGATAAAAAGAAGCATGTATTCATTATCTGAATTATATATAGTTAAGATCAGTAACATTTGTATAAAAAAACAGTTGTCTTACCAAATACATTAATGTCAAATTTATTTTACTGAATATGATGAAGGTTGTTAGTCCAGCTGATGACAAGCAAAGCCCCTGATCATAATTTTTATGTGTGTTTTAGAAGTAGTGGTACATATAAATTTTCACGCATTTTTAACGCAAAGCTACATATTCACAATCTAATTCTTATATCTGTGTAAGTTCTGCTGTAAGAAAACAACTTTATATTATTCAACAGCAAAAAGTATTTTTTTAAGAAAAAAAATTGGACTTTGTTATTCCTTCGAGGAGGGTTCGGGAACTCCACACACGCGCGCGCGAGCGGTATTTTGTAATTTCCATTTTTAGTCTTCGTTTTAAATGTTCAAAGACGAAAATGGTAAGCGTGAGTCATTTTAAGGAGTTTTTTTAACCTTACAACCAACTCCCCGCACACGCCAGTGAATAGGACAATATTCGTCATTTTAGATGCAATTTATTCCCACGTTTCTCAGCTATTCTTTCTTTCTATTTCGGGTGCATTACGTTGGATTTATACCACTTGGTTAATCGCGACGGGGAGGATAAATAATAAAATGGATGATAGGGCAAACACAATACCTTCACCAGAGTTCAGCGCGGGACCTTGCTTCCTAATGCATTCTGCCATGAGCACCCCGCTGCGGAGGCCGATTGTCTCTCAGGATGGAGGGTCACTTTAGGTTAGTTAACAAGGGTCAACGATAGTCTTTTGCTTGGGCGTAAAACTTAGAACCTAACTTTGGGAGGAGGGGAGGGGCGCAGAAGCAAACCTTGAGGCTAAACTTTGTGGGGACAGAATAAAAAAATGTCGGGACTATTTTGCTACGTAACTGGTAAGTTTGCGAAATAAAAAGAAAAATATTCATTGCTTTACTTCCCAGGTTCGAGGAGGGTAATAAGAGTACCATTAACTTTTAAATTTTAATGAAGCTGGACATTTTGAGGGCCAAGTCCTCGTTGCCCCAAGTTATGCCTATGGTATCTTTAGACATCTCGGGGAAGCAGTGGCGGTGACTGGATTCCAAAATGGGGGAACAAGGCCAGTTTATTTTCCCTCTGTAGATGAGGTTTTGCTAAGGCAAAAGTGGAAAAAACGTGGGGGCAACTGCACGCCCTCCCCCCTGATCTCCTTGCCTTTAGTCCACCCATGGCAAATCAAACTGCATAAATGAGAAAAAATTTAAAATCAAAACAATGACGTTACGCAAACATAACACGAATCTTAGCTGGCTATTCAGTGCAGAACTAAATGCTTCCTACAACAGCTTCATTGCTGCGTACTCTCGACCTTTGACCGGAACAAGAGGGTACACGCGCGTAAATGAAAGAAGTACTTCTAATCTGGACAGCACGTTTCAGTTCAGGCTGTCTTGATGTGCATGTTATTGTTCTGTTTCCTGCCAGCTGCAAAGATCAAGAGGTTCTGCTTCTTCGCAATACTTTTTTTTGCGATGAAAGGAGGCACACGCGGTAGCAGTGCAGGTCTCGGGTTTTTCAGCAGAATAAAAAAGGACGACGTTGAGGGGGAGGGGAAGAAGAAGAGAAGGTTGAATGTGGAGCGGTCCCATGTGCTGAAGCCAAGTTTGGGTTTGGTAGAACCCAGTGTTGCCAGGTCTACTGATTTCGCAGGAGATTTCCTGATTTTCAGCACGATCTACTGATCTCCTGACAAGTTTCAGGAAAATGTGGAAATCTCCTGATTTTTTGCTTCCTAAAATATTTATAATGAACAATTATTTAAAAAAAATCGAAAGTTGATTTAAAATTTACATATTCAGCTGATGGAATGCAAAGGCTCATGAATATTCCGCAGAGAGAGAGAGAGAGAGAGAGAGAGAGGTGGAAGAGGAGGGTCATATCAGGCTTGATGACACTGGAAAAGACGCGCGGCTTCTTGAGCCCATTCCATTGTGCATTGGGAACTCTAAGGTGGGTGTCCTAACTTTTCCCATCTGGGTGAGGTTTTTGTCAAAGGGGAAGCAACTGGAAACTGGTTATACCAATGTTGCCACCCACACATACGAACAAGTATTCAGTTTTATGGTAATGTTTATTGCAAATGTTAGATACAGGTTCAGGTTTTTAACTCTGATAAAAATGGGAGTCCAGTCCACAATGCAGCCAAAGGTTATGGTTACAAAAGCTCTTAGTAAACTGTCGATTGATTGATTTGGTTTATTTTACTTCGCATTTCTGCCACTTTTGGCTAATCGCGAGGACGAGGATGAGTGATGATATGATGAAATTGATGGCAGACAAATATGGCAGATGCGAAGTAAAATAAACCAAATCAATCAATCAATCAATCTGTCTAATACTGGTTGATTACCTTCCGTGAATGCAAGAAAAGTTTGAATTCAAGGATATTTCGGGGGTTTAGGCATGATAGCCCTTCTCCATTACCATTAATGCGAGTATGCTTTAAACGTGTTGTTAAAAAAAAGGTGTGGGCTTTCTTACAACCTGTAACTATTCTATGCTGTAACTTTGGCTAGTTTTAAATAAAAGCAATCTAAGGTGTTATCAGGTAGAGTATTTAAAAATATATATCCCCGAATGCATAGTGGCTGAAGCTCTAGTCTTAGTTAACACAAAAATCACGAAATGTTTTCATAAACTTTTAAACCCAAAGTACATAAATCAACGCACAGTCACAACCATTTATTTTAGAATATTTTTGAGATGAACAGAAAATCGAGGTCGGATTTTTTCCAGTAACGTCACTGCTTTTAGCAATGTGTAGGGGCAGTGCCGGCCATTAAGGGGGGGGGGGGCACTCCTTGCACCCCCTTAGTTTTGGCCCCCCGATCGTCGCCACTGGTTGGGGAAACTGTACCTTTACCTTATGTGAATTAAGAGGGTGGAGTTATCGTGCCCCTTGAAGTGCAAATTCACAATAAAATTTGTATTAACATAACAGTAATAAATTTATTTTTTGACATTTAAAATTAATAATTAATGTTCAATAATGATAGTGGAAAGCTTTCCCCACTCTACCCCCCCCAGAACATTGATAATCCGCTATTATTAGTTCTTCTGATTTTTTAAGCAGATCTCCTGATTTTTCAGGGCACGATCTCCCGATTTTTAAAAATCTGACCTGGCAACGCTGGTAGAACCAGTAGCTGCTGACGTGCGGTACAAGACGGAGGTCCGTGCTAGCAGAAGGCGTGTGTTGCGAACAGCTGTTGCTGTAAGCCGTGCAACTGCACCGGTTTCACCTCCAACGAAAAGAAGACAACGTTTTTATCGCTCGAGAACCAAGGCAGGTGCAACACCACCGGAAGTTCATTTACGACACAAAACGAAAAAAAAAAGTGTTCCCTTCTATTGACATTTATCTTCATAATCTGTGTTCGTGCGGTATGGGTCGTGCCCAAAACGATATCGTTTACGTGTTGTGATTAATCGGTTTAGTGCGCCGAATTGACGTTGCTGGCGCTAGTTAGAGGCCACAACAAACTAAACATAGAAGTTTTTATCAGAGTGTTGTTGGATTATAAAGGCCGATGTTTGACGAAGCAAATGTTCCTTGACGCCATGTGGGGACTTGATCGTTCATTGTCATCCGAGAGGAAGATTGGACCATTCCTGGACTAACAAACAGTCGCCTGACGCATTCTAACGAAGGAGGCATCATCAAGAGATTTGCTACCGCGGACAATGGAAGCTGTCGGTAAGCCTAATCTGTAATCCTGTAGCGTTTTGGGCGTGCTTTAAAATTCGGGTGTTGTCCCACGACGGGGCCTCTGTTATGGGGATGAAATATTAAGGATATTGTTCCTTGTGTTTGAGATGCGACAGTGTCCGTTTGTCAGGCGGTGTGCCTGCAACGACATTTGTTGTGTCTCCGGTTTTGAGAGGTAAATTTGAAGTGGAGGTCCCTTGTTTTGAAATCGCAGTGTGGCAGGTGAGTCATCTGTATTTTGGAAAGGGGAGAGGGAACTTTCGACTGTAAATAAAGTGTACTTGATTTGTTAAATAAAACAGAAGGAAATTGGGGGCGGGGTCATTAACAACGATAAGGACCTGTAACAATTTTGTTTCAATGGTTTCGTATTGTATACCGGGTTAACCGCGACAATGAAAATGAATGAATGGAGGATCCATTGTTTCACATCAGAGTATAGCCTCTCTGGAGAAGTGCTGAGCGTAACGTGCTGCGAACTTCGAATCCATCCTGGGTTCATAATCATCGTCGCGATGAACAAAGGAAAATAAAAAGGCGGCGTTAAACAACCGTAATAGAAATAGCCTGACACTTGAAGACCGATGCAACACTCTGGGAAGGGAGAAAGATTGCAGTGCAATATAGGCGAGAAATAATTTGAGAAAAATATCTTGGTTTAGTACACTTAGAATATGGAAATTTCTGTACTATTGATGAGTTTGTAGAATGACATGATGCAAAAATAGTTAGGTGGGGAATTTTAATTAATTCAGTCCTGTCCAGCAGAACTAGCACGTATAAAAATGATAATTATGATGAATATTTCGAATAATATTAAAAATCCCCACTCTTGAAAGTAAAATAATAATAATAAAAATTTCATATTAAACCACGGCTGTGATTAAATACCGGTACATCATTGATACGCTGGAATCGAAAATAACAAAATAGTTCCGAAATGTTCATAGCTTTCGCATAATTTTTGGTTTTGAGATATTAAGCATTTTTTTAAAAAAGAGATTTAATGATTGAGCTCGTTCTGCTTATTGTTGAGGTAATAAGAAAAAGGAATGAATTGTATATTCATAGTTATCATACTGTGTATCATGACTATGAAATACACCAATGCATAGACTAAAAGCCTAAAATTCAATTTTTACGGACTTCTTGAATACATCTGAAAATGTTGTTTTTGGGCACGTGAATATTATATGCTCAAGGCAGTCCCCCCCCCCCCCTTGCATCTATGAAACCAGCAGAAAGTTCAGCCCTGATATGTTCGAATTTATAAGATAAAATTGCAGGTTATATTGAATTTGTAATGCATATTTTGAAATATTTTATATCTTTTGACGATCGGTCAATGGCTAATTCATTTCATATTTATCTATTGTATTGTATGGTATTTGTATTGTGCTTATTTCATGTCGCTTTATCTCTTTACGGCAAACCCTATTTCGTATGTTTTGCATTTTTCTTTTCTACCCTTGTGCCACTTTTGGCCAATTAGATATGAATGAAGGGATTTTACAAAGAGCAGGACTCAAACCTTTGGACTTCGGTGGCGAGGTCCAAAGTCAACCACCGAACCGGCTAGTAATATTTCGTCCACTCGCGATGCTACTGAAGTAGGTGTAAAGCTTTCTACTATATTTCATATAATACGCCGGCAGGCACGTATCTAGAAATATGTTTGGGGGGGGGGCGAACCAAGTGTCTCAGGAATAATAATAATGTTTAAATTAAAATAATTATATTAAATCAAATTAATACTAATTACAATACATAAATTAATATTATATTATTATTACACGATTAGGTAAAAAGACTGTATAAGAATAGAGATATAACAGCGCATATTTATTACGTTGCTTACCTGTAATTAAGATCGGAATAACTTACAAAAAAACAAGTGACCTGGCATTGAAATTAATGTCAAATAGATGAATAATTGAATATTTATCGAATAACAAAAATGAGGTTACATGTAGTTAGAGAAAAGTAAGTTTCTAATTAAAATTTTATGCATATTATTTTGAGTAGTAGTGTACATAAATCTTCTTTGTAATGCCATTCAAAGCCATATGATCCCAATATAATCCTTGCCTTCTAAAAAGTTCAGAGGAAATTAATAACCATCGATTATGCAACAAATGCTAATATTTTCATTACTTAATTCTAGTACTTGATAAGTCTTTCGGGGAGTCCGAACCTCTGGACGCCCCTCCCCCTAAAGACATCCTTCCTGTCCTTCAAAGTCGTATGATCCCAATATAATCCTTGTCTTCAAGTCTTTCGGATTGGGGGGGGGGAGGTCCGGACCCCCGAAGTACGTCCATCGTGTCCTTCATTCACAAAGTCGTATGACCCCAATATAATCCTTGTCTTAGAATAAGTTCAGAGGAATTTATATAACAACGGCTATACGAATAAATTTTACATTATTATTAATTTTTAGTACTTGATAAATCGTTCGGGGGGGTCCGCCCCCCTAAATACGTCCTTGTACGCCGGTACTTTCAGATTCAGGGCGTAATGAATATAGTAGAAGGGAAAAACACTCTGCAATTGGAAGATGTGTGAGCAAATACCCTTGAAAGGGCTTATCAAGAATTTTATATCTGGGTCAGAGGCGTCTCGTGAACGCATGCGTCAATTGTGTGGAAAAGGACAGCTTGCTCTGTGACGACATTCACGAGCATTTCTACATTTTAATTTCTTCATATAGGAGAAGTATTTATTTTACACGAGAGCGCTGAACTAAGCTTATACGGAGTGTCCGAAAAGTCACGCAACCCGGTGTTTACGACCGAATAACGGAATAGCGAAACGGAATGAGAAGAAACGCTTTCTGCCAAGAGAATGCCCTGTATATTGGGAAAATTTAGAGAGACAAACATATGTAAGAACATGCATGTTTTAATAACAAATAAGCAAAGTGTTGCCAAAGGCGGAAAAAAAATATTTGCAAATCGTGTGAATTGATGCACAGAACCCATTGAGGTAAATTATCGCAACATTTCACAATACCAACGAACAATTTGGATGGCCATCTAATGAATTTGACAGAAAAAGAACTTTGACGAAGTTTCAAAAACATTGCAGACGGGAATAAATGGGCTGTTCCAAAAATCGATGTTTTCACAATATTACGCAGGACACTGGCAACACTGTTGGTGTCACGTGTCACCAACAGATGTGTTTCACCTCAGGCTATCACACTAAGGCACTTTTAACGACAAAGGAGAAAGTTGGTTATTCTCGAACATATGCAATAAATTACATACACCTTGCAACCCTGAAATGTGGGTATCCCTAAATGCATCTCTTACGCGAGAATATGACGATGTTCGGATATATTCATCAACAATAAACACTCTTTTCTGTGTAGAATATGGCATTTTGAAAACACACACACGATGTCAGCATAAGTAGACACAATCTGGAATGCCGTTTGCGACAAACAGCAACCACTTAAGGCACAGAACACATAACAATTGATACATGTTCTCCTGCAAGACTACTAGAAGGAAAGGCTGGGGTCAGACACGCCTCTTTTCGCGACTGCCGCGGGTGTGACGTCATGGGCGGACAAACCCCCAGCTGAGTCTTTACCCCATATGGAAAGAAACGTGGAAGGGCTGATCTGTTTTGTTCTTTTCGCTCCTTTTTTCTTGTATTTCTGGATTGTTGGGTTCAGGGTGCGAAATCCTGGAGTGGACGAGGGGGATCCCCCCCCACCAATAATCTTGGCCTCAAAAATCCCCCCACCAAAAATTTCCCGGGGGGGACAGTTTTTGTTATAACAAAGAAAAGATAAGCAATTACTTTTAATTTCAAATATACTTTACTAAGAATAATATCGAAAACACACACAAATTAGTGTGGCTGTGAGTGTTGAATGCTTTCTCTCTCAAGAGTTCATTAACAAATCTACATCAATATGCACAATAAAAGTAAAACAAGAATGCAAAACAATAATAACTATGAAATCTAATTGATTTATATTAACATAGTGCACAAACTAAACAAAAACTTACACATAATAAAACCACTTCAACTGCCATAATTTATTAACATGTTTAACCGGTTAGTAAAGGAATTAGTTAGCTGCTTTACACTATCTGATATGTATGAAAATAACAAATTAATTTCTAATTAATAATCATAATAATTACAAATATGTACATCGTATAATTCACACATGTTTTAGGTTAAGAAGTTTCTCCCCCTCACCAGTTTTCAATGATTTCGCACCCTGGTGGGTTGTGAGGTGTTGCAGTTTACAATGCCTTCAGTGAGGTGTTGCGACGTGTCGTAATCTCCGATGAAAAAATAAAAACAGCGGTTGACAATATATAAGTGAACACATCGCATCTAACGAGACTTGTTAGTGGATAGCGATAGCAGTAGTCTCATTACACATCAGGTTACCATACACTTCAATTGGGTTACAATTATTAGAATAAAAAATAATAATATTGTAATTTAAAATAAAGGCTGTCACGAGTATAGTAAGATAAAAACTGCAAGCATATACCCCCAATTTAATATCCTGCCCCACCAAAATTCCTATGTCAATTTTAGGTTCACTGTTGGTATTGAAGAGTTGAATCTCGACCTTCTCCAAATAATTTAATTCTCAATCGCCATACCAAAATTCCCACAACAGTCTAAGCGCAACAGTAATTAATACTCAAGACTTGGCTATCTCCCATCCTAGTGCTCAATTTCCTTACTATAGAGTTGGAAACTTACACAACCAAGGGTAATTCCACATCAGAATTCATGATAAAAATTTTAGGTTTAATATGTAAGAGCTGGATATTGTGCACCTCAAATAGATATACCGTGTTGCCGAGAGGCGACACTGGTATGTCTCGTCGGGTGAAAATTCCATCTCTTCTCGTGTCTAGTCTCGTTAACAACACTAATAATACATAGTAACTGTTATAATTCCCTTGGAAATACAAAACTTGCTATTTATATACGAGTAATGCTTAAATGACAACGTAGTTCAACTTCGTCCTCCATTGTTCTATTATTTATTCAGTCAAATTTTCATCACAATCGCCCCCCCCCCCAAAAGTTAAGTGGACGCAACCAGCTTTCACATACCCGCCTGTGGGCACCCCTGTTCGACATCCCACTGATTATATATATATATATAAAGTGAGCCTCGACTTTCTTCAGTTCTATGTCTCAAGTTTTCGTTCAGTCGAAAGTTTTTTAAAGTGTTTGTGACATAATACACACGGAACTTCCTCACATTCCTCCCTGTGTAGTTCAAAGATTCATAAGACTCACAACTGTAATCTGAATAAGGAAAATTAATGATGAAATAAATATCAATAGTCGAAGCAAAGTTACCAAATTCACTCCTAAAAGAGAGCAATAGATGAGGTTGTTTTCTTTTACATATTCAAGTTATCCATAATTTTGGCTTTCTGCCTTTCTTTATTTAACAAAACGCATAACCAGGCATATTAACTTCAATTTTACATGAAACTTTAGGTTTCAGAGAGAAATGTGACGACCTAAAAACTACCGATTCAATACATATGTTAATAGCTGTATAATCCAATTCTGAAGACATACATTATCTCGGATCCTAAGTGAACCTGTGTATTCAGTCCCAGCTAGCTTCTGGGCATAATGACGGCTCTTTTTTGTTCATAATTTCTACATTGATTCCGCTGCGAAACCGTGGCGCGGAGCGATCTGTCCGCCCGTGACGTCACGCCTGACGTCAAGGACCACGTGATCAGGTACGGCCCTAGCCTTCCTTCTAATAGTCTTGGTTCTCCTGTACCCACTTTTCAGGGTTGCAAGGTGTATGTAATTTATTGCATATGTTCGAGAATAACCAACTTTCTCCTTTGTCGTTAAAAGTGCCTTAGTGTGATAGCCTGAGGTGAAACACATCTGTTGGTGACACGTGACACCAACAGTGTTGCCAGTGTCCTGCGTAATATTGTGAAAACATCGATTTTTGGAACAGCCCATTTATTCCCGTCTGCAATGTTTTTGAAACTTCGTCAAAGTTCTTTTTCTGTCAAATTCATTAGATGGCCATCCAAATTGTTCGTTGGTATTGTGAAATGTTGCGATAATTTACCTCAATGGGTTCTGTGCATCAATACACACGATTTGCAAATATTTTTTTTCCGCCTTTGGCAACACTTTGCTTATTTGTTATTAAAACATGCATGTTCTTACATATGTTTGTCTCTCTAAATTTTCCCAATATACAGGGCATTCTCTTGGCAGAAAGCGTTTCTTCTCATTCCGTATCGCTATTCCGTTATACGGTCGTAAACACCGGGTTGCGTGACTTTTCGGACACTCTGTATTACATTTCTTGGATCTGAAGCGAAATAAAGTAATAATTATTTCCCCACGATTGATGCATCCGTCACTTCAGATCCAAGAAATGTAATATAAGCTTAGTTCAGCGCTCTCGTGTAAAATAAATACTTATCATATGTGAAGAAATTAGAATGTAGAAATGCTCATGAATGTCGTCGCAGAGCAAGCTGTCCTTTTTCCCACAATTGACGCATGCGTTCACGAGACGCCTCTGATCTGGGTGGTACAAGTTCGTATTTATGGAGGTGTAAGGGCTAATTTGGAGGCAAAATTACCATAAATTGGGCCTATGTGGAAAAAAAATCAGGGAGTAATTAGAAAACTTCGTGGGAATATGTATATAAATCATACTTACTACATCTTACATTCCTCTCCGCCCCCCTCTTCTGCACCTGCTAGAACAAGAGCAAGATGTCCGAACTACCCTCTTCTTGTCCAGTCAAAGAGGAAAAGGAGATTTGGCAACTCAGAAGCAGCCTTTTCTTTGTCGGTGGTTCCGGAACAACATGATGTTTGGCTGTGGTTTCCCCTGGTTTGGTGTGATTTCCTGTTGCCACCGAAAGAATGTGTGTGTTTATACATTTTCTTGAAATTTAGATCATTGATTAGATTAATTGAAACCTGTGTGTGTTAACCTAACTATGCACCTCAAGCAGTTCCAACATTATTGATTTATTTGTTTTCATCGAACGTCATCCTATAGCTTGAGCTCTGCAAGAGTTTTTCGATAATATGTTGTAAAAAGAGTGTTCAAATGAAGACGATAGAACCATTACAGCGCCACTTCACGAGTTCAGCCATCAAGTTGGCGTATATTACCACTTTATCAGTATCATTGCTTTGTAGAGTGCGTTGTCTGTGCAAGTGCTACCCGAATCTAATATTTACAAAACAGTGAACACTCGAGAAACTGAAATTGTCGTATTTCGATTTAAAATTGTGCAAGGGCACGAAGAAATGTGTTTTATTGCATTTGAAATAATCATATGTACGTCTGCAAATTGTGTCAACATTTTGAATTACCAGTCTTATAAACACACTTTGCAAAGCATGCGAGTTCTAGAAACAGATATGTCCCTCTTTCCTGAATTCCACTTGTTGGTATAATTTATCATGGGAGGCAGAGGATGTAGTCCGTTAGACATTCACAAGGAATTTTCCCATTGCACGCACAAGAATTTTATCTTTGTTTGAAGTCTGAACATGATGTTCAAGTAGGTTACAATTCCCAACGTTGGAGCGCTGTAAAAGAAATGCAAGTAAGATGTTTTGATAGGTCTACGAGTTAAAAAGAATTCGCCTATTCTGCCAATTGACAACCTCTGCAATTTCATCAATATATATCCATTCTTTTAAAACACGTAAGGTATAAGAGATGAAAATGGATGGAAATAGTAGTGGACAATTTGCCGCGTAATATTTGTGCATCCCACTACCATGCACAGTGGCGCCATTTTTAAATAAATATTGGGGTGGGCAACGTTAACAAACGATTGATTGATTTAGTTTATTTTACTTGGCTTTTTGGCTTCTTATGGCTAATTGCTAAGAGGATGAGTGATGATATAATGAAATTGATGAAGGGTCAAATAACACTCATGCCCAAGTCGGGATTCGCAACCGGGACCCCTCTCGTCGTAGCGCGCTGTTCTTTCTAACCACTCTGCCACTAAGGTCTCTAGAGTCGGCTCCTTTGGCCATGCACATTCTCTACTGTCCAAAGCCAATGTTAGGTGAACCACAGAGGCAATTTAGTATTTGTATTTTTAGTATGTTACGTCACTCTTTCTCGTAATTACGATAATCGAGACGATTAGGATGAATTCTGATTAGATGAAATTGTTGATGGGACACAAAGAAACGCGCATACCAGAACTTGAATCTTCGAGCAGTAGCGTGCAAAGAATTTTCGAAAAGGGGGAGGTGGGTATGGCTTTAGTTGTTTCCGAAATTCAAAGTTCTTTTTTAAGAATCCTGGCTAGAGGATTCACTCACCTCCTTATGCACGCCACTGTTCGGAAACCACAAAGGTAAACTAGCTTTGCATGTACTGCATTAGATTAAATCATGATCATACCAAGAAATCTCCACATGATTAACTACGACGTTGGTTGAGATTTCATCGGAGCAGTTGAGTCCAACTGTAACCAAGTTCTCTCACACCGACAACCGTCCGATTCAAAGAAAGGTCAGAGCATGAGAAGTGTGTCGCACTAAATCCAAACGTAATTTGCCTCGTTCACAAACAGTTTACTCTGAACGAGGCAGGAAGCTTGGCGAGTTCATAAGACAATGTGCAAGGGCAGCTTCTTTAGTTGCTCAGTAAGATCTGTGATTAATAACGCTGATACGGCAGGCAGAACTGCATATCAAATAAATAAATTTCTTTCGAGGGAACGTTTACTATACCCAGTTAAAGGGCAATGGGAGCTATCAGTAGCATCAAGAACATTGTACTATCTGTCCTTATGTGCAAAGTTTTTTTTATTTTATCCACCAATATTAAGTATTCTATGATTCTTTTTCTATTACTGAAAGAAATACTGTTATTGAAACAATTTTCATTAATTATGTGCCATTGTTTCCTGCAGATCTAGTGTGGGATAGTACGTATTCGTACTAACGAATGCTGGCCGTTGATGTGGAGAAGTTTTTTTTTCATTTCATTTTACACCAACAGATGGTGAGTCTGAATTATGTATGTCCGACATGTTTAAATTAGTAAATACAGCACATGGAAATAATTCTAATATTACCAACTTCAAGCAGAAAAAACAGGAAAATTATCAGATTGCTGACATTACAGCCACCATCATTGTAAAATTTGTATTAGGAGATCAAATTAACCAGACCGTAAATTCACAAGATTCCTAATGCAAATGAAAGAAAATAACATGTAGACTTCTTGTTGACCGTTCCCCAATTTTTCTTGTCGATCAAAGCTCTGCCCTGTAGCATGTTTGAATCTCTTCACTCCGTAGTAATCCTCACGAAATGTATCGTGAAAAGACTGATCACCCCACGAAGATCTGTTTGAGCCACCAGAAACGAAGACTTAGGGTTTTGGACTGCATCCAAAAAGATGTCAATGAGCACAAAATGTTGTTTGGGTGGCAAGAGGGTAAAGCCATTCCTCGACTATCACCTCCACTTGAAAATGAACTGATGGAAGTAAATTCCTGCTCCCTTCTTCCTCTTGGCTTTACCGAAAAGAAGTATGTGCAAGGGCAATTTTCCTTTAGATTTATTTCTGGAATGTCGGGGAAGGAAAAATGGGGTGAAGAAACGTGGCTTTGCTGAGGAAGGTAAGTGCGCCGTTGTTTATAAAGCGAGAAGTTCGCCTTATTGGTTTAGCCGAAACATTCTCAGATTCTCGGTGTGTTTTGACTTCGTGGGAGAACAAATCCTAAGGCATTTGGTAGCGACTTACTTCTACGAACACCATTCTGCGGCTGATTGTAAATCAATGCCAAACTTCTCAAGCTTTCTAAACAGCAGCGGTGAGCGAGCGTAATAATTAAACTTCTATCACTGTTAACTTTGGTTCGTAGAGATGCGCATTCCATGGTTTTGTGAACAAGCTGAAGGAAACAAGTTTCGGAATAAATCTGACTGCTTAAATCTTCAGCCCTTGTAATTTGCATTCTGTTTGCATGATTTCACAGTTCACTTATCTTTTCTGAACAAAATTTAACAGATTTTTCAGAACAATGTTATTGTAGTAAACTGTGCAATTTTAAAGCGTAAAATAAACACCATTTGCATTTTTCGTTTGAAATTCTATTGTGACAAAAATGTAATATGAATACTTATTAGTTCTACTCACAATGTTTTACTTTTTTAAAAGTGATTATATTTTAAATATTTGATGAGAAAAATAAATATTCCAATGAAATATTTCGATAATTTTCATCATAATGAGAATCGTATTAGAAGAAGAAGAAGAAGAGTAAATAATTTTCTTACATACGTCAGTACTATATAGTTGCTCGTAATTGCCATAATCAACCATCTGTTTTCATTTTGATGATCGTAGGCGCATTTGTATCTAGTTATCCACGATGTCAGAAATGTGTTTTGTATGAAGATAATATTTTTATGTACAGAGCCAAAAGTCACATTATCCCCAAAGTATTTTGTTGCGACGAGGGAAGGTTATGGATCTGAATTAAATAGAGTATGATAAAGACGAGAAGTGTTAGCTGAGGAGGTTACAGACAACAATTTAGTCTAGAATGTCTGTGTGGACACCATCATTTTCATAACAGAGAACTATGCGCCTCCAGGTACGGTGTGAAATTCTACGCAGCATTGTGCGAGTGATCGTGGCAAATGCATGCCGAACGGCTTCTTTCAGTTCGTTAGTTGTGTGGTAACGCGTGCCAGCAACTTGCTGTTTGATGTAACCCCACAATGCATGAAAGATCGGCACTTCTGGGAGGCCAGTTCAGAGGTGCTGGTAACTGTGAAGAACCACGTCCAGTCCATCTGTTACGAAACACTTCATTAAGATATTCTCGCACTGCAATCATGAGAGGTACAAAACTATCTGCACACAACTACTACTACCACTTAGAACTACAACCAGTAAGTATCACTACGAACCAATACCACGGCACAGACTCGCATATCTACGGGGTAATGGGACTTATGGCTCACCCTGTAGAGCGCAGTGAACTTTGTTCAGTTTCAAAAAATTAAATATGTTTGAAATTATGAATTGAACATATTTTCTTTTTCGTAATGTTTGCTTTCATATCTAAAGCAAGTTGTGATTTGAATTCACTTTCATATAGTGTTGCTCACGGGACGGGACATGTCCCGTCTCGTCTCGTGTCTCGTCTCGAAAACGAG
The DNA here is from genome assembly GCF_977018435.1 of Lepisma saccharinum. Taxonomy (NCBI): domain Eukaryota; kingdom Metazoa; phylum Arthropoda; class Insecta; order Zygentoma; family Lepismatidae; genus Lepisma; species Lepisma saccharinum. The sequence continues at coordinate 21,708,711 of NC_139248.1, forward strand.
ACGAGACACGAGACGGGACAAGCCTTTTGAAATTCGAGACGGGACGAGACGGAATGCATTTCTCGTCTCGTTTTCGAGACGAGACACGAGACGGGACGGGACGGGTTTTGAAAAGTCTCGTCTCGTCTCGAATGTCTCGAAAAAATAAAAGCAAAATTTTTAATCAGTTGCAAATACTTGTTTGCTTGGAATAAAATATTTCAATTAGAAACGTTGATAAGCGTGTATTAAGTCAAAATAAGAAGACTATTCTAGAGAGAGGCATGAATGAATACCTAAACTTATTTCCTATCCTCTTTCGAAACACAGCGTTACTCCCCATTTTTTTTAAAAAAAATTATTCCAGGTTAATAACTTTATGTTACGATAGTACTCAAGATACTAATACAATTCTGAATAACATCAAGTAAAAGGGCAGGTAGAGAAGGTGGAAGGAGGGGCCAAAAATCGTGGAATGTCTGCGTCCGAGGTTTATCTTGTAAAAATAGTCTCAGCTTTATAGGTTGGAAAGATAAACGAACCCACGGATAGGGTTTATTATTATTATTTAATTTTTACATCAAAGGGTGTACAGAAGTGAATGTTATTAGTAAGTAGGAAAAGCATTGTAGGAAACATGGCAGTACAAATTGATAAGGAGTTGTTGGGAAAGTTATTAAGGAGTCCAAGATATTAGCAAGACTAAGAGAAGGAGATAATTAGGGACAAATAATCTAGCATTATACCACTCCGAACAGCTGAGAGCTAAAGAGGAGGAGAAAATACGGGAAATATGGAAAGAAATGATTTGGTGATTTTAGTGTTTACAGGGAACCACGACAAGATTTTACCACATGATTATTTGCACGGGTTACGAAATTATTAGAATGTTATGGAAATTTCGGATATGTCTTTGTTGAGAAATTCTTGTTGTTTCCCTCAGGCATTCTGCAGGTGGTTGGATTCGATTTTTTTACGTCCGTTTGACGATTATTTCTAATGTTTTTTTTATTTCTTTATTTCTTATTTAAGGAGAATACTATTCCTTGGATTGTAATAACGAAATACTGAGGCTGATATAGAATAGACTACAAATGAAGGAATTGCACTAAGGTCTGTATAATCGTCGTAGAAGGAAACTTTGTTCTATGAGGGGACTCCCCGGGTACAGTGATAGCATCGTCGCCTTGTAATCAAGGGGTCCCAGGTTCGATACCCGGTGAAGGCACATTGTGATTTGAACCCCATTTTAAACTGTGGGTCCAGTCCCGATTAGCCTTTCTGTAAATCAGATGAAGGAATGTTGTAGCTGTTCTTTTTATTCTGTAAATTTAGCCTTCAAGTTTATGAGCAAAATACATGTAGCTCGTATCTACTGTCTACATTTTCACTCATTATTAAACACATTTCCCAAAGTAGTTTTATCGAACTTCAGAGGGAAGCTGACAGCAATGTCAGGGTGGCGGGAGCTTGTTTACGACCAGGGTGTATTCCGAGACTATTTTTCGCCGTTCCCCACTGACAAAGGTTTCGCTTTGAACAATGGACACCGTTGCTTCAGGGGGCAAACACCAAACATAGGGCGAGGTTGACCTGCAGTAGCGGGTACGTGCCATAAATCCAGGCCTAAAGTAGGAATGAACGTTGATGCAAGGGAGGGGCAATAAAAATTCTGTAATTTGGTTTGCTTGATGACAGGAAGTTTTGCAGGAAAAGCTGAAAAGGAAAACGACAGACTTTGAATGAAAGAGGGACAGTGAACACAAGTCCTTTGTATTTTTCGCCGACACACAAGCTTCCATTTCGAAGGTGGAAGCAGTGACGACGCCAGAGGGGGCAGGGGGACGCCCCATGTTAGACACTTCGTCCCCCCCCACCACCCGGGACCCCCAACTGAAGTTAATTAAATATCGAATAATAAGAGAGTTCATTTATGAGAGTATGACGATTTTCACCTTTTCAAAGTGGTGTATTCTGCATGATATCACTTTCCTGCTTATAATACCAACTTGATTAACAAATATTAATTTGCTTCGTCCAAGATTCGAGCGCCGACCTGGGCATAGGTGATTTCTCATTCATTTATGTCCTGTAATAGCCGAGATTAACCTAAGTTTTAAGCAGTCTTAAGAACTGGGAAAAAGTGTTGAATGTGGATGATTTTAAAACATCACGAATATTTTCAGGACCACAAGACATCATCTGTAGTACGGGCAAATTATTCTAATCGTGGTCGTTAGTGACAACGCTAATTATTAAAACACATTGAAAGTTGATTCAAGATTTTGTTGGTTGGTTGATTTGGTGTTTGAAGTCCACTTTATGCACAGTAAGGCTAATTGGGACTGGACTTATAGTTTAAAGTGCCTCCACCGGGCATCGAACCCGAGACCAAAAGTGATCCAAGACAGCCGACACTACATGTCAGTTGTTGGGGATTCATCGCGGTTTCTTACTATTCAGGGACTTGAATTTCGAGATCATGAGTCTGAGGCAAACCTTAACAAAGGGGATTTCTTCGATACTCTTGAAGTTAATGAGGGGATATTATTTGGAAATGTATTGAACGTGAACCTTAAAATGCAAATTACACTTAAAATTCGATTCAAAACATATCGCGGGCAGGTAAAAGAACGCTTATTAGGATTTGCCACTCTTCAATCATTAGCTGCAGGTTCGCTCTTTCTCGTACATATCAAAATCGAAGAACTTCTTCTCACGAACTCCATACGTGCCTGTAATTGTGTAGCATAAACATACGATGGAGTGGTAGAGTAAGAGTAAGTATTGCCAGGGTCAGAATATTTCTTGAATTCTGAGATAACTGTAACCTTTGTCTGATTTTTTATCCTGTGATAACATTTCCCTGAAAGGTGAAACACAAATTTCGCCCAAAACTCTTCAGCGTTACGAAGATGGTTGTCCTTAAAATCTTTGAAAAGGCTTGCTCGAAACAGGATGCTGGATGCAAACTGCCTCATTTGGCTGTTCTTGCCATTGAGAAGAAATGTCAAGTCCTGAACGTACCAAAGGTGCGCAATGTGTTCTCCAAAGCACATAGAGCAGAATTCTCCTACAGGAGAATTGCACTTCACTAAGTGCCTCACATTGTTTCTAATACTTAAGAAGATTCATTTCTTCCAACGTCACGTTTATTTTGCAAGAAAATTAAACTCTTAGAAGAATTATTTTCATCATTTATATTATTATCTTATAACTTAAATATTTATATCAGTAGTTTCATCTCAAGAAAGACGATGAATTATAAAAATATGAATGTCTTTCAATACTGAAATAGGCCACTAGAGACAACGGAACTTACCAATAAAAAAGAATTAATGTCTTTATTAAAACGAATCATGTGGAGATAAACTCGTAATCAAGAAGTAAATTTAGGCAGTAAACGTCCACTCTAAATAAAAGACAAACACAAAACACCATACATGAATATAATAATAATTATAATTATTGTTATAAGTATTATTATATATGTATATATATATGTGTAGTGTTTTCTCGCGTTTTAATGTGACTGCCCCCTTACAATATTTTGTTGTTGCCAGCCTTCCCCCCCGGTCAAATTTCCCTGGCGCCGTCACTGGTTGGAAGTAAATTTATTAGGACGAGGAAAGTAACATTAGCTGTTGACAGTGTGACAGTGTTGCACCAAAGGACGTGATATGTGCTACTGTTTGTATAAATGATAGGAAATTTAAGCAAAAATTTATAATTGTTGAGACTTGAGAGTTGTTTCCTTCATTTGATCTTAGGAAGAGGTTTTCTGAGACAGAGTGGGATTGTTTTACACATACATGGGAAAGGGTGGTTGTTTAAAGATAGAGACGTATTTTGCACATTTTTTAAAAGTTCAGATAAAACGAGAATTTAGCCTTACTCTTATGAAAAGAAATAACGCAGTATGGGGAAATAATAACTTCACATTTTTCGCACCTGGTGGGATGCAACACAAGAGTATTGCAGGAAGTCTATGAACGAGGATGAAGAAGGATATGCGAAATTTGACTTACCTGCGGGTGAATTAGTTTATTCTAATATTCTTAAGGTTGATATATATATTTTTTTAAGTCCACTTGATTCGCAAATAGGCTAAATCGCGAACCGACCTACAGTTTAAAGTGCGATCCGATCCACTTTGTGCCTCCATTGAGTATCGACGCGAGGACTCTTCATTACAAGACCTCGACGTTATTACTACACCATCGGGGAGGCACCCAATCTACACAAATATGTTGATTCCAATAACACGTTATATGCATAATCTGATAATGATGCACTTTGGGTCCATCTAAACATATTTTTTTCAACTATAGCATGTCTAAAAGAATCATTCAAGTTGGGATTTTTATAACTTCAGGAGGCACGGCTGTGTAAATGTGCGATATAAAATTAATGCAGGTTTCCCTTCCATACGTGGTGGTTTTGTCACGTTTCTTCGCTTCGTAAAACACACTTTTGCAGGAAAGGCTTCTTGCATCCTCCTGGGGCCTTGCTCTAGCTAAACAAAAAATATATTTGTTTAGCATAATCGAGGGTTACATATTCCTGCCGAACTTGCTAGAAAACAAGGATTCTATTGGGATCATACTGCTTTGAATGACAGTATCAATGAAGTTTTATTAATATATAATATTATTTATATAATAATGAGCATAAAATATTAATCAGGAACTTTATTTTTCGTCAACTGGATGTAACATCTTTTTTTGTTATTCAGCAAATATTCAATTCATCACCTTTTTTTATATTAATTTTCTTGCCAAGACAGTTGTTTTTATGCAAATTTAGGCGATCTTAACTACACGTAAGCTAGATATTAGCTAATATTCGTGCTGTTATATTACTATTCTTCTACCATCTTTGTAACATGTCATGCAATAACAATAATAGAATTGATTAATTTACATATTCAAGTGAATAGACCTATGAAGTATATTAATGCATTAATTTAAACATTTGCTTAATTGTTGTCGTTAATGTTATTATCATCATTTTTCCTGAAACACTTGGCTCGGACACCCTCCCCCGACATATATTTCTAGATGCGTGCCTGCCGAAGGATAAATTAGATCAAGGGGTGGTGGTACCGGACTTAGAGGCTAAAGAGAAAACAAAGAAGTATGTGCGTCATAAGCTGAGCATAAGAAACAGCACAATATCACAAAGAAATACTTTCTGAAACTTATGTCATAGAAGATGTTTAACAATATTAAGAACAATAAATGCTTTCTATTTGTAATATACTAAATATTGAAATTTTAAATAGTCTTTTGTGTTCGTACTACACATTTAAAAACTTTTTTGTTGCTCCTCAGTGCCAAGCTTAGAATTTAAAGAAAAATGTACATTTTCATAGTGCACGGAAGTTCGACATTCAGAAAGAAAGAAGGTCTATTGGAAAACATTTCAAGACTTCCAAAAGGTATAGCAGTAATGAAAAAGAGCACTCACTTACAGTAGCTTGCCCAGGATTTTCGAAAGAGAGGGGTTATGTGTAGTTTTTCTTGGTAGTCAGCCCTCATTTTGTCATATTTGCCTACCTTTGACGTTCTTTCTTTTAGGAATGCTGGACCAAAGGGGGGGTTATAACCCCCACCAACCCCCCCTTGGGCACGCCACTGCTCACTTATACCGTGTTTGTTACAACCTGTCCGGCTTCCCGCGGTAGCTGATCGCTGGCTTTTCTAGCATAAACCAAGCGGTGTTGCTGCTGAAGACCGCCTGAACTCCGTGCTGGGGAAAGCCAAAGCCAGGCAGCAAATTAAAATACGCAGCGTGGCAACAACGTCTACGTAAGCTCCTCTATTCTGGCTTCCATTCGCTCCTCGTTGCCCAGCAGACGACTTTTTTCTCACTTCTCATTGGCACCAAAACTGTCGAGCGATCGCTAGCGCGGGAAACGGGACAGGTTCTAACAAACTTGGTATAAATGTACGATGGATAGACAGTTGTATTAAGCGAGAAAAGCCACGAGGTAGATTTCATAAGATACCTAAGCTGCTCGTCAAGTCAACCTTGCAGCAGGTTTTATGTATCAATCCGCGCGAGAACTGAGCTCAGAATCTTCCGTGCCAGTCTTTCCTCAACCGCCGAGCTGCTTACATCGCAGACACTGAGAAAATCCACAGTATTGCCAACCGCACAACACATCAAAACCCGCATGCATGTCAAGTGGAATGTATTTTTGCTTCTCTTTGTCTCCTGAAACATAAAATTTTAAAAGTACTTTCTGCGCATAGATTATTTAATAAATGTGTCATTACTTAATATAAATGCGAAATATCTTCGAAACATGAGAGCGTGTGTGTATATTTCGAGCACGCAAAAATAAAAATGAACAAAGATAAAAGTAAACAACGATAGGCCCTCTTGAATTTAATGACAATTTTTTTTTTTTTGGTTTAGAAAGAAATACATTTATGAAAAACGTGGTTGCTTCGTCCGCAATACATCCGTTCCTGTAAGACACACGCAATTCAAGTTATACCACCAAAAAAACATGATTTGTTATTGGTGATATATACAATCAGGTGCATTGTCTGTCGCTATTACTCTGGTTTCAATTTATGAATCACTTCACTAAACCAGGATTCAAATCTTGGTCTGTCCATTTCTTGCGGATAATCACCCTTCCCTTTCTTTGCGCGGAACAGTAAATATGCACCTTCAACAAAGCTTTCATTGCCGCCAGTGGGTGAAACAATAAGCCTCCCCCTTCCCCTCATCGTTGGTTTCTTCAGCCCTGGCGTGGTTTTGCATGCTGGTATCCTTCCATGTTTTATTCCCCCTTCCCCCACCCACCGAGTTGAAGGACGTCTCGTCCAAATAATAAACATGTTTCTTCTCACTGCGATATCTTTTAATACCGCGGAGATTCTTTTGTCGTCAAAAAACAAACAATCGTTTCCTCTTGCTAAACTCAAACAGCAAATCATTCAACACCCGTGATACAATTCGTGCGCACATTGACGGCAAATCACCTCACGCCCTGTTTTACTTTGATCTTGTTGCCGCAAGGAGGATAAAGTTTCAGTGTCTCTTCAACGCACTACACATTGCAGTTGGCGAATCTACGGTTCTAAGTTCGTCTGCACAGTGATTGCAACCAATTCAGTCCATACCTGCTAATGGATGTACTATTTTGTCTGTATATTACAAATTAAATAACTGTTTTCTTGCAAGTATGCAGTTGTGTCGGAATAGAACCCGTCTCAGTGGAACTATGTTCTTGCGCGCACGTTTGGAACTACATATGCGAAAACCTGCTGCAAGGTTGACTTGACGAGCAGCTTAGCAATCAGTAACCAACAAACTGCATTTTTAACATTAATGTCGTCATGATTAACGAACCTTATTTATTCTCACCACGCAATGGGTAAAATATTTGGAGCTTTATCCCACTTTCCGGAAAAATATTTCGTGTTTCTGCTACTTTTGACTTTTGTTGGCATGATATCCCGGATCACTTTTACGAGACGAGACGGGACAAAACGAGACGGGACGAGACGAGACGAGACAGAACCCTTCGAGACGGGACACGAGACGGGACAAACGAATATTTTCGAGACGAGACACGAGACGAGACAGCATTTTCACGAGACGGGACGGGACAGACCAAAGTCTCGTCCCGTCTCGTCTCGTGGGCAACACTACTTTCATAATATTATTATACAATGGAATTTTGGTACAATATTTACTGGTATATTCATGATAGAGAAGTGATTCTACATTGCAAGCCTTCATAGCCGAAAGAACAGATATTTCAACTCACGATCTCGGATACGCATAGTTCTAGGTTATATTACCACCCAAAAGTTGGCATTCCATTGTGTGTCTGTGCTTTTTAAATTTATTTTAAGAAAAGCGACAAAAATATCAAAATTTAATATATTATAATAGTTTTCACTATATTTTGGGTGCATTTTGAGAACTGACAAACAGTGTTCGATTTGAAACTGAAGGGGTGGGGATGGGGGTTCGAAGCAAAATATTATTTTCTTATTAGCTCTATATTTCTAAATTAATTCCCAACCAAGGAAAAAAATTCTCTCAGCTCTGAGAATACATGTACAATCATAGTTATTTTCTGCTATTAATAAACATTTGTCAAAACTAAAACTTAATTTTAACACGAGAAGGTGATTATTATACTACTGGTAAGTGAAATATTCGAAAAGAATGTAAATCCTGGAACCAAGGTGATTTTCTCTCCCGGATCGGAATTGAATTTATTTACAATTCCTGTACCTTTAACATGCCTGCCTGAAACTCCTCTTTATACTTTTACAAATTGTTATCTTATTATCTTACCTTAGTAATAATAATAATAATAATAGTGATAAAAATAATTTGAATGTAGCTCTATAGTGTACTTAGGTGTTATTGCTATTGTAACTACACAATTTTATTTCACGTCTCTTAGGTAGGTTATCACTAGGGCTCGAAAGTTGAGGAAAAATCCCTTTTTTTTTTCCTAGTGGTCGAAGACGTGGCCCAACATAATATATGTTCATTTTGGGTCATTTTGGCCAGGAAAAGGTGGGTTTTATTTGTCCTTTTTTTGCCTTTTTCGGCGTTTTTTTATTATTGGTCCTTTTTTAGCCTTTTTAAAGGTCCTAACAGTTTTTTTTTTTTTTTACTACGTTTTTACTGCCCATTCTCAATTCGAATCATCATCAGTTCATCACCTCTTAAACATCCTTTCTGTAGCAAAGAAATAAAAAAAAAAAAGAAATATATTTGAACCATCCCTGAAACGAGAGAAAAACCATTTTTGGACGACTGAAGCAGGTACGGTACAAGATCATTTAACCGTAACTTGTCTGGAAGGTCGCGCTGTTAAGTGGCAACTTTCTCTTGTTTTGAAGCTTTCAGTTTTCTTGCACTGTGTGTTCCATACCACCAGAATTTTGTATTTTTTATTCATTAAATATGTAATTAAAACTGAAGTTATTAATTAATTTGGATCACATTTATACGTTCTTTTTTCCGTTTTTTGGTCCTTTTTTTATATATAATTTATAGGTCTTCAACTTTCGAGCCCTAGTCATCACACTTTAGACCAGTGTTGTTTTAAAGGTTCAGGAATTGTAAATATATTAATTTCCGGTCCGGGAGAGAAAATCAGAAAGCGTAAATGGGTTCTGGACCGTAAAGAACCTTTTTATCATTAAAGTATTTCAATTCGGTTCCATAACCTTTTTTTTCCGGATCATTTAAAATAAGGTCCAAGTTCGGTATTGAAATGAAACAATACGCAACGTGGACCGAATTTAAATTGTGCGAGAGAAAAGGTTCCGGTCTTGTTGCAAAACCCAATAGAGCCCCCTTTAGAATTCATGGGTTCCTGGGCATTTAACAATCCTGCTTTAGACAATATATCTAAATGTGTAGGGATTCTAAAATCACCTTGCTAATCCTTTGTGTTCTATGGAGTGACTCATAAGTTGTGTTTTCTTATTGTTGCAGACAACCCATCGTACTTTACCTTACCCCAGTCGCGGGTACATGCCCATCCTCCCGCTGCAGTCGTGGTCAAAGCTCGCCAAAACTTTTTCCAAATGGGATCAACGGCTTCAAGCAGCTCGGCAGCATCCACGCCAACATCCGAGAGCGGAGGACCCAAAGTGACCAATGGGAATTCCCGAAGAAGCTTCAGGACACTGTTGAGATCCCTTAGCGCCAATAATCCAGCTGTCCTGCAGCCACGGGAGCAACAATACATGATGGCACGCTCCAGAATCCCATGTACTCTGGCCATCCCAACTCCACAGAAGCCTGCAGACGTGACACCCAGTTCTGAGGTCCCGGTGAAGAATGGGAATACTTTCAACAATGAGAATATGGTTTATTATAATCTCCCGGCACCCCCTTCGTCCGCACCACCCACACCTGCACCCCCGACACCGCTGGAAGCTTTGGGAGTCTTTTATTCCAATGTTCCCCCGAGGAGAAGGCACTCCATTGGGACTTTCTTCAGGGACAGGTTGAAGTTGCCGTCGCCGGGAAGTTCTCCTAGGCTTGACATGGATGCCAAGATCAAGGGTAGCAAGGATATCCTCAGCGGGGCGGGTCACTCGAGGGAAATTGGAGCCAACCCCGTCGACATCAACGCCAATGTTGCAGAATGGAGACTGGCCGAGAGATGGCATGGCAGGAAACGCTGTAATCGATGCTGTGTTAAAGGTGAGTACAGTCCTAATTTCACTATATGTTCTACTGTTTGTTTATCTGTGCATCTTATTATAGCCTGACAAGTTAAGTCCCTATATGCGCAGATCGCTGCGGAGCACTTCCTATTAAGTCATCCTCCCCACCACTCTTCTACGTACTGGTCTGGCCTTGAGAGTACGAGTGGTGCCAATTCAGCAAAATTAAGCTAAAACAAATATGACAAACTATTTTTACTGTGTGGATTGACGGTGCCGACTCATATCAGTTTATCAGTGGTTCATTTGATTTAATCCGGTCTTTGAAAATGCGTACGGAGCGCGGATCGTAAACTGTAGTATTATGCACGCGCGTTAAGGTTTATAACGAAGAGAAACTTCTGGGCGAATGACTTCATTTTCTGAATGCGACATAACACGCTTGCCTGTGTTCTTTTTTAAAGCACTGAAATGTTCTTACTCTTTACTCTTGGCTGCATATTTTTGAAATGCAAAAATCAAATCATGCCGGGTCCAACGAAATCCACAATCTGCTCTGGAAAGCCCCATAGAGGACAGGCCAGAGAAATTGTTTACAATGTTGCAACATATTTGTGAAATCAGAAGGAGTTACATAAACTTAAGTATAATGTTGTCGAGTCCACAAGCGCCGCCACGGGAGTATCTAAATGGATGGTTTCTCAAGTTTTAAAAGAATTGGATTGGATTGATTTGTTGTTTTAAGTCCACTTTATGCACAGTAAGGCTAATCGGGACTTGACCTACAGTTTAAAGTGGGATCCGAACCACTATGTATCTCCACCGGTAATCGAACCCGAGAGCCCTTGATTACAAGGCGACGACGCTACCACTGCGCCATCGTGGAGGCTAAGTTTTAAAAGAAGGAAAAGAGTCGTTGGCAAAAGGTGAGCTAAATTTCTGTACTCTGACAGGTAGAAAACAGCCCAGGAAAAAGCGAATACAAATTTCGTTGAAAATCCTCAGACCATTCCGCTCCCTCCAGGTTGCAACACTGCGTACCAACGTCGCTGCGGAGAATAGAGTGGGGAAATGTGGTGCGAGATGCGCAACAGCTATTTGCAGCGTCTTCTTTTTAAACTTGTCAAGTTATAGCATCTGCCTTCAGTTGGTAGTTATTTACTATTCGAACGAGAAACTGCGTTCAATGAGATTCCGGAATGTAGTGATGATACGGGAACAGCTACATCAAACTCGGTTCATAACTAAGGCAATTTTGCAACCAAGTCAAAATTTTCTGGGTACTATATTTTCAGCATTAAGGTTTGCTTTGTCTTTTGCTTCATCTCCTTTGTCTTTGGCTTCATGTCCTTTGTCTTTTGCTTCATCTCCTTTGTCTTTGGCTTCATCTCCTTTGTGTTTGGCTTCATCTCCTTTGTCTCTTGCTTCATCTTCTTTTTTATCTTTTGCTTCATCTCATTTGTCTTTTGCTCCTTCTTCTTCTTTGTTTTTGTTCCTTCTTCTTTTGTCTTTTGCTCCTTCTTCTTCTTTGTCTTTTGCTCCTTGTTCTTTGTATTTTGCTCCTTCTTCTCCTTTGTATTTTTCTGCTTCAACCTCTTCGTCTTTTGCTTCTTCTTTCCTTCTTCTATGGCTGCTTCATCTTTGACTAATTCTTCTTCCTTGCCTTGTAGTGGTTTAAATAAGGAGAGAGATATTTTAATGACAGTATTCTGTCACATAAATTACCACATGAAAGCCAAGAAGATATCAATTTTATTTATACTATTGCCATTCTCTGTGCTATTACTTTAGCTCCTATTAGAGCAACTGAAGCAAATTGAAAACTGTTATAATGTGCATTTATTGTTGTACTTATATAGAATCATAACAAAGCGTGTCTTTCGTTTCAATAAGTAATAATGAAATACAAATTTTAAAGGTGCAAGTCGTCTCCACGTTGTATGACGAAGTGGTAACGGTTACTTTTACCGTTAATTTCCTTTGTTTTGGAATAGGAAGATATTTTCTTCAGTCACATTATTAAAATTGTGAGAATATGTAGAATAAAGAATTATTTAGAATAAAGTTAGTCTAGGCACTTTTTTTTTTTAAAGTAACCGAAATTCAGATACTTACAAAAGGTAAATTTTCAAATTCTCGTACGTTCGCCCAGAAATCACGTTTCGTTCAGCTAATATATCTGCTATTTCTGAATTGAACAAGGTAACGTAAGGTAAATATCGTAAACTAGAGCATTACCGTGACTCGTATTCCACGGAACTAGGCGGTTGGAATTGTAAAAGTGGATATTACATAGCTGCGCTCTAGGTACAGACGGGATACACTACAAAATATTTCTCACTTAACCATTTTTAAACTTCGTTTTAAAAGTTGTTCGAAGACAAAAGTGGTAATCGAAGGTTATTTTCGGGCGATTTTGCATTTACCACTTATGTATTTCCTGAGTTTTTTTTAATGCTTTCATGTAAATTTTGATTTTCTCAAAATATTGGGAGGGGCTGCAGCCTCATGCGTAGGCCAGTGTGCATTTGAAATATCAGATATATACGTATTACGGGTATTGCGACAATAGAAGACTTGTGATTGAAATCAAGGTCTAATGGTAATATTTTCTTTCTAGTACTAACCGTTTTAAGGAAACAAATCTATAATAATTATTTCGTAATACGAATTGGTTTAATAAACTTGGTAGGATCAAACACAAAAAAAGTACATTTCTACTTGTCAGTCATATTTGTTTCACGCGTACTCTCGATAATATCGTCACAATTGTAGTTGAAAAGATGAGATGCGTTGAATCTTTACCAAATGTACTGTATAAAGGAACGAATTACATGCGCACTGCTGTTACAACTACATTTTAAAACCGAAAATAGTAACAAGGTAACAATTTGGTGCTAGTCCAGTAACTACAAGGCCTTGTTGGTAGGAATTCTACCTCCGTATGATATGGGCTTTACTTACGTTATTCACAGACTGACTACGTGTCATTTAGACCTGCTGCGAGGCTAGAAGGAGCGGACATATTGGGGTCGTTGATTACGATGTTTAACAAAGATTCCACTGTTTTGCTCAGAGAGGAGTTTTATTTTATCTTGAATTTCTCACGATAGTGTGCAACATGCAACAACGTTGATAGTATGTGCAGGATTTTGTGGAAAGAAGAAACGGGTTTCTTTGAACAGTGGCATAATCACTGCTGCTGACAAATTTAGATTTTGTGATGTCTGGATGTCAACTCCTTTGCATATTTAAATGAAATAGCAGTAAAATGTTAGGTGAATATAAATATGCTTAAAACTGCAGTTTGAATGAAGTTGATATAGAAAAGTGTGAGTTCTTATGCCGTTCTGAGATACTTGCTGTCCAAATAATATGTCCACTTGATAGATTTTCCAAGAACTACAAAAGTTGTGTTTTTGTAAACTGAACACTGAACTAACCTTGAGTAAGTTCAGAGAGATGCACAAGTATTGTTCGGCAAATTGTCTATGACTGCTTTCTCAAATTTTTCTCTTGCATTAGAAGTGTTTTTAAGGAATATGTTTCTATATATGCTTGTGCATAGGTTGTTAGCAACTTGTTTTGTTTAAATTCTTGAAGCTTTCATTGTGTAAAACAGAAAGAATAAACACAGTGATGGACATTTTACTTGGTAATACTTATGTACCTCGCGCTATATCGTGATATCCACAGAGCATTACGTTAATCTGTGGCATTACAATTAAAATATACGTATTATAATGAACAAAAAACGACTTAAAAGTTGTTAGGTCCAAAATAAAAGAATGAATGAATACCATTAGAATATTGATTTATATTGTCTGAGATAGTAATTTATTTTTTGTTACATCCCATACAGTTTGATGTATGCTTTAGTCATTTAAAGATAATTTGCTTATAGGAATAAGCTGTTATTTATAGAATGAATTATTGTCCCATATAGTATGACCTGATAATGTCTCAAAAGATAGATCAGAGATGATTTGTTGTATGTACATGTTGTATTGCAATATTGTCCGAACGTCGTGAAATATTGTTATTCCAATACAGAACTCATTGTACTATTAGATTATACATTTTGTGTATGTTGCTAAAAAATGACCAGTTTTCGGTTACGAACAAACGTTTTGTATTATTGTGATGTTCTGAAGCCAAAAGTTGTGGCCACACAAAGTAAGTACCTAAAAAGTAGGTTTTAAAACCGACGTTCTGTTTGTGTTTGTGTCTAAATCTGTTTCTGATAAATAATATTAGCGTAAATTCAGATCTACATCACGATCCTGGAAATTTGTTGGTCCTAGATAACTGCTGTCCAATTGACCTCATATTTATACCAAAGAATTCCTCCACTCTTAATAAAACTAGTAATGAATAAAAATACGCAGAATAGGAAAGAAAATCCACACATATTCTCTTGAAACTTGTAATAGCATACTTGTGACGTTAATATACACGATATTCTCCAATTCCCTAAAACACTAATGTGCACATATATTCCTGAAAATAAAACTGTCCATACTGTCTTATTTCACCCAATTGTCAATAAACACGCATGTTCATTTTCACCACAATTATTGACTTTTATCTTTTGGTCCTGCACCAGGCATCACTTCATACTCTTTATATTTAGGAAATTCAGCATGGCTACTTGGTTTACGTTCTTCCAATGGAATAAACTGCTCCGTTTCTTCAAGTTCTTTCGCCCTCTGTTTCTTCAACGCCATGATTGCTAGATTTGTCTTGATTTCTTGTTCTTCCGGTGGACATTTTCTTCGTCCCCTCAGCCAGGCTTGCCATTCAACTGGTACTTCATGGTCGTACCCGTACGTGTTTTCCACTACCGGTTCAAACCATCTTGAAGGTCTTCTACCACTTCTTGGATCTGAAGGAATTTCGAAATATTTGTTGCCGTAGTAATCCGTGCCGACATGTTTTGTTTTAACTTGTTTCGGTGTCAACGATCTAATGAAATTTGACAATATCAATCCAAGTATGCTACGTTGTTTCGCCATTGAGAAAAACTGATCAGACTTTGGTAGACACGTACCCAAGATATATTTCACAAGGTCTTCTTCTTCTTCTTTATTTTTGGCTCACACCGCGTTTGCGATTTCTAGCCAAACTTGCGGAGTTCAGGTACTATTTATTATATATGTTCCAAACTGTTGTTGAATATATTTCACTTTCTTCGAAACACTATTGATTTATTGAGTGTTGTAGTCCATTCTGTCCATAACGACTTTGCGAGGTCTTATGGATTTAAATTGTCGTGAGGGTCATCATGGCTGTTTATATTGTAAACCTATGTTTTCCGAAACTATAAAGAATCCAAATAACTGCAGTGCGAGGTTCAGATATTAATGTAGATAAATATATCGGAAATGGAACCTGTGCATGTTGTAAATTTTTATATGAAGAGTTTCGGTGTTGTTGTCTTAAGGGACATTCATAAAATAAATGGTCAAGTGTTTGATTAGCTTCTCCGCATTGACAGAAAGTTGATGGCACAATCTTTAAATTAGCCAAATGATGATTTACTAATACATGGCCTGTACGCATTCTTAATATAAAAACCAGTGACGTGCGGTGACGTCGACACTTGGGGTAGCAATCAGTGGCGTGCTCAAGGGGGGGAGGGTTGGTGTGGCTCATACCCCTCCCCCCTTTAGGGCCCAGCATTCCTAAAAATAGAACGTCAATAACAGGAAAAGATTGCAAAATGATAAATGAGTACTAAAAACAAGTACACGTAACCACCACCCCCATTTGAAAATAAAAAAGATTTGATTTGACTACTAAGCCACAGATCCTGGGTTCGAATCTCGGCTTGGCCATGGGTAGCTATTCTTTGAGTGTGTCCCTTCATCAATTATTGTATTATCTTAGCCAAAAGTGGCGGAAAAGCGAAGTAAAATAAACCAAATCAAGCAATCAATCAATGATTTGACTTGATTTTTGTTACTTAGCGTCGCTTTTTTTCTCACATTTGGCTAATTGCGAAGATGATACGATAAATTAATGAAGGGAGAAACACAAAGAACACCCATGCCCAGGTCGGGGGTCGTAGCGCGCTGTGATAACCACTCCCCCACGGTTGGTTGATTTGGTGTTTTAAGTTCACTTTATGCACAGAAACAAAACAGGTAACAAAACACACTTTTTTGTAGTTTCTTCAATAATATTCATTTGGCTTCTTGAGTTCTGAGATACATTTTTCATTTCAAATTATTTCATTATTCACTGCAGAGTACAACACATAGGAACAAGAATGCGCGCTCATCGGGTTCGAATCCTGGCCTGGATTGTTCATATGAGGTCCCTTCATCAATTTCATCATATCATCCTCATTTTCGCGATAACCAAATGTGGCAGAAAAGCGAAGTAAAATAAACCAAACCAACAACAATATGAATGTGCGTTCTCTTGCCCAAATAAATTCATTCGTTGGAGGCCAAGAGATTAGTATATTTTTAAAAAAAAGACCCAACTAAAACGAGAGAGAGAGAGAGAGAAAGAGCCTGAGCAAATATTTGTTATTTAATCATTACATATTCCATATTTGAAAAAAATAAAAAATAAAGAAAGCATAACATTATTGTCTACATATAACACGTTCCCATTTCATAAATAATAAAACTTCATCCCATATTATTTCATGTCCAGATATTATTATATTAATAATTAAATCAAGAAGACTTATAGTTCAAATCACAAACCCTGACACCTTCTGTACACAAAACCACCTGCATGCAGAAAGCATTGCAAACTGATAGAAGTAAAATAATCCACACGAAAATCCAGACGTTGTTACAGGATTCATTACGTAAGGTAAAACAATGGCAAATTTGTAGTATGGGATACGCTGCCGCAAATGACGTCTCACTTTAAACCCAATGCTCTTTCTTTTTTTACTTATTGCTTCACCTTTATGGTTAACTCTTTGCACCAGTAATCATTTCCCATAAATTTGGCTTCTTTCTTTGAATATATTTTACTTGCATTTTTTAGACAAAATGATATAACATGGTATATATGTATATTTCTAAGGTTTGATATAGATAGGAGTGTATTTGAAATTTGTTTGTACATTTTATGTAAATTGTATCTTATGTAAATAAAATATATAATGGGCATAAACAGCCATATGCATTGCTGTAAGTCCAATAAATATATTGATGATGATCAAAACAAGACAAAAAGTTCGTAAATTTATTGCGGTTGGAAACTTTGACAAGCATCCTAATAACGATTTTTGTTCCGCCAAATATAGTGCACTTCGTAAAATAACTTGGTGACATGGCAAGGCAAGATAAGTGTGAACATTTTGTAGTAATATAACTTTCAATGAGCTTAGAGATTTGTGTACATAATGATATTTTATAACATTGGTTATTTTCTAAAAATAATCATGTGAACAGCAAGGAAGTAGTGCAACTTAGTAATATTGCCTGACTTAGCCTTAGAAAAATAACATGCCGAGTTCTATGCGTGAGGGAAAGTCTCCGTTTACTCCGAGCTTGTTTTCAAAACACCAACAAGGACAGCCTTTGAAAAGGGGTGAGAAACAGATTCTACTCAATATTTATGTAACGTTCTGTCAGTAGTATCCTGAGAAACCAGTAAATGAAGTGGTTAAGTTGGTATCCCAGTGCAGTGGTGTGTCAGTGTCTGCAGTTTTAAGGGTTATGAAAGAGAGAATGACCGGGAGAGTAACAATGTATGCGGCTGCATATTCATCTGATGTTTTGAGAACGGGTTCTCACATTCAGAGGCTCTTATATAAAATGAATAAGTGCGGCGAACTATGAGTGTAACAGCAGATGATTTCGGTCATGGATCAGCTGACGCGAAGTGATACATCGAATCGGTGAGACAGTTTGTTTACAGAAGGTCTCAGGGATGGTGATTTAGACCTTAGTTGGGCAGGCCATGTGACACGAATGGGAGAGGAAAGAGGAGTTCACAGGATTCTTGTTGGGAAACCTGATGGTAAGAGACCTATTGGAAGGCCAAGACGAAGATGGAGGGACAACGTTGAGATGGACCTAAAGGAAATCGGTAGAGATGGAAAAGAGTATATAGTTCTTGCTCAAGATAGGGACAGATGGAACTGGAAGGCCTGTGTTGCTGCAGCCATGAACCTTCGGGTTTAAGAAGGCTAGAGAGTTAGTTAGTTACATCCCATATTATACATACATATCGTACAACGTGTAAAATGTTGTGTAAATACAGAGAACATAAGTACTGCAGAAAATTTTCGCTTGAGTTCTTTAGAGGAGTTACAAAGGAATCGAATGGAAACCAATCCTCTATCTGTCCTATAGGAGATAGACTGAGAGACCTGAAAGCACGGGCTTTCAACCATTGCAGCGGGGTGAGGGGGCAAGGGAGGTAGAGGCAGAAATCTTTCATTTTCCTTCGGAAACCCGTTTCTACCTGGAACTGCTAAGGCGGAAGAAGGGCGAGCTAGGCCAGTTTTGCCCGCGGATCACACCGAGGGACGAGAAGCGCGTGAAAAAGAAAGTGTTGCATATGAACTGTGGCTTTAACAAGACAATAAATATTGTGATTTGAAAATAATTAGAGATGTGAGATTGATTAATCTACCTCTGCTAGACTAGCTACTCCTCAGGGCACGTCACTGATAAAAACAACCACTGCCCGAGGTAGATTAATGTTTTGGTACCAAGATCTATGATGCATGCTACTTATAGGATGTGGTATTTTGTAGCTCTATTTTGTACCACTCCTCCCACTGTTTTACTCTGGGTAATTTATCTGTATAAGGTAATCGAAGAGGTGTTACATAGTCCTGGGTTCTCGCTTTTTTTGCATTTGCGTCTACCATGTCATGGTATTTATTTTGATTACTATGCGCACGAATATAAGTGAAAACCACTTTGTGTCCTTTTTGTCGAAGATGCTGCATCGTGCAGAAAATCAAGTATTCAAATTTTTATTTATTTCACAAGGTTTAGTTACAATCAGCAAAAGTGTTTGATTGGCAGTCACAAAAACGTCACTGTAGTACATTTACAGCACTCGATGTAAGCCCAATACAATGGTTAGCTTTTGTCAGAAGTTGCTATGGGCCGGTGGTAGTACTTATTAATGATTAAGTATAAATTCAATAATGAATAAGTTTGAGCTGCATTTGTTGTGAAACCGCGGTAAGTTTATATTCCTTAAATTACTAATCAGAATCTGATATTGTGAAAAATAATACTATTACATTATAATTGCAATTGATTTCTCAAATTTGGATAATTGCACGCTGAATTATGCTTGTAATAAAAACTTTTTTAAAAAAATTAAAAGATTTGTCATGTTGTGTGTTTGTGCGAACGTTCAACTGATCCATTCTATATCACAAGAAAATTCCAGAACCCCCAAAAACGTAGTAGTGTAATGCCAACGAGGATGACAGGAACGTCCCTAAGGGTAGTCCGTGGAGGACTGCCCCATCCGAAACGTTCACTTCCCCCAACCAAAAAATTGCCTGGCTTAGAGGAAACTTTTACTTTAATATTTTAAAATTCCTCCGAATTATTTATTTTAAAAGGAGTATAACAACTAAATTGCATGTAGAATACAATTGGTTACATGCTTTTAAGTTTGTAACATAATACATAAATGTTACTGTATATTAAAAGCTTAATATGAAACATAAATTATATGTGTATTATGTGATGAATATTAAAACATAGGAAATTATATATGTTGTGTGTCCAGTCCAGCTACGCCCCTGTATCTTCGACCAAAAGAGTATTTCTACAATATAATTTATGTTATGTAAACATGCACACAACAGGGACATACAAACATCAATAGCATTTGTTTGATGAAAATACTCCATAGCATATGTGCAATGTTTCGTCACCTAGTTGAACTGCATCCAAGTTTAATTTGGTATTTCGCACAACTTGCGATGAAGCAGAGCTAGCTTTAGACAGCAGCCAGTAAAATTTCTTTCTCGAGATATTGTCTTTAATAGAACTTGACTACCAGACTTGTCCACATCAGTTTTCCTACGAGTGTGAGCGCACATGGAGGGGGTTTACCAATGAACTCACTTCAGTCATTTTTTCTCATGAAGTTGGTTCAAGTTTGATTGACTTACAATATTTTCCATCAACATGAAGTGTTATAGAGGTAAGTTTTGATTCTGTTGCATGTAAATTATTCCCTTTTATAAAACTAACCCTGGCATACAACATAATTATCGCATTTGTGGAATAAATATAACTGTTCTATTTCCGCAAAGATATTTTCATGACGCAGATAACACCAGAGCCAATATTGAAATTCTATCAAGATATTGACATTTTGAACTCATCTAAAGAAATTGGCTACCACGCTGGTATTGCTTACTAAAATAGTTATTGATAAACGTTATAAGATATGATAGAGGTGTGATTGTATCGAATTTTAAATGTTTTGTTTCTTCATCGAAACATTAAACTTTTCTGAAGTAAATTAACGCACGTGTGGGGAAACTTATCCCCAAAACTTCTAAAGTTCTAGTGCTGTTAATACTTACTCTTTCTTTAAATATGAACTAATGAAAACTATCAATAGTCTTCTAATTGTCATAATGTCGTAAACTTGAAATTGATGCAGCTGACCTTTGTGGCGGAGTGGTTGAATTGAATTGAATTGAAAAGTCTTTTTATTTACTACACAGCGAGATTCAGCCTTGGGCTGCTCTACCACCTAACTCTGGTGATTTAAAGTTACAATACATATATTTATAATACTGAAATAAAATATATAACATAACATGAATGAATTTGACATAAATGAAAAATAATAAAATTTTAAGAGAACACAATGACAGATACATTAACACACACCAAATCGAGACTAAAATAGCATGCACACAGGTTGAAATATTCGTTGTGTCAGATAAGTGTTTGCAAAAATACAGTGTGTTATTTTGGTTCTTGTTGCTTAGCCGTACGAGCTAATGCTCAATTGTTGTCTTTGCAATAAAAATAATACGACTTGTTCGCTACGGTGCCAAAAATCTCGGCGTGGGTGTTCTTTCATCAGTTTCATTATTATCTCTCATTCTCATCTTCGCGATTAGCCAAAAGTGGCATAAAAGCAAAGTAAAATAAACCAAATAAATATATTAATTATGCATTGGACAGTAACTGTGTGAAATGTACAAAAAAAAATAATGAAATTACGTTTGCTGGATATTCACTCATTTGGTGGATCGAGTAGAAATGGCTGTCCAAAATATAATAGTAATAATAATGCATGTGAAATAAAATGTTTATTTTAGCTATATATTATGTCTACTATTCAAGTTATATGAACGACCTGACCCCCTTAACAAAATTTTCTGGCTACGGCCATGCTTGTGGTGTGTTGAACATGAAGATAAACTGTTATCTTGTGAAGTTGAACTTGGAAGAAGAGATCTTGAGTGTTCTTCCGAGGACATAGACCTCCGTTCAAATTTTTGACAAGAGCCAAGCTAAGATGGCTCCCTGGAGATAAACCGAGAAGGCGGTTTTCAGTGTCTTGGGGGTGAAGAGTGGGTGGGGCGATGGGGTTATCTCTTGCGCGTTGGTGGCGTCTGTCATTTTTCTGACTGACGTCCCTCCCAAAACCACTCCAAGATCCATGATAGCCAGAGCAAAGGCTTTGACCGAAAGGTTGCGTTATAAACTTGGAGATGTACTCTTTACCAGTGTTAGAGTCGAAGCAATGTTACAACGTAGGGAGTTGAATTTATTTATTTTACTTGGCTTTTCTGCTACTTTTGTCTAATCGCGAAGATGAGGATGAATGGCTTTAAGGTGAGATGGATGAAGCTGAAGGGACAATTACAAAAACATACGAACGACACAACAAGAGTCACACAGAGGATTATACTAGTTGAGATACCAGACGCCAGAACTTCACTAGTCTGCAAGATGAAGTCCAGGGTGTACTGCATGCAAAAGAGGTTGACATTTCGGCAGATATGCCCCCAACACCGCCTAAAAGTATTTACAAAGACCCAATTATGGTCATTTGGTCTCTAAATATGCCATTTCATCCCCCTAAACACGTACATACATCCCAATTGAAAATAAGCCCCTGCATTTGGGTTACAAAGAAGGGAAACTTATGCCTATCTAATAAATCGTTTCAATATAAAGTGGGATCCGAACCACTGTGTGCCTTTACCAGATATCGAACCCGGGACCCCTTGATTACAAGGCAACGACGCTACCACTGCGCCATTGAGAAGGCCTTGTGGCTTTCGAGATTGCCATTATTGCTTCAAACCACTATGTCCTTTACCAGATATCGAACCCGGGACCATTTGATTACAAGGCGACGACGCTGCCACTACGCCCACCGGGGAGGCCACAAGTCTCCAACGAGACGAGACTAAATCTCGGTCTCGTTTCGAGAAGTCTTTAAGGATCGAGATGAGCCCAATACTTGTCTCATCATCGTTCTAAAAGAGCGACTCCATTTTGTGGAAGTGTTGTAATCAGCAATACTCTCTGGTCGCCTTCACCTCTAGGCTTGCCTACCGTTTATAAGTTCCCCGTGTCATGAAGGTACATTTAGGGGATGTGGGGTAAGTGCTCCACATATTTTCGATGTTGGCAATTTTTGGAAGTGATGTGATCAGCACCACGCTCCGGCCAACTTTACCCCCCTAGGGTTGCCCCACAGGTTTGATTTGAGGCTGGGTGAGCCCCAGAGCCGCTTTGTGCGGGGGCAAAGCCGGATAAATTCCGACCTTAGATCACCCACCCCGGGAATCGTACCCGGGTCTCTCGCGTGGAAGTCAGACGCACACTAATGAAAAAGTTGAAATGTTTGTATCGCTTGTATTCTCCAAGTGCATTGTGGAAGATGGTACAGACTGCGCATGCGCGCGTTAATCCCTGTATGACGCATGCACAAACGAATGCCCGTCACGTGCTATTTCCGGATGTAATTCACTTCGCTTCCTTCGATTGAGAGAGGATATTGCCTTCTCCATTGGACGGTGTGGTAATTGCTCTAGCGGAGAAACACGTACTCCGTACGTACGACGGTTGTGAACGCTAGGAAGTTTACAAACTAGAACCTCCTTGATGCAGCTGTGAAAGTTATAGGCTAAACGTTGTTTCCGCCATGTTTGAATTTCTTGCAGAAATTCAGTTTTACCGAATTCAATACGTAGCTCAAGTTATAATCTTATTGGAGTCATTTTTATTCACATATAGGCTAATGGGAACTGGATCTGTAGCTTAAAAGTGGTGTCCGATCCCAAAGTACTGTGTGATGAGCCTCCACAGGGTTTGAACCTGGCATCCTTTAATTACAAGGCAACAGTTACAATTACGTCATTGGGAGGCCCTGTAAACAATAGGGATATCCACATTGTACCTACCCTAAAATAAGTTTTTCCAAGCCGCGATATGTCAACCACTGGATCTAATGAACAATTAATTTAAACCTTGAAGAAGGTTTACGCTTTATGATTATGCCATAATTTATTGATTAATATTTTATTTCAGTGATACATATTAATTGAATGCTTCTGGGATAAGACACGGTAAGTGACGTATTGGTCATTGAGTTTATTAAGCAGAAAGGTCATTAGAAGCTATACTGTAGGTAGATTGTTTTCGTGTTCCGTTTACTAATTTCAGAAGCAATGATTCCAATTGTTGTGTTTTATTGGTTGCCCAGATGTTCCCGTGTGTTTCTGACCGTGACCGGCTACTGAAGGAACTTCATTCACTATTGTACAGCAACTGAATCCAAATTTAACTCAATTTGAATGGAGTGTGGGTTACCAAATTTTACTCCCGAGTCGCTCTTATAATTGGTCTCATCTCAAATTCCACTTCTATTTTTTTTACGATGAAACAAAATTTGAAAATGTAACGCATTCACTGTCGTGTCTAAGAATTTTGTGTGTGTAGAGGGGAGGAGGGGGGGTAAGACCGTCAAGGTCTTATTATTTTCATATGTGGTGTTCTTAGCCCCTTGGACTGGAGACAGCTATGTATGTCTACGTACGCACCTTTTTTTTACCATTGGATTAAACTACAAGGAGTTGAATGATTTATTATATGCTCTCTCTGCTAAGAAGTCCAAGTTAAAATATATACAATTGACCCCCATAGTCACTTTCTTCTAGCTTTGTGGGTCGTTTCTATTTGAGAAATGTTGATAGCTATCAATCCTCATGATGTAAGTATTGTTATAATGGTGCAATATATGATTTGCAATTCCATTTACTCACAACGGCGCGTTTTTGTACGTTCCTCTAATACCAAGCGTCCATTTCGATCTGCAGCCGAGAGATCGGGAGAAACGTGGCGGGCGGCGCTGACGGAGGTGCCGACATTTGCGGCCTGTAATGCCCGCATATTTTTATGGACATATGCAGACATTTATATAAATATTGCAAAACTAGCACTAACCTGTGTTATAAGAGTTGTTCAAAGTGATGTCCACCTACACGCCTGGGAATTTCTGTACAAATTGCCTACACACGTCTCGACACGAGTCTGTTTTCACGTAAGTGTCATACATAAAAATTCTTTCTTCTAACGTGAACCTTGCGGCTGGCATTCCAATCGTCTGACTGACACAACACACATACACACTGCAATAACACAAACAAGTAACGGCAAGTAACCAAGAATAACACTCTTACGCACAGTACGAAATTAACACGCTCTTGGTTTACATCTGCCTGCCACTATATTCACAGCTCTGTAGTCGCGAAGGAACAAAAAACTTGAGCTAGGAGATTTCGGTTTGCAAGGAAGCTCACGAACACCATTAGCTTTTAACGGTTCGTCTGCAGCGTAATCTTGATACAGTGTTGCACATTCGAAACCTCCAAACGATCCCCATCGACACAAAACTCTTTCAAGGATATAAACTTAAGCAGGACGTTACTGGTCAAAACTATGATTAAAATGTTTTACAGAGTATTATCTGTGGCTCTTAATATAATTTCTAAAGCGTATTTATTTGTGTATATAAGGGTGGAACTTGGAAGAATTACAGAAGAACTTTTGCGTGTTATAACACAGGTTAGTGCTCGTTTTGCAAGATGTCCACAAAAATAAGCGGGCATTACAGGCCTCAAATGTCGGCATCTCCGTCAGCGCCGCCCGCCACGTTTCTCCCGATCTCTCGGCTGCAGATCGAAATGGACGCACTGTATCATAAACTTTGATCAGAATCCGGAGTTTAACGAACATCGACGTTCTAAATATCACCGTTGTATGTAACATGTAACCCGAACTTCCACCCTGACGTCATTATCTTACACCTACTACTCGTAACAACGTAGGCATTATTAGAATTCTAATTGATGTTTGGCAGTTTGAGATACCGTTTTTCGCTGATGTATGGAAGCTTATATCGGTGAATTTTTGAACGTCCAACAAGCAGTGACTGCGCCAGCCTGAAATAAGTGGAGGGCTAAAGATTTCGGAGTCAAATTCTCGGGGGTGCTAACTTATACCAGCAAAAAGGTATTTACGTAAAACTTTCCTACGGTATATTTTTACCCGTGAGATATTTTATAGTTAGATCCAACGATAAATCACTGCATTTTGTTCCATCACACACAAAAGTAGGCACGGATCTTTCATGTCAAGTAAAATGCAATAATTCTATTGTTGTCTCTTCCAAAGCTACTTTTGAGTGGAATAATATCACAGACTTACTAATTACTATTCATATAAACAGTACAAAATACGTCATAAAAGCTACGGATAAACGTATATAAACATAACACTATTTATATGTAAAGAGTTTGAACACTTTTTTTATTGTTAAAATGAGAAAATGAACCACATCAAGAAATACGATAAGATACGTATATTTTCATGAGAAGCTACAACCTTGTTTAAATCCAAAGATTTTGCAAGCTCTTTCTCAAAGAGACAATAGATAGAGCACTCAACCTCTCGTTACCAGTTCGATTACAAAGATAACACCTGATTTGCTGGAAAAAGCCGTTAATGGGGGTATGCACATTTCAATAACACAAAGCTTGTAAAGTTTTTAATGTTTCAACCATTGCAAGGAGGTGCTGAAAGTTCTTTATCTTTAGTTCCTTTCTACCTCATAGTGTGCCATAACTCTAAATTGTCCAAATCACAACAACAGGGAGCGGCAAAAGATTGTAGCTTTACTTGCTTCAGAAAAGTGGCACTAATTCAATAAAGTAGGCATCAAATAAATACCACCACCCTTGAATAGAAAATGTGTTAATAATATTATTTACTCTGCTGTCATGATTAAATATCTTACGTTTTCTTGTTCAACGACTGAAATTCAGAACTTAGGGCTAAAAATGGGGAGGATACGAGAAATACCGTCAACATAGGAGATGCCGCTCTCAAGGAACAAACATATTTTCACTATAAATTCACCTCCATTAGGAGACAAATATATTGACATAAAAGCAATTAATAGAGTTGCAACCCTTGCACCGAGCATTTTGATTAGTGAAAAATAACTGCTGAAGATTATAATTTTATTTCAGAATATATTATGCATAAATACTGATCCGAATTGGATAAAAGATTGGTTCTCCTGCACAGACACCATTATGACGGTACTGCAGAAATTGCTTTCTAACCTCACAAATGATAATTAATTAGGGCTAAGACTGCGAGCAATAAAATTGTCCAAGCATGCTGATTTTCGCACCGCATTGCAATGTTTAGTTGATTAGATTTGTATTAAGGTCCACAATATGCACAGAGACCTAGAGTTTCTAGTGAAATTCCAACCGAACCACTTAATGAAATGTTATACCTCGACCGGGGATGGAAGCCAGGACCTCTTGATATCAGGTTTGCGGCTAGACTATTGGGGCTGGGAGCCCAATTTTAATGTTAGCATTTAAGAAACAGGTAGTTTGTGTACTCTTTGTTTCTTTATCATCGTATTTGTCCCTCTCGAATATTTGCAGCGATAAGAATAGATATAACGACGAAATTAACGAGAGAACATCGCTAACACTCGTGCAATTGTCGGTACTCCAATGAGGAACTAACAAACAGAAAAGAAACATAACGTCGTCCTACTTATTCATATAAAATTCATTTGTCACACCTGCTAAACCTATTCAGAAACTGTATATGCCAACAACCAAAGAACAATCTCACAGTCACTGAATACGTTCACCTACCAGGCAGTCACCAGATTTTGTATCAAGTTTGGCGACTCGATTGGCCAATTACTTAGTATCAAATAAATGATCAGTGGCCACTGTTATCCAGGTATACCTATCTGCAGCTGTTCTCTCCCTGTTTAATTTTACAACACCTCATAAATAAGGTAACCTTTGCGATCTAACCGAAAATGTTTTTGAAAATTGAACTTGTCCCAATGGAAGTTTTATAATGGAAAATGTAAACTTCTACTTTTTAAGTTTTCGATCGAAATGCATCTACCGTATTACAAAAATCTAGGGGGGCTGAGACCAGTTTTGGGGCTTCAGCCCCCCTGTAGCGCCTTCCCTCCAACAAGGCTTTATATTCTAACGCTGCTGTATTTGCAGTCAATGCAAATTATAATTAACATTTAAAAGTAAGTTTTTAAGGATTTTGATGAGGTATTCCAGCATAAACTCGTAAATACAGAGTAGTGTTCAAGATTTAAGAATTCATGTTGCGACGTCATTGATGCTTCAATCACATCAATCCATATGCATCTTGGTAAACGAACAAAGCGACCTGCATTCTCTTGATCATGAGACTTGAGGAATTTCTTTCGAAAGATGCCAAGTCTGTGACCTTGTGTTTAGCAAGGAGAGGTCTGCTTTCTAAAACCCAGAATAGTGTTTCCCGAGGATATCCTTGGCTGCACAATGGTTCGGCAACTTCTTTTGGCCCGACGGAAAAGGGTCAACAGAAGCTTGTAATACTACTCTCTTTGAAAGAGGCGAAAGTCTGACAATACAACACTCGCCAGGGCTTGTTCTTTTGTAAAATGCTTCGGCGTCATTTACTGTGGAAGAAAGTGAAATAAATTCTATTCTAAGTGCGAGCTGGTTTTGGTGCCTAGCTGCGATATACTGAAAGGACGATAATCGCTAACTCCTTAGTTTAGATTTCATGCATGTAAATCCGTTAGCTCGTTTTTTTTTGGGGGGGGAGAAAGAAAATAAAAATTAAAAGTGAAATTTTTCGTTTTCGAAAATAAAATCGTTTTGCGAAAGAATTTTCGTTTTTTCGTTTTCAGCTTTTTTCTTTGCAGAAAAGTTTTTCATTTCCATGGTTTTTTTTTCCTTTTCCAAGTTTTTCTTTTTGTCTTTCGATTTTTAATTTTCGAAAAATTTTAACGTTACTTTTCTCCATAAAGTTGTTTTCAAAATTTTAATTCTAAAAGGTAAATTCTTTTGACAAATCCATTACTTTCTTGTTTTCTTGTTCCCGAAAGGGAATTTCGTTATTAGTAACTTTCTTGGGGTATTGTAATGGATTTGTCAAAAGATAATGCTATTTAATATAGCAATATAAAAAAAATAATGAAATTTGAAAACTCAAATGAAACGTTGCGAAAACGAAACATGTTGAAAACAAAAAGAAAAATTTAAAGAATTAGAAATGTTTCGGAGTAGCCAGTTAGGAAACATGAGAAATCAATGTTTTTGCTTTTCCCAAATCTTGAGAATTTTTGTCAGTATTTTACCATCAAATGGCAGTGTTCCAAAAAGAATTAAAATTTCCCTAGGCAGCGTCGGATAGTAGTAAATCATTCACAGCGAATGCTGATGTCCTGCCAGAAATTGACTTTGAGTCTCTCGTTCATCAGTTTGCTTCCATGAAAGGCAGGAGGAGACAGTTTTAGACGAGTATTATCTTATGGAAGTTGAATGAATAATTTTTAATCAAATGTATCTATATGACAAGTGTTAATACAGAGCAAGCAATTAGTGGAAATGAAGTACCATGATAACAAAACTGTTAATAATAATAATAATAATAATAATGTCGCCAGGGCACAAAACAAAGGATAAGCTAGGGGCCCAAATTTTATAAATCCCCCCCCTGAAAACTACAAAAAAGGAAACCGATTCAAACGGGTGCCACAAAACACAGAGACAGCGTACCATCAACATTATTGTTATGAAAATATATTGTTAAAATAACCTTTCCTCCGTGAATCAGTTGAATTTCTTGTTATGGACAACCGTCTGTCTATTTTTGGCAAGTCTATGTGTCATGTCACCAGTCAAAATTCGCCGAAAAGGAACAGGGATGCGTCTGTTTTATTTGTAACCCCCAACTTTCCACCGATTTCCTGTCATAAACCATTGCTCGAGGTAGGTTGAAGCTGAGAGACATCAAATTTGAGGATGTCACCCCCAGGGACCTTGGATTTTTCGGGGGAGCTAAATTGCCAGAAAAGAAAGGAAGGGATTTTACGGTGAAAGGGAGACTAAATCGAAAGGTGGGCATGTTCTCTTTTGTGTGTGAAACATGTCCCCATAAACATGTGGATATACTTGTATTTTTACTTCTTCAAACCTACCCCAAGAAGACAGGTGCCAACAAGTTTTCAGGGCGCACTATACCGCTCGCATTTCCAACTGGCGGCTGGGAAACAACGAATCAGCAATCAGTTGAATTATCTTCGACTGGCATCGGACATTTTCGAGTCACAAGGCACCGAAAGTACCTGGCAGCAGTGTTGCCACATTAAGGGAAATTTCCCTTTTGCAGGGAAATCCGGACCGAAATTCTTGGCCAAAAGGGAAAACGGAATTTCGATTAAAAATACCACAATTTCAGGGAAATTTTAAGACTTCTGACTCTGCATTGTTACAGTTTATGTTAAGTTCCAGTTTCATATTTTTATTTTTTTCTGTTTCTTCCTATTTCTGTTCCCTTGAATATAAACCTGTATCGATTTGGCTCAGTCGGTAACGCGTCTGACTACCATGCTAAAGGTCCCGGGTTCGATCCCCGGCCGGTTCAAATCCGGGAACTTTTCTAACGGTGGAAGCGGCCCCGGCGCCCACCCAGCGTCGAATAACATGGGTACCTGGGGGAAACCCTGGGGGGTAAAGGCGGTCAGGGGCGTGATGCTGATCACATCACCCCCACTCACGACCGGATCAAGAAAGTGTGGGGCGTTACCCCCACACCCCCTATACGCCTTCATGGCGTGGTGCTGTGCACAGGGGAACACTTTACCTTTTATCGATTTATATTTATTTTGATTTTATTGTACGTCGCTTTTATGTATCTTCGGATAATTGTAACGATGAGGATTAACGATTTAATGGATTACTGACCTTGGTTCTAACGTTGGACCAGAAAGCGATGAAGCTGACATGTACGTAAACATTTGTGTAACATTTTTATTTATACGAACATGGACCAACGGAAATTTTACTATTACTGCTGCTGCTGCTACCGTAGCTAATAATAATAATTATTGTTATTATATTTGTTTAGGTGAAGGGAAAAATTGGTCCAAAGAGGGAAATTCTGCCTCTTGAAAAGGGAAATTGTGCCCTCAGATTGTGGCAACACTGCCTGGCAGTACGAAACGAATGAGCGTCGCATACAAAGCATGTTGCCAAACGTACTATAAAATGGAGAGAAAAAGTTGATCAGCGTCGTTACTGGATAAAATTTGTACAATAAATAGTACACAAAGCACGGAAAATTAATACACAAAACACCCAAATACTGTACAAATAAGCTAATAAAACAACTGACAAAAACAGACGAACGCTTGGCAACGTTGTGACGGGAGAGCGATGTTACACCTACAGCTTTTACTTCGTAACTGATGTCGTTGACATTCATCGAGGCGCACGCACACCGCCGAAGACTATTGGTGGATGGATAGAGCTACTTTTTTTAAAGCAAAAAGTAGGTGATTTGACAGTTGGGCGCCGTGATCAGTGTAGTGATTAAAAAGTTGGGTGATCGTTTAATCAGAGAGGATAAAAGTTGCTCGTATTTTTGTGTAGCGCGCACTAGCAATAAAATTGTTTGGCGATTTGAGGTCTATCACGCTCTTTTACTACTAAATGCCTATGTTCCTTACAGGCCCGTAGCCAGGCATGGGCCAGGGGGCTCAGCCCCACCTGGAACTGCCGTCAGCCCCCTTGACATTAGGCAAAACTATTTTGTGTAATTTGTTTGCAGTGAACAGTGAAAATGTAGACAGCGGATATTATTTTGCTGACAACTTTGATGAAGGATAAATTCACAGAATATGAACAACAGCTAATACATTTGTTCGGAGAAGTGTATTTATTTGTCTCTTATTTATTTGGGGCGGAGATTAAGGCTCATGCCTTTTCTTACACTCAACCACATACAAAAAGTTCATAATATACAACATATTCATAAATTGATTCATATATAAACATTGCAAATAACGATCTCACATATACATTTCATTTCATGTCAAACCAACAGCGGTAAAAATATGTAATTCAAAGAAATACATAAAACATATATATACATGTACACACACTCATACATATGTTTATATACATAACAGGCTACTACAAATATCTATTAAACATGTACTAATTTGACAAAACAAAAAAAAAATCACTCCATGAAACTTTCTCTTAATCTTCTTTTGAAGATACCTATGGAAATTGATTTTCTCATTTCATGTGAAAGTGCATTATAGTCCCTAACCACTGATACAGTAAAAGAGTTACTAAAAAATTCAGTTTTGTGAGTTTTAATTGTCAGAAGATTGGAACTTTGGGATCATGTGTATGATAACTCTGGGTTTCCTAAGGGAAGCAATCTGTCTGTGAGATATAAAGGACTTCCTGTATAAAGTAACTTATATAGCAACACTAGTTTTCTGTACCTCCGTCTTTCTTTCATTTTAATCCAGCCTAATTTATTATAATATTCAGTTAAGTGGTCATACTTCTTAAGGTTAAATATATATGTTATGCACGAGTTCTGAATTTTTTGAATTCTCATTGCCAGCATTTCATTACAATCAGCATATACACTATCGCAATAGTTAAGATGTGAGAGGACCAAAGCTTGTACAAGTCGTTCTGGCAAGTATTTAGAAGATTCTCTTCTCTAGACTTCAGAAAGTTCTTTCAGTGGGGAGCTTCTTAATCTGTACCTTTGCTGTCCCTGTTGCAATCTGCGACTTTAAAGTCATCATGCAAATTCCCTCCGAATCTGCATCAAGGGTCAACAGCTCCCACGTTTTCGGAACGAAGGGGAGTTTCATTCGGCTGGGGGTGGACTGTACTGTAGGCACTATGATTGAATATTGTGTATTTTTTTCTTGTGTGATATAAATATCAAAAGTAGTATAGTGTGTGCAGTAACGGATGTTATTCCTTTTGTATTTTATTGTTCAATTTCTTTGTAATCTTGAATTTTATTTTATTTTTAGTTTAATCTGTACTTTTTGGTATTAGGTGGTACAGCAGCAAAAGCTGAAACTCGCCCAGCAATAAAGTCAATTCAATTCAATTTACCTTCATTTAATACTCTTAAACTTTTTTAAAATTGGACTTGGGTTACAAATCCCTCCCTGATAACTCGTAAACCCCCTTGAGATCAATTCTAGCTACGGGCCTGGTTCCTTATAGCTTTTCTTTTCAAACTGAAGTAGTTGTGGAAGAATGCATTATGACTAATTTCGACTAGAATATCGGAATAACGTCAGAGCTGGAAAAAATCTGAAACTATCAGTGAAAGAATTTTCCGTTTCTCAAACTCTCTATGACGAAAAATAAACAAAAATGTTAACATTTGCAGACATGGCGCGTTCGAAATTTCGGTAGTTTAGTTACGCACTGTTCAGGCAGCGTGGAAGCTGAGATTCTTTTTTTTTTCTCGCTGTTCTCCGTTCCGCAAAAGTCAGCAGCATCTATTTTCCAAGTCGTCGGGAGTTATTTTTGGGATCACTGTATCCACACCCACAACCGCAGTTTGTCTTCGCCGTGTTTTTCGGCATCGCCAACGAAAGGGATTGGAAACGGGGCCAGTTTCTTTCGGCGTGTATTTATGAATGTCTACCAACTGAGGGAACAGAATCTGTGGATGAATACACTACAAAATCGTTACAGGAACCTTTTTCAATGTAAAAGGTGGGTCAATATCCGGAACGCCAATCACAAATGAATCGACACTACTACTACTATTAGTACTACTACTAGTACTAATAATAATAATAATAATAATAAATGCATATTAAAATAACTGTATTTACTTTATTATTATTCTTGGTGTAAATTGAATAGAATGGAAACAGGCACGTATCCAGAAATATATTTCGGGGGGAGGGGCCGAACCAACTGACTCAGAAATAATAATAATAATGTTTAAATTAAAATAAATAATAAATAAAAATATTAATAAAATATATAAAATTAATATTGTATTGTTATTTTTACATGAATAGGTAAAAATACTGTGTAAGAATATAGATATAACAGCACGCATTTATTATCTAACTTGTAAGAGAACTGCTCTGGCAAGGAAATTAATGTCAAAAAGATAAAGAATTTAATATTTATTGAATAACAAAAAGTGATCCAGTTGACAAATATTAAAGTTCCTGATTAATATTGTATGGACCCCCCATAAATATGTTATTTAATGGAAATGTATTTAAATAAGTGAACTAGGAAAGTTCATTATGTAGTATCTAACCATTACGTTAATCAACGTAAAGTTCAAGTGTGCTATAACTGTAAAGATTTTGGAATATTAATAGACTCTCAACTTCTATTTCAAGAACACAATTCTGAAATTTGCAGGAGAGCAAAGATGATGCTAGGTTTTATGTTTTTCTCATGGAAAGATTTTGAAAAAGATAGTACTTTAATATACCTGTATAAAAACTATAGTCCTTCCAATTCTGGAATGTGGGAATGAATTATGGTGTTTTGGCAGCAAGGAATTACCTTCAAGAAGTAGAATCAATTCAAAAACTTTATATTAAATGTACAAATTTTAGAAAGAATTACTATGAACAGCATTATTCCTAATAGCTAATACAGTTAAATATGTCTACCTTAGAAGACAGAAGGTAATTTTAAAAGGAAAAGTTTTGTACAGAACATATTGTATTTCAATTGGATAGTGAATACTTTTTGAATAATATATCTAATAAAATTCCTAAGTAGAATACGAAGAATATATCAATTATAGCATCTCAATAAGAGACCAGAGGTTTAATAACTGAACTTGTGGAAAGCTTCTATCTGAGCTTTTGGTGATCCTATTATTTTATTTACATAGCTATTCAATTTTGTAATTTTGTAGCTATATCCTATTTTGACATAGTGATGTGCTTTGTCATCATACTGTGCTTATCACTTACGTATATTTATTTATTTATTTATTTATTTAAAGACATGACACTACAGGCAAATGCCCATTTACAGTGTCTTGTATTATAACACTGTTTGGTACACAAAATATGCAATCAGAAGAATTCGAAAAGTACAATAATATGATAATATGTGTTACAGTAATATAAAAATTAATATAAGATTAGATATGAAAGAGAAGTATAAAGTATTAACCTGACAGTTTGGGTTAGAACTTACACTTGATAACCAAGAAAATAACCAAGGAAAAAAATATGTGCTTCAACTTACATTTAAAAACGATGATATATATATGTAATGATAGTAATTAGTAAATAACACAAAAGAAAAAAGAAAAATAGGATGGACTCTACGCCTGTACATAAAGAGACTGAACTAATAAACAAAGTTAAGTCTGGCTTTGGAAATAAGTTTCTGTTTCCCTTTTGAATTTTCGAAAACTTTGGAAGATGTCTATCTTATCATATGTCTTTGCAATTTCGTTATATAACCTACACATTCTCCGAGTGGGTGCGCATTGGCTGACTTTGTTTGAGCTCTCGGTACTTGAAACAGCTCTTTCCGTGGTCTTACCTTATTACATGGTACATAAAAAGGGATTTCTGAAAGCAGCTGAGAGGAGTCTAATGAGTTGTTTAAAAGTTTATGTAAGAATAGTAACTGATGTATGTTTCTTCTATCGCCTAGGAATTGTACATTGAAGTATTTTTTTAGGGTATGATAAGGAGTATATTTGGGGTAAACGCCGTCTCTTTTTAGTCCTAGGAATCGAAGGAACTTGCTTTGTACATTCTCTATTCTGCTGGTTTCATTTAGGTTTTGTGGGGACCAGACGATAGACGCGTATTCCAATTTCGACCTTACGTAGGTATTGTATAGCGTTTGGAATGTTTCTAACTTCTTAAAGTCGTTTCCCATTCTCATTATAAACCCAAGGTTTCGGTACCATTCTGCTACAATGCGGTCGATGTGTTTTCGGAAACTGTTATTTCCTTCAAACTGAACACCAAGATCTTTATAACTTGACACTCTGTCTAACGTGTGGGATTGTGTAAGTGTGCGTGTAGGGTTGTTTCTTTCGAGTGAAAGTCATAATTTTGCATTTGTTAAAATTGAGTTTTAGTTTGTTTTTAGCGCACCATTCTACAAGATTTTCAATGTCGTTTTGCAGTTCCAAGGTATCATTATCGTTCGTTATAGACTTAAATATTTTCAGGTCATCCGCGTACAAGAGTTTCTTGGAATGTAGCAGGCATTCTGGGAGATCGTTAACAATCACAAGAAATAGCAGTGGGCCAAGGTTCGATCCTTGCGGGACACCCGAGGAGGTCTGAAATACAGTAGACATGCTATTATCATATCTAACATACTGTTTTCGGTCTTTCAGGTAGGAGGAGATAAGCTTTTGGAGAAGTGTATCATGGTCAACAAGATCGAACGCCTTTGAAAAATCAGTATAAATTACATCAACTTGCCCTTTCCCGTCCAGCATCAAGGTTATAAAGTCGGAGATTTCCAATAAATTTGTTACAATGGACCGTTTAGGTATGAATCCATGCTGTATCGGATGAAGGTGTCTGGAAATGTATTTACATAAGATTTGTTCGAAGAGTTCTGCAGGAGTTGAAATAAGAGCGACTGGTCTATAGTTGTTGATATCAGCTTTGTCAGAGGTATTTGGTACGGGACACACCTCAGAAAGCTTCCATATTTCCGGGAAAACGCAGGTGGAGAGTGAAAGGTTGAATAAGATGTGTAGCGGGTACTTAAGGCGGTACTTAAGGCTTTCCGAGCATCATTTTATCACGTACGGGGGGATCATATCGGCAGTGGCGTGCCCAGGGTTTTCGAAAGGGAGGGGTTACGTACACTTTTTCTGGTAGTCAGCTCTGATTTTGCCATATTTTCCTACCTCTAACGTTCTTTTTTTTTTAGGAATGCTGGGCCAAAGGGGGGGGTTATAACCCCCACCAACCCCCCCTTGGGCACGCCACTGCATATCGGGACCAACAGATCTTTTCGGTTTTAGTGATTTTATTGCATCTTCCACGTCATTTAGGGAAATTTCACCAATATGGAGCATGTCCAATAGTTCATTAGTGTTATCCAGGGGGAATGTTGTTTCGTAGCTTGATTTGTCATCGCTATAGATTGATTTGAAATGACGAGCAAATGCATCTGCAATCTCTTTTCCGCTTCGTAGAGATTTATTTTGGTAGGTGGTGGGGTGGGTAGGTGTTTTCTTTCTTTTGTTTTTTACAAAGGACCAACATCTTTTGGGATCGTATTGTATACCTAATTCACAGTTTAGCAGATATTCATCGTACGCCTTGGAGATGCGTTTTTTAACGTTCTTCCGCAATTCTTAAAATTTAGCTTCATGAAAGGCGGCATCCCCGATCTGTCTTTTCCATTTCCGATGATGCATAGCTTTAAGAGCTATATCCTTTTTTTATTTCCCAGGTGAACCAGCATGAATATAGTTGCGACTTGAGGTTCGTGTAGGGGACGCATTTATCAAATACCGAGTTCAAAATGGCATAGAATGTACGGACCGCATCATTTATATCTTTATAATTTCTTAATACATCCCAGTTTACAACTTGAAATTCTTTGAATAGTTTTAAAAAATCAGCCTTTTGAAAATTATATCGTTTTTGTCTTGCCTCGGATTTGATTTTGCGTGGTTGTGGGTGAGAAGCACACAGAATTAGTGCAGGATGGTGCTTATCTTCAGGTACTATCGGAAGCTCATTCATTTTAACAGACACGTAGTTCAAATTGGTTATGATTAAGTCTAACGTTTTGCCATAAGTGTTTAACACATCGTTACAGTTTTTTAATGATTGGAATTCGAGGAAATTTTGCAAATGTAGACACGTGTTTCCTGAATTTAGTAAATCTGAATGTGAGCCGACGATTTCTGGAATATTAAAGTTGCCTGTCAGAAGTAATCGACACCCAGTCGGACATTGCGAGATTATGTGATCAACCAGGGAATCAGGCGGGAAATATACTACACACATATTCAAGTAAGTTTCGTGATCCATTTTATCTTTAACTATATATTAAGATAAGTGCTTTTTTTTCTGGGAAGAAATGTTTCGATACTTTTCAAGTTGGTTTGTTGTTATTATGTCTATAATTTGTTAGTGTGTTCATCATTAAAACTACTCCAAATATTATGGCATGTTCATATAATAGGGCTCGAAAGTTGATGATAACTAAAGCAGAGAGAACCTTCTTACTTCCCGATACTTAGACTTCGACTCATAAACAAGATGAACGAATGTGATAGCTGCTCTTCGTGGTCTGTGAATTTATCCTTCATCAAGTTGAGCAAAATAATATCCGCTGTGTACATTTTCACTCGTCACTGCAAACAAATTTTACAAAATCGTTTTACCAAACGTCAGAGAGGCTCAGACTCCCCTAGCCCCCTGCCGATACTCTCTTTTCCTAAAATCATGTTGCCACAAGTCAATTCAGCAACCAGTAATCCGACAAGATAGCACTGAACATCTGTACTATCTGGTCGAAACGAATGGATTTCTGGTGCCTATGATTGGAACACTACATGTTTTTCTTCTTATCCTCCTAATCCCAAAGCCTGTTTTGAAGGCACGTGATCGTCGTCCTCCAAGCGGAAGTAAAGAGTGACCTTCCTACAGGAAGCAGAAGTCGCAGCTGCTTCTAATCTCGGCTTCTTTCATTGACTGGAGGCCAAAGGTCTATCCTCGTGTGCTTGGTTAGGGGTGCAGGAAGGGGTTTTTCCATGTACAGGACCTGGCCAGATTTGCAAAGCTGCTTCGTGCCAGAATTTCTTTCAGAAGTATTTTTCTCATTTTGGCTATCAGTGTTGCATCCTGGAGGGAAATTGTCCTTGACTGAAGGCAGTGTTTTCCACGTGAAGACATTTTACTTCCTGAACCCTGCCGCGTAACGTTCTATCGATGTTTTTTTGGCGTTTATAGTATGCCTGTCAATTTGATTTCAGTTGTTGCTTTAAATCCACTTTATGTGCAGATAGCCTATTCGGGCTGGACCTACAGTTTTAAGTGGGATTCCTACCACTATGTGCCTACACAGAGTATAATTTAGTATAATTTACGTAGTTTAGTTTATTTGCGTCCAAGGACTACCAGTGTGTACAAATAACAGTACATGGTAGGACATGTCAATACTTACATTACAATATAATACTACATTAATAGATTTTACACATACAAATACAAAATACATAGCCAAAAATTGTAAAAAATTGGGTCTTACTCTGGTATTATATCAAAATCACAAAAAAATATAACATGAGAAGATATAGATCACTATAGCCTACTTCTAGATTATACTAATTTTCCACCTTCATTTGACATTTAAATTTACAAGAAGAATATGTGATTATACTACATTATATACATTTTGTCTTATGTAAAAGTCGCTTCCATGTATTCAGCTATAGAATAAAATACATGCTTCAGAAGCATCGATTTTATCTTGTGCTTGAGTATAAAACAATTTTGGTTATTTCCTCACATCTTGTGGTAGTTTATTGTAGATATATATGGAAGAGTTTAAGGGACCTTTCTTACATAAGTTAAGGCGGCAGTGTTTTATGTGAAGTTTGTCTTTATTTCTTGTGTTTAGGCCATGTATTTCCTCATTTGTGGCAAAGTTGGAAATATTTTGCTTAACATAAATTAAGCATTCATAAATGTATATGCAGGGGTGAGTTAACACATTAAATTCACGGAAAAGAGTTCTACATGAATAAGTTTTCTTTACTCCAGCTATGATTCTTATAGCTCTTTTTTGAAGCATAAAAAGGACATTGGAGTGGCCCTTGTTACCCCAAACTATAATCCCGTATCTTAGTAAAGAATCAAAGTTTGCCATATAAAGGCACTTTACAGTTTCGGTGCTTGAGATGTCTACCATTTCTCGAAGGGCATAGCACACACTACTTAATTGTGATTGTAGCGTGATTGTGTGTTCTGTATAGCTAAGGTGTTCATCCAGAAGGATACCCAGAAATTTTGAATTTTTTTAGGCTCTAGTTGTGTATTCCCAGATATTAGATTGAGGCTTATTTGGTTTCTGGTTTGGATTGTAGAAAATGTAAGGTAATTTGTTTTTTTGCTGTTGAGGAGTAGATTATTATTTAAAAACCAGTCATCTAATTTGTTTAATACGTTATTAGCCTTGGATTGTAGAGCATCTTTGGAAGTGTCTGTTACTATAATATTTGTATCATCAGCATATAATATTGCATTTGCCTCAGGTATAACATTTGGTAAATCATTTATGTACATAAGAAACAAAAGAGGGCCAAGAATACTTCCCTGAGGCACCCCACATGTTACACTTTTCATGGTGGAGTGTTGATGTGTTACGTATCCTTTTGCTGTCTGAGGGATTTCTACAATTTGCTTTCTATTGGTAAGGTAAGATTGAAACCTCTTTTGTGGTAGTCCACGTATACAAAGTTTTTGAAGTTTCCACAGCAGTATCTCGTGATTTACGGAATCGAAAGCTTTTCATAGGTCACAAAAGACTCCTACCGTGTGATTACATTTATTCAGCGATTGTGTGACACATTCTACTAAGTCTGCTAATGCTGTTTTCGTTCTTCGTTCAGACCTAAAACCATGCTGCGACAAGCTTAAGATTGAGTGTTTATTACAGAAATTTTCTACTCTCATCATTATTGCATGTTCAATAATTTTTGAGTGTTTAGAAATAAGTTATAGCTAATAGGGATTCTAACCGGAACTAAATATAGTAAGTAGTTTAAAAGTAAGTAGCTGCAAATGTAAGAGTTACTATTTGCAACAGAAGTAACGTTATCAACTGTTACTTTAAGACACTTAAATTGTTAACTTGAACATTTGTAAGGTGGGAAAGAGATAAATTTGAAAAATCTTGTTTCCATCTACATGTCTTCTCTGGATGTTGAGGTGAAAGGATTGTCATGGAATCGCCTAAAGCAAGACAGCTAGCCTTCGATGCATGCTAAATTTAGAACATCCACGCTTTATTGCAATTCATCATTTCTAATTGGACGGGAATACTTCAGTGTTTTGGGTGGATTGCTGCATTCCTTTGAAACATGGTAGTCGAGATAGAAAGAAGTCATTGTCAAGGGAGTGGATCTTGTCGAGTTCGAAATGGAAGAGAAAGAAACAGCTGCAAGTGGAATTGATGCAAAGTACTGTGGCAGGCATACGAACGATGTTTCGAATTAAAATCATTCAAGCAAAGCTAACACCTTGTTTCGTCATTATTTGTTGTAATAATATAAATAACAGAAGACTTATACTATGTACCAGAAAGTATAAGTGTAGTGTAAGTCTTCTTCTTCTATATTATTGCAACAAATAGTGACCAAACAAGGAGTTAGCTTTGCTTTTTGCAATTAATAATCTGATTGTGTGTAATTTGTTAGCAAGAAAAGTTCCAACAGAAATTTCACGTACCAGTAACTGAGTAACTTTTTAAAATGAGTAACAGTAATTCAGTTTCTTTTTAAAAAAAGTAACTTTCCAAACACTGCCTTGTTAAAAGGATGTCAAATACCGTTACTACGATATTCAGTTGTATTAAAGACGTCGATTATTTCAGCCACTCGATAGGTCTTCATTTTTTAGTCGCCAGACACAGTTAACTTAGAGATAGATGTGACATCATTGGACGAACTTGCACGTGCTTGGTTTTGGTAAAGGATCACATCTGCCATTTATCAAGCAAGACGTCTTTTCCCGTTGACAAAATGGCTTCTATCCTTTCAACATTGTCATTTTTCGAATATGAACTCTGTATACTGTCTTTGGAGCTCTTCCAATTTTCGCGAGACTGTTCGTAATTTACAGAAATGCTGGAATTCTCGTGCACAGAGAAATCCTTTCATCATTTTCTTCTTTTTTATGGCTCGAAACACTTGCATTTTAGTTTATTCTGTGCGCGCTGCACGACACAGAACAGAAACCGATAGCCGGGGATGCTTCCTGTTTGCGTGAAGAGTCGAAGCGTGCTTTCAAAGGCAACAAAGTAAGGAGACGAGCGGTTCAATAACCGGATAACGTTTGACTTGTTGCAGTCAAGTTTGCCTGACAGGTTTAATAAAGCAGTGCGACGAATCATGAAAGATCGCTTCCATGAGCGATGGGGTGAAAACACTGCTACAGAATCTCTTACTACAGAACCACTGGGTTAAGTAAGACATCTTTCTATATTCATATTTCGGTTTTTGTATGGTGGCAGTGGCGACACCAGGGATTGCAAAAGAGATCACTTTTCCCGACATTATAGAAATAAACTGTATGAGAAATCGTCACGTAATGCAAATAGATATTCTTAAAACGTTGACTATTGGCTACAGTTCCAGTTCTATTTTGCCATACAGGAGACGCGTTGAACAGGAATTGGAAAAAGAAAACAGCTTTTATTACACAATCACACAAAACGTTTTGCTTAATTAATGTATTAAGAACCAGAAACTGATTAAACTGAAAAGTGAACACACTTTCACATAATTCCTCTAAGATAGGTCTGAGATAAATTCAGGACCGAGTGATGTCATTAACATTTCTGGAAAGAGATGAACAAGTCAGCCTCTGAAAATTGACAGTATTCATTTGATTGTAGGAAAAATGAAAAAAGTATGCAATAAAAGAAATAATTTTCAGTTGATTAGTATTCTAGCAGAGTAATCGAAGAAGAAAACAATTAAACTCGAAAAGTACAATTTGCTACCTCTATTTGGTGCAAGGTGCATGAATCTTAATCTTAAACCTCAGCTAGAATATCTACAGGCAGGCACGTAT
Organism: Lepisma saccharinum; assembly: GCF_977018435.1. Taxonomy (NCBI): domain Eukaryota; kingdom Metazoa; phylum Arthropoda; class Insecta; order Zygentoma; family Lepismatidae; genus Lepisma; species Lepisma saccharinum. The sequence goes on from NC_139248.1 coordinate 21,751,016, forward strand.
CCAGAAATTATTTTCGGGTGGGGCTAAACATCATTTTTTTACAGGGGTATAGATAGAACCTCGCAAGGTTTAAGGTCGATGTTGGCGATTCAGTTCCAAAACGGAGGGGGTGGGGGGCAAGAAAAGTTTACTTTCTCTTGGTAGACAAAGGTCAGCATTAAAAAGCCATAGTGCGGGGCCAAAAATGGAGAGCAACTGTCTCCTAAATCTGCCACTGTTTAAGCTGCTTTTTTTCTTTCTTTCAGAACGTTATATCGGGACATTTTTTATCACTCGATTCCTCTGTTGCAATGTACGTACGTTGTGTTTGTGCCGAAACGATCTCAGTATGTGCATGTGTGTCCGTTTCACGAATCTGTTATGCAATGGACAATCCATTCGAATGTTTTGATTTGATTTCATTTATTTTATTTTTCTTCGCGTTTTGTGCCTCTTGGCTAATTTGCGAAGGTGGAGATGAGTGATGAAATTGATGAATGGACATTCACAAACAACCATTCACGAGCGGGATTCGAACCCGGGACCCTTGGCGTCGCAGCGCGTGTGCTAACCACTCAGCCACAGGGTCCGGCCCATTCGAATGTGTTCTCCCAGGTTTGGATATGATCCTTTATGGTGTTGTCGCCTGCATTCGAAACGTAACCTTAACAAAAATCTTCAAGATTTAGGAAGAATTCAGATCGAAGGCACACACACGTCGTTTGCAATGTGTGACCCAATCAACAGAAACTTTTCACACCGTAGATGCACGACAGGCTGCACAAGCCTGTGTTCGATTTGTGAAATCCTCAAGCGACACGTATAGCTTGTAGCTTCGGTGTGAAACCTGGTGGGTCAATCTCATTATCACCTTGAAACGGCAGCTCGTGTTGACCACAGAAGAAAAATATCTTGTCAATCGGTGGGAATGTCCCATAGTTTCATTCTATCTCCTTTTTCTGTGCTTATTAATTAAACAGGCAACATCTTACGGTTGGGCATACGCAAGAGATAAAGAGATGTGCCATGCAGAAATTTTAGCTGAAAATGCAGGTTCCACCAGGCATACCGTGCCACTGCTCTACAGCGACAGCAAAAGATCAAGCGAAGCCAAGGGTGACCCGGTAGCTCACTTGGTACAACAAAGAATGGCACGGTATATGCCAGAGACCCTGGTTTTCGAGTCATGGTCGAGCTTGCTTTTCCCGCTAAAATTTCCACATATGCAACATCTTCTTGCTTTCTCTTCTCGACATTCATAAAATTTTGGCCTTCATGGCTGCCCTTTTGTGGTAGTTAGTGTGTGAGTGTTTTTCCAAAACAGTTTACATAAAAGTCCCTTTTTAACCCACAAAACTCTCGGACTGCATACAGGAAACTTGGTCTGGTCACTAATAAATCGTCACTCAAAAAAATGATGCTCCAATGCCCATTACTGCTGAAATATTTACTTTAGGGACCTTCGATCTCTTCGGCTCATGACCCGAAACTAGCACTACACTGTCGGCAATGTCTTCAGCTTTCGACCCGAACTTGTAATAGTGGTAGACCTCAGCACTTTCCAGCAAAATGTGTCACTAGTTCTCCCCTCCCCCAATCTCTAAATCTTATAAAACTGTCAATGGACACTGATGATCACTAATCGACTGTCACACTTACTCCTGAAGTCTTATTGGATGATTCTACAGACCAACCGTGAAATTGAATCCGCGTATTTATATCCATATTATATTCTGGAATGATCCGTTTTGTAGTTCGACTCCACCTATTCAAGAACGTTCCCTCTCGAGCTTTTCAGAGAATTAGTAATCCAACGAATCGCCCGACTCATGGCGCTGCCTTCAACAGTGCTTTGTTGTGCAACTTCCAAATGCTGACAAATCTTTAAATAATGCTCAAGTTCGTTGCGACAACGCCGAAATAGCAAGAAAAGTTTACATACAATATTAACAATAACAGGGTTATCCCTCAGGGTTCTAGAACATTCTCCGCTTTTCCTCGATAATTATATCTCTCTTTAAATTATAATCACAATGTTTTATTTCACACACATAAGCCAAAAAACTCATTTTATCTAGTGTATATAAAATTTCGGAGCTTCCCCTCTGGATACGTGCCTGGCAGGGTTCTTTGTAGACAACGAAACCAGACAGGATGCCTTCCAATGGAGACGTTTAAACGAATATATTATATAAACAAGGATACATGGAAATAGAATATTTACATGCTGAGCTACTTTTCTCTATAATTCTCATCTACAGTCAAGTTTTATCTCGATATGTTTTTAATTATTTCTTTTCTTCAATTTGTATATTCTTCTATCTGAACTTCCTTCGTAATGGACGGTCTGGATCTGGACTTCCTCCTCAATTGACGGTCTGGATCTGGACTTCCTCCTCAATTGACGGTCTGGATCTGGACTTCCTTCTCAATTGACGGTCTGGATCTGGACTTCCTTCTTAATGGACGGTCTGGATCTGGACTTTCTTCTCAATGGACGGTCTGGATCTGGACTTCCTTCTCAATGGACGGTCTAAATCTGGACTTCCTTTTTGTCGTCTTTGTGAACTTCCCTCTGGATTTCCATTTATTTATGTTTTTGACGATTTAATGAATTCCATTATCCAGCTTTTTCCCTTAAACTTTAGGAAATATACTAATCTCCTCCCTTGCAGCTGCGATTGGAACTCGCCAACACTAACTGGGTACAACAGAGTGTATACTTGGTGCCAACGACTGACCGCGCATCCAAGTAGGTGCTACGGTTGAAACGCGCAGCCAAAAGTGCTGTGGGGCGTCGATTGGAACGCGCCGCCATTGGTGTAAACAAAGTTTCCACTATGGGGATGGTAAATCAATCATACAGATTCAATATCTGTTCAAAGACACAAACTTGTATCAGTGCTTTGACTTCTTTAATTCTCTGATCAATTTACATATGTTCACTGGTTTGATTTATTGCGTATATACATTAATTTATTTCTTTTATATTTATTCTTTATCTTTTTATAGAAGATTCTATTGTTTTTCATCTTTCCAATCTGCTTTGTTCTTATTTATAAGGTTATTCACATATATTATGCTAATTCTTAGTCTTGCACTCCTGGTGCTGCCACCTCTATTCCTCTTTGGCAAACTATTTACATTACTTGGTCCTATTGGGACGTAACAAATTTAAAATTCTAAACCAGGCTGTGACGTGAGGTATTCATATTCCCTACCTCATCTAAGGAATGGTTGCATTAGTATTTTCTATTTTTTATTACTTTATAATAATTTTATTATATATTGTTATCGCTAGTACTAATTATTCACAAAAGATCTTACAAATTTAATTCTTTTTCTTCTCAAAATTTAATCACGTTAGTCAACTTCTAATCTGATCAATATAAAACTTATTTGTTGTTAGTGGCACAATACAGGACCTTTAGCAATACCACGTTTAGTTTATACGTTGTTAAATCATGGACAATCACACAATAGCATAGCCCAAACGTGATAAATCAAGTTGTTGGGGTTTGCAAAATTCTATTACTGACTGCTACTGTTATTAAATCAACTAATGATTGCTTGATTTATTTTAAAAAGTTATATTTAAGCATAAAAAAAATATTTGTGAGTCTTTTTATGCCTAGGAAAAATTCAAATACATATCTGAATTATTCACAGGATTATTGTAGTGAAGTAACCTTTCAGAAAACAAAACGTAATTTTCAATACTCATACTTTTGCATACATTCGTAATGCAACATAAGCTCAGAGACATGTAAATTCAGACCGGACACAATAGGTTCGTGTTTGAAGATGAAAAAATCCTCCATCATTGGCTACTTTTCCCGAGCCTATGCGACGTCAGATATTTTATGACACATCCTGATGAGTAAATTCAGAACATGTGATTAACTGAAATTCCACATCTCTGAATTGAGCTTGTAAACAAATTATCGTATGTATGTTCGGACGGAAGTACTTTAGTAAAAAGAATAAAATACAAAGTCCTATGTTCCCTTGCCATGATGAATTTCTTGTGCCATGATACAAAGTTATTCAGTTTCTTGTGGTATTTGGCCTCTCTCTCTCTCACTCTTCCCCAAACTGACTAACAACAAGGGCGTTGTTGGATCTTTCCGTTCTTATTTGTTTCAAAAAAGTGCCTGCAGAGGGAAGCAGCATCTTCTCCCCCCCCCTTTTTATGCCTTGCAGCCAGATGACTTCCGGTTTTAGTGTAAGAAGGAGAGGCGGGCAACACATATTCCATCTTTTTGTGTGGGACGAGAAGGGGGGGGGGGGGTCAGAGGGTAAAAGGAAAATATATCTACTAATAATGGCACAAGTGTCTTGTGTAGTTTTGAGAACTGAGCGTTCGTATTTGCGTATATTTTTACAGGATAGGCAGCAATGCAATGCTCTTTTTAGATTGAAAGGAGGCCAGGGGGTGGTCATATTCCAAACGTAATTTTAACTTTTACCTATTATCGCCAAAATGAAATTTCCAAAAAAATAAAAGTTGTTAAATTAACATTTTTAATACTTATTTCTAAATATGTTGAAATTAGTGTCGATACATCGGTGTTCTTTTTGAAGAACATTTCCCATATTCTACATTCTGAAAATTACTTTTTTCGGTATCATTTTCAAATCTTCTTTTTTTCCAATTTTATCTTTCAAATGTGTTTCTTTTACAAAAAAGTATTTTTCGCGGTATCTGTTATATCTGCTATATGACAGATGTTTTGTTTCCAAAAACAGATTTTTTCCATGTTTCAAAAAATAGATTTCTTGAACCGAAAATCGGAGGTTTTCTCCGAAATTTCGAGAAAATCAACATTTTGAAATAAAAGCTGTGAAGAACCCAGGGAAAACCAGAGAGGTAAATGCAAACCCTATTTTTAAAAAAACACCGATTCCCATATTTGAGTGGAAAGTTTTTGATAGCTTATACGAAATATCTTATTGTGTATGAGGACCTCCTACAAAGCAGCCACCTCATGCCCTCAGTCTTACTAACAGATTTTTAAAAATAGAACTGTTCTTTCACATATTTTTAAATTGAGAAACCTCTTGATACATACGCCTTGCACTAATACTTGTATTTATAACATAACGTAACGATTAACGACAATTTATTTGGATTAGAGTTGAAAGTTTTAGTAACAGCTGCAAATTTCTTTCTCATGCGTATTAGACTTTCATAGGCTAATTATGATGTGAATGTGAATATGGTGGTTCGTAAAATTCCAATATAAGAGCACATACAAATTCGGAAGAATTTTTTAAAGCCTTTTTTGTTTTCTTCCACTGCCAACTGCCATACGTGACAATAACCATCGCAAGAACCATGTTTTCTTTTAATTTTTATTGTTGATTCTAATTTTTTACGTGCTTAAGTTTTAGGCCTATACGTAGTTTACACGTAATTTACGTGTCATGTACAAAACCTTCTTTTACGTGTAATTACACGACCCTGGCCTTCTCGCACATGGAAAGAAATTAATACATCATATCATGGGCTGCCTCAGGAAAGAGCCCACGGCATTGATTGTCGCAAAAGACGAGACAAGTTGATGCTCGTGCCTACCTGGACGGTTACCATAACGACATCTTGTTAACCAACTTTCCAAAACAAATATCGACTGCGTTTCGAACTTCCACCTGCGACGCAGGCAGGAGCTGTAATCGTGTTTGGAGTTCGTAACTAACTTATAAAAGCTGTTGCTAAGTTGCTCAGTAGGCGGGAAGAAATGTCAAATGCACAAATAAAAGACTTGGTTTCAGAACGTGCCGAAACAAACTTCGAGTCTTTCAATATGGTTTGGTTAGCCTACTTCTTTAAATGTTAAGCTTATATTTCCTAACTCTACTTTTTTACTACTTTATTTGTTGCAAGACAGTGGGACATTTATATTCTACAGCTTGAGAGAGATTAGAATCCCCCTGTGGCGCTGTAGTCGCAGGCCTCACAGGCACGAGAAACGAAGGGTGGGTCTCTTTTATCGCACAACAATTTTGCTATCTTGCGTTCTGACGTCAGAAGAGACTGCATTTTTTAGGCTAAATGCCTACGTTATTAGGTTAAGCTAGCATAAATAATAATTTTTCAATGTATTTATGCTAATAGAAACAGACCTAACCTAACCTCGTAGGCATTCCTCGTCTGACGTCAGAACACAAGGTAGCAAAAGTGTTGTGCGACAAGGGAGACCCGAAAAGGGGAAAGAGATGAGAAAACAAATGACTGTGCACTTTAGTTCGCTAGTTTGTCGGGGGGTATGCTTATTGGTTAAGCTGTACGTCATCGATCTTTCCACAGGGGCCACACCGGAACGAAACTTAACTGCCCGAAAGTCTTCGTATCATTGCAGAATGGAAAATAAAGTAATTTGCCGAAATCAAAATGGCCTTGCTATGTGACTTAATTTCAGAAATACTTTAGACAGGTTATACGTATACACTCCTCACAAGAAGTTTGGAATATCGTTATATTAGGCACTAGGTGATAGGCACAGCCTTGGAATGCAACAAGATATGGTAGCTGTCTGTCTGTCTGCTGGTCGTTCTTGTGTTTTCGCCGACATGTGCCATCGTGCCTATCGCCTATTGCTTTATACAACAATATTCCAAGCCTTTTGTGAGGAGTGTATAGTGTTACATGACCACAAACTTTCTTTTTTAATGTATTTAAACAAAATTAACGCAATGGGGCTTGTACTTGTGTCACCCCGATGGCCTAGTGTCAACCCCGCCGCCTTGTAATCAAGAGGTTCCGGGTTCGATCCCAGGCGCTATCCACCCAGCTAGTAAAATTTAGGTAAAACACCCCCCCATCGGTTTCGTATTCACCTTTTCTTGATGACTTATTATTCTGGAACGATAAGTCTAAGTAATTATTATTTAGTATAGGGACAGCAGTTATTCATAAATATACGTATAATATCACACTATTGTTACTACTTTTTTACATTAATGAAATAAATCCTCTTTTGATTCTCACGGTTCGGCTGGGCCTTTGACCGATGCCAGCGAAGCAGTTTAGAAATTTTCTCTCGTTTCGAAAAATCGTTGTAATACTCCAAAATCTGAAAAATTACACATGCTTAGAATTGCTTTTAAAGCATTCACGCTAGAATTCATTCATTCATCTTTGGTTTGGTTTAGCTGTTGTCTACATATTCGCAATAGTTTAATAACCACGAAACTTATTTGACATGCGATCCTAGGTAAAGCATGGTTATTGTCATGGACGTCGCCAGAAAGTTTTGTGGGGGGTCAAGCCATTGCTAAAACTTGAATAATAGAAACAATAACAACAATACTAATTATCATTATTATTACGGTTAAGATTGTTATTATAGAATAATAACTATTATAAACTAAAGAAATAAACCAATTTTATTATTATTATATCCCTGGAGAGACTCTTCCACTTCATCCACAATGTTTATTATTAATGTTATTATTATTATTTACATTTCATACATTCAGTGTACTGAAATGATTATTTGATCTACTTTATTCCTTTTACACAAAAAAATGAGTGGAATTTTTTTGGAATTTTGACAACTGTGGAACCAATTATTCTTTGAATTAAATGGTATAATATCAAAAGATAACCCCGCTTCTGTACTTTACACATTTTTTTCCAGATCTAACACAGTTTTTACATTCGTTAGTCTGTTCCAGTAACTAACTGAACTTTATTTCTGTTATTAACAAAAGAAATAACAAGCTTTCTATCTTTTTGTAACTTGAAATGAACGATGCCAATTTCCAGAGGGGGGGGGTAGGCTGACTTGATCGTCCCCCCCTCCCGACGCCTATGATTGTTTTGGTGTTTGTGCCTTCATCATTCACCCTCATGATCATGATAAACAGAGTCAGAAACTAAACTATGCATAAAATACACTTTAAAATATCGAATTTGAAAAGTCAACGTTCGAAATTCAATTGTTGTCTTTTTCCTCTACATTGTCTTCAATACGATCATGAGTAAAAATGATTCATAAAGTTGCGCGAGATTTATAAAGGACGGTGCTATTTGTGTTCCAAAATTATTTAGAGCGGCAGAGATGACACTGATCAGAGAGGCATCTGGCGGAGGCCAAGGAAACTACTATGTTTAGATAACAACCCATTCCGCCCTCCCTCTCTGTCAACCGATTCACTGCTCAGCCTCCCCATTCACAAACCAACCTTTCACTTCTCCACATTAACAGGGACTATTTATACACTCCCTCGTCACAGCTTCCGCCGCTACTTCACGTCTAAACTTCCCTTCCCCAGGCGAAACGAAAGAAGTTCATGTCACGGACCTTTCCTTCCTTATCCTAATTTATCTTCTCTTCCGGCAACCGGTCAGGAAATTGGCGGGACAACGGACAATGCAATGAAGGCATCTAAGGCTGGATGTGTTCTAACGACGTAGGCGAAAATCCTGAAAACGATAGGATTTTGTCCAGGCAAATGGGGTTCATTGCCAAACTTGTGCAAATTTTTAGGTTTTTTGAGTTCCGATATCTTTTCTGTTATTGACGATCATATCTTTTTAAAAATCTTAGTTTTACTGCACTGATTATTCATCTATCATTTTCCGACATGATTTCTGAGGTTAAGATGAAATTAAGTTTGCAATCAAATTCCCCATGTACTTAAATGAGAGAACAATTGCCCATCAAAAGCGTGAGGACACAACTATCGTGTTGCCACCTACAATAGCCTTCGTTGGCCAGCCCCGTTGAGACTAAGGTCCGCTTTAAACGGAAGCATCCCTTTCACATTTTTTGCTGCCATAAATGATTCCAAAAATCTTATAGCAGACAATACTTTACACGCAACCATTTCGTGAAACATTTCGGTTTGCGATTGGTATGCGACGTGCAGAGAACATTAGGTAATATATAAAGCACGAAAGAGATACAGAGTTTTTCATTTAATTTAAACCAGAAATGGTTATTTGATTGATTCATTTATTTTGCTTCGTTTTTCTTCCACTTTTGGATAATCGCAAAGATGGGGATGAGTGATATGATGAAATTGATGAAGGGACATTCGCAAAGAATGCCCAGGCCGGACGGGATTCGAAACCGGAATCCCTGCCGTCGTAGCGCGATATGCTCACCGCTAGGCAAGTTACCCAACCAGAACATTGGTGGTATAGCAATGGCACGGTATGTCAGAAACACCGGGTTCGACTTTTGGTCAAGCCTGCACTTTTTCGCTTAATTTTTTATGAAGTAAATCTCCTGTATGCGCCTCATCATAAGGCAATTCATTGTTCATTATCCATTGTCGCTCTTAACCTAAAGAGAGAGAAAAAAGGGTCCATAAATAACAAAATACAAATATAAAAGCATATTCATTCACTTTGTTCTATGCAGTGTGAGGTTTAACAAAATGTTGAGGAATCAAAAGGCAGCTTCTGTTCCAGTATAAGTACAAATGATGAAATGAATTACGGTGGACAATTTGCCAGCTATTACGTTGACAATTAGACCAGTTCTTCTTCCAATACTGCTTTAGTTGAGAAAAAAACACCTTTGTACTATATAATTTATCTCGGATGATATTCAGTTACAAATTCAGGGTTTGCCTTTGCACACGCTTTCAACAGAGCAAAGAGGTTTGAACAAAATTGCAGATGGTTCTGTGGAGGTACATACCATGTCTTTTTCGAGACATATTGAAAGGTGAGACTATTTTAAACCTCTATGGTTTCCGGCGTGTTTTTGTTCAAGAAATAATCGGGTAATTTGTTTTTCGACTAGCGCTGCAAATACCAGAGTTGTTTTCCTGAGCTCAGCAGGAAAAAAGAAACAGGAAGATTCCAGGTCTCTTGGGAAGAATACGAAAGCATTTTCTTTACTTCTGTTATTCACCGACAGGTGGTGTGTAAGTGGGGGGAGTGAACCGTGCTGACAAGTAACTGTAACATTTCGTGATCTGCGATATCTTTTTTTCTGTCTCCCTGCTTTTCATGAGATAAAAGAGCTGTGCTCAAACTTTGAGTGATTCTTTTGCTTAAGTCTGTGTAAAGCTTACGGATCACTTTCCTGGTCCCTATTATAACGAGAATCAATAGGCTTATAAGATCCAGTTTTAACTGAATATTTAAAACATAGATTGCACAAGGATTTGAACTCGGGGTGTAACCAACGAAAAATACTTTTTTCGTTGGCTACGACTTTGGGGATGTGACGTATATTTCGTCGGAAGAACACTATCATTTCGATATTTATAGGTGTGTTTCATCTACGTCACAAACTGTTGCATTGTGGCTTCGAGCAGCCATGATTGAGGCTAGTTCTTGTAAGCATACGGAATTCAAGCGGGCGGATGGGAGGTACTATTATAAGTTCACAGACAGTTGTGATTTAAAACAAACGTACAGTTTTTGCAGATGTAACGAACGCTACGTTTGGTTTGGTTTGGTGTTTTAAGTCCACTTTATGCACAGTAAGGCTAATCGGGACTGGACCTACAGTTTAAAGTGGGATCCGAACCACTATGTGCCTCAACCGGGTATCGAACCCGGGACCCTTTGATTACAAGGCGATGACGCTACCACTGCGCCATCGGGGAGGCCCCACGAACGAACGCTACGTGGTGGATATTTCCTTGCAGGCGACACATAAAATTGGCATCCTGACGTCACATGAAACCTATCAATTATGTTTTTATGCTTAGTATGGTTTATAGTATTACTATGATCAGTGGCGGCGATTAGAGGGGTAAGGGCAGAGTTGCCCCCACTTTTTGCCAATTTTGCCCCTGCACTATGCTAAGCTAAACCTTATGGAGCAAGGGAAAGTATACTGTCCTTGTCCCCCTAGTTTCTGAACCCAATCGCCGCCACTGATTATGATTTGTTACGTAGCTTTTTAGAGCTGTGGTGATCCAGTTAGTAGGGCATCTGATTGCCACGCGGGAGATCCGGGTTTCGATTTCCAGATTGTAGCGATGTGTGTAGAGTGTAGGGTGTAGCATCACCTTTCATATAGGTCTATAGCGCAGTAAAATCATCATTACGCAGTGAAACTATAATTCCTTTACGCCTAAACGTAGCTGTTATTGTTTATATATGTTGTGACGAATACATAGCTACTTCTTGCACTTCACATTCTTGTGAGGAAGATAGTTGATAGTTCTGACAATGTAAAGATCTTAGTTTTGCACTGAAGGAAACATTTGATCCAACACAAAAAAGTTCATATGAATCTGTAGGGGAGTCATAAATATTACATGGAATCACTTCTTATCACTATTTTCAACAGATCTAAAATCAAATAAAACTGTGATTTTGTGGTGATTTTTGTCACCGGTGATTGTTGTCACTGGTGAGTAACTGGTGGGAACTGATCAGTCATCAGTCACGGTGAAGTCTCTGGATGCAAGATTTCTCTAACACATTTTATAATATTTTTGTTATAAGTAAAACTAAAATATAGAATGTGAAACGAGACAATAATATATTATGAAAAATGTAATAGAAACAGTTAACAGAAAATTTGTAAAAGCAATCGTTCAGAATTGCTTTAATAGAAGTTGTTTCTGAATGGTAGTTATAGAATATTAGTGTCAATGCACAGAGGATATTATTTGAGCGAGACTGAACTTAGTGTTCGTACGACAAACATGATTTAACAGATGTTGATTTAAATATTGGTTCCGTAAAACAGCTAAATTGGTTATTGAACTGTGAATTTATTAGTGTACGTGTTACGGACCAGTGGCGCAAACGCAGGGGTGGCATTGCCCCCCCAAACCTTTGATGGAGATGAGTTCTAGGGGGGCAAAGGGGGCAAACATTGACAGCCAAGTGTACCTGAAGGGGGCAATTACCGCCCACAACTTCAAATTTTATGTAAATAAAAACCCTATTCGTAAAATTTTCTTGATCGCTTCGCTCGCAAAGCCTTCCTTTCTTGGTCTTATCAAGTTCAGAACAGTAGTTAGGGGAGCGGTGGGAGTCGGCCCTGGACACCGAACGATCTAAATGAAAATAAGTTGTAAAATTGATTCATTGATTTGTGGTTTTGAGTCCGCTTTACGCACAGAAAGACTAATCGGGACCGGACCTACAGTTTAAAGTGTGACCCCGAACCACTGTGCCTCCACCGGGTATCGAACATGTGACCCCTTGATCACAAGGCGACAATGTTACCACTATACCATCGAGGAGGCACAAGAGTTGTAAAAGAGAGAATGCATTGGCGTCCCTAGAAATTATTTGCGCCCTATTGAATCAATATTGATTTCAGCCTGGAAAAAAATTGGTTCCAAAAATGTTCTTGCTCGCTTCGCTCGCTATGTGTCATTGTTCTTTGTAATGCAATTGCAAATGCAATTGCAATTGTGAATTCCCAGACAGAGAAAAAAGACCTGCGGTAATTGATTTTTGTCTTAAATGCATGAACAATTGTTTGGAGGAAAGGGAGCGTGGACATTTGAGAGACAATTTATGTAATATTTGCTGTTCGTTTATTGTGAGATGGTTGAATTGGTTGTGTAATGTATTGAAATAATATATGTTGTAATATGTATTAAGGAAACTTTGAAAACGCACACAATTTAGTGCCCACGTCGCTCCATGTTGCATATGTGTGAAACATATGTCGTGCATAAAAGTTATACATGTTAATGTAAAAAAGAATTATATTTGGAATGCACTTATCAAGCATTTCCTGTCTTTCAAAAATAGTTTGTGTGCTTGTTTTCCATTATTAATGTGAAATTGAACGTGTTGAAAAAATAATTCAAATCGTTTGTTTAAACACAAATGCTTTAGCACCAACTTCTATCCCCTTTTTGCATAATTTAAGAGGGTAATAACGTCTATGATACTACTACTACTACTAATAATAATAATAATAATAATAATAATGTTCGTTCTGGGTTCGAATACCGGCTTGGGGATGGATGTTTGAGTGTCCAATCATCAATTTCATAATATCGTCACTCATCCCCATCTTCGCAAATTAGCCAAAAGTGGCACAAAAGCGAAGTAAAATAATGCAAATTAATAATAATAATAATAATAATAATAATAATAATGTTATTATTATAATAACATTATTATTATTAATATTAGCATTATCTTTATTATTATTATTATTATTATTGCTAAGTTTATCCTGGTACTTGCCCCCCAAACAAAAAATCATGATTGCGCCTCTGTTACGGACTATAATGAGCGAAGAACGAAAATTCAGAACTAACAGTTGAAGACTGAATGCTCCAGAAAGACATTTGCGTAAAAAAATTATGTAAGCTATGGATTTATTTTAATTCGTTCTTCTAGTTATTGCTGTTGTACTTATCTCCATCAAAAGGAGAGCGGATTTCTTGCACTTTCCAGCAGGGTCGATATCATTGAAGGCTGGTGGGGGAGGAAGATCTTAATCTACACATAAATTATATCATATACATATTTATAATGTTACTAAATATAAATGTAAATTACTAAATATTTAAAAATACATTATTATGAAATAAATATAAAGGAATTAATTTGTTAATTTTTATAAAGTAGCAAAATAATTCCTTTAATAGCTGGTTAAAGATGTCAAGAAATTACAAAAATAGTTGAAATAGTTTTATTATGTGTAAGTTTTTGTTTAGTTTTTGCTTTCTATTAATGTAAATCAATTAGATTTTGCTATATTTCTTTTTAATTCTTGTTTTACTTTTACTGTGCATTTTGGTTGGTGTGTTCATGGTCTCTTGAAAGAGGAAGCATTCAGCACTCACAACCACACTACCTTTTGTCTGTGTTTTTCAAGTCAAAACTAATTACTTACCTTTTGTTCTTATTACAAAAACTCTCCTTCCCGATCGGAAATTTTTGGTGGGGAATTTTTTAGGCTAAAATTGTTGGTGAGGGGGAATTTCTCCATGTCCCCCCAGGATTTCGCACCCTTCTTTTCCGTCTACACCTGATTCCAGTAATCAATAGAAGGAATCCCCCGCCCCCTTTCCCACGCGCAAAGCTAAAATCGCACAGTGCTGTAAAGATATCTGATGGAATGGCTTGACTTTTCTGTGAGATTTTCGTGTTGTTTTGGCCTTCTTTCCTTGAAAAAATACGGCGAAACGTACCAAAAATTGGAACATCGCAAGGTTTCCGTATTGATTTTCCGCCCATAGATTTGCTGTTGCACAGTGTTTTGTTTACTTTGTCGCCCCAAGGGAATTCAGCGAAATATGGTTGTTCCAAGGGAATTGGTGGGAGGAGGCATTCGATTCAACCTGCCTGGCTTTGACTCAACTGGATCGGTAGCTCGCAATTCGTAAAAATAGCTCTTTCCCCTGTCAGGCGTTCCTGACAGGGACAACTCTCTGACGTCAGTCATTAGCCAATGAGCGATGGGAGAGAGTGCTATCGTCCAAGTTGAGGACTTTATTGAGCCACAGAGATGAAAAATTTAGCTTTTTCTTGGAAATGCGTCATTTCCATATCTATCTTGATTTTTTTGGCGCTCAAAACAAGTGAATGCACATGAAAACGGACATGGCGCTCATTATCTGTGTTAGGTTGATGCACTTCAGGTTGGTTGGTGGTGGCCGTACAGGCGTGGATTATTCAAACCTCACCCTTCGCTGAAATCAAATCGTTTATTGGGTCTAGCGTATTTGCAAAATATGCAATTCAACTTCATAGGCGTGCGCAGAGGGGAGCAAAAGCCTTGATGAGAGTTCAGTCTGAGAAAGAAAAACCTCATTCCATCTTACTGTTTTATTGTGTTGATGGGTACTAAACAGGGGCGTATATAGTGTGTGTCCGGACACACCGAAAATCACTCTATTAGAGGAATTGCAGCTTCCGTGGTACAAGAGTTCCCCCCTCATTTTCCTTCTTTGTGGTTCAAACTAATTTACATGCAAAAATGATTTCGTGCAGCAGATTCAAAACAACTACACATATTTTTTTTCATTTCCAATGTGTGATCGATCAATTTATTCTGCAACCACACAAGAGTGACACAATTAGGCTAACGAATAAAATTCCTGCGTCTTAACGACAAGTACGTAATTTGCTGGAGAACGAAGTGAAATAGTCCAATTACAGAGGCAATAACCCACCGTAGTTGCTTGGAACTTTCGTCGACTTCAAAATACTTTATTTTCTGAAGAGAATAATATTGTTCAGCAGTAACGGTGCTACAGTAAATTTCTAAGGAGAGTATTAGGAGGGGCAACTGCCCCCCGTGCGCACGCCTATGTTCAACTTATATTGATGTCCTTTAAAAAAGAAATGATTTCCCTTTCTGCTTTATGTAGACTCCCATGTTACTATGATATGATATTTATTGATATTGATACAAGCTCTTGGGCTGTGCGTATCCTACAATATTGTTACATAAACACCCAGCCTTTAACATACACCCCATTGATCATACATTTAGCAACATTTATAGACAGAAACATTTAGAAAGCCTACATGCATAAAAGGCAATATGGCGCTCTTCTAACATTTGAGATTGTTCATTATGACTACCTTGACAACTATGCACTACACGCCCGGCCTATGCCTGATCCACTGTTCCTCTTCGCCTCATAACGTGCAGATGGCACGACCGTTTGGAAATCCTGGTTTAGCATTTACTAAATAAATCTGAAAACTTGATCCATGAACACACACACACACACACACACACAGGGTAATTGAAAATCTGAAAACTTGATCCATGAACACACACACACACACACACACACACACACAAGGTGATTGAAAACTCTGGTCCCATAGGACAACTCTGTCATAAGTGCACATAACGAAAAATGGAAAGTTGTTGGACAATGCTGGTTTCAATCTAAAGTGCTTGAATTTTCAACGTAGCATGCGCCGTTTAGGCTGTACACTGGCACGAGACGTGATAGTAGGCGAAATTGCAATGTTCTTTGGCCGGAGCACCATACGTCATGCAGTACGGTACTGTATTTGGTAAATGAATAAATTATTAATGACGATAATTACAGCCAAAGTAAAAGCAACACGTGTTAGCCATTTCTAGCAGTCTGTGGCAGGGTTGATAAAGGTCCAGGAATTTTAAATAAATTCAATTCCGGTCCAGGAGAGAAAATCAGAAAGCGTAAATGGGTTATGGACCGTAAATAACCCTTTCATCTATAAAGCATTTCAATTCTTTCCAGGAACCTTTTTTTTTTCGTATCAATTTAAATACTGTCCAGGGACCTTTCTTTCCTTACGGGTTTAGCCTAAATAAAAAAAGTTCCGGTCCTGTTACGAAACCCGATTAGAATTAGAATTAGAATTTATGGGTTCCTGGCCCTTTAACAACCCTGGTCTGGGGGGGGGGGGGGTGGAGAGGAGTTGCGCGTGTTACACGCTCACGTAGAATAAATCGAAATAAACTCTGCAATGTTGTTTCATGCGTCTAGAATCTTGCCAAATGAAACGTTTCCGATTTGAGGTCTTCCTTCGCTTCATTTACCGCGCAACAGTCAAGGATTCTAATATTAGAACGTAATTGCAACGCACTCACGAAACTTTCCGTAAGAACTACCATACACACCTTTTTTGGTTCTTCCGCTGGCTTTGTGATCGGAAATTCCTTTTAGTAATCGCAGCATCCGATGACCGAAATCTTGGGCGAGGATTTTCCAAAACGTTGGAAGACCTCTAAAATAGTCTACGGCTGAAAACAGTTGATGCGGGCTATTCTCTAGGAAGAGTAAGCAGTGCTTAGTTTTATATGTAGATATAGTTATATAACTTTGTGTAACTGTAAATCTAGATTACTCTCAACACTAAATAATACCCGTAGCTTTCTTTACTAGTTGTACTTGGTTTTTGTGTATTTGAATCATATTGATGTGTCATGGTACTGAAGTGCATGCTACAGGGTGATCAAGAAGAGATGCAACCTTATGGGGAAGCGATTTATTGTACAATTAAGTGCTGGAAGTGGTCGCCATTGTGAGATTCACACAAGTGAATACGGTGAATCATGTTTTTATAGACTTTTCTTAACGTTTGCATCAACACAGCTATTCACATGTCTACAGCAACAACTTTGCCTATTCAGCTGTTAATGTAGTTTACACCTCACTTAATATAGTTTTCATTGTTACCCACCACCTAACAAGCAAAAAATATAGTAAATACAATAGTAACCGCATTTGCCCATAAGGTTGCATCTCTTTTTGATCATCCTGTATAAGCTGTTTTGAACATTCTCTTGTTTAATCGCCTCGGGGAAAACCAAAGGCGGAGATGTCCTGTTGGGTGTTCCACGGAAATTCCAAGCCTCCAAAATAGACTGCAATCTTGAGGACCCTACCGTTGAATGTTTAATTGTTAAAGTTAAAATGGATGACGAAGCTAACTTGAATGTGTGTGTAGTATATGTCCCGCCTGATTCCCCATCTAAAACATACGATACACTGTTTGCTCACATAACCTCGCAATGTCCGACTGGGTGTCGATTACTTCTGACAGGCGACTTTAATATTCCAGAAATCGTAGGCTCACATTCAGATTTACTAAATTCAGGAAACACGTGTCTACATTTTCAAAATTTCCTCGAATTCCATTCATTAAAAAACTGTAACGATG
The DNA here is from genome assembly GCF_977018435.1 of Lepisma saccharinum. Classification (NCBI taxonomy): domain Eukaryota; kingdom Metazoa; phylum Arthropoda; class Insecta; order Zygentoma; family Lepismatidae; genus Lepisma; species Lepisma saccharinum. The sequence goes on from NC_139248.1 coordinate 21,768,567, forward strand.
TGTTAAACACTTATGGCAAAACGTTAGACTTAATCATAACCAATTTGAACTACGTGTCTGTTAAAATGAATGAGCTTCCGATAGTACCTGAAGATAAACACCATCCTGCACTAATTCTGTGTACTTCTCACCCACAACCACGCAAAATCAAACCCGAGGCAAGATAAAAACGATATAATTTTCAAAAGGCTGATTTTTTAAAACTATTCAAAGAATTTCAAGTTGTAAACTGGGATGTATTAAGAAATTATAAAGATATAAATGATTCGGTCCGTATATTCTGTGCCATTTTAAACTCGGTATTTGATAAATGCGTCCCCTACACGAACCTCAAGTCGCAACTATATCCATGCTGGTTCACCTGGGAAATAAAAAAGGATATAGCTCTTAAAGCTATGCATCATCGGAAATGGAAAAGACTGATCTGGGATGCCGCCTTTCATGAAGCTAAATTTAAAGAATTGCGGAAGAACGTTAAAAAACGCATCTCCAAGGCGTACGATGAATATCTGCTAAACTGTGAATTAGGTATACAATACGATCCCAAAAGATTTTGGTCCTTTGTAAAAAACAAAAGAAAGAAAACACCTACCCACGCCCCCACCTACCAAAATAAATCTCTACGAAGCGGAAAAGAGATTGCAGATGCATTTGCTCGTCATTTCAAATCAATCTATAGCGATGACAAATCAAGCTACGAAACAACATTCCCCCTGGATAACACTAACGAACTATTGGACATGCTCCATATTGGTGAAATTTCCCTAAATGACGTGGAAGATGCAATAAAATCACTAAAACCGAAAAGATCTGTTGGTCCCGATATGGTCCCCCCGTACGTGATAAAGGGATGCTCGGAAAGCCTTAAGTACCCGCTACACATCTTATTCAACCTTTCACTCTCCACCTGCGTTTTCCCGGAAATATGGAAGCTTTCTGAGGTGTGTCCCGTACCAAAGACCTCCGACAAAGCTGATATCAACAACTATAGACCAGTCGCTCTTATTTCAACTCCTGCAGAACTCTTCGAACAAATCTTATGTAAATACATTTCCAGACACCTTCATCCGATACTGTCCCCTCACCAGCATGGATTCACACCTAAACGGTCCATTGTAACAAATTTATTGGAAATCTCCGACTTTATAACCTTGATGCTGGACGGGAAAGGGCAAGTTGATGTAATTTATACTGATTTTTCAAAGGCGTTCGATCTTGTTGACCATGATACACTTCTCCAAAAGCTTCACCATCTTAACCTCTCAGCCCGTGTTTTAAAACTTATCTCCTCCTACCAGAAAGACCGGAAACAGTATGTTAGATATGATAATAGCATGTCTACTGTATTTCAGACCTCCTCGGGTGTCCCGCAAGGATCGAACCTTGGACCACTGCTATTTCTTGTGATTGTTAACGATCTCCCAGAATGCCTGCTACATTCCAAGAAACTCTTGTACGCGGATGACCTGAAAATATTTAAGTCTATAACGAACGATAATGATACCTTGGAACTGCAAAACGACATTGATAATCTTGTAGAATGGTGCCCTAAAAACAAACTAAAACTCAATTTTAACAAATGCAAAATTATGACTTTCACTCGAAAGAAACAACCCTACACGCACACTTACACAAACAGTGGCCACACGTTAGACAGAGTGTCAAGTTATAAAGATCTTGGTGTTCAGTTTGAAGAAAATAACAGTTTCCGAAAACACATCGACCGCATTGTAGCAGAAGGGTACCGAAACCTAGGGTTTATAATGAGAATGGGAAACGACTTTAAGAAGTTAGAAACATTCCAAACGCTATACAATACCTACGTAAGGCCGAAATTGGAATACGCGTCTATCGCCTGGTCCCCACAAAACCTAAATGAAACCAGCAGAATAGAGAATTTACAAAGCAAGTTCCTTCGATTCCTAGGACTAAAAAGAGACGGCGTTTACCCCAAATATACTCCTTATCATACCCTAAAAAAATACTTCAATGTACAATCCCTAGGCGATAGAAGAAACATACATCAGTTACTATTCTTACATAAACTTTTAAACAACTCATTAGACTCCTCTCAGCTGCTCTCAGAAATCCCTTTTTATGTACCATATAATAAGGTAAGACCACGGAAAGCGCTGTTTCAAGTACCGAGAGCTCAAACAAAGTCAGCCAATGCGGCACCCACTCGGAGAATGTGTAGGTTATATAACGAAATTGCAAAGACATATGATAAGATAGACATCTTCCAAAGTTTTCGAAGATTCAAAAGGGAAACAGAAACTTATTTCCAAAGTCAGACTTAACTTTGTTTATTAGTTCAGTCTCTTTATGTACAGGCGTAGAGTCCATCCTATTTTTCTTTTGTGTTATTTACTAATTACTATCATTACATCTATATATCATCGTTTTTAAATGTAAGGTGAAGCACATATGTTTTTCCTTGGTTATTTTCTTGGTTATCATGTGTAAGTTCTAACCCAAACTGTCAGGTTAATACTTTATACTTCTCTTTCATATCTAATCTTATATTAATTCTTATATTACTGTAACACATATTATCATATTATTGTACTTTTCGAATTCTTCTGATTGCATATTTTGTGTACCAAACAGTGTTATAATACAAGACACTGTAAATAGGCATTTGCCTGTAGTGTCATGTCTTTAAATAAATAAATAAATAAATCAACTAAAGGAAAGGTAACTGTGAAAATAAAAAATCTTGAGGAAACTGGAATGAAAGCAACTAGCAGTACGTCGCAAGTGACGCTAAAGCCAAAACACTTGTTACTATCTGCTTTACTATATGATTGGCGGTTTCAAATTTCCATGGTGTTCTGTTGTGAAAAGCCAAATTATCAGAGAATTTCAACATCAACATTCAACAAGTGTAATTTGGGGAGGGGGTCCAAACTTTCTGGTCTGGTCAGGTCAGTGGATGGCTTTCACAAAGATTTGAGTAAGAAAAATATATTTTGCAAATCGCATTGTGATCCAAACAAAGATTTGTTATCCAATAATTGGAAGTTTAAATATTGTACAAACTCTGATGTTGCATTGGAAATATGTTGAAGCTTAGCCAGCTACGGATTTGGGGTGGTCTACGGCCCACCTGGTCCTCCCTTGGCATCGCTCCTGGAGGTTCATAATCGTATTGAAAATGATGGCATCTACAGTTACTAGCCCAGCAGGCGAGAAGGGACGGAAAGTTCCAGGCAGATAATCTTTGTTTGGGAATGACATGTTTAACGGAGTCTCAGAACAATCGAATCTCGTAAATTCCCCTCTTGCAGCTTTCTCGTTTCGTGCCACCTGACCCTGTCGCTTGAGGGCAGCACCGTGCTTTCTTCGCTGCTACCCTTTTATGTGCGTGTGTATTATCCTGTTGTGCTTTCCTCTTTTCATTTCGGGAAGCTTTCGCACAGTTTGGCAATTACATCGACTCCAGAGTTTCGATGGGGTATAAACACTGTTCAGTTTGTATTTTATATAGCCGTAGGGTAGGATATCTGTCTGGTGACTTCTCATGTTTATACTTGCAACAGTAATTTACCAGTTCACGCTCTTCACAACAGATAAAATCTACTAAAATTGTTCTTTTGTTAACACGTGACCTGCACTCACACGTCATTTGTCTATGTTCAGCCTGAGAAAGAAAAACCTCATTCCATCTCACTGGTTTATTGTATTGATGGTAGTACTAAACAGGGGCGTATATACTAGTGTGTGTCCGGACACACCGAAAATCACTCTATTAGAAGAAATCTAGATTCCGTGGCACAAAAGTCCTCTGTTCCCCTCCCTATTTATTTTCCTTTACATGTTAAAATGATTTCGTACAGCAGATTCAAAACAACTACACATAATTTTTTTCATTTCGAATGTGTGACCAATAACCCGCCGTAGTTGCTTGGAACTTTCGTCGGCTTCAAAATACTTTATTTTGTAAAGAGAATAATATTGTTTAATAACGATAATAAGATTTATCTACGCTAAATTTCTAAGTGAGAGTATTAGGAGGGGCAACTACCCCTTGCCTCCCTCCCCTCGTGCGCACGCCTATGTGCACAAGCAAGAGAAAATGGTAAACGTGGTTGCGGAAATTATTCATTTAAACGAGTTGAATTTAAGCTGTGATTATTATTTCAAAATTAGTGTTATATATTTTATATATTGAAGGATTCGATTATTGAGAAAGTAAACATGAAAAAAAATACATTTTCTAGCTTCAAGTGATTTCTATATCGAAGAAATTCAGCAATACCCTGCTGATCAACTTAATATCATTTATAGGTGTGTTTCACCTATGATACGAACTGCTGGATTGAGGCTTGAACCTTGTTTATGATCACACATTGTGCAGTATTCGGTGTTTCAACCCGAATCACACGTTATTTCACGATATTTCCTTGCTCGACAAACAAAATTCGCCGCAAACATGGCGGCTGTGCGCATCCTGACCACATAAAACCCTCCTATATCAGCTGATATCTTCTTCGCAGGACAATTTATCTTGTTTCGAGTTCTGAAAAAATAATAATCTGTTGTGCCAGATATTCATTAATTATTCATTTCGTGTATCAAGAAGTGTCTGCAATAACAGTTTGTAATAATATTTTTTTATTATTATATTGCTGTTATTACATAATCGCCGAGCTTGTCGCCGCAGAAAAATTCGTGCTACATTGTCAATATTCTCATCAGTATACACTCCCCTTTTTGATTTGACTTTTCGATCACGCCGCATGATGGCTCACGCGCATCATAGAAGTCAACGGGTAAAACTGGAAAGTTCTCCATCTGTATGATATGATGAATCTGTGAGATGGGAAGGAAATACAAATTTGGCTTCAGGGGTGCCTGGGGAAGGAGGAGGAAAGACAACCCCCTCGTTGTACCAGGAAGACCCTTGTCGCTTGAGAAGATGGGGACCATTCATCAAAAGAGAAGACAAGGCAACGTGCTGTTCTTTCAAAGCATGAAGGCTTCCCCAGGCTTTTTCCCTCACCCCCACTGAGGTACGTGAATGAACAGGGTCTTCTTGCAAGGCAAAAAGCTGCAGGGGGTGAGACAGTGTGTAGAGTGAGCCTTTTCCCAGGATGGGCATCTTCATTCATTAAGTTTACTCAGTGTTGCAAACACTGTATTAAAGTTGATAATTGTTCTATGTTAGAACCCTAAAAAAATTGTCAAGGCTTTTACACATGGTTAGGTTTTGTGGAAAGACGTTGAATGATTGGTTTAGTTTATTTGACTCCGCTTTTTTGCCACTTTTAACTAATCGCAAGACCGGGATTCGAATCCGGGACCTCTGATGTCATAGCCCGCTGCTGATATATATAACTACTCTGCTAATGGGGTAGGCTAGAACATAGGAGTGAACATTTCAATCACCGGTATACATGGGCGTCCGGAAGGGAGGGCAAGGGGCGCCGTGCACCCCCCTGGAAAATGAAAGTCAACCAAAAATTATGTATTTCACATACATAATTTCATTTTAGCCACAATAATACTTGTTAATTATTGCATGAACACCATAAATTCAAATTTAAGCAATGTTTTTTAGGGAACAACACTATTTTGGGGGAAAATGTGCCTTGTTTGCCCCCCCCTCCGGGAAAAATACCTTCCTTGCCCCTCCCTGGAAAAAATCCTGCGGACGTCCATGCCGGTATATATGTTCATAATTGCAGTAGAAGTGAATAGTAAATGAACATAGTTGAGGCTAGAAAGCTTGCAATTTTCTCTACGATATAACAAAAGAAGAACACTCATCAATGTAAACGGATCGAGACTTTAGCTAATACATATTCGGGGTAATATTGAAAAACGTGGATTGTTGCCTGAAAGTGATTATAAGTAGAGTTAATGATACGGCAAACACATTTTTTAACGCATAGTCACTCGAGAAATAACGCGAATTTGATCTTTTGTTTGATCCTTCGACCGCCGCAACCAAATTGCGCACACCTTAGATCCAGGATTGCGCACAAATATCACTGACCTGTTTTGCGCACAGATTTTGACCAACGTTGCCACTTTGATAGCTTTAAAGTCTGTGTGCAAAACTGTTTTTTTTTCTTTAGACTATAAGATAGAGAGAAATTAGAAATAAAATAGTAAATCTCTTAAGGGTTAAATAAAAGAATATCATTTGACCAGTAAATGTAGCAAGTCAAGATACAATTTTCATACCAATTTACTCAAACTCAACAGTTAGGTTAGGTTAATGACTGCAAAACAAACACTTCTGTCAATCGAAGCTCGTGACCTTCGGTATAAATACGGAGATACACCGACCATTACATTCTAGTCCACCAATCAGGTTCATCCTCTATGCCTATCTAATGCTGCTACCCTTCCAGCAAAAAACACGTGTACGTCCACACACACACACACACAAAACAAACACAAAGTCCCGGGTTCGAATCCCGCTCGGGCTTGGTTGTTTGTGAATATCCATTCATCAATTTCATCATTTCATCACTCATCCCCATCTTCGCAAATTAGCCAAGAGGCACAAAACGCGAAGTAAAATAAACTAAATCAATCAATCAATTAATCAATCAAAAAATTATTTTTTGGGAAGCCCATAGGCGGTAATTTACCGGTACTCAAACACAACAGAAGTGAGAAAGGCTTGACAACATTTTACATCTGACAACATCGCCTCTTTTTTTTGTGTGCAATCCTGTACATTGTGACAGCTTGTCAACGGCTTATCAGATACCACTGATAAAACCGGAAAAGTGTGCGCAATCCGGTTGTAGCCCTTTCGGCAGCCCATGGCCGCCCTAGGCCTCGGCTCAAAACCCTCCTCGTCGTTTTACTTGGCGGTCATCAGTCAGCTACAAGATGACATGACTGGCTGTGACTTGTTCTGAAAGTTAGTTCTTCGAATAACGTATATTTTTGGGTGACTTTGCAACACTGGTTCCTTCCCTTCTCCCTGATCATTTACCTCCAAAGAAATTCGGTTGATTGTCACTTCTAGGAGCTGTCCCTAATTTAGGGGCCGTGGGTGGTGGAAGGCGCCTGCTGCTCAACACGTGCATCGTGCACGCTGCTCATTTGCAGCGTTGCCAACCACTTCATACATGGTACTAAACATTACATATTTTTAGGGGTGTGCGGGACAAAATTTCCTTGGTCGGGACGGAACCGGTACGGGATTTTTTTTTAATCCCGACATTCGGGACGGGAGAAATTCGCCATATGTTCGAAATTTCCCGAAGCTCTAAGAATCTCGAAATCTACATGTCTTTTTCAACTTAAGTGCTTGTTCTTGCATTTCTGGAATAAAAACAAAGAATTTCCGATAAGTTCCAGACACTTGCAATGCAGAAAACGTCGAGAATTAACAACTTTTTAAAATGATCATTCGGTATTTCCCGACTGTTCGGGATCCCTAAAAGTCGGGAAGTCATTTCCCGAAGTCGGGATCGGGACGGGATTTTTTTTTTCCCGATCCGGGTCCCGACTTTTCGGGATCCCGCACACCCCTACATATTTTGGACCCACAATGAGCGGAAGGGATCCAGCAGGGATGGGCATTATGGAAGAATCTAGCATAGAAGTATAGCATAATGGGCAAACGCACTATCTCGATAGACCTGAATCCGAAAGGAAAGAGGAAGGGAAATTTACAGTGTCTGGACTGAAAACCACATTTCATTTGAGATTTCAGAAGCAGTACATTTTCAAATAGGGGCAAAAGAACGCACGGACAGGTTTTTCCTTACTATTCTTCCTTTTTTGCCATTCCATTTTCCCCAAAGATTCCCTAAATCGATCGATCGATTGTTTTATTGGCACCCATTCAACTTTTCCAGGAAGGATCACTCACCCAAATTTGTCTGTTGTCCTCTACGGGAGCGTTTTATGACCGTAAATTCAGAGAATCTTCGGCGAACTTTGGCTACCATTTGCTGCACAAGAGGTCAGTGGCGTACCCAAGGGAGGGGCCGTTGGTGAGGGTCATGCCACTCTTTTTGACCCAGTATTTCTTAAAAAAAAAAAAAAAAAAAAAAAACATCAAAGGCAGGAGAAGATGGGAAAATAAGGGCTGACTACTAAAAAACTACGTACCCCCATTTTAAAAATCCTGAGTACGCCCCTTAACAAGGCCTTTGTGTTATCGGGCCTTCTTTTTATTTGGGAAGACATCGTTGCTTTCTTCAAGCAAGTAATCTGATAACATTCTGTGTTTCATGTTTTACTTCTGGGCTTTGAGGTGCGGGATTTGTCCATCGGGATGGCGAACCGCATCTACCCCACACTGGCGCCGCCACTGTAGTGTATTAGAAAGATTGTCATTTCGCACGATAATACTAACACTATAATAATATGCCAGTAGTAGGGAACTGATTTTAAGGTGCAGAACCTTTCAAAAAATAAAGCTGTGTTCACACCGATCGTTTGAGATATGTATTTTAGGACATGAAATCAAGTAAAATGAACACACTTTGTTGCTACTTTTCGTGAGATTAAAACATTTATTCGCATGCACACTTTCGTCGATGGTCTCTGTTAAAGCAGCCAGACAGTAATTCTGCATTTCGGAGAAAACGCGCTATTACAAGTTACCCGGGCTCCTCTGGCTGAGACAATACGCCACTGGTAATTATCGCATACGTCGTCATTTGGTATGTTGCTGGGAACCAGATTTCTATTTCGTAAATCCATTTTTAAATGAGCAACACTGTTGGATACCTCGTTTCGATGCAAGGAAATGAACCCTCGAGAAATTACATTTATCCTGAATGTATGTAACCACGGTTCACAAGTTCAGTTGCCACAAATGGATTAAGTTTCCGAAAAACAAAATATGTGCGTTTTGTAAATAATGAGGTGGATATTCATTTTGTATGTCTGAAGAAGTCTCATAGTCAAGGGCGCCCGGAAAAAGGGGGGGGGGGTAGAGGTGAGATGTCTGAAAAAAGTTCATGAAATTGTAACGATAATATTGTTTTCTGTGATTTACTGGCTGTAAGTCGCCTCAATTAAGGTGTGCGGGACAGAAAATTTTTGGTCGGAGCGAGATTGCGAAAGGGAATTTTTATAATCCCGACGTATGGGACGGGGAAAAAATCCATTCCTCGGTGAGGTAGCGAAATTTTCGGAATTTCCAGACACCTTGAACATCTCGAATTTTACACACTATTTCTCCCACAACTGATTGGTTTTGCAATTCTTTAATAAAAACTGTGTTTTTGCACTTCTTTAATAAAAACTGTAAATTTCGAGACATTTCAGACACTTATAGTGTAGAAAATACCAGGAATTGACCACTTTTAAATACGATTCTTTGGAATTTCTCGACTGATCGGCACCTGAAAAATCGGGAAATCATTTTCCGGAGTTAGGATCTGACCTTGACAATTAATGCACCATATCATTCTGATTTATTTTTTTGTCTATGTGAATCATGGAAAACCTATAAAAAGACAAAGAACTGTTCATCAACAAAGCGACAGATGTTTACAAAAAGGAAGCAAGGTGAATCCAGTTTGAATTCAATTTTAATTTTATAGTTTGTAAAATAATAATAACAATAAGAAGAAAGGTGAAATATAAGTTTCTTCCTAATAGTAACGTAATTTTGAGTTGTGTTGTCTCGGTACTATCTGTAACGCCATCTATTGGTGTTTATTTACAACACTCTGGTCTAGCTCCAGGCACAACTGTACACTACATTCTCATTGCACTTGACACATGGGCTTCTGCAGCGTGACGAAGGAAAGTGCCGTAGCTACGCAGTCCCGCCATTATTGCATCAGAAGGTCAGTGGGATTGAGGAGGCGGGGGGTGGGGGTTGAACGGATTTTCCAATCGATTGAGTTCGAAGCCAAGGACCGCCACGTTTTCACCTGCTTGAGCTCGCTTCCCCATCGACCACGTTCACCTGGGCGCTCTCTCAGAGGTCCGCGCTTCTCCCGGCCTTTCATTGAATCTGCGCAGTTCTTTGACTGCCCAATGGGGCGGTAAATGAATATTTTTCCCCTTTGATGAGAAAATTCGCCTGCAACCGTCTCGCAGATGTTGGCAACGTGCAATAATCTGAAGTTGATAGCATTTCTTTATTATACGAAATGCAATTATACGGTAAGGTTTTCGTGCATATCGAAAGAGAAGAAATTGCATTTGTTCTCAATCACATGCATAAGCTTTCGTAGCACAGAGGAGTGATTAGGTGGTCAAAAAGCAATATCCCTTCACAAGAGCTCAGATTTTATACAGGGTGTCGCGTTTGAACGACAAACTTCCACAACGTCTACATTGATTAATTCGGTTTATTTTACTTCGCTTTTCTGCAACTTTTGGCTATTTACGAAGATGAACTGTGATAAGATGAAGTTTATGAAAAGACAATCAGAAACACACGTGGACAGCCAACATTAGCCGCTTTGCAGTGTGTGGATTTGTGAAATAAAGATATTGCAACACAGTAGACGAGTTCTATAAATACATTTAAAACTTAGATTATTAAAAATACATATTAAATAGGAAACTGTGCTAAATATAGATCCGGGTTGATTAAAAAATCGTGAACCGCCAAAATATATTTAAAACGCTTAGTTAAAATATTCAAATCATATTAGTAGACCAATAACCACGCCTTTATCCTTCTTGGAAGCCGCCGTCTTGAATTCAAGGGTATAGTTTTAGTTATAAAAGCTCCTAGAAGTTCCCATCTGCAACTTCAGAACTACAAACCTGGGCGCCATATCCAAACGCAATATTGACAAGAAAGAATCAACGGCAACTTCACTTAAAGCATATGGAAATAAGTGGTTAAATTATTAACATTTTTAAAACAATGATGTGACAAATTAATTCAATTTTTTAAATTTAAATTGGTCGGAATGGTGTGGAATGACCCACTTACTGCACATGAAAAGTAGGAGCTCCTATTTGCTTTACATTAGCCAACACGCTTCCCTTGGGAATGTTGTTGATGTGTCTGTTCAAGCCCGTCGCCAGATGTCACTCAACTCCCTGACGCCACTGGAAACCGCAAGTTTCCTGTACGCGCTGATGTTGTCAGACAGTATTTCATTGTCACGTTCAAATATCCTTCTGGGATTGGTACAACATGAATTTAGTACTTGTGTTAAATTGGCGTTATTGTTTTTGCAAGGAACTAGCTAATTTGTTCGGCCTGATACAATATAAAGCGTGTTCTTACAGTGTCTTGATTGTCAGTTCGAAAAGCTAGCAAGAGTGCGCACACTTGCTCACACAGATACAAAGGAAAAGAGAGAGAAGTCATGATAGTTGGAGTAAAGTTTCATTAAGGGCTTGACTTGGAATACCAATACGGCGGGGCCAATAGCAGTATCAAAAATACCTGTTCGTATGGCATTGTAGTGGAGTAAACCTAAAACAGAAACACAGACATGTAAAATAGAAATTTATTGTTAGCCGTTAACTCTGAGCAAAGCATCTCAATTACAGTTTCATTCGACACGAGTAGTTCGAGCCTTTATGAAATCGGAGAAATGTTGTTCACCCAGAAGCTTTGTTTTATATTGTGAATTATTATTATTATTAAAAATTCAACCACATATTCCATTTTCTTGTATCTTTTAAAACTTTAATCCCATGTAGAAATATATATAAAATGTTTACTAGATATCTAATCTTGTGTACCTTTTGTAACCAAAAAAATTAGTTAGTATGTGCTGCCATCTACAAACAAAAAATACAAACTTGATATTTTTAGAGAGTAATTTCGTTGTCAGTGAAGAATAGCAAGTACAGCCATGATCTCATCTGAAAATAAAATTTCTTTGTGACTCCATGGGACTTGGGGGACTCGAGCCCCCCCAATATTAACGATGTGCGGGCAGAGCCCCCCCCAAATAATTTTGCTTAAGAGGATCTAATGTATTATTTTGCTTCTCTTGTAAAGTTTACTCTGAATTGTGCCACATGAACTTAACTTTAAATACACATTTAAAATGTTCTACACAATCAACTTTGGGGGGCTCATACCACTAAACCATCAACTTTGGGAGGGCTATGACCACAAACAGATATGACTTATTACTGTATAATAAGTATGTAATTTTGAGTTGTTAAAATTTTTACTAAAAGAGTTTCAAAAGACTATATGCATGAACTAGGGTAGTGGATGGGACGTTCGGGCTACAAATGGCTCTCACATTACATTCAGAACGAAATCATTGATATATTAGGGAGATCTGTTTTGCGCTCCGTGGTAGCAGATATTAAAAGTCGGAAATATTTTGCTATTGTGGTTGACGAAACTTGACATATCCATCCGTGGACAATTAATATTCTGCATTCGAACTGTGAATAAAGATTTTGATATTTTTGAGGAATTCATTGGCTTTTATGAAATTCTGAACACTGAGGCCAAAACTTTAAAAACGGAGAGAGTGAGTCATTCATTAATTTATTTCAGTGATCAGAGCCCCCCCCCCCCCACAATAATTTTGACAAGTCGGCGCCCCTGAATGTACCGTTACCGGCAAAAAAAATGGAACACCTAGATCCTGATATACTCGGTTCCCTGCAAGGCTTTGTGTGTTGCCTAACTGTAAGGCGATAAGTGGATATTAATAGAAAATTTTCAATGCCAATTTCTACCACCGCCGTAGAGTTAAGCAACACACACAACGCCTTGCAGGGAAACTATATAGTATTTCAGGATCTAGGAGTCTCATTATTATTGCCGGTGAGTGTACATCCCAGAAAATCACGCTCCCCTTACCAGGAAACGCTTTACAATCCACCGAGACAATGCTGACACTCTTTGGGATCGAGCCAATGCGGACAGGAGATATGAGAAATTACGAAAACATTTGAAGGCACGAGAGATAACAAAAGAGCGCGATGCCGCAAAGACTCGTGGTTCTGGGAAAGCTTGAGGTGAATCCCGAAAGGAGAGGGGACGAATTTGTTATGCGTCCCGTGACCTGAAAAATACGTCGGCATCCGATGCAGAAAACAATTGAATCGGCGCCGCGTGTCAGGTTGTAAAAATGGAGAAACGCTGCCATACAAGGAGAAGGTCTATTCAGAAGGAAATATTAACATCTTCGGTCACCACAGGCTGTGTTTACGCAACTCGTGGCTTTTCTTTCTTCGCGAGACCTAAAAAAGAGCCGTCGCACGTGATTTATTCGAAGAATGTTGTAAATAGGACTGAATCTTATATTCTGTGCAAGTCTGCGTGCAGGATGAATCATCGTAATGTTCTAGCACACAGCGCGCCGCTGTAGAATCGTGGCCTTGGTGTCAGTAGATGAGACAGGTTGGAGCTGATCTCTCGGCACCAGGCGCAAATGATGGTTAAGTCTTTATTGATTTGGTTGAATGTACTTCGCTTTTCTGTCATTTTTGGCTGATCGCGAAGATGAGGATGAGGGATGATGTGATGATATAATGAACTAACAAAGAACACTCATGCCCAAGCTGGGGTTCGAACCCGGAACCCATGGAGGTCGTATCGCGCTGTGTTAACCACTCCGCCACGGAGGTGGGCAAGCTATAATTTGAAAGCGCACCCACCCCCTATAGCGTAGTGGCCTTATAATAATTTGATCCAGGTTCGACCCCCCCCCCCTTGGAGAAGCACAATTAAGTGGATCGGGCCCCATTTCGAACTGCAGATCCAATTTCGATGAGCATGTCTGACATTTCCCCCCCCGTAAAATATCCAGCTGTTATATTTAGTAGGATATCGATGGATGACGTGACATTGTTCATTACACGGACAGACATGGATGAAATTACTTAATATCTCGGGAACAACGACAAATAATGTACGGACATGTAGTAGATTGATTCTTATTTTTCTTATTCTCACTGTACTGTAGCTATATTATACTCGCAGGCCATCCGTAGGCCATGATTCTAGCCCAGAACCTGCTGTGACAAGATCGTGAACCATCAATGCATCGAGGTAGGTTTTATGACAATTTTGCTCATTTATCGAAATTGTTGAAATATTCCTGTGACAAATATGATTGATATCAGCAATGGGAAAAACTTAAAGTAGTTAATGATAATTTCATAAACTGAGAATAATACAGGGTGTCCAAGTTAAAAGTAGTCCGGCTCCCATCAACAGTTAATGCCAAGAATCATGAAAAGAAATGAAGTGTGTGTACTGATGACATTGAGTACCTACCACGGTTCACGTTACAATGAACTATTTCATTTTACTGGTGCACCTGTTATTTGCCTCAGACAAATGTATTTCAGCCTGGCTACTTTTAACTGGTACACCCGGTATAATTGCACAATTGATTACACTGCCTTACTGAGATTATAGAGAGTAGAGTAGTATATTTATATCAACACTGATAGTTTTTTTTAAAAAAAAAAAAAAAAAAGAGTAAATACATACAATTTATCGCGGTGGTCTAGTTGTCTGACTGCCACACGGGAGACATGGGTTCGATCAGCCTCAAGTAAATGGCTACCTGGGACAACCCTGGGGAGTAACGGCGGCCGGAGCGTGGTGCTGATCACTTCACCTCCAAAATGCAGAGATGGAGAATATGTAGGGCCCTACCCGCACATCACCTAAATCCTTCATGGCACGGTGCTGCACCCACGGGGAACTTTACCGTTTGTTAACTTACGTGTAATTTATAACTACAAATCTTTTAGGATTTAACCGAGGCTGAATCAACACGTAGGCAAGAATTACGTGGTCTTTTTACACGCAAGCTGATTTCGTAAACTTGAAACGAAAGCTTCGTCAGCCAAGGCGAACATAGGGTAATTCCCTGCTTTCCAAGCCTAGGCGATTAAGTGCAAGGGCTCTGGCTTATATCACGATAACCTCTGTAACTTCCTGGTGGGTCGGTATGTGGCTGTTGATAGCACAGTTTCTGAGGAAGTGACGTTCGTAGCAGCGTCGGGCGGGGACAGAATCGTTGTGTATCTTGTCTCTCGTCGCCTTTTAGTCCCAAAAGACAGAACAATACGCTGTAACGAAGGACTTGAAGCGTACAAAATGCGTCATCCACTGCCATAACTGTCGCGTCTGGTGTTTTGATCCAGTTGAATGACTCTATCAAGATAAACTGTTGTTCTTTTTTTTCGTGTTTGTGCTTGTGCGGTTGGTTCAAGTTGTGAGCTGGTTCCTAATTCGTTGGTTGTGTCTGTGCTGTGTGTTAAAAGTTTTGTGATCAGTGAAATGCTGAATTGTGTATATATGCGAGGATTGTAGGATGTTTGTTTCGACTTGGACAGTGATGTGACGTTCATCGTTTCGGATTGTGGTTCTGTCGACGTCTTTCATTCATGATGGATCAAACATTACCTGTCGTGCAAGGTAAGTACGTTGCTTGCGCTCACAGACATTATTTACCAGACTAAAAATGTTGTGACTCATTGTCTTACAGCAAGTACAATTCTCTCTGGGTTTTTGTGTCCCGTGTCTTTCCACCTGTATTTATGAATGCTATCATACCTAATCTTCTTTCAACCTTTTTTCGTCGCGATTAAACCAGAAGTGGCAGAAAAGCGCGTGTGAGAGTTGACTAAAGTAGATGTTATGACGACGTAAATTGGGCGTAAAGTTTACATGTTTACAAAAACCGGCACGGAAAGTTGTGTGGTACTAATAATATACACGCATGCTTCAAAAAATTCACAAGCGAAGACAGAAAAGCAAGTATAGAAGCGCTCATTTTCGATGTAATGAATTAATTTAGTTTCCCATTTCCAGTGTAGGCGTGTAGCATCTGCTTATACCAAAGCTGTTATTTTACTTAAGTTGATAAGCTCACGCACGTATTTATGTCCTTATTACGACATGCGCACAACGAAGTAAAATCGTCACTTGCTGCTCTTTGGACGTCAGACCTGACCTCTCTCACAATTTAACCGGATATTATAATTATTACTTTCCGGTCTGATAACTACATGTCTGTGATTTTCTCTAATCTTGCATACTTGTAGATTTAAATAAATATATAACTCATATAATGAACACATCATCATTTACAAACAAAAAGAAACTAAAAATATCATTTTGAAAGACATTGAACGTCTCTTTTTATGAAAGACATAATCATTACTGAAACATAGTCAGTCAGCTGTATGTCAACAAATCAAAAATTTTGTACAATGCTGTTATTGAATTTAAAATGACAATATTCTCCCTTTTTTATATATTCAGTTTGTTACACGAGAGTTTATTATTCCAACGTCTATTAACCTGTGAGTTGTTATTCTGGCATAGTACACTGCAGTCACTGGCGTACGCAGAGGGGGGGGGGGCTGAAGGGGCTACAGTCCCATCTGAAATATTGAGGAAATCAACATTTTCAAACAAGGGAAATGAACTCTGAGAGAAACGAAAGTGGTAAATGTCTTAAAATGACTCAGATTGCCATTTCTGAGAGAGTGGAAAGTTTTTAATATACGAAATACCTTATTGTGTATGCCGCACCCCTAGAAAGCGCCTATGCACTATTCAGCCTTATAATTTCAACCCCTCCCGAAAAAAAAAATCATGCGTACGTTAGTGACTGCAGTGGAATGAGAATCTGTATCTAAATATGGACATTTTCAGCTCAAAACGAGAAATCTTATCGTATTTGATATTCTGTGGTGAACGGGGAAATGCAAAAATAAGTTTTTTCAAGCGCAAAATTATAAATTAATTTTCGTCGCGTTGTTGCAGTAAATGAAAATAATCGAAGAAGTGGTTCTTTAGAAACATCCTTTCTCAGTGGTCATGTCAAATTTGAAAATATTCTGTTGACTGAAATTCAAGATAATCGTGACCAAGGCTGAACATAGGTCTGACCTAATTTTCGTCATGGTTTTAGATTACCGCTTAACGTGTATATTTATTTGATATACAAAGTTGTCTCGCTCAGATTGACCATACAATTGCAGTTAGTGAGTCAATAGACGGGTTTCTAAGGATATGCTAGTGTTGTAATAAGATCATCTACTTCATGGGCCTCTCCGATGGTGTAGTGGTAGCGTCGTCGCCTTGTAATCAAGGGGTCCCGGGGCGATACCCGTTGGAGGCACATAGTGGTTCGGATCCCACTTTAAACCGTAGGTCCAGTCCCGATTAGCTTTACTGGGCATAAAGTGGACTTAAAACACCAACTCAATCTATCAATCTTCTATTTCCTGTTTCCTACATTGGGGGATTTTTAAAAACTTTGAAGTGACCGCTCTGGGGGAAGCGAAACGCAGTGGGTGGGGCGACACGTGGTCTGCTTCCCTTCCCCCCGGCGTCTCTCTTGTAATGTTGTTTTTGCCGTGGATAAAACTACCGCGCGACCGTCATTTGTTAAAATTCTAGCGCCGAAAGGCTGGGCCTTTTAGGGTCAATTGCTCCGCCCCCCCTCCTTTTTTTTGTTTCCTGCTCGCCGTCTTTGTTCTGAATAAACGAATTGGTTTGTGGGAGGAGAAGACAAAAACTGCTCAAGGGACTGTTGCTAATTGACTCCTGCTGACCCAAGTGTCGACTGTCACCAGTCTTTTTTTTCCTAGAAGGGCTTCAGGAGAGTTGAAGAGAATCGTAATGCAAGCATTGGGTTAATTTTTTTTCACAATCTCGTCATTACCGAGCAACCACAATTATATCATCAAT
Organism: Lepisma saccharinum; assembly: GCF_977018435.1. Classification (NCBI taxonomy): domain Eukaryota; kingdom Metazoa; phylum Arthropoda; class Insecta; order Zygentoma; family Lepismatidae; genus Lepisma; species Lepisma saccharinum. Next base: position 21,786,166 of record NC_139248.1, read on the forward strand.
TTTATAACTGTATTTTCCTTTACTAACATTACCTCCCTAAATTTATACCAGCCAACAGTGACGTGCTCAGAATTTTCGAAAAGGTAGGGGGTTTACGTGTTTTTTTTTAGTAACCAGCCCTCATTTAGACATCCTTTCCTGCATATGATGCCCCCAGCCCCACCCCCTTGGGTACGCCATTGCAGCCCAATATATTACGTCCGTGAACCCCCCCCCCCCCCGCATAGAACACTAACGTAATAATGATCATTAGAAGAACTGTCGTACTCAATTTTTATTTCGGAGCGGGCTGGAATTGTAAAGATGGATACTACATCAGTGGCGCAACCACAAGGGGGCCAGGAGGGGCATTGTCCCTCCCCCAACCTTGGACGGAAAATCGATTCTAGGGAGGGCAAGGGGGTCAAACCTTGGAGTCCAAGGCGGAGCACAAAGGCGAAATTGCCCTCAAATTTTATATATATCCGAGAGAGAAGTAAGACTTCTCTTCATTGATTTTGTCTGAAATATAAACAATTGTTTTGAGGAAGAGAGCCTGCACATTTGGGAGACAATTTATATAATTTTTGCTGTTGGTTTATTATGATTATATATATATATATATATATATATATATATATATATATATATATAATGTATTAAAGAAACTTTGAATACGTGCACAATTTAGTGTTATCATGTTGCATTGTATTTTCTTATTTAATGTCGCTCCATGTTGTATGTGTGTAAAACATATGTTGCCCATGAAAGATACACATGTTGCATGTAAGAAAATAATTATATTCGGAATACATTTATCATGCATTTTCTGTCTTTCAACAAATACAGTTTGTGTGCTTTTGTTCCACTACTAATGTGAAACTGAACGTTTTGAAAAAAATATTTCAAACGGTTTGTTCCAATACAAATGCTTTAGCACCGTCTTCTACCCCTTTTTTACGTAATTTACAAGTATAATAACGTCTTTGATAACACTACTATTGCTACTGCTACTATTAACTACTACTACTACTACTAATAATAATAATAATAATAATAATACCAATAATGTTAATATTATTATTATTGGTACGTTGATCCTGGTATTTGCCCCAACCCCCAACAAAATTTTGTGGTTGCGCCTCTGTGTGTCCAGGATTTTAGTAGGCGGTCCTTATTTTACCATCTTTTCCTGCCTTTGACATTCTTCTTTTAGGAATACTGGACCCAATGGGGGGTTATGACCCCCATCATCCCCCGCCCTTTGAGAACGCCACTGATTACATAGTTGCGTTCTGGGGGAGCGGGCGGGGAACATAAAATATTTCATAATCACCGTTCCTTTATTTTTGTTTCAAAGTTGTTGAAACATAAAAATGGACACGACAGCGTGTCTACTGAAAGTAACTTTTTCTTAGCTTTACTGAACAGTATATACTTGATCTGTCCATCCTCCCTAAACAAGGGTGCCAATCACTCAAGACCGCTTCTAAAATCGTTTATCATAACCCCCTCTAAATAGTTTGGATGAATACTTAATAATTGATGTCTATTTGAATTAAATACCATGTTAAACTATCCAAATTTTTTAATTGTTCGATTTTCGAAAAAGACTTAAAGCTAGCACATTGATTGGTTAATTGTAGTAAATTAAATTATGTAAAGATGCATATAAATAGTGTTCGTGAGTCGGTTTATAAAACTCGCAATTTGAGTATTTAACACAAATTGTTACACAACTTAAGATAAAGATAGAAAATTCAACCTTGGCAAACCAAATAACATGCTCCAGCCGTATGACGGATTCAATTATTGTTTCGCGAGACATTACAGAACCCTAGCTAGACATTCTTAAGCTCAGTGCAATAACATAATACGGTTTTTCTTTCAATGAACTCCCCCCTCCCCACGTTTTCTTGGGGTAAATATATTTTAGTAACTCATAACAATAATTACGTGGATTTTAGCTTCAGTACAAATGTAATTTGTTAAAGTACAATTTTCCTGTGACAAGAAGTTAAAAATGCGGATTAGATATATTTTTGTTTTAAATTATGCATCTGCTTTAAATTAAGCAGCATACTAACACTAAGCATTATATGTTAAGAAGTTATGTTACTAATGAATATCGAGAATATCACTTATATGTCTTGTAATGCAGCTGTAGTATAACACCTGACATCCACCTTAGGAAAAGGCCAAACACGCATCCACGCAGCATATCATCGCCAGCGAAGCGAGCAAGAAAATAATTACATCCATTTCTTTGCAGGCTTTCAAAAATATTGATATAATGGGGTGTGAATACTTTCTTAGGATCTGGCGGTATTTACTCTTTTCCAGCTTCTCTTTTCACACGTTCGGGGTCGAAAATGTGTGGATACCATATCGCTAAATACACGTCTCCAAAATTTAATGTTCGAATTCTCACTCTAATACAGAAATCCGTTGGCAATCTAAGATTTAACACTTTATCAAGAGCTTCCTATCTCCCCCTTTAAATCCTCCCACCAAAATTTTCATGCCAACTTTAGACTTACTGTTGATATTGAAGAGTGGGTATTGCCTCCTCCAAGAAATTAATTCTCAGTGTCTCCACCAGAATTTCCGCAACAGTCTAAGACAATAGTAATACAAGAATTGGATACCCCGCAATTTAATGCTCAATCCCCCATCTAACTAAAATACCCACCATAATCTTAAGACCTAGAGTTGGATACTGCCCCCCCCCCAAGTTTAATTCAGTATCCCCCCAGAACCCGCGTGTCAATTAAGGCCTTATATGTAAAAGTTGGATATTTCTTCCCCCGTCCCCACCCATTCGATAATACCCTTAAACACTTTCTTTTCTTCATCCAATGGATTAAATATGGTGCATATAAGGTGTAAGATTTTTACATATATTTTTCCAAAAATATAAATGATGAATTTTATATTATTTGAAGGGGAAAAAATCCCCTCCCACCAAATTCTCGATGGCGCAACCTGCGTCTTAATCCCCCTGTGGGCACCCCTGATATCATGTGGTGTTTGTTCCCGACAATTTCGTGGAGTTTGTACATACACGCAGTTCTTTTATTCCGTTACACTGAATTAGGCCTGGCAAATTTTCAATTTACTTCAATTATCATTCTTCCATCGTCGCCACTGATTATACACGTCATACTAGTATCCTCAGTTATTTGTTCACAATGGGCGACTTTCGGTTGGTTATGGCACAGACTATTTTGTTTCTGTTTAACACCCGGAAACATTCACTCACTGGCTTGCACATTAACGTTGCCGTTGGTCCGGCAAAGAATTTAATTAACCGGAGCTAAGGTGAATTTAACGACGAGTTGTAATTCTTGGACAGAGTTCAAATTAACTGACAAACGCAAGCAGCTGCGCGCGCTAGAATTATGAATGAGAATACCTTTTGTTTTATTTGTGATTTTTAAGACCTAGGCAGTATTAGCTTTTCTTGTGGACCTTTTTTGCTTCGCCTTGCCAGGTAATGTTTTTGTTGAATGGTCGCGGTTGTCTACTTAGAACATAGCGCGTGCTTCGTTGTGCAGCTGGCAACTGTGTTTTTCTTGTCCTTTTTTTGTTTTTTTGTTGCATGGTTCAAATGCTCACGTGCTGGTGCTCTTGTTGTAATTTATTGCCTTTTGTGTGTCGAGATTGGATAACCTAAATACGGTAACAGTCCGTGGTAACAGGATTTAAAACTCGTATTGCATTTGATTTATGTTTATTAAAGTTATGGATCGTCTGTGAATGCGTATAAACCAAATTCAAACAGTTGCATGTGTGTCGTTATTTTCAATTTTCATCGTGTTTGATGTTTAATATAGGGTGATCTAGAAGAGGCATTATGATTTGATTTGTTATTTAGTAACATCTTGATGAAGATGCATTTTAGTATTTCACTTTTCCGAAATATGCTAATGTAATTTTTAAAAAGAAATAAAACTAATGACGGTGGTCAGTGTTGCATTTCGCCTCATCCGTAGCAGAGTGGACAGTGAAACGCGCTACGAAGCGGGAGGTCCCAGGCAGGGGTGCCCCCCCACCAAGGCCTATGACGCAGTCCCCCCAAAACGGGTAGAACATTCCCCCCTTTATGCCGAATTATATACTCAAATTATTTTCTTCAGACAAAATTTGTGGAACAGTGTAACAAAGACATATTTAAGCAATATGTGTTTACTTTAGGTATTGTTTACAATGTAGACAATTACATGTACGCGTATATTGTATATTACTTGACATTGATTGAAATAACGTTTTACACAAATGATAATAATTTCTGACGTAGTTGCAGCAAGCTTATTGATAATTTCCAAATTGACTCCACTTTTAAAATATCTGACATTAACCACTCATCAGCCATACACGAGCATAGTCGATTTTTAGTGGCTCTAATTACACTCATTGTGCGTTCTGCAGAGCAATTTGTCAACTTATTTTATACAGAGTGAACCAAAAGTAGGTGGACAGTAGGTGGAATAGGGTTTGTGTTAGGGTTATACTATAACAATGGTGTTCATTATAACTATGGTGTTTGTGTTATTTAATTAGAGGAGGTAGGAAATAGGGAGATTCTGAAAGAAATTTACAAAAGAACGTGAGAATTTGGGGAAAAGAGTTAAAAAAAGAGGGGCATGAAGATAAATGATAAAAAGACTCAGACCATGATGATGGGACGACAGCCAAATATACATCAGATTGCTTTGAATAATGGAACGACATTAGAACAGACTACAGATTTTAAATACCTCGGGGTTATAGTGCAACAAGATGGCAGAATAGATGGTGAAATTATAGCTCGATCCCAAGCCTCAGGGAGGCTCTTTAATGCGCTAAAGAGAAATTTCCTAAATAATCCATTAGTGACCAAAACTACGAAAATCCGTGTGTATAAAGTGATATATTTACCTACATTACTTTATGGTAGTGAAACCTGGACATTGACAAATAAACATAGGAGCAAAATACAGGCTTCAGAAATGAGATTTCTCCGTAAAATAGAAGGGAAAGCAAGAAGAGACAAAATTAGGAATCAGACCATTAGAGCTAGCCTGGGCGTATCACCAGTGCTTGAGAGAATCGAACAGCACCAGTTACGATGGTTTGGGCACATGCAAAGAATGGAAGACTCCAGAATAGCTAAACAAGCTTTGAATGCTAAGATGCAAGGAGCAAGACCACGTGGGAAACCCCGAAGAACATGGGAAGAAGATGTGAAGGTAGCTGTAGAGGCTAGAGGAGGATAGTGGAGGAGAGCAAAGGAGCTGGCCCGAGACAGAATCTGATGGAAGACCCTCTGGGAAACCTCAACACCGCAAGGTTGTAAGTAAGTAAGGAAATATCCTGCGAGGTCAGAATGCCCCCTCGTATCACATGGACACACCATCGAATCTTTCAGAGAACCCATAAAGGCAAATAATTTAAATACTAATGCAGGAAAATGGATGTTAAATTTTTTGGTGTCTGGCGATTTTATCTTGATGTCAAGCCACAATCGCATAACTAATTAATTAATATCTTGATTACTATTAGTATCCTTAAAGAGTATTGGAAGTCTCAAAATGCTGAAACCGTTAGAAGAATGGGTTGAAACATTTGGTACTCACGTCCCAAAGAGACAAACCATTTACCGCTCTCGTGACAAATGGTGATACCACTAGTTCAATTCTTAATGAAACAATATGGGGCCCATCCACATTATGAAAGAGCATAAATGAAATCATAAATGCTATCATTTATGAAAGCATAAATGTTGTCATTTACTGTCCACCTACTTTTTGTTCACTCTGTATGATACCTGCAAATTTGGAAAGGTAGAAAACTGGACAACAACACGGTATGGTTTAAGAAATCCATCCTTAACCCATTTCTGTAGATCCATTACTTATTCAGAACCCGTCATGTCGTGTGTACCTGAACTTTCTAACTTTCTCAATCCCATTTTGCCCATCGCGATTGACCACAAGGTAAGAAAGCGACGTTAAATAACTCAATATTAATAATGTTTTCCATTGCAAAGCTTCAGAAACACTTTACAATCAAACCATGTGAACGGGAAGGATAGCATAAAAATATATTTTAAAATAATTACCTGTCATGTTTCTCGTGGCTCATCTCATTGGGCCGATTTTGTTAACCTTGTCCTGAACCTGAAGCACTTTCATCATTGGTGTAATTTTGCCAAGGCCCACTTCTAAATTTAACTTCCACAGTTTTGTACTTTATGGGAAGATTATTTTTAGTTTTATATACATGTTTAAGTTTTTCCCTTCATCCTGGCGATGAATGGTATTACACGTGTACTCCCTACACATGTATTTGAACTGTCTTGTAAGACATTTTGGAATGAATGTTCCCCTTTCAATTTACATAGTCAATAAAACTAAGCTTTAGACAACGAAAACTGACAGTATTATACAATTATCCAGTCAGTCGTAGCACAGGAACACAACAAGCGAACAGTAGCGGCGACTGGGTTCCAAAACTAGAGGATCAAAGTGCCCAAACTAAGGGGGAAGGGGCAAAAGTGGGGACAATTCACCCACGTTCTCCCCCCCCCCCCAATCTCCGCCACTGCAAGCGAAACAAATCATGCCTGAAATCATCGAACACTAAAGCCCCTATCACACGGAACTGGATTTCTAGTTGGAATGCCCTAGTTGGCGATGAACTGACTTTCTAGGTAGAAATCATGGCCGCCTGGCTGACTGCTTGACTGGTTTTGAGGAATAGGACATGTTCTAATTGCTACTAACTTCTTCGACTAGATTCTGTGGAACAGCCAATCAGAGCAAAGTTTGGCCATGTGAAGATAATCTGTGAATTTGCAAAGTAGCTTTTTTGTCTGTGGTTTCCGAGTGAATACAGCGCGAAAGGCATGTTTACAATTGAAAAAGCTAAAATATTCTTCCAAACGTTGTAAAGTATGTATTTTATCAGCGCCATTCTTCTCTACCTAAAACTATTTAATACGACGCGATATTCCTCTCGGTTGAATAGTTATCGTATTTTAAAAGTTTGAAGTGATACGTTGTTTACATCTCGCGCGGCCGCCATTATGGGAACGAAAGACTATCGACAAGTCGGTGTAACAAGTACCGTGTGAGGCGAAAACTAGCAAATGGGTAGCCAATCCAGCGTCAACTACATGGATATCCAGTTCCGTGTGATTCAGGTTTAAGACTGAAGTCTGCACTACCCGAGAAACACCAGACTGTTACTACTGGCCGAGATGCCAACAATCGAAAGGTGCATATCGAAACCTTTCATTGCAAGATAGAAAACACACAGTTCATTCATGTTTCCTAACATGCCTTGGCTCACTGCTATTGTTAATGTACTGAACCTTATTTTTAACATTTTGTCTGCTTGACTATGCGAACAGCACATCCCCCCTCTTCCAAACTGATTCTAAAGACATAAGCGGTGGTGCTTCATTTCAACCCCATCGCCGCGATCAGCCACAGGTAGGTAGAGAAAATGTACCTAATAACTATAACTAAAAATCAATAACAAGTCAATCAAATGAAACGATCCCCCCATTTTTGTCTGAAGATATGTAGAAGTGGCAGCTAAACTATAAAATGTTGTCCCCCAAAAAATTTCCATGACGCAGGTCACACTTGGTCCCAGGTTCAAACCCTGAGTAAGGCATAGAGTTTGAATCAACATCTATTTTATCAGTTCATCATTCATCCTCGTTGTCGCAATAAACTAAAAGCTAGTAAAGTAATATAAAATAACCTAAATATGCCATGTTATATGATCCCCAAAATGCTCAATCTGAGTTTGAGGAAATAAAAATTAACCTCTCTTGCGTAATCTGTTGGTTTCTTGGCTATATCACGTCGTTTCCAACCGATAGAACTAAGGTAAGTTACCGCAATAAGGCCCACCACTCATACTACGCGGGAATTACGGGTAATGTTCTTCCTTGAGTACTTTCAGCTCTCATACAATGTTGCCATCTGGCAGTCGCTCTTCATAGTTTCAGAGAAACAGTCAGTGGGCCTTATTGTGGTCCGGGCCTTATTGCGGTAACTTACCTTCTTGATGGGTATAGAATGTGAACACAATGGGAAAGCTTTATTTCGCCTGAACTAGTACTCTGTACTACTACTACTAGCATCGGTACAATAAGAGAAAAATGAATGACAACTTGCCTTGTAATATTTGAGTATCCAACTGTACCAGATCCAATTCGGCATGAACAGCACGGCTCAAAATTGAAACGCGTTCACTAGAGGTACCAAAGATTTGTTTTTTTTTTAAAATCGATTCTATGCAGTGGCGGCAATTGGGTACAAAAACTGGGAGATGGAGGAGGGGCAAGAAGAATTTACTTCTATAGGTAGGCAAGGACAGGAGGAACAGTTTGTGTCCAGCCAGACGCGAAGACCCTAAACTCCTCCTCCCCCACCGACCATCCCCGCGGCGAGCTGGAGAAAGAGGTCTTTGTGCTGAATGGTCGTAGGAAGTGGAGGAAACTTAGCATTACGCTTATGGGAGTATTATTTTACTTGCTCTCTTGGGAATATCAAACTTCGGATGGCACAGAAAAAAACATCAACGGAAAGAGGGCAGGTTAAAGATTTGATTGGCAGGCAGAAAAGTCGAAACTTCCTCTTGAAGTTGTTGCGTTTATTTCTCCATAAGCAATACATGGGATTCTGAAAATTTTTATATTTTTAAAGCATCGCATCTAGCTTAATAATTAACTTTTAAAAAGATGCTTCCACTTGCAACATGGGAGACATTCATACTCTCTTGTTCAGTTTGTTTTTTTTAAAAAAAAAAAGTAGCAGTGCCCATTCCGACGATATATTAAAAAAAATCACAGCCGATGCTAAACTGTCACTCTTCGCCTTTAAGTCATAGTGCGGAGGAAAAAAGGAGCCCCCCCCCCCAACGACCCTAATTCCCGCCACTGATTGTCTATACTAAACTGACTTAAATTTTAGATTTTTTTTCTCACCCTTCACCGAATATATACACGTGTATGAACACTCGAAACGATTCTTGTACATGTTTTTTTGCGTGGAAGTTTTTCCATTCGTATCTTGTTCATATCGATGTAATGAAGTTTTTGTTTTCATTTGCTCGGTAACCCTGACTGCTTGGTCCTTCCACTATCTTGCTCTTTGAGCCCGTGACTAATTTCAAAGTGAATGTATAGCACATATGCGATGGCGTGTTTTCCTTCTTGCTAGCTATGCGTGATGTATTACTCATTGTTTCTTAACCGCATAGCTTATTTTTTCTTATCCTCATTTTCTTCCACCAGTGGATGCCAATAGTCTGTTTTATCTCAGTTTGCAAGTAGCATCTCGCTTTGTTTTAGTCTCAAGTGAATTCTGATGTATACCAAGCTGAGCAAACCAAAAGGTATGTACTGTACAGGTATATCTAACAGACCGGCAAACGAGAGTGTTTCGGAAGTTGCGCAACCCGAATTTTGATGGCTATTAGCATGAAAATTTGGAAGAAATGTTTTACCAGTGGTGTGCTCAAGAGGGGGAAGGGGGGTTGGTGGGGGTCATAATCGCGTAGAAGAACGTCAAAGGCAGGAAAATATGGTAAAATGAAGCCTGACTAGTAAAGAAAAAAAAGAAGTATACGTACCCCCCCCCCCTTTTCAAAAATCCTGGGCACTCCACTGTGTTTAGTGTTGCCCACGAGACGAGACTTTGGCCTGTCTCGTCTCGTGGAAATGCTGTAAAATGCTGTCTCGTCTCGAAAATATTTGTTTGTCAAAGGGACACATGATCAATCTCGTCTCGTCTCGAATTTTTAAAAGCCTGCCCCGTCTCGTCCCGTGGGCAACACTAATTGACTCTAAGGTTTATGAAACCTCGTTCAGAAAGATATTTTTAATACTTTTAGGTGCTGTCATGGGTTTAAAATATATTTAACAGCATGGGTGTTCTTTGTGAGTATCTTTCATCAGTCATCCTCATCTTCGCGATTAGCCAAAAGGGACAGAAATGCGAAGGAAAATAAACCAAATCAAATCATTGATCCCTTCCCCCAGAACACCAATTTCGGGCAAGAAAAATATCAATTATAATAGGGTCGTAATTCAAAGTTTACTAAACTTACTGTTATTTTGATTGATTGTGCTAACGTAACTGTTTTCTTAGCAATATTTTCAAACATTTAAAGGCACTAATTCGGTAATTCACATCCATTACTTCGATCTTCAAATATTCGAAGATACAGATAATGCTTCAAACTGGAAAACTTTAGCTGGACAATAATGTGTATAAAGAATTTATAAACATGTTATACTTGTTAAACAAGTTTTTATGAAATAACTTGATGGTTCGTGGTTTGAGGCTATGTTCAAACAATAAATTTTTGGAAGCCTTGCCGATGCAAATATTTATTCCTTTTTCGTAATACCTGGCTAACTGAATTGGCTGAACCAAAATGGTATTAGATCTCTATTTCGGTCCACTTCATGTACAGATAGGCTAATTGGGATCGGACCTAAAAAATACAACGGAATATTCATAACTTCAGTATCATTGGTGTCCAATTGTCTTTATTGTTAGTGACGGTTTATTAACTTCATCTCGGTTTAGAGTGGGCACTATGTGTTTTCACCGAGTATCGAATCCGGAACCCTTTGATTACAACTTACATTGGAAACCTATTTTCTCAACATGAAAAGCATTGAACTTTATCAAGACCCATTAAATTCTCCTGGGGTTTATTTAATGTTGTGGCTGCGATAAACAATATGCAGAAAAGGTTTAAGGAACATCTTGACGTCAAACAACATAGATTGCGTACAGGGATGAGTGACATGCTAGTAAAGGTCATCTGATTGAAGAAAAAAAAAATGAAATTACCCCCCCCCCCCCAACATCAAAGATGGTGATATCACGAATGTGAAAGAGTCGGTGTAAATAAAGGTTTCTTGTTTAATTGAAGCATATTTCAACGTTCCAATAAACCGCTAGCACGATTATGTGTGTGTAACCAATTTAAATTTAAACCAAATTAAACCCAGCTGGGGTTGCCGTTGTTTACTAGTTTTGTTCATTGTATTTCTCCAATCCTGCCTGTACTGTAATTTAATAGCTACATCGTTTCATTCATTTTACCCTTGACAAGAACGTAACGCAACGTTGAATAAATAAATACACAATGATCAACTACAAGAATTGCATTTGTGGAGTGGTTTTGTTATTTGTGTATGGAATTAGTGATAACAATTCATTTACGAATGTGTAATTTGAACAGTTCGGGGTTAAATCAGTTATGCAAAAGAAAATATAAAGAAAGAGGAAACTTGTCATAAATTGATCAAAATTCTTTATCTCGCGGATATTGCTACAATCGTTAGAAAATTTGTCGTGCAAAGTCAGGATGAGTGACGCCATACGAGGAACGAGAAAGCTTACTCCCTGCAATAACTTTCATAACAAGTGTGCATATGTGTGTGTGGGTACACAGCACCAGCGGCCATTTCGGGGAGTGGGCCTAAAATTTAAGGAAGCTTGTGGAATTTTGGGGGGCACTAAGTACTTTGCCCACTAGGGTACGCAGGATTATTATTTTTATTAGCGGAGATACTATGGAACGTACATAGGTACGCCTAACGGGCGGGATACACAATAAAATATTTCTTAATTGCAATTTTTATAATATTCGTTTTAAAATTTGTTCAAGAACAACAATGGCATCTGTGGTCATTTTAAACTGGGTTTGAATTTACCACTTTCGGTTTTACCGAATTATTTACTGCGTTCATCTGAAAATTTTGATTTTGGAGGGGGCTGTGGCCCCATCAGCTCACCCTCTGCGTACGCCAGTAACATTTCCTCCCCTGTCCGCTAAAGTGTCCCTATACTGTGACGATAACTTAGTAGCAATCACGATTCGTACAAAACAGCTCCAAATCGACTGTTAAAAATATCTATGCTTGTTGTTTTTCTAGTCTGGCCCTCCTAACCTAACCACATGCGCATTATTGAGTTATAGTTGAGGAATGGTTAGGTAGGAGGATCAGGTTTAGAACTCTTGGCAATTAATTCTAGCGTTTGGTGGAAGCTGCATGTGCCCCGCACCAGACTCTGTGTTTGACAGCCAGTGGTGTAACAAGACACCAAAGATGCTGAACAACGTAAAGTCGACCATTAACTCCAGAGGAAGTGTTCTGTTGCACCAGCTCAGAGTATTTGTATGATATTACATTAGAATTTTCCATAGCAAACGGAAAAGCAATTTTGGACAAGAATTTCTATTAAAAAAGCTCCTTTTGCGTCAAATGTTTAACCTATATTGTTTGATACTGATTTTGTGTATAATTCATTTCATCAAATTATTATTTTCAAATATTAATGGTTCTGTTTTAATACTGATTGCTTGTTAAGTGCTTATTTTTAAAATAATTTTGTGATGGTTTATTTCATTGTACGTGTTATATTCATATTATAGAAAACTGCTTTCTTTATATTCTTTGCTTCTTCTTTGCTACCATGGGTGTAATACTAAATCAGTAATGACATGAAACAAACTAAAGTTGTTAATTTGTCTCGTATCTTTCAGGAGGTCGACATGCAGACATGGTGGACATCCTCATAATCTCTAGTCGCAGCAGTGAGGATTCTGAAAGATGGGTCAGCTACCTCAAGTCATGCTTTCTTCAGATCAGCAAACAACACAATCGTCAGCCATTCAGGTAAAGTTTACGGTGCAGCAGAAATGCATTCAATACACATCCCAACAAATCAACTGGCCATACATTAGAAATGTCAGATGCAAAAAATACAGGGTGTTTCCGTGACCTTCAATCAAACTGGCAGGGTGGGTGGCGAGTGGAGACTGACCCAAGTACCAATATAAGATAAGGAACCCTGGTCTGGAAACGCATCATTAAAAAGTTAAGCCAAAACAAGTTGGATCTGTCCAGTGACGTGCACTGAGGAGTAGCTAGTCTAGCAGAGATAGATTAATCAATCTCACATCTCTAATTATTTTCAAATCACAATATTTATTGTCTTGTTAAAGCCACAGTTCATATGCAACACTTTCTTTTTCACGCGCTTCTCGTCCCTCGGTGTGATCCGCCGACAAAACTGACCTAGCTCGCTCTTCTTCCGCCTTAGCAGTTCCAGGTAGAAACGACTTTCCTAAGGAAAAGGGAAGATTTCTGCCTCTCCCTCCCTTGCCCCCTCGCCCCCGCTGCAATGGTTGAAAGCCCGTGCTTTCAGGTCTCTCAGGACAGATAGAGGATTGGTTTCCATTCGATTCCTTTGTAACTCCTCTAAAGAACTCAAGCGAAAATTGTGTGCAGTACTTATGTTCTCTGTATTTACACAACATTTTACACGTTGTACAATATGTATGTATAACATGGGATGTAGTTTTATTATTTATGAAATGGGAACGTGTTATGTGTATTTATTATTTTTTTTTCAAATATAGAATATATAATGATTAAATTACAAATATTTGCTCAGGCTCTCTCTGGCTCTCGTTTTAGTAGTGTTTTTTTTAAAAAAAAATATACTAATCTCTTGGCCTCCAACGGATTTATTTATTTGGGCAAGAGAACGCACATTCATATTGTTCTTGGTTAGGTTTATTTTACTTCGCTTTTCTGCCACATTTGGTTATCGCGAAAATGAGGATGATATGATGAAATTGATGAAGGGACCTCATATGAACAATCCAGGCCAGGATTCGAACCCGTTGAGAGCGCATTCTTGTTCCTATGTGTTGTACTCTGCAGTGAATAATGAAATAATTTGGAATGAAAAATGTATCTCAGAACTCAAGACGCCAAATGAATATTATTGAAGAAACTACAAAAAAGTGTGTTTTGTTACCTGCTTTGTTTCTGTGCATAAAGTGAATTTAACACCAAATCAACCAACCGTGGGGGAGTGGTTATCACAGCGTGCTACGACACCAGGAGTTCCGGGTTCGAACCCCGACCTGGGCATGGGTGTTCTTTGTGTTTGTCCCTTCATTAATTTATCGTATCATCTTCGCAATTAACCAAATGTGATAAAAAAGCGACGCTAAGTAACAAAAATCAAATCAAATTGATTGATTGATTTGGTTTATTTTACTTCGCTTTTCCGCCACTTTTGGCTAATCGCGAAGATAATAAAATATAATTGATGAAGGGACACACTCAAAGAATAGCTACCCATGGCCAAGCCGAGATTCGAACCCAGGATGTCTCGCTTAGTAGTCAAATCAAATCTTTTTTATTTTCAAATGGGGTGGGGGTTACGTCTACTTTTTTTAGTACTGATTCATCATTTTGCAATCTTTTCCTGTGATTGACGTTCTATTTTTAGGAATACTGGGCCCTAAAGGGGGGAGGGGTATGAGCCACACCAACTCCCCCCCTTGAGCACGCCACTGATTGCTACCCCAAGTGTCGACGTCACCGCACGTCACTGGATCTGTTTATGACAGTGGAGGGGCAAGGAAGGTATTTTTTCCCAGAAGGGAGTAAACAAGACAAATTTTCCCCAAAAATATTGTTGTTCCCTAAAAAACATTCCTTAAGTTTGAATTTATGGTGTTCATCCAATAATTAACACATATTATTGTGGCTAAAATGAAATTATATGTGTGAAATTCATAATTTTTGGTTGGTGTTCATTTTCCAGGGGGGCCACGGCCCCCCTTGCCCCTCTTCCGGACGCCCATGTTGCCAGGGCAGTTGTTTTTATAGAAATTTTGGCAATCTTAACTACACATAAGCTAGATAATGAATACGTGCTGTTATATATCTATTCTTAAACAGTATTTATACATGCCGGACCCTGTGGCCGAGTGGTGTCGGCCCCTGTGGCGAAGGGGTTAGCTACAACGCCAGGAGTTCCGGGTTCGAGTCCCGGGTAAAACATGGGTATTTGTGTTTGTCCAGATGATAAGAAACTGTAACAATTGAATATTGTAAAAGTGAGAAAAAGTGTGAATGATGGGTTATACCTCCATGTAGGGGGGGTATTTCCTTTTAAATAATAATAAAAAAAATATGGTTAGTACATTGCGCTGCGACGCCAAGGGTCCCGGGTTCGAATCCCGCTCGGGCTTGGTTGTTTGTGAATGTTCATTCATAACTCATCCCCATCTTCGCAAATTAGCCAAGAGGCACAAAACACGAAGTAAAATAAACTAAATGAATCAATCAATCAAGTATTTATACCTATTCATGTAATATAATTATTTTAATGTAAACGTTGTTATTATTGAGACACTCGGTTCCGGACCCTCCAGAAATATAGTCTTAGATACGTGCCTGGGGATGAGGTATGGTCAGCACGACGAGCCCCCAGTCGTTGTTGTAGGATTTCTAGGACCGGATTGCGCTACTCATTCGTTCCTCCCCAATTTCCTGACGATGGTGGGTCGCCACCGGTCCCATACACTGGCTCAAATCTCGGGATAAAAGTTGTGACGCTTCCATTTGGAGACTCGAACCTGCATGCGTCCGGTAGCCGGAGTCCAAAGCTTGCTCCTACGGCACGGCCACTGTGCGAGACTGTCATAAATATGATAACATATATAATGATACAGTCATAGGCGTGCTCAGACCCTCTGATTAGAAGGGGGGCAAGAGCCTGTATGGAGTTTAATCGGATAAAGGAGAACCTCATTTCATCTGTTTTATTGTATTGATGGGTACGAAATGGAGCCTATCTAGAATGTGTCCGAACCCGTCAAAAATCGCTGTATTAGAATTCAATCATTCGTGTCACTTACGTTTTTGCCCCCTCTTTTATTTTCCTTCTCTGTGCTTAAGACTAATTTACATATAAACATGGTTTCTTGCAGCAGATTCAAAATAACTACACATAAGTTATTTATTTCCAACAGTGATAGTCTCAAATGGGGCGTGGGAGGAGGTTAACCTCTCACTTTTTTGCCACTTAATACTGAGCCTTGTCTACCAAGAAAAAGTGAACTGTCCTTGCACCCCCATCCCCCATTTTTTTGCACCAATCGCCGCTACTGATTTTTAATGTATGGGCAATTTATTATTCATACACATAGAGGTAATATAACTAATGAATGAAATGTGTGGGATTGTTAATAACAAATTTGCTAGAGAACGAATATGGACAGTTGAATTACATGGGAACTTTCGTCGTCTTAAAAATACTTATCTTTTTAAAGCCCATAATATTGTTTAATCACGTTGATAGAATTCATCCACACAAAATTTTTAAGTGAGATTGTTAGGGGGCCACTGCCCCTTCTCTATTTATTAACCAGTCGCCTATGACGGGGCGAATGCTCCAATTACAATAGGCATTACAATTTGATATATACAAATATCATTTACATAAATACATACACATAAATACAAGCACACAGTAGTTATTACACAAAACCTTATATACTAGGTCGTTCAAGTCAATCGGGGACTTTTTTTTTTAAAAAAAATAGAAGAACAAATTTCAAAGTGTGGTAACTGGATTTATTTTTCCCCATAACCTCCTGCTACAGTTATACACTTATCCCAGCGTTTAACTAACGCCTGGAATGCTTCCGCATAGAAGGATTTATCATTACGGCGGAACCATTGTAGGACAGTATTCTTCACTTCATCATCAGTGTTGAAATGTTTTCCTCCAAGGAATTCCTTCAGGGGTCCAAACAGGTGAAAATCACTTGGCGCTAAGTCAGGACTATAGGGGGTGTGTGGTAATATCTCCCAGCCGATTTCCTGGAATGTTTGGAATGTGTGTTGAGCGGTATGCGGTCGTGCATTGTCTTGCAAAAAGAGAACACCCTTTGTGATGAAACCCGGACGTTTCTTCCGTAAACTCTTATGCACACCACGCAGAACACGGCAGTAATACTCACTGTTGATAGTGACACCATGGGGTAAAAAATCAACGTGAATAATCCCCTGTTTATCCCAAAAGACACTTGCCATCACTTTACCAGCAGACGCAACTGTTCGAAATTTCTTGGGAGGTGGTGATTCCGTATGCTTCCACTGCATCGATGCTCTTTTGGATTCTGGAGTGAAATGGTGAAGCCATGTTTCATCACATGTCATGATGCGATTCAGAAAATCCTGGCCTTCCATGTCATAGCGGTCCTTGAGTTCTCTGCAGACTTCAACTCTTCTGTGTCGGTCAAAAGCGGACAGCTGCTTTGGGACCCACCGTGCACTCACTTTTCGGAACAACAAATGATCATGAATTATTGTGTTCACTGTTCCTAACGACAGATTACACACCCTTGCAATTTCACGACAGGTTATGCGACGATTGTCCAGGATCAGCTGCTCCACGCGCTGAATGTTTCCAGGAATGATTGCCGTGGGCTGTGATCCACCACGACCGGGATTGTCAGTAATAGAGATACGGCCATCTTTGAAGCGCTTACACCATTCAAATGTCTTACTGCGACAGAGTGTCTCATCACCGTACTGAGCCTGAAGTCTTCTGTAAATTTCTGCAGGTTTTCTGTCCTCGTTCACTAAAAACTTCATCACAACACGCTGTTCCATGTAGACATTCACACTGTTGTCCGCCATCTTGAATAACGATCTATGCAGAAACGCGGGAAATGAGCGCCACCTACGAGTAACAGCACACAGTTGCCAGTTCCTACTGCATACAAAACCTCCAGCCTAGGCGTCTATTTAAACCTGGAAAAAAAAAAGTCCCCGATTGACTTGAACAGCCCACGTAGATACGAATACAAAAAGTTATACAAATACAAAAGTTACACAAATACAAAAAGATACATGTATATATTACATATTTTAGACAGAGGAGAAAACTAAAGAACAGAAGAAACAAAAAATAAACAAAGAAGGAAAATTAACAAGCTATAAAAGCTTGAGAATAATATGGAAATTTATACAAATTATACAAATACCACTATTTAAATTATAAACAGCAATAATCAATACAAAGCAAGGTTCAAATTTGCATTAATTTATATGTATACAATTTTGATTATAGATATAAGAGATAAAAGCTACAAATTATATTTAAGACTATAAATATATCAATTTAAAAATTGGATGTTTTTTATTTGTATATTATATCTATAATGTTATTTAAACTATATACAAAGTTTTTTAAATATTAAAAGCAAAATCCAAATCAATTCCATTCGAGACAAAATTATTGTGTTTACTTAATAATCTAATGATTGGAGAATTTTGATGGAATTTTGTGTTTGATTTATTGCAGTAAAATGGTTGTCTTACTCTTAATATCTTATAATTTACATTTTTATCAACTGTAAGATATTCACACTCTTGCCCCCTCCGCCCGTGCGCACGCCTATGGATACAGTAGGCTATATACAGGGAGGTTATTTCAGTCGTTCACCGTCAGACCGTCGGCCGTCGAGCGCCTCCTTCATGCAACAGTTCCCGGCAAATTGACTTACAGGAAGCCCGTAACAGAAACCGCTTGCTTTGTAATGTTTCCACTTTTCACAATTACAGTTACAATTACAATTGAAATAAGCACGTACCTTGTCGCAAGGATGCTGGAAAAGGTGTCCTCCCAAATACAAATATTTCTGGCACCTTATTTCTGACATCTAAACCTAGATTAGACATCGCTACTTTATCCTCAGTTGTCGCGACAGCGCCGGCAGCTTATCGGGGGTCGGGGGAGTTGTCAGCCGCGAGAAGGCGCTTCATACTGAACAAACGCGACACCTGTCGCCAGTGATGCCAACCGTAGGGACATGTCCCTACGCATAGGGACTTTCACTATATTTCGCCCGCGTAGGGACAGATTTTACCAAATAAGGGAAAACGTAGGGACTTTTTTCAATCTTGGAAAACAACATTTTATTGTGCAAAGGTGCAAAGCTTACTCGCCAGTCAGTTGCACTTTCTTCGTGCTCGGTTTGGAATGAATGGATTAGTTTATCTGGATACTTTAGCGAGGAGGAGAAAAAAGAACTAACCAACAAATCTCCATCAGAATTTTGAAACATGTTATCGGTTACCAAGAACTTTCAAGGCAAGTTATTTTTTGAAAACATTTTCACTCTCGCGAAAATAGTGCTAACATTGCCACATTCTAACGCGGAAACGGAAAGAATATTTTCAATGTTAAGTGATACAAAAACAAAAAAAAAGATAAATAAAATGGGACCAGAATTGTTTAAGACTGAAGGAAATACAGCATCACCAACCAACATCTATCTCTTGGCAGCAGCAGCATGTATGACTTCAAATAACATAATCAACAGTAAACGACTCAACGTTATTCATTAGGGGTGTGCGGGATCCCGAAAAGTCAGGACCGGGATCGGGAAAAAAAATTCCCGTCCCGATACCGACTTCGGGAAATGACTTCCCGACTTTTCGGGATCCCAAACAGTCGGGAAATAGCTACCGAATGGTCACTTTAAGAAGTCGTTAATTTTCGACGTTTTCTGCATTGTAAGTTTCTGTAACTTATCGGAAATTGTAAGTTTTTAATCTAGAAATGCCAAAACAATCACTTAAAGTGAAAAGCAAATTTTTTCGTCCCGACCCAAAAAATTCTGTCCCGCACACTCTAATTATTCATTAAGGCAAGAATTTACAATACCGGACCATTCTGTAATTTCTATGCTACGTCTTATACTCACGAAATAATTAGTCGTGATGATTTATCTCAAGTTAACATGTTGGGGTGAGGTAAAAAAATTGGGTCATTAACGTGTATAAGTTGTAAAATAAGCTTTTTCATTCTCGCAATGATTCTCAGTATACAAGTATGGTAGCCATATTTGTTGATATGAACAATTGACGACGTTCGCAATTAGTTACGCTGTCTACAGCGTTGCCACACTGTTGATTTCATACTTGGAGAGCATGGATCGTGTAAGAATGGCGGAAGAGAACAGTAAAAATGTTGTTAATGTTGTACAGATTGTTAGGTGGAGTGTGCAGGAGGATGGCCGTGGGCTAATTAATAAACTTATGGATTTCGGTATATTGCCGAAAGAAGGTGCTTACATGTGACAGCGACAATCACGATGTAGAAGAACATGTGGAGTGTGGACTGATTTGATTACAGGTAAGTTTGGTAATAGTGCATCGATCGTAAAAGTGCAGAATACGAAAATGGCGTCTTCGATGATGAACGTTTGCCGTTAAAGTGCTACGAAAATAAGATTTTTTTTATCGGTTCGTAATCACAATTAACCCAAAACTATTCACGTATAGCCCCACTGACCATTCTCGGTAAGTTTAGGTTAAGTTAGGTTAGGCAAGGCAAACATAGTTAAAAATTTGGGGTCGAAAAACCATGCACAGGTAGCCCCACAAACGTTTGACGAATAGCCCCACGAACCATTCAGGTAAGGTTAGGTTAGGATAGGATAGGCAAACATAGTTAAAATTTGGGGTCGTAGTAATATCAGGAATGTATATTTAGTTTTTAAGTATTGGAAACACAAAATCTTCCAGTAAACAATGAGCAATCGTGCCGATCGCGGACCACTCAATTTCACTTATTTTGCAATTTCTACACGTGACCCCCAAATTTTAACTTCAAATTCGTGATTAGGAGGCCTCAATTAGTGAGTATGCGAAATATTACAAAAATCAGGGAGGGGTCCTGTATTGTAAATTCGCTCCTTCATTAATTGTGGAAGCACCGAGCAGAAAGATTTGGTAAGTAAATGTGTATATTTTATCTTCTGTTTTGCATGCTCATGAGGTGTTGTTTTTTTTAGTCGCTTTACTTGGCGTAGGGACATTTGGTCAGTTGTAGGGACATTGCCGAAAAATGGTTAGCAACACTGTCGGCTACCAGACGTAGTGAGTGTACCGTACCCTCATGCACACTTCTGTTTGCGTTTATCAGTACGCGTGTTTTTTATACGGTTTTATTCATTTATTCAGTGCTAGTGCTTTATTGTGTGTTAATTGTTATTCATTCATTAGTTATGCCGCTAAACAAATATAGTCTTGAACAAAGAGTTTTTATGTACGATAATTACGTGAAAACGAATTCTTGCAGAAAAGTGGTCAGGCAATTACGAGAGACAGGATCTCTTGAACCTAAGAAACGTGTTGTATTGCTGTTGAAACATCTCTTATAACACAGGAGGTTAGTGATCATCATTATTATTACTTTTAAATATCATTTTACGCTTTCGGTTTGCTTTATTTGCCGGGATGCTCTCTTCCATTTCTGTCATACTGAGGATAAAATAGCGATGTCTAATCCAAGATTAGATGTCAGAAATAAGGTGCCAGGAATATTTGTATTTGGGAATACACCTTTTCCAGCATCCTTGCGACAAGGTACGTGCTTATTTCAATTGTAATTGTAACTGTAATTGTGAAAAGTGGAAACATTACAAAGCAAGCGGTTTCTGTTACAGGCTTCCTGTAAGTCAATTTGCCGGGAACTGTTGCATGAAGGAGGCGCTCGACGGCCGACGGTCTGACGGTGAACGACTGAAATAACCTCCCTGTACCACGATTGTCTCGATTTCACAACTGACGGTAAATCAGTCGCATGCGCAGCAAGACAACATTACAAACACACAAACCAAAACATGCCTGTACTATTTTGCACAAAAGTTCTTATGAAAGTAGAATTTAGCGATCTTAAAGAAAAAGCAGCTACAACTTAATCAAAATTGTGACGATTTGTTACACAATATTAAATATTTGTCGTATTCTATTCCAGGATATTGTCCTTGGGCCTCGAAGAATTTGGCAGTACCATTCCATTTTCACTGGAAGAGATGATCGTCCACGTAAAGCTCCAGATAGTGATCGTGTGTCCGCAGTTCCTGGAGTATGTGTATCAGAATCCAGGGAACGGGTCCACTTTGGGACGACTCCTGAATCCGGATCGAGTCGCCGCAATGCTTCTGGGAGTGGACGAATCGGATGTGAACGAACAACACAGAGCAGGTGAGTCACGAGTCGTTTTACTCATATTGCTTGCAACGGGACCTTTGCATGGTTTGTACTTTGAAGTGGTGGCGAGTTTAATATTCCATTTCGGGGACTGTTTTATGTTTTAGTGGTGAAATTTGTGTGAATCTCAATGGACTGTATTGGCTTGACGTCACTTAGGCCGTGTCCGAAAGGTGCAAAACCGTACTTGAAGTATGGTACTCCGAGTATGGTCTTGCAGTGCGTTCTTGAAGTCGTGGACGGGGAGTGAAAGTCCTTCGAATTGCACTTCAACTGCAGCGCCAAATACGATCAGTAGATAAAACTGAGAACACATTGTTTTCCCCGCGTTTTAAACGCTTTCTTTTTACCATAGAAATCACACAACATTTTTAAATGTTCTTACACATGCATTTCCACACATTAGAAGAACTTTAACCAACAACTTGCTGGCCCGTAACGTATATTTAACCTGTGTTCCTGGCTTGCTACCTCCGTGATTTTAAACAAATGAACAACGAGTGCGTAAATCACGTGACCTAGTCAGCAACGGTCTGTGCTGCGAGTTGTGCACTTGGCGCTTTCGAACTGTACTGACGTCACTTCCGTCAAGATCATACTTCAAGTCTGTATTTTGCACCTTTCGGGCAGAACCTTATGCCACTCGAGGCTATCCAATAATTTGTCTCGTATTGTTGTCATTTTAGAAATAAAGTACCTGGGTTTTAACAAGACAAACGATTTCTTAATTATACACCTAAAGAATTCTCCCAACTTAATGACTGTTCGTAATAATTTTCCGCAACAGAATTGCGTACACTTTATATCCAGGATTGCGCACAAATCTCACTGACCTGTTTTGCGGGCAGATTTTGATCGAACGTTGCCACTTTGATAGCTTTAAAGTCTCTGCGCAAAACTGATATTTTCTTTAGACAAGAAGAGAGAGAGAAGAACGGCTTGAGAACATTTTACATCTGACAACATCGCCTCATTTTTCTTGTGCGAAATCCTGTACATTGTGACAGCTTCTCAACGGCTTATCAGATACCACTGATAAAATCGGAAAAGTGTGCGCAATCCGGCTGTAGCCATAATTTTTAGTTCTCCAAATTTGATACATGTCAGGGTTTTATTGTTTACACTCGTGGTCATATTGTTGTTATGAAAGCAATGGAGAATATGGACTTATGACATGTGTTGTGTTTGCTTCAATTTATACAACAAATCTCAGAGTTCAGCCCACCCAATGAATTTCAAAAGTTGTCACTGGTCACGAGCAGAGAACGAACCAGAACCATATTAGTGAGACGCCACATTGAGTCCAAACAAACCCGCCACATTCTATTTCGGCATCTATTTCTTTACTCCAGTTATTCTTCACCTCAGTGGCGTACGCAAGGGGGGGTTACCGGGTTTAAACCCCCCCCTTGAGCTTTTGAAATATTATGGAAAATGCTGTAGAAAAAAATAAAAATGGCTAATTTATCACAGTCAAAGATCTGCGACAGTAATAATAATAATAATAATAATATAATAATAATAATTTGAATTATTATTCCCATGCAGCATGAAGAAAACACAACATTCCAAACACAATCTAAGCGGCCGCAAAGTTCTTTTTTTTTTTTTTTTTTTGCAAAAAGTCGCGCAGTGACTCGCGAAAATTGTGAAAATTCCTTGCTTCGTCGCAGTGTGCCGACCTTATTGCAAACGTTCTTCCTGGTACTGATTTCGCATCCCCTTGTGAACTCTCAAGTGATGCTGAGTCTATATCCACTTCATTAAATAATGTTGAAGAAGTGCTTTGTGAATCACCTAGAAGTGATAAATGTGTTGGAATGTCTATAAACTTACTTTTCAACGAAAACATATATTCAGTGGAATTTAGCAACATGTATTCTCGCGTTTCATCATCATCCTGGGCGAGTTCCATAGGTAAAGGTAATGTAAATTCCCCCGTGCATATAGCACCGTGCCATGAAGGCACACGTTGTTGTGTGGTGGGCCCCAAAGATTCTCGACCTCGAACTATTTTGCAGGTGATGTGATCAGCACCATGCTCCGCAGCTTTTATCCCCCAGGGTTGCTCTCAGGTACCCATTGCTATGAGGCTGGGTGCGGAGACAAGGCTGGATAAATTCCAACCAATTCCGGGAAGCGAACCCAGATATCCCACGAAGTTGTCAGACTAGACCAGCGCGGCTCCTTGAATGAGTTTCATATTTCGATTATTTCAATAAATTTAATATATTTGCTTGTTTTTATGGATTTTCTTCACACTTAAAATGTCTCACTTATCATATACAAATAACCGTTGACAATTATTTTGTAACAAAGAAAGAAAAGAAATGTAATTTTGTTCTATTTCTTTCATAAATAGCAGCTGCATTAGTAGTAATTAAATTAATTAATTAATTAATTATAAGAATTATTAAATAATTAATTATTATTATTATTAAAGTATAATAAAACAATGGTAATGTGAATTTGTAGAAAGTTTTCGAAATAACACCCCCCTTGATGAAATCCTGCGTACGCTACTGCTTCACCTTATGCTTTGTATGTGTAATAATATCTACGTATTCTCTGAAATCTCCTTTTTTACATTGATGTACAATACACAGCACAATTTTATTTCATACTACTGTCAAAATTTTGAAAGTTACCCCTTGCGATAAAAAATCCAATGATATCGCTCGCGTAAGGAAACTCCCGTAACGGGTTTGTGTGGACTCAATCTTGCTCATTTGTCTGTTCGTTACGTCACCACTAATATTCCACTGCAAGAGTATTTCGTTCAGGTGGACTCAAGCCGGCCTCCGTGGCGGAGTGATTAGCACAGCGCGCTACGACGCTGGAGGTCCCGGGTTCGAATCCCAGCCTGGGCATTCATCAATCCTTCATCATGTCATCACCCATCCTCATCTTCGCGAGTAGCCAAAAGTGGCAGAAAAGCGAAGTAAAATAAGCCAAATCAATCAGGAGGTGGACTCAAGGTTGGAAAAATTGGTTATTTTTTTTTCGCCACTTTTGGCTAATCGCAAAGATGATGACGAGTGATGATGTGATGGAATAGATGAAAGGACACTCACAAAGAACGTCATCCATGCCCAGGAAGATATGTTTCGTGGTGATACCTGCTTCAGTAGTTATGGTTACAAAGATGAACCCAGTTTCTTTTTGTTCTGTTTCTTCTTTGTTCCTCTCATTTTGTTTTTCATACTCTCTCTCTCTCTCTCTCTCTCTCTCTCTCTGTATCTTTCCTCCTCCTCTTTCTTTGTTGCTCTCATTTTGTTTTTCATACCCTCTCTGCACCTTTCTGCTTCCCCACTCTTTGTTCCTCCCATTTTGTTTTTCATACTCTCTCTATAACTTTCCACCTCCTCTCGTTGCTCTCCCTCTTCTTTCTCTCTTTCATCTGCCTGTCCTTACCCCGGTAACTGCTTTTTGCAGGTCAGCGAGTCTCTGGCGCCTGGATCCAGGGCCAGGATGATCCTCTGTGGAGTCGTGTTGTCCTGTGTTTGTCCTTGTGTATGCCGATCCTGTTTTGTTTTTTAATAGGCAAGGGGATTTTATCCTCAGAAACAGTATAGTTTCGGTTCGAATGAATGAATGAATTAGTTTTAATTATTGAGCGAGGAAGTTCTTGAGAGACATCTTTTATGTTCTGGTTAGGAGCCTGTCCTGAATGTTGTTTCAGTTAAGGGTTTATCCCCGTGATGGGCAGAAGTAGCCTATGTGCTGATGTACCCATACTATAAAAATCAATCAGTTCTTTCTCTTCTCTTTTATCTGTCTTTCGTCTACTTTCCTTCCTTTCTTCCTCTTTCTTAGGTATCTGTTTCTCATTCTATCTGTATCTCACTTCCTATTTTCATTCCTGTGTATGCGTAAGAGAGAGAGAGAAAGAGAGAGAGAGAGAGATGGATCCTAGACATTCATGCTTTTAAACAGAAAGCAACATATCTTCAACTTCAAGTAATCCCAAAGAACCCAAGCGAACATCACGTCACATCGTGGGCGGAAGTTCCAGATATTTCAAAGACGCAAGCTACGAACATAAAACTTGACCCGCCCTATCAAAATGCGCTCGTCTGCCGCGGCAGATAATCTTCAGAAACCGTCTCCATGGCAACCCTTGTCGAGGTGCAGCTGTTGATGACAACATCCGCTCTCGTGCTCGTCACCTGCAGGAGATAAATAATAAAAGAAAAGGATATGGCGAGGAGGGTCAATGTTGACTCTAAGCTTTCAATCTTACTTCATAGATGGCACCACAAGATCATTAACGTTAATTCCGTACGAAAATCAAATAATGGCTTAAAAATTGAGCATTATTCTACACATTTTTATATGGTAATTAGGTTCTGAAAGGCATGAGGAAAATATACTGTATTATTAACTTTATAACAATAATAATTCGCAGTTTAGTTAAACTCTTCTAAATGAACAATTTCTCCACTCCTTCAAGAAAAGCTCCGAGCCAAAAAATACTGCAGTAAACCGAATTGTTCAAAACTGTTGTTCGAATTCGTTAAGTAGGAGACGGTAGTAGCAACGTTATTCTCTTAAGAAAGACCGATAGTTCACAAAACTTTTCCTTTCGGCGTTAAAATATATTTTCAACCAAACATGATATATTTTTATGCCCCTACAACTGCAAACAGAAAATGTTAATCACTAGAAGGTATAAAATGGATTATCAGATTAGAATAAAACCTTCATTAGCTCTTAGCTGAATAGTTGACGTCGCCGAAGGGTAGAAGACAGGCAAGAAAATGCGCTGATAACGCTAAGTTTCACCACTCCCCGCCCCTACTTACAATTTCTACCAAACGGAAAAGTTTTTTTTTTAAAAAAAAAAAACAACTTCTTTGACGAACTAACAGAAAATATCGGCTTTCTCGTCCCATTGGATTGCTTTAAAGTGCTTTAGATGTTTTAGTAAATCAAGTAAATAATAGTAGATTTCAGGGTATGAAAAATCAAAGAAAGCTTCACCTTTTTAGCTTTTAATCACCACCGCTTTAAAGTTATAAGGCTGAGAATGGATAGGCACTAACAATTCTCAAAAAATAGGCAGGCAAAAAACTGTATTGCAGACGTTGTTGCTCGTTTTAATCGTATTTTAAGAACAGTTAAGGCATTTTAGTAAATCAAGTAAATAATAGTAGATTTCAGGGTATGAAAAATCAAAGAAAGCTTCACCTTTTTAGCTTTTAAGCACCACCGCTTTAAAGTTATAAGGCTGAGAATGGATAGGCACTAACAATTCTCAAAAAATAGGCAGGCAAAAAACTTTATTGCAGACGTTGTTGCTCGTTTTAATCGTATTTTAAGAACAGTTAAGGCACATTCGTCTCGTGTTGGTACAGTGGGATCCATGAGTATTACCGTGCAAATTGTCCATGACTATTTTCATTATTATTTTTTTTAAAACCTATGTGTTTTTAAGCGTCGGATTTTTATGTATGCTGGTAAAGAAGTTGTCAACAGCTTGTTTTGAGTTTTCTTTTAATTCTTGAAGCTGTTATTGGGTCAAATAAAGTGCACGAACATGGTGATGGACAATTTGCAAGGTAATACTCATGGATCCCACTGTACAATACATGTTGCTTCATTGTTTGTAAGTAGCAGACGATTTTTACGGGGTTTGTCACTTATCGCACAACACTTTAGCAACCTTGTGTACTGACGTCACGGGAGAAGGCTTGTTAATTTTAGGATACATGCCTACATTGTTAGGCTAGGCTAGCTAGGTTTAGTTATCTTAGCCTAAATAATAATTTTTCAGTGGCGCAACCACAGGGGAATTGCACCCCCACCTTGGTCGGAAATGAGTTCAAGGGGAGGCAAACGCAAACATTGACGGCAAAGTGTATCTGCAGGCAGGGGGCAATTACCGTACAGAGCTTCAAATTTTATGCAAATAAAAATACTTTTCGTAAAATTTTCTTGATCGCTTCGTCCGCAATGCCTGCTTTTCTTAGTCTTATCAAGTTCACAACCTTAGCTAGGGGACGGCGGGAGACGGCCCTGGGCGCCGAACAATCTAAATGAAAAAAGTTGTAAAATTGATTGACTGATTTTTTTTGTTGTCTACTTTATGCACAGAAAGGCTAATTGATAGTGGGTCAATAGCTTAAAGTAGGTTCCAAACCACTATGTGCCTCCACCGGGTATCGAACCCGGGACCCCTTGATCACAAGGCGACGATGTTACCACTACACCATCGGGGAGGCACAAAAGTTGTGAAAGAGAGAATGCTTTGGCGTTCCGTGAAATTATTTGCGTCCTGTTAAATCAATATTGATTTCAGCCTGCAAAAAAATTGGATCCAAAAATTTTCGTGCTCGCTTCGCTGTAATGTATTGTAAATCAGCAGACAGACAAATAACATTTGTCTTAATTGATTTGGTTTTAAATGCATGAACAATTGTTTTCAGGAAAGGGGAGCGTGCACATTTCAGAGACAATTTATGTCATTTTTGCTGTTGGTTTATTGTGAGATGGATGAATTGGTTGAGTAATGTATTTAAATAATATATGCTGTATATAATATTTATTAAAGAAACTTTAAATACGTACACAATTTAGTGTCCATGTCACTCCACGTTGCATATATGTCAAACATTATATCGTGCATGAAAGTTATGTTAATGTAAAAAAAGAATTATATTTGGAATGCATTTATCAAACATTACTAATAGTAATAATAATGTTGGTCCTGGGTTCGAATCCCAGGTTGGACATGGATGTTTGCGCCATTCATCATTTTTATCATGCCATCACTCATCCCCATCTTCGCAAATTAGGCAAAAGTGGTACAAGAAGCGAAGTAAAGCAAATCAATAATAATAATAATGTTATAATAACATTATTATTATTAAAATTATTATTATTATTATTGGTAGGTTTATCCCGGTATTTGCCCCCCCAAGACAAAAATTCGTGGTTGCGTTAATTGTTAATTGTATTTATGCTAATGGAACCTAACCTAACCTCGTAGGCATACCTCGTCTGACGTCAGAACACAAGGTTGCGGAAATAAAGTGCGAACGGGCAGACCCTTTTTACGGAACGAGCCACCTTCCACTCCGTGCGTTTCAAAATCTCCACAACTCATTTCAACTCTTGGGACTTTCGGAACGCTTTACGCTATCGTCTGGATGTTTCATTGTTATCATCAGTGTTAAACGAGGGGTGAAAAAAACAAGCCTTGTTCATTCTCTCGCAGCACAGCATTACAGCGATAACAACATCCGCTTTCTGTGGGTTATCTGAAGTTCTTTAAACAGTTTCGCCTCTACCCATTCGTCTGCTGACGGAGATAACCCGTTGCAGTATGTAGATGTTGAGATGTTGACAGAAGTGAGTCAGAAATGTCTTCGTGAATCATTGGAGTATCCCATAAAAAAAAGGAGCAAGAACTTGCTGATTTTGAATAGCTCTTGTCATGGTCGTCGCTAGAAGTTTTGTCGGGAAGGTCAGCCCATTGATAAACGTTGAATAGTAGAAGCACAGGCATACTCAGGATTTTTTCCCGGAGGGTTTGGAATTGTAAAGGTGGATATTTTGTAGGTGCGTTCTGGGGAGGGGGATAGAGTAAAAAAAATCGTATTTCATTTTTAACCTTTGTCTAAAAGTTGTTCAAATACAAAAATGGTAATGGGGGTCATTTTAAAGGGAATTTGCATTTACTGCTTCGGTTTTCCCCGAGTTCTTTACTGGTTTAACGGGAAAATTTTGATTTTCTCAAAATTTCGGGAGGGGATGCAGCCCCATCAGCTCCCCCTCTGCGTACGCCAGTGAGTATAATTAATAATAATAATAATTACCATGGCTATGATTATTAACTTACAATAGTAACTATTATATATTAATAAGAGTAAGCATGTTATTCCTATATTATTGTTGTTGTCGTCATCATCATCTTTATTGTTGTTATTATTATATCCTTGGGATATAATAATAATAAGCCAGTGAGTATAAGTAATAATAATAATAATTACCATGGCTATGATTATTAACTTACAATAGTAACTATTATATATTAATAAGAGTAAGCATGTTATTCCTATATTATTGTTGTTGTTGTCGTCATCATCATCTTTATTATTATTATTATTATATCCTTGGGAGACTTCTAGTCTCTCCACCAGATGAGTGAATATCTAACACAACTGTTTTCATTATTTTTTCATACATTTCATACAGTTAATGTACTGAAACGTAGTGATTCTATTTTCTTACTAACTTTTACACACTAAAGTTAGGGGGGAAATTTAGTCTTCAAGTTTATGTTGTGTGACCTCTCACATAAAAATATAATCGTTGGAGTTTTGTAATCTGTGAAACAATTTATTCTTTGGATTTAGTGGAACAGTATGAAAACATACTCTGGTTCCTTTATTTTACGCTCAGTTCTTTCAATCTGACTGACTGGATCAGCTATTTATATTGTACTGTGGGATGTAAGGTGTGATTATTTCCAAGGACACCTAAATGTCAACCTCCTTTGCATGTAGTACACCCTGGACTGCATTGCGCAGACAAGCGAGGCTCTGGCGTCTGGACTCTCAGCCAGTGTGATCCTCTGTAGGGCTCATGTTGTGTCATCCCTATATGTTTGTGATTGTCCATTCATCTATCTCATCTTTAACCCAAGTAACCAAAAGTGGTTGGCCCAAAGTTGGGCCTGCCGTGGTTCCAACATCGGATGTTGGGCCAACATACTGAGATCTACAGTATGTATAGATTTATTGTATAGCCAAACGTAAACTAGTACAAATTATATGTGTAAAATAAAACAGTAAGAAAAATACACAGCACTTTCTCATCCATGTGGTGTTTTGAAGGTACCTTCAAGTGGTAACACAGAACACTTTCTCGAGTTTTCTTAGTTTCTCACCTTTCATGGAATTTAGTCTGCACATAGCATTGTTTATTTTATATATATAGTTCATAAACCACCTTCACAAGAATGTCTTTAAGAATTTTCTTGTTCGGCTACAGCTAAACAGACAAACCCATAAGCAATTCCAAGCAGCTAACGAAGGACTGGTGAGTGACTACAAGTTACAAATAGCTTCTACTTTCATTAACAAAATATTATATTTTAAGTATGCGCTGTTACTGAAATATTCAAAAGGAAACGCTATTATATGTCACTTAATCCATGGTTGGTCAAGCATTGGCAACAACTGTTGACCCAATGTAAGATGATCTTCAATTTGCGAACCAATGTAACCCAACCTTTCCTATGTAAAAACTCTAGTTGGCCTAACGGTGTTGGTTACTTGGAACCATTCATCCTCATTGTTGTGAATAGCCAGAAATGGCAGAAAAGATATGCTTAATAATAAAAATGAAAGTTTATCACTAGCAACCTTGTTGGCATGTTCTACGTTTTGTGGTTATGTGAACCTACTCTACTTAGTGATGTATTTTTGCAGCCCTATTCTCGTACCAGCAATGGAGCCGAATGTCGGCGAAGGACCAGGATGAAAGCTTCGTTCAGGAATTCCTGAAAGCAGCCATGAGCATTCTGACCAAAGCACTGCAGGAGCAAGTTAAAAGGAGTGACAAGGCACAGTTCTCCCTTCTTCCGAAGAAGGTGAAGGAGGTGAGTACCCTCTCAAGGGTAACATTTCAAATGAAGACATCCCAAGTAATCAGAAGTGGTTGGCCAAGTGTAAAGACATACAGTGATTTTGGCCATGGTGCCAATAGGTGGTTTTTGTGTTGAGCCAATGCACTGAAAACTAAAGTAGGTATATACTTGTGTTGTGATATACAGGGTGATTCAAAAGTCCCTTAGCACACCCTATAAAATGTAGAGTTAGGCTGGGTACAATTGGTCATGGTAGAAACAGATTAGGCCTAGGGTGAACCATATTGATGTGTTCAAAGTGGACGTCCACCATATTGAATTCAACTCAAAACTTTTGAATGAGAAGGGAAAGGGGATATAACAAAATTAGGGTAGAATTTCATGAGAACTGCAGTGGTGAAAGTTTTTTAACGTATCTTTAACCAGTAAAAAGTTATGAATGGATTCTTGTACTAATTTTCTTCTTTTCGAGGTGTCAGAAAGAAACAAATCATCCTTCGTTCTTTGTATGTATGTTCGATATTATTATATTTGAAGTAAAACTAACTGCTTATTTGTTGCAACAAGAACTCTCTCCCTGATGGTTGGAGGGGATTTTTTAAGGACAAGATTGTTGATATGGGATGGAACTTTTCCTGTCCCCCAAGGATTTTGCACCCTGGCTTTTGACCAGATGAGTTCTGGAAAGGTTACTGAGCTTTCAAGAGCTATTGTAGAAGGTAGAAGATGAGAGTTACACTAGCTCTCAAAAGCTCTGAAACCTTTCGAGAACTCACCGGTCAATATCCCGAATCGGTTCATTACATGCTAATATTTATTGAAATTTCAAATTTCAGCAGGCATTTCTTAAATGTTTTTCAGGGTCAGAACAAAGTTATCGTGCTGCTAGCTGAACCAACAGAGAGAGAAGATAAGATTAAAATCACAATTGACAAGAATGGAGAAGTATTAGATGTCCCAACACCAAAGAGGAGGAATCCTTACACTCTGCATTTTACAATGCCAGGTAAAACCACTGATTTCAGTTATTAATGCTCCTTTCTTTCTCAGAGTTGCATGTTTATGGATGGTTCAAATTGGAAAATAATTCTAAAGGTATTCTATTTTTTTTTAAGGTTATGGCATAGTAAAATCATATTGTTTCATTATAATAAGGAACAAATGTGTAACATTTAAATTGCACCTTTGTCATCTGTCAGAAGTTTATCCTGAATTTTCCATTGGTGGAGGTAGTTTTAAGTTCATACTTTGGGGTGAGTAAGGGTAAATTTAGAGCCAAAATGATCTTTGTGAAAACAGTAGTGATGCCATAACCTTTGTTAATGAAGACAGTGGTCCTTCAAAATTAATCGGAAAAAGCAATTAAGTTTTCAATGCAGAAACATGGAACATCACCTACACCAGACATGATTCCTCCATGTAGGAAGTGAGGAACTTCCTACAGTTCATTTGTACTTTTTTCCAGTTCTCTACTTTTTAGGAGTTGAATGCATGTTATAAAATTATGAGCACAATGTACATACGTATGATTGCGTAGGTTAGCTACTGTCAAGAGTTGACTGCTCTTGCTCGCTCCAGCCACAGCCCAAAGATGATGGTCACAGACTTGCTGCCGTTCGATGAGGAACATCGGCGGTCATCCTTCAGACAGATGGGTGAGGAGTGGGAGGGGCAGTGAAGGGAGAGGGGGAGGTTGCGAAGATCAAGGAGGGCCAAGGAACCAGCAAGTGTTTCCTCAATCAGCGATGCCAACTCCAGCAAAATGGTACTAAACCAAGCACAGTTTGATCTTTGTTGGCTTAGCACCCTGCTTTTGGCATAATGGCAAAATCTAGCATAATCTGCAAACGCCAGTCTCTGGTAGAGGAAAATCGAATTCAAAGGAATATGTTTTCAGGGAATAAAAATAAAATTATGTCCAAATCTTATTTCTATTACTTCACCAGCAGACGATTCAAACAATTAGTTCATCAGGAGATTTCATGGCAGGAAATCTGTGGATAGTTGGGGTAAACAATTTTCTCAAACGTTTTTAAATTCTATGTTGAACCTGTGTTGTTTGTTGCACCATTTTAAACAATTTTGGGGGACAATTTACACTATTACATAACTGTTAAAAATAAGTAATGCAAGTTCAAAACTCTAGAAAAGTAGATTTAGTTCATACTTTGGGGTGAGTAAGGGTAAAGGGATTATTATTATATTATTATCCGGAAAAAAAAATATTAATAATAAATCCTAGCACAATTATGCATTTAGCATAATTTCGAAATTTAAGCAGATCATTTTATTATTGGCAATCCACATGATGACAGGGAGGGGGAAGAAAATCGAAATTCTTGCAAAATCTGAAATATCATCAATGTTACTTTCGTTTTTTGTTTTTTTTATGTTCACATTTAAATATTTCATAGTTTCATATTTCTTTGCCCTACTTTGAGCATGGGCCTTCAGCCAACATCCTAAATGCAAAGGATAGTACAAGCAATACGTGTGAATGTGTTTACATTTCTCAAACCTTCCTTGATTTACCATATCTTCTTCCTACACTGTGAAAAAGCCACGAGTCACCACTGACGTATACAATATTAAAAACATTTATGAAGCCATTTCTGATTTTCTGGAAACAATATAATAATACAGGGTGGCTACTCATAGGGAATTCTGGGAATTATGCATGAATTATTGGCTCCGGGAATTAAGCATGAATTCTATGTGAATTTTTCTCCGTAGACATGAAAAATCGTAACTTTTATTAATCCAAATCAATTTATACATATTTATAAATGCACTGAGGCAAGTTTAGTGTTTATTTTTATCAAGGAAGGAAAATAAAAGTGCATGGAAAATAAGACAGAATTATTTTGACCTGTTTACTTTGTTAGTGTCGTTTGCAGAACAATCTGACAAATGGAAGATTATTGCAAGATAAGATGTCATGAAGTCGGTTAGGTAAATTTGAGTTCTAAAATCGTACAACAATTAACAATTTTTCATAGATTAGTGTATCTCGTAGGGCTCCCGTGTATCCAAGTGGTTAGCGCTCTTGTCTTTGGTGCGAGAGATCCCGGGTTCGATTTCTGGTGGGAGACCCCAAAATTTCGGCATTGACCCAGCATCGTGAGGACAATTGGGAAACTACTTCTAGAAGTAGCAGGCTCCGGTCACGAAAAACCAGAAAACAGTGGCGATGAAATCCGATGCATTGACCACGTGTCACCCAATAAAAAGCCGCTCTGGTGCACCCTTGCCCTTCAAGGGCTGTTGCGCCAATGAGTTTAGTATATCTTGTACCATTTGTGACTTGTGTTCGTAGATGTATTTCAAGTCTGAGTTTGTAAAAACATAAAATGTAAACCTCATACCTTAAATTAAATATTTTATAAGTATATATCATTTAATTGAATTGAATTAGTATTTTTGAACATATTGGTATCATACAGACCCTTTATATTTATATTTGTGTGCAGGGCTGGTGCTAGTCCTTTTGCCACCCTGGGTGGTGGCGCAAATGCTGCTCCCTTTCAAACACCTCCCCCCTCCCCCTCTGTCATTACGCAGCAATGGGAAATTGAAAGTCAATATATTCGTAAGTAAAACATCAAACTATAAAATAAATAATGACACTTGTTACGCTATTTCAATACTATTAAGCACAAAAGGATATCTCACTCGACCATAGTTAAACTTTAAAAAATGCGACACTAATTTTATATTATTATTATATTTTATGAAAACTCCTTCTCAAACGTATTTTTAATGTAACAAGTAATGGTGGGGGAAGGGGGTGACGTGTAAAAATAATCGAAAACAACCGATATTAGTGTGGAATTCATACTTTTCAGGGCCGCTGAGATGAATAGTGACACTCCCAATGCCGTTCAACTCCAAGTTCATTTTACACTATAGTTGGAATTCATTATATTCCTGTCTAATAGAAGATTGGGATAAATAAATACCTGGGCAACCAGCTAGTATAATATAATAGTAATATTATAACTTTGAAGGTTTCAATAGGCTTATTTTTTTTTCTCTTCAAATTTTGCCGCTCTGGGCGGTGGCACAGTTCGCCCCCCCTCCCCTTACCCTCCTTCCACTGGCCCTGTTTGTGTGTGTATTATGTGTGTGGGTGGTGAGAATTGGTAATACGTAAGTTTGAAAGAGATAACATCTTCTTGTACCCTTGATTTTTTGTAAAGTTCACCTTGAAAACTGGGAATTATACATGTACTTGAATTTTATCATGATTCTAGAGTGGAAAGCTTACCATATTTTTTTTTGGTCCAACCCAGGACATATTCGCGATCAACTCGTTACTGCTGAATTTCAGTTTTTTTTTTTTTTTTTTTACAAAAATAAATTGAAATTACTTACATTTTATTGGAATATTAAACTATAAATTGTACAAGAAAAAAATATTAACATTATTTTCTAAAATCAATCAATTAATTTTCAAATCTTTAATTGAGTAATACATTTTCTGATGTTTAGGAAACCTCTGTGTTAGTTGACTCAGTTGCACTTTTCACTAGACATGACTCTATTTTCAGAAATGGCTTGTTTGTTTTAATAACATAATAAAATTCACAATATGAAAGTTCTGAATTCATTTAGACATTCAACAGATGTTTAACAGTGGATACTAGAAGTCTACCTCTTTCTGCAGACCAAATATTCCCCATAATTGAAAATACTCTCTCAACTGGAGCAGATGATCCTTGTATCAAAAATGTGTAGACGAGTTACTTCACACGCTTGCAAGAGTGATCACGGAAGTACAGAAATGGAAACGCTCAGAAGTCGATATCTCAAAGAAAGAAAAGGTATAATCGATCCTTATAATCGATCGATCCTTGCCGGTCATAAATTCTGGTCGTGAATATTCAATACCTGTAGCTATTTTCACGTTCAGATTCTCAAAACCTCAGACATTTTGCAATCCCGGACAGCACTAAAACGCCAGGACTGTCCGGGCTTATCCCGGACGTATGGTAAGCCTATAGAGTGGCCACCCTGTAATAAAAAAAATTGCTCACAACAGCAAATTTTCAACCGTAATGCATTATTTTCCATGATTGATTGATCAATTTTTTTTTATTTTTTTTACTTCACTTATCTGCCACTTTTGGCTAATTGTGAAAAGGAGGATGAATGATGGTTGGATGAAATTGGCGAAAGGACACTCACAAGGAACAGCCATGCCCAGGCTAGGATTCAAACCCAGTACCTCTGGCATCACAACACACTGTGCTAACCACTCCATCATAGAGGTGGGCTTTTCCATGATAATCTATGTTTGTTTATTCTTCCAGATAAATGTTTTCAAGTGTCTGCACTGGTCAGCATCCACGTGGAAAAGAACGGGAAGCCTTTGGGATGTCGGCAGGTGAAGTGCGAAAGTCGTCTGAGGGAGCTGGACCAGATCCTTCGATCTTTCGATAACCCTGTAGAATTTATGTGCCAGGTAAGATGGAACAGATTTTTCAAACCCAAGCATTGACATGTGGCTCCCCTTCGAGTAAAAACCCCAGAATCTCCAGTACAAGTTTTAAAAGCCATTTTCAGCCTTTTAAAAGGCTTTTCTAAAGCCAAATGTTCTTTTAAAACCTCTTCCAGTTGATTTTTATGTAGCATAGCATAAGTGTATGTCACCCTTGAGAAATAAAATTTTCAAACGTTGGCTACCCTCAGTTACCCCCATAGGATAAGCAGCGAGATAATTGCATTGAGAAAGTATTAATATTATTACCTGCTTATTTGAGCAGATCCTAGTGCCTAGTAATCCAAACTCTAACCTATTCTTTAGGAATTCTGTGTATAAGGTGACCAGAAATCTAGGTGTAGTTAATTTTTCATTATGCTAAGATATTATTCATAGCTTGTAAAAGTAATGTCATTTTTAGTAGCATGCTATTTCAGGTAAAAAAAAGAAGAAAGAAAAAGAAAATGTACCCCTGTGCATGTGCAGTGCACGCATGCCATGAAGGCATGTAGGGTGATGTGGCAGTATAGACCTCCACATATTCTTGATCTCGGCCATAGTTAAGATGATGTGATCAGCATCATGCTTGGCTGCCTTTGACTGGAAAAATTCCTGGTTCAGATCACCTGGCCCAGGATTCAAACCAGGATCTTCTGTGTGGTAGGCAGATTCTCTACCGACTCAGCTACCACAGCTCATTATGTCATTTTTGACATCTAGTTTTTTCCAATAATAAATAAATATGATGTAACATGATACTAGAGATGATTATCAGTTTTGTTGTTTTGTAACAAGTTGTTCCTTTTTATACTTTAGACACTGGGGTTCAGCCCAGGTGACCGTGAACAACTGGACACCTTCCTGCTGGCAGCTTTCCAAAGGAACATACCCCTGCACTTCAA
Source organism: Lepisma saccharinum (assembly GCF_977018435.1). Taxonomy (NCBI): domain Eukaryota; kingdom Metazoa; phylum Arthropoda; class Insecta; order Zygentoma; family Lepismatidae; genus Lepisma; species Lepisma saccharinum. The sequence goes on from NC_139248.1 coordinate 21,824,025, forward strand.
TTTGCTTCATCAAAGCAATGTTGACCACTGTTACAAAAGCCATGCCAGTAAGTTTATTTGTAGCAAATAAAATGCATGTTATCCAAGTAGATATAAATGTATATCATGATCAGAGGTGTTCACCATCCTGAGGACGACACACATGAGGGCAGACCTCACCCTTAAACCCAACATCTGAAAGACTTGTGAGGGTGAAGGCTTTTATGAGTCATGAGGGTGATGTTGAGCACATGTGATGTGAGGGTGAGGGTATGTGAGGACAAGGCAAGTCCTGAGTGTGAGCGAGGTTGATTTAAAATTAACACCTCTGTTCATGATCAGGTGAAATACATCTTATTAATGGGTTTGGAGCTTGTAAATTGATATATTATGTTTAAACATTTGTACAAATATTTACTACATACTTGTTTACTTCAAAGAAGCCACACCTCTTTTAACACTGACAAAAATATTTTGTATAGTTTTAAACCACATTCATCTTAGAAATAGTCATTGTCAATATAAAGATTGTATAGTACTTCTGACCAAAAATTAAATATTTCTTCAATATCCCAATGAAATTCAATAATTTTAACAGCTATGAGGGCTTTAAAGAATATCATTATATTTAAATTTGTTGCTTGATGTATTAATCTTTTTATGTATTTTAATTTTATTACATGTGTATCAAAATATCAAAGCTTAATCAATATTAAATTATTTTTATTTTGGCCAATGGTGTATTAGAGAGTTCCTTTGACAAAATGCATTGGTACAACTTATATCATTGCAGAAGAAATGTACTACATATGTGTATATGCCATGCAATCTAAAGCATCAGGCTTTGGGCTCAGGCTATGAGCACTGATCAAGTCTCCTGGGGTGAAGCGTAACAACTTTTCTCCTGAGATTTTGGCCTGTGTTTGGGACAGGTGGCCACCCACTATTGTGAAGAAATTGTGGGAGCTACAAATGATTACCATAACCCAGTCATGGAAATGTACAAGGATGACTGGGGGTTCGTCGTGCTGACCACACATCACTCTGTAACTGGTTGGATGGTCACCCACTTTTGGTGGCAGTGAGACCGGTAGTTGGTAGGTAGATACTGGCCCTCATACCCTGTTGCACCACGGGCTGTTGTTATTATTGATATATGTATATAACATGAATATTTTGAGTTTTAAAATAACACTCTCGCTTCTAATTCCAAAGGCCCTGAAGAATATCCAACTCTTCTTCATTTTGCTGCTCGATTCGGACTGGAGAAACTTGCATGGCAACTGCTGGAGTGCCCTGGAGGGGAACAGGCATGTGACATACACAATGTATGTGACTTGACCCCAGCGGAAATAGCCGAGCAAGCTGGGCACTCAAAATTGGCTCATGCCCTCAGGGGTTATATGGTAAGTAGTTTCAAAGAAACTTTTTAAACAATCAGACAAAGGGTGTCGCATATCATACAGCTTGCTGCTGCTTGTGTACATTGAATTCTCAGAAGTATCTGAATTAACAGTGTTTTCAAATTTCCTTTAATTTTCTTACACCAGCACCATTGAACAGCCAAGATAAAATGTTTAGAAAATAATATATTTATATATTAAGTGATACTCCCTCCATTCCATAATATGGTATAGAACAGGCCTTTTATGTTGTTCCACAACATGGTATAGATATGTTAAATTTCAATATTGTTCCATAATATGGTATAGATATGTTAAAATGTAAAGCAGTAGAGGGTTAGGTTGTATGTTAGGTATAGTAGTTAAAAGTGTTACCTTGAATTTCATTGCAGCTGTCTTAATGCGAACCTTGTTTAAGGTACCATTTTCCTTGAATTGGAGTAGGAATTGTAGAATGGCACTACGGCATTCGGTTAATTGTTTTGGTGTTTCTACTCACATTTGCCTCAGTTACTGGTGTGTTTCCTCATCCTGGAATGCCACAACAGGTGCCCACTTGACTGACGTCCATACTCAGCTCCGTATCTGTTTCCTTTGCACGGCTTGTAGTACGCTCTGCACAATGAACGTCTGACTGGATGAAGGATCGCTTCACTACTGCACACACAATCATATCCGACCACTACTCAGATGCACATGTGCAATAAATCAGTGCATTCATCCTGTTTCTATACCATATTATGGACCGGAGGGAGTATGTATTAGCAATGATCCTTACAGTGAAGAACAGACTGAATGTGAGCTAAAGCAGCTTAATTTGGCAAAATTTCGAGAGGAGACCACGTCTAGGCATGCCAATGCTGTTTATCTAGACACTCAGACTTACGAATTTAGCCTATAAATTAGCAATTGAAGTATTCAAACTATATTAGTTTACATTCACTAACACATCTTTTTCCTTTGCAGCAAATGAATGAATTTACCAGTATGTACAGTTACCTGAAAATGGTGTGCGAGAACAATACAAAATTCTCAGGTAAGATTTTGAATTACACTTAGAATAACTTTGTTAAGGCTCAGTTGGACCTTTGACTGACATGAGCAAAGCAGTTTTCGAATTTTCCTTTCCTTTTTGAAAAGCCACTATGATATTCCAAAATCTGGAAAAATGACATATGCTTAGAATTTCTTCTAGAGCATTCGCATAAATCTTCATGTGGTTTGCTTTCGCTGTTGCCTAGACATTCACAATAGTTTTGTGGCTACATAACAGAGTGTCTACCAGTCATGAAAGTCAAGAAATTATACTTGTTGTCAAGAATTTTTGCTATCACAATGATTGCTTGATCGATTTAGTATATTTTACTTCACTATTCTGCCACTTTTGGCTAATCACAAAGATGAGGATGGTTGATGCTAAGATGGGATGGACTTAGGGACAATCACAAACAAATGTGGATGACACAACACGAACTTACAGACAGTGGCAAAGATAAAGTACAAGCAATGCAAGCACTGCTTGCACTATTAAAATAGTATTTAATGTACTTAATGTTGAGTGCCTTATTTAGTTTCTATTGCACTCGATTTTGCGAAGTTTTACGGCCGCAAATCTCTCAGCAGCCCATTGGCAAGCACCAAACTCTCTGCTTGCAGCTATCACGTGGGAAACTAACTCTCCTGAAGTATCATATGGTGAAGAGTAGATGCTGGTGAAGTTACGGTCCCCAAACCACTAATAAAAGCTCTGCTTTTCGGAGCTTTTCGGCTTCTCTCGAAAACAGCCGAGCCAAGCAGACAGCAGACACTACTAGCAGAAAGCATATAAGTGTTAACACGATCTCGAAGATGAATATTTGCTTTATTATAAACACAGAATTATTTAAATAAATCATTATAACTGTTCCAAATTCCATGTAAACATACTTTATATCATTACTAAGTTTCACGATTTGTAAAACGTGTCAATAATGTCGACGTTTTTTTTATTATTTTTTTATTTTTTTATTTTTTTTTTATTTTTTTTTTTATTAGACAAACATGTTGTTCCTGGCACTGGAGACTGAATCTGCAGAACAGCTGGCTGTTGTCCGCTTCACACCTCTCTCATCTCAAATTGCAATGCCATGCCAGTGTTGACAACTACCAAATAATTTACACTATATTTATCATGAGTTTCTATACAAACAAATTCAATAAACTGATGTTTTTTCGATAACACTTATGTCAAGAAAGCAATGAAACTCTCTTCTGAGACTTGCAAATAGCAAAATCGTTTAGTCCTAAATGCTACCAAGCTCAAACTACTATTTTTATTAATATAATGCATTGTAATATATATATATATATATATATATATATATATATATATATATATATATATATATATATATATATATATATATATATATATATATATATATATATATATATATATATATATATATATATATATATATATATATAATAAAAAAATAATAAAAACATGCATTTTCTTCCTGGTCTAATGACCTATTATTCCAATGCTTAATATTAATTTTAAGCTTCAACTCAGTTATTTTACTCTCCCGTGAACAATAATTTTTACAACGAAGTTGGTATCACTTTTCTGTTAGTTTCTGAGCTTTTCAGAACATTTTCCATTTCTGTGGTAAGAACGAGTGGTTCAAGTGAGTGTTTCCTTTTGTTTGGTGTGTTGTGAATTTACCAAAACAAATATGGAAATTTCAAATTGTGTACGGGAAACTGTAAGTAATAGCAAGTGTTTTATTATATCAATAACGTGACCAAGAATTTGATCTAAGAAGCATGGCCGTTGAGGGAGGAGTTGGGGATATATTATTATTATTTAAAATACCCTTTCTTTCCTAGAAAAACTGGGATAACAGGCTGTATAATTTATTTATCCCCTCCTCCTTCGGAGTACTGCATTGCTTGCCTTCTCCTTAAGACCACGCTTCGCCACTGCCTACAGAGTATTATATTGGCTGTTGGTCCACATGCCAAAGCTTCACTACACTGCCAAGTGGGTGTCTTTGGAATGGGTCATTCCTCAAACCCCACTATCACAATAATGACCATTGCTCCTATTCTTAATTTATTATGATAATTTGAGTAGTGGACTGAGTGATAGCTGCTTTGCTTTATTATTTTTCAGGTCTACACCTATCCTATCATATGCAAGCTTTCCCTGGCAGTTAATATTGAAAATTGGAAATCTAAATTGTATTGAGTTGTGGTTAACACTTGTTCAGCTTAGTTTCTTAAGAATTATTTGGTACGGTCAATAAATAACCAGATTAATGGGGTGAAAAAGTGAAATAAAGTGACAGAGCGATGAAATTTACGGGATATATAGGCCAGGCTGGGGTACAGCACATGTCTGCAAGATGAGTTCCAGACCATGTTGCTAGGTGGCAGGGAAGGGAAGTTGTGTATGTGCAATGTGCCTCCAAGATGCCAGTCAGTCATTCAGTGAGGTGAGTCATGGCGTTCACAGTGGCACAGTGTCAGGTGCCACAAGGGAGGCTCAGTGATCCGTGATACAGTTTTTGACGGCAGAGGGCAACAAACCACGGAACATTTGTTCGGGACATACACTCACCACGATACACAGCAGTCATACACTCGTAAATGTTCCCTGGTTTGTTGCTCTGCTGTCGAAAACTGTATCACGGATCGCTGAGGCTCCTTTGTGGCACCTGCTACTGTGAACGCCATGACTCGCCTCACTGAATGACTGACTGGCACCTTGGAAGCACATTTGTACATACACAACTTCCCTTTCCTGCCAGTGCTGCCACCTAGCGACATGGTCTGGAACTCATCTTACAGACATGTGGCATACCCAGCCTGGCCTATATCCCGTAAGTTTCATCGCTCTGTCAATTTATTTTGCTTTTTCAGGGCATTAATCTGGTTATTTATTGACCATACCAAATACATTCTTGTGAATGTGAAGTTTTGTAAAAACATTAAATAAAGTAATGCGACCATTCCCATCCAGGATGAAGTCTGAATCATTATTTTTTTACATGCATTAATAGATAAAGCAAGTCTAATTCTCTTGCTAAAGTACAGCGTGTCTACAATGAGACTCCAACATTTTGAAAGTCTATAACTTTTTCATTTTAAATTGTACAGCTGTGATTCCGGAAGCAGCAGAAGTAGAAACTCAAAAAGTTTATGTGGTAACGTTTTAGTGCATGCAATAGCCGTAGTGGCGCTGCAGCAATCGATTGTTTGAAAATTGTGATTCCAAACGAGCGTGCACAGGTTGTGTGGTGGTGTGCAGAAACGAAATCACTTATTCAAGTGCAACGAAACTTTCGTCGTGTGTACAATAAGGATCCTCCGACATTCATGACTATAAAGAAGTGGTGTGATCAGTTTTTGGCGACCGGCAATGTTTTGCAAGGACACTGTGGTGGTAAACCCAGAATCCAGGAACAGGTTATAGAAAATGTGCGGAGGTCATTCGAAAGGAGTCCACAGAAGTCAGTAAGACAAGCAGCGAGAGAACTTGGTATGAAACGGTCGACAGTTCACACAGTTCTTCACTGCTTGTCTTACTGACATCTGTGGACTCCTTTCGAATGAACCTGTGCACACTCGTTTGGAATCTCAATTTTCAAACAATCGATTGCTGCAGCGCCACTACGGCTATTGCGCGCACTAAAAAGAGACCAGTAGGAAGGCCAAGACGAAGTTGGAGGGACAACGTCGAAATGGACCTAAGGGAAATCGGTAGGGATGGAAAAGAGTATATAGATCTTGCTCAAGATAGGGACAGATGGAAGGCCTGTGTTGCTGCAGCCATGAACCTTCAGGTTTAAGAAGGCTAGAGAGTTAGTTAGTTAGTTAGTTAGTTAAAACGTTACCACATAAACTTTTTGAGTTTCTGCTTCTGCTGCTTCTGGAATCACAGCTGTACAATCTGAAATGAAAAAGTTATTGACTTTCAAAATGTTGGTGTCTCATTGTGGACATGCTGTACAGCTTCCGATTTCAGATTAAATGGCCTTTTGGTAGGCATTCTTCATTAAAAAAAATATTATCTTAGTTACTAATTTCGAACTTTATCTAAGTGGGGGTCAATTAAATAAAGGCTAACATAAACAAAAAGGTCAAGGAAAAGTCAAGAATTTTGGATTTGTTATTTTAGTAGACACCTAAACTATTGCAAAAGCAAACCATACATAGATTCATGCAAATGCTCCAGAATGAATTTTAAGCATATTTAAGTTATCAGATTTTGGAATATCATAGAGCTTTTTCGAAAGGTGTGAAAATTTTGAAAAAGGCTATGCTGGTATTGACAAGAGATCCATCTGAGCCTGAAAACTGTGGCCCAACTGTTAAGAATTCCTTTTGGAGCATTCAATTGTACTTTTGTGATATTTACTTCAGCCGTTGATTACATATTTGTGATGGTTTTGTGGCACTGGAAACCTATTTCCTATAACAGCTATCTAGACAATAGCAAACGCAAAGTACATGAAGATTCACTTGAATGCTCTTTAAGGAATTCTTAACGTATGTATGTTTGCAGCATTTGGAATATTATGTTTATTTTTTGAAAGGAGAAGTATTGTTCAGCATAGCTTTAAGTCAGATCCCACGTCCCAGAAAGTTAACAAAAGTACCATTAAATTGTAAATTTTAATAAACCTGAATTTTGGGGGAGCAAGTTAAACCTATGGATCAGAATCACTGTGAAGGTTCAAACGTGGACCCCTTGATTTCCAGGTGACAGTGTTACCACTTCATGAATCAGACGGTAAATCAATCTATTCCCCAAGGAGGTAAATAATTGTGTGTGTGTGATTTTGTATGTCTCCAACTGGAAGATGTATTTCTTTATCGCAAATTATGTGATTCTCAAAATATATGACATTTGCTATATTTCTTTCAAATTCCTTCCACAGGTCCTGAAGATAAGATTGAAATATAGGACATGTCTGGAAAAAAGAGGATGTCTGGTACATTGTTTTCTGGAGTTCACCTAAGTCATATGATACATATGCAGTTTTGGCAAATAGACTTTCTGCACAAGGAGAGAGATGTCTTACATGACTTATGAACCGCCAAAAAACAATGAAAAAGCATAAAATATTTCAGGAGCCAGCTTTTGATGGGGGGCAGATGGTCTTAAGTCATGAATGCAACCAAGATAAAACTACTACACATTTTAAAACATTTCATTTATTAATTAATACAACATTGGATTTAAAGTAATTAATTCTTGCAACATAGTGGCCTTCTCTACCATACCACTGCATATTTTAAAACTCTGCTAGCAACAGCGTACACATTTATAATGGCATGTTTATTTTCTGATTTAATAATACATATGATACAGAAAAGACACAAACATTGAAAAACACAAACTGTACTCTCTATTTTTAAGAAAAGAAAATAATCCACAAGCAAACTAGAAATAAATATTAAAATATACATATGAATATTTTTTCTTTTTAGAACTGGATTTGAAAAGTCAGGTGCCTTTTTTCTTTCTACCCCTGCATATGCCTATGTGGAGTAACACAGTGACAATGAAACAGGTGGACAAACCCATTACAGAAATTATCTTGCTGGGTGTACAATGCCCTCTGTACTTCCTTCTCATATGTAGGAACCAACCTCTGGGGCAGTGTGTTTAGCATAGCGTGCTGCAATTCCAGGGGTTTTGGGTTTGAAGTGCCCCTTCACACTGATCCATCCCCATCTTTGCAATTAGTCAAACCTGGCAGGGAAGCAAAGTAAAATAAACCAAATTGACCATGAGTAGGATAGAGACCTCAATTAACTAATAGCAGCATACTAATCTGTTGCCAAGATTCTGTTATTTCATCTTTTTTCACATTGCACTATTTAGTCTCATTCTTTCCTTTACAGGAGATGACAGCCAAGCAGAATACCACAAGCCCCGTCCAGTCAACGAAACATATCAGGTTCCACCAATTGCAAGGCCTGTCACGCCTCCAAGACAATATCGCTTGGAAAACATGGCTGGATACTTGGAAATGCATCCCTCCAGCAGTAAGTGCAATTTTTAAGAGTATCATTTGAGCAGGGAATAAGACATGTATTACATAATTGTAAAGTCTACCTTGATGGTGGAGATTTCCTTGTGATTTGGTTCACATAGCAGATATACCATGTAGGAATTTCAGTGAGAAATTCAGGTACCACCAGTACACAACCTGGAACTCTGGCATACTATGCCATTGCTCTACCAGTTTAGCTACCGACTCGGTCCTGATTTTCCCTGTGGCTGACTGGTTAGCACATCACACTGTGACACCAAGGGTCCCAGGTTCGAATCCCGCTCAGGCTTGGTTGTTTGTGAATGTCCATTCATCCATTTCATCACTCATCCCCATCTTCGCAAATTAGCCAAGAGGCACAAAACGAAAAGTAAAATAAACTAAATCAATCAATCGGTCCTGGGTTTGCCTGATTTTTGCTTCCACTTGTGTGAAATGTCTCTGTGGTACAGTGGGCTCCATGAGTATTACCGTGTAAATTGACCATCACCATGTTTGTGCACTTTATTTGACCCAATAAGAGCTTCAAGCATTAGAAGAAAACTCAAAACAAGCTGTTGACAACTTCTGCACAAGCATACATAAAAATCCATAACTTAAAATCACATAGGATGTAAGAGAAAAGTTAATGAAAATAGTCATGGACAATTTACACGATAATACTCATGGATCCCACTGTACTGCAATGTTGCTTCTGGAACACACATGCTTCATTTCAACTGTGTTGATAGGATTTCCTGAGTAATTTCAGTAGTTGTAATCAAGGACGTATTTAGGGGTGTCTAGGGGGTCTGGACCCCCCCTCCCGAAGGACTTACCACAAGTACTAAAATAAAATAATGAAAATGTACTTTTTAGCATTTGTTGTACAATAATCGATGCTTATTTATTTCCTCTGAAACCTTGAAAGGCAAGGTTTATTATATTGGAGTCATACTGCTTTGAAGGACAGTACCAAAGAAGATTTATGCACACTATTACTGATGATAATATTAATAAAATATTAATTAGGAAATTTACTTTTCATCAACTGGATTCAACATCCTTTTTTATTATTAAATAAATATTCAATTCTTTATATACCTGTATTTGACATTAATTTCTATGCAATGCTTTATCTATTTGACATTCATTTCTATGCTTTTAAACAAATTTTGGTGATTGTAAGTACAGACATGCTACACAGTAAATATGTGCTGTTATATCTATATTCTTATACCCAGTTTTTGCCACTTGTGCCCCCGCACTATATTAAATCTTATCTATGAAGGGAAATGTACTGTCTTTGCCCCCCAGTTTTGGCACCTTGCCCCCCCAGTTTTAGTACCTTGCCCCCCCCCCCCAGTTTTGGGATTATTATTATTATTTGTGAGGCACTTGGTTCGGACCCCCCCTTGAAATTTATTTCTAGATATGAGCCTGGTTGTAATGCAGAAGTAATAAAATTAATGCCCCTCAAGATTTATCTTCTCCTGTTGGAGAAGTTGGGGAACCCCTGACGAATGCCAGCCTCCACTTGCATACATTTGAGGTTATGTGCTTAATCCTGGTGCTTAAAAAAGCCCAGGATAGTAACAGGTAGTTCTGGTTTACAAATATATATTACTATATAACTATAAATATTAGTAAGTTAGGTAGAAGTTGGATTACAATATAAAAATTATATGAGTGCATGAAGTAAGGATTATATTTAGGAGGCATTAAAATAGACTTAATATTCTTGATTGATTGATTGATTGATTGATTTGGTGTTTTAAGTCCACTTTATGCACAGTAAGGCTAATTGGGACTGGACCTACAGTTTAAAGTGGAATCCGAACCACTATGTGCCTCCACCGGGTATCGAACCCGGGACCCCTTGATTTCAAGACGAGGACGACTTAATATTCTTGCATGAGTTAAAGATAGTACAATATTGTATATAAAAAGAATTGAGATTATATAAAATTATATAGAGGAAGGTTACGTGTAATATTTGTTTATGATTATGATTGTTGGGGGATTAACAGAGCGACTAATCTTCCGGCAGACACAGTGATTAGCAGTACTTCAACCGCATCTCTTCCATCACCCATGGACCAGCCCTGATGATGGTCCCGTGAAGGGGTCAAAAGCTCAGCAGAACTGCTAAAGTGTTTTTTTTATCGTGCTCTTTGTGCGTTTTTAGTGTTTTTAACAAGTATAATGTGTTGGTTGGTTCAGTATCCCTACATTGAAAATTCATCTAGTCCTAGGAATACAATTGTACTGTTATTTTCACTATAGCTGTGTATATTAATTACAATATGGAGATAAATACTATTATCTTATTTGTAATACCTTGAGTACTATTTCCAGCTGGACTGTTGAAGTCATCTCCCAGCACAAGCAATGCAGCTCCCAAAAGCAGCCTCGATATACACAACGTTGACTCCAGCAGCCAACCAGAAGACTCAAATTCATGGAGAGGTTAGTTGAAAAGCCAAGTGCTATGCATATTCGAGGTATAAGTTAACAGTTGAAGGAGTGGGGAGGATGCATGCAACAGAGGTGATTTTATACTCACCCATCCATCCATGAATAATAGTCACATTTATGCAAAATGTTTCCAATTAGATTTTCATACACAAATTAATAATATAATACAATAATAACCCCTGACGTAACAGCCCTTGAGAGCCACCAGGGTCTGCTTACACACTGCGGACCTCACTCCCACATGCCTTAGAGGTGGGTGATCATCTAACCAGTTACAGGGTCACACGTGACCAGCATGACAAACCACCAGTCATCGTTGTAGGCTTCCATGACTGGGTTACGCTACTCATTCATAGCTCCCCAATTTTCTCATGATGGTGGGTATCCACCAGTCCCATAGACAGGCCAAAATCTCAGGAGAAAAGTTGTTACACTTCCTCCAGGAGACTCAAACCAGCATGTGTCCTGCAGCCAAAGCCTGATGCCACCTTAGACCAGTGTTTCTCAACCGCAGGGCCACAAAGTTCTGAAGTTTTGCAATTTACAGCTAAAGTTGGCAACCACCCAATGCTGAAAGTGAGGAGGGATGCAGGGGGATGGTATCCCCCAGCTAGCAAAATTTTAGCAAAGTATCTGCCCAGCTGTCTCATTGTCACCATGTTAAACTACAGGAGCTTCCCCCCAGCTAACTCCAAGTGTCGACCAAACATCCCCCCAGCTAACATTTTCCACTTCGAGCATTGCAACCACCTGGAAAAATTACCTTTCTTTCGAAGTTGGGAGGAAATTCTTTCTCTACAAGGTTGGTTAACTATCAAAGCTGCTGAGAGGGGACTGTCACCTCTGCTGCCTCCAAATTTGAATTACAACTGTAGGGCCATTCTCAAGATAGGGCAGAAGGGCAAAGCAACCTGCAGCCCGAGCTGGCAACCACTTTGAAAGATGGCCTTCGAACGATCTAACTGGAGGGCATGTTGTTTGGTTCCGCCTTTTACATTTGGAGCCACATGACAGGACACAGGTAAACTCGCAAGAAGAGCTCAGGGAGAGGATCTTAACAGCTGGTCAACACATCAAGGACACCATCACATCACGAGTTAAGAGAACAAATGTCCGTAAAAACCTGCATGCCTGCATTCGTAACGGAGGTGCCCACTTTGAGCAAGATGTGTAATGTTCTTTAATTGTATTGTTCATTGTTCATTGATTCCATTCACATGAAGGTGAATGAAGTATTATTTCTTGTACACAAATGTGAATGTTAGCAACATTTGTACCTTGTTGGATAGCAGATGACACATGGAAGTAATTTAAGTAATTTGTACGCTTCGTGTCATACCATTTTTGTTATTAATATGTTGCCAAGAAAACTAAGAGTGCAATTTTTATCATCACTTGTAAGTTTAGACCCACCCGTTACTTACATGTGATTGTTATTTGGGAAAACGTTTTTTTTCAATGAACCACTTATTTGTTAGGTATCAGAAAACGCTGAAATAAGTTCCATACAATGAGCAGTTTTTTCTCAATTCATCTTTTTATGTGGAAAATTGTCATTTTTTAAAAAAAACAATAGAAATTCGATTATCTCGAAAACTACTAATTTTCAGACGGGGTATCATATGGTCAAATTTATTGCAAATTGTCTCTACTTTAACCCCTTTCAGGGAATACATCTAATTACCAGTCACCCTGTATATTACAGTGGAAATATTCTGATTAATCGGAATTTTTCAGTGTCCGAAATGGAACAATCAATAAAAATAAGCACTTACCAAATTAATATAATGATATTGGCCAGGGGGAAAGTAAAAGATGTCCTTGTCAACTAATTTAAACCAAATTTTATATTTGTCAACAAGCCTAAACATAATCGAACTAATACTCTTTATGATTATGCCATAATTTAATAATTAATATTTCATTTTAAGGGTACATATTAATTAACACAATGTTTTAAAAAATTGGAAAGGTATTTACGAGTGAAATTGATGGGATCCATTGACTTTTAAAAAAACTAATTTACTGGGCTGCAGGCACACGAAGGTTGAGAACCACTGTCTTTATACCGCACGGCCACAGGGCAGGATGTACAGGTGCATAGCCACATAAATTATGAGATGTTCTCTTAATTTGGTGATACTGATTAGTTTTTTCTGTATTCTTTTCAGGACGACCTTCAAGAACTCCTTCCCCAGCGACAAGACCAAAGAATGCCTTTAATTACACACAACCTCCAGTCTTGGATTCTTCGCAGAATGTAGAGGAGACCTCTGCTAAACTGCAGAATTCAGGTACGTTGGAAGGTTCAGAAAATAATAACTTGGTGTCATCATCATCATCCTTCACCGTTTCCTGCCTCTGGCTGGGTCGGCATAGAAGTCAAGCCTCTCCATTTTTTCCTGGTCTCCCACCACTCCTCTCTTTCCATGGTATTCCAATCTTGTCCTCTTCTCCTATAGTGGAGCCCAAGTTAAGAGTTCAGAATGGGCTCTTATGGGCTTTTACTTTTGAGATCACCACCCCTAAACAAGAGTGTTTCTGTCAGAAACAAAAGTCGTTAACATTCAAAGAGAAAATAATAAATAAGCAAAAACCAGAGGAAATGTAAGGCTTTGATGGTCTACACTTTCTTTTGCAATTCGGACCATCCAAACAAGATGTTTTCCTTTCTTGTGTTTACCGCGATTTGGGGAGTTAAAACTAACAGCCGTCCGACGGTTGCCACTTGCTGAAACACATGTTGGGAAGAGGGAAGGGGGCAGGGAATGTTCAGGCAAAAGTTCGTGAATAGGCTTCTGTCGGGGGTCAAGTGGTTTGTTGTTTGTGTGCGCACTTTATCATTTTGGTATTTCTTGAAGGAATTTATTATTATAATTATTCTACAACAGCAAAATGGCAAGGGATGGTATTATTAAGCATAAAAGTGTCCAGAGTCTTACAAGTAAAGAGAGACAAATTGTAATAAATATTATTGTATACTTAAAGCAGAAAAATCCTGGTAAAAGTGTTAGTTGGACTCCAAGCGAAACCACTGAATCGACTGGAATTTCATTCAAAACTGTTTACAAAATTAATAGCGAAGCAATTAAAGGTCCTCTTGCAACACCAAATGAGCAGAAAAATGCCAAGAAACAACAGGTATGCAAAATCCAACGACTTTGAATACAACTTTTATACCAGGCGATGTGCGGCAAAAAGTCCCAGGCACATTGTATATAATACATTGGCGGATTTTTCGGGAGGAGGTTCACTTGCCCCTCCCAAAATTATGACTAAGTATTATGAAAAGTATTGATAGCAACATATTAAAAGATAAAAAAATGATCAAGCCATTTTCCCTAGATAGTTAAAAGAATGTCAGTCTCCTTCTTTCTGTAATTATTCTTCATACAAATACATACAATAGAACTCCTTTTATTTCGCACCTCTACTAATAATTGATTGAGTGAGTTTTAAGTTCACTTGTATGCACAGATAGGTTAATTGGGATTGGAGCTACAGTTTTATGTGAGATACGAACCACTATGTGCCTCCAGCAGGTATCGAACCCTGGATCCCTTGATTATAATGCGACGACGGAAATTCTGCTAATGCTATCCTCTTATAACCGAAGGGCCCTGGTTTCGTTTCCTGGTGGAGGTACATTCTAGGATGGATTATACGTTGAAGGTTCAGTCCCGATTAGTTCATCTCGAATAAGTTGCAAATCTGCACATTATACTTCCAATATTACGTAATGCTTACAGCATATTCTGTGCACGTCCCAGAAAAAAAAATCTAGACCCGCCTATGATTGTCGAGTCGTGGAGCTGCTGCTGTGCAAAAAGAATGGAGGGACAAAACAATAAAGACACAACAAGACTTTCAAGTAGTTTATGAGCTACTACAGGTCGGGGGGAGAGATTTGCTTTGGTGCATGCCAGTAATGAACACGGTTGTCTCAAACGAGACAGTGTGTCGAGAAATGTGAAACAGGCCTCCCCCATGGCACAGTGGTGACGTCCTGGCCTCGTAATCAAGGGGTCCCGGGTTTGATACCCGTTGGAGGCATATAGTGGTTCAGATCCCAGTTTAAACTGTAGGTCCAGTCCCGATTAGCCTTTCTGTGCAAAAAGTGGACTTAAAAGAAAGAAAAAAACATGGCCAACGTACACGATAAAATGGACAGCAAAACGTATATTCGGGAACAGTTATTTGCAAATCTCCCTCCACGGACCGTCATTACTCTGTACCACAGCCGCATGAATGAACAGCTTCCCATCAAATCATGGAGGAAGGATTTGCATTCTTGTATTGAACAGTACCCATTCTGTTGATCACTAACTTTTGTTGCGGCATGTACTACAGCAGACGTTCGATGCACACCAGAGCCTTCTTCTACTGTGCACCATGCGGCAACACTGTCGCCATAAGCCCCATACTGAACTCTTAAGTTGAGCTCCAATAACACACTCCACTATCTGGTCTTTCCACCGACATCTTGGTCTCACCCTTGGCCTTATTCTTATCCTTGTGCATTGTAAGCTCTTACTGGTAGGCTTTCTGCATCCATCCTCTTAATGTGTCCGAACCATCTCTATGTGCCTGATCTATCCTGTCCTGAAGCTTCACCACACCCACTGTCTGTCAGATCTCCTCATTCCTTATTCTATCACTTCTAGACTTCCCCAATATACTCCTTAAAAATTAACCTAACTTTGTGTCAACTAAACAAATGTATGAAATTTTTGTATTTATAACTTCATATTTATAATTTTTATATTATAAAAAATGAGTGCTCAGAAATAGTAAAATAATTATGGCTTTAGTAGGAATACAAGGAACAAACAAGAAATTAAGACTAAGGATACATTAAGTTATTCTGTACTTCATATTTACATTAACAATATGGCATGATATTTTGCCATTTCACAATTTTGGCAGTGAAAAGTCATGAAATGGAGCAAAAAGTTTGTTTATACATTTCAAAATATTTCCATAATATTGCTTTGTTTTGTAATTTGGTTAATGGTAATATATTCAGATTGCCAGATCATAATATGTTTTAAAGGTATCTCAACAATAGTTACTGAAAAAGAGCTTCTTAATTTATGTTGGTCTTTTTTTTTAATTGATGGATTAATTATCTTCCAATTCAAACCCTTTGAAATATGAAAATAAAAAGAAACAACCCCCTCCCCTTCCTTTTTAATAATATTATTCTAGTAAAAAAAAGTACTTCTTAAACTAGGCTGCTTTGTGTTTAAAGTAAATGAGTTTGTTGGAGGTGCTTGTATGCACACATACACCATGATCTCAATTGTATACTGTGAAAAATCTTAAAAATAGAAGTTTTTTTAAATAAGCCCCCCCTTCTTTGATGTAAATGGTACACACCCCTCCCTCTTGAAAGTAATTTCTCGCTATGGACCTGATAGCTACATTGACAGATTCAAGAAGTTGATAATCATTATTGTTATTTAGGTAATGGCATAAAGAAATCTCAGGAACACCTGCACCAAAATGTGCAGGATGAATTAGTGGAAATAATAAATGACTTTAAGAACAATGTGTTTACGATTTCTGAAGTGGAGACATTGGTGGAGAACTGGAAGACCAGAAATGACGTCAAGCAGTCTTATAGAGATAAGCAGGTTAGTAGTTTACTCTTTCTGTGTTCTTTATTAATGGACTGTTCATGCCAAAAGTAGAATTTAGTTTTCAAGATAATCAGCATTACTTTACAGGGGTTCCCACCAAGGTGGGTTGATTTAAATCAAAATTTAAATAAATAATTTATAGGATAATGTACATAAGGATTTTGTAGATATCAGAATCCCTTTTGGTGGAAGCATTAATCTCATAATCATTTAATGGTGTTTATTAGGCTCTAAGAAAGGAAACAGAATATATGTACTGATGGGGTGAAGCTCTTACGAAAGGAAATGTAATATGTAAATTGTAAATGCATTTAAATTTCTCTTGACTTAAAATTCAAGAATTTGTATAGGCAAAAATAGCAAACACATTGGTGTAGAATAATGTACAAAATACTAATCATGTTATACCGTAAATAGTGTAATTATCATTAAACTGTAAATAAATATGATGCAAACGATCATTAAAAAAATGTCAAAATTCAGCTACGAAGACTATAAAAAATATTTTAAGTTACAATTATAGAATGTTTTATTTTCACTGGAAGAAAAGTTACTGAAATTATTATAGTTTCATTAACACACTCAACAAATATTTCCATAATAGATTCATAAATACAGTATCAGAAACGGAAAAATGCATGTTTACATATATTTTTCTTATTTGCTTTAATCAAACTGTTTAAATATTTTACAGTATATAAAGCATTTCTATAAAATACTTGTATCTATATGTATTGTGCCGAAAACCATACAAGCAATTATAAGCATGTTTTTTTTTTAAAAAAATATCTAAAAAATCGATTTAAATATAAAAAATCATCAAAGATGCGTAATGGAGGTCAAAATGACCTTGCATTGGCTTGCATTTATCACTTTGTTTTTTTTCCCCAGAGTTCTTTACAATTTTCTCAAAATTTTGGGAGGGGATGTAGCCCCATCAGCTGCCCCCTGCCAGTGATTGCAAGGGACCTATCTAAGATATTTTTGTCAAGATGTTATGCATTTTTCCATATTTAACATCACTTTTATGCCAGTTAATGAGGATGAATGATGGGTTAAATGAAAATCGCACATTAACATATATGCTTAGACTGAGACTTCAACAGTAATGACACTATGAAAAGTAATAGTGAAGTTGGTAGAGGGTGGGGGAGGAAAGGGTGTTTTCTGGAAATGCTCACATTTATGTGATGCAACTAAATACCATACCAAAAATCATATTTAGGGTAAAAAAGCATTTATTTACCTTGTTTTTCTTGGGAGGCATTAAGGGGCAGACTGATTGTCTAGGGGGACAATTGCTCCCTTCCGGTGCCATCACTGTCGAACACAACACCTTTGTGGACAGGATTGTGAGTTTAGAACATTTAAAAGTACATTGCTACGGAGCTAATAACGCATAACTAGGGACGTGAAGTTTTCATTTTAACGATAACACCGAAAAGTTGAGGAAAGCAAAATGAAGTGTTTAAAATGTATTTGAGTAGGTAAGGGAGGCAAGTTTTCAGTGTTTTGGAATCATGAAAAAATGCGAATTCTGCCATTTTTCAGAATATAACAGAATAACACAGGAAAGAGAATATTTTCAGGGAGAAGCACCTGTTGTGTTTCAGAGGAGGGGGAGGGTGTATATGTGTGTATACACATAACGGTCGCAGAGGGATTTTTTGGCATTGTTAGGGAAATGTCATGTGTATGATTGTGTTCAAAGCTTTGGGTGTTATCATTCAATAAACATTTCATATTTAGTGTCTGATGAGATGATATAGTTTTCCAAATGGAAGCAATTGGTAATTTCTCACAAAGGTAAGCCATAATTTTTTGTCATTAAAACTCAAATTTGTCCCAATTTTCCAGAACTAAAACAATGTGAAAATCTTAAGCAAAAGAGTAACAGTAAAAATAACACCGATTTTAAATTAATAACACCGAATTGCAGTAAAAAATACCATCGAAATTTAGGGTAAAATAAAACTAAAACTTCACGTCCCTAGGCATGACATATGCGATCAACACAAATAGTGAATGTGGTGAATTTCTGTATCTCGTTATGTCCTTTACAGGAGCAACTAAATCAGATGAGGGAAGAATATGAGAGGATACAGTTCAGAATGAAGGAAGAGATGAAGAGGCCAACACCATTTGACAGGATAAGAAAATTCTTCACAGGAAAAAATAAAGGTATTAATTAAAATATTGTAATTTTTCTTCCTGTGTAGGAACTCTTTCATAAAAGATGTTCTATTAAAAGACATGGTATGTTAGTTATATCTTCCTAAAGTATGCAAGCAATGCATACTTTAATATGACCTCATTTGTTATGTTTACACGAACTCCAAAGTATGCTTTTTATACCAGTTTTATTGAAATGAAGTGATGTTTATGAAAAGTTAGCAAAAATTGTATCTTGATCAAGGTTTCTAGCTGAGGCAATAATTTCATCCTACATGCTGCTACCATTTTGAATTAGTTGTTTCCAAGAGCTGTGTTTGTTGGGAGTGATTTGCGTTATGCTCCATGTGTTCTATAATATACGTACATGATTTGGTTGAAGAAAATACAGAAAAACACCATTTTTGTCAAGTCGTCTCACTGGTGTAAATAAAAAAGAAAACAGTACTTCATGCCAGGTGTTAACATTAAAAAATGGTTAGAGTATAGAACATGCACCTTATTTTTAGCTTAAATTTTCAAATTCCTTACTTACTCTCTAGCATACTTAAACCCTATGGCTGCAGCAACACAAACCTTCCATCTGTCACTATCCTGGCAATATCAACCCAATATTTTCTATCCAAGTACCGATTTCCTTTAGGTCCATCTCAACGTTATCCCTCCATCTTTGAATTGGCCTTCCTACAGGTCTCTTACCATCAGATTTCCCAACGAGAATCATGTAAACACTTCTTTCCTCTCCCATTCGTGCCACATGGCCTGCTCACCTAAGTCTTCTTGATTTAATTATACTAATAATATCTGGACATGAATACAAATTATGCAGTTCTAAATTATGTAACCTTCTCCACTCACCTGTTTCCTCATCCATTAGGTCCAAATATTTTTCTAAGGAATTTATTTTCAAATACTCTTAATTTATGTTCCTCTTTTAATGTAAGGGACATAATACTACATAACTTTTAGTTTCTTAGATATTATATGAGAGGATAAAACGTATGAAGAGAAAAGTAACACACATACCTGAGTTAAGCTTGCCTTTTATTTACTCTTTAATATTTTTATTTTTAGTATTACTCCTAAGTACTTGAATTTGGAAACTAATTCAAACGAGTCGTTACCAGTAATTAAATTTGGATTATTACCTAACACTTGTTTTTGGCCTGTAAGCATATACTGTATTTAGTTTTCTCTTTGCTAACTTCCAAACCTATCTCTTTAGCTGGTTTTAAAAATATTTTAGCATTATTCTTAATTGCATTTATATCATCACCAGAAAGTCTTATCAAACTCGCTGGAGTTAACAGAAAAGGCATCAGTGATTTACTAAAACGGTTAAAAAGGGTTAACAGGAGATTTTGTAAGGTAAGAATAAAATTTTGTCAAACTCCTGAACATCATGAAGTTGTTTTCGGTAAATGGTGACAACTTGATGATGTCAAGGAGTTTTTATCAGGTTATATTCTTACCTTAAATATGATTTTAACCCTTTTTAACTCACCAGCTCAGACTGATCATGTTAAGACATCTGGACCTTTGGCCAATGCCAGACACTCTATTTATGAATTTTCCTCTCCTTTCAAAAAACTGGTAAGATATTCCAAAATGTGAAAAATTATATATCCTTAGAATTTCTTGTAGAGCATCCATGTGAACCTTTGTGTGGTTTGCTCTCACTGCTGTCTAGATATTTTTAATAGTTTAATAGGACTACTACTCGTATTCATGAAACTATTGAGAATATACAGGGTGACCCAAAAGTAGGTATACAGTGTCCAGTGTCAGCCTGGCATTGTTCTTTGTAAGTTCATTATCCTTTTCAGATATCTTGATACTATGAATGATGGCTGGTAATTTGAAAGTACACAGTCGTAGTACTACCATAACTTGTTGTTCATTAATTGTTGATGAATAAAGTCACTGGTACTGTATACCTACTTTTGGGCCACCCTGTATAGATAGTAGTCAAAGCAAGCCACGTGAAGATTTATGTTAATTGTCTAGAAGAATTCTAAGAATATGCAATTTTTCAAAAGAGAGGAAAATTCGAAAAACAGATTCGCTGGCCTCAACAAAAGGTCTAGCCAAGCTTGAAGTGGACCTTTGCTGCGAAGTTAAGCATAAATGTAGGTGGCAGCACTTGTCCAAACGAGCTACCTTTAATTGTTTTTGAGAAAACTACCTCACAGACATTTCCCACTGACTGACATTGCCCCCTGCTCCCCTACATGTTGTGATTGTTTTTGTGTACTTATGAATGGCATACCTGGAAACATTTTTATGGTTTTTATTCTTGATTTGTAGACAATGGTAAGGCCCAAGCAAATGAAAATGGACAGAATTCTCAAGACAAACTTCAGTCACCAGACAATGTATCCTTGTGCCAGAGACCAGCCAGCAGTCTAAGTCTTCAGAGTGTAAGCAGTAAGTATATTCTTCTTTTCTAAAGAATGCTACTTTCGAGAGAATTTAGAGAATTTTTCGTGCCTTCTTTTGAACATGTTTGTATTCATGATTTTCATTTATGGCAATTTCATCTTGTGTTATCATTCAAGGCATGCAAATTTAGTTTTTGACACAAACACAAAATTTGAAATAACACATTGTAATGTTAATTTTTCATGTTTCCGAAAGGTGTGAGGTGCATTTTCCCACCCTGTTTTGTCACAAAATAATACGAAATACCCTCTTAAACACAAAGTTTAGAGTTTATTAACGACATGGCACTTTCTGAAGTCAGAATTATCATGACAGTCACTATGCAATTCTCAGAAAATTGATTAATTCTGCTGTAAATATTTGAGAAGCAAAAATTGACTCCTTTATACAGGAATAATCTTAATATTCTGGTAACAACATAAATGTGCTATTAGAAGGGATATGTTTATTTTGTGTAGTAAGTGAAATTTTTTAATCAAATTGGGGATTTTATTAACATTTTTAGAACCAAAATGTAATTTTATATACCGCTTTTTTACCACTATAACAGCGAAATTTTATTTTATTTATTGCTTTTGAACAAAAAAATGATTTGGTTCTTGTATCAAAATGTTGCTTTTCTATTTACCAAGAATGTATGTGCCTCTAGTTGCCATTGCTTAAATTAAGGAATGTGCTTTGTTGTTGCTGTTACTAATGTTACTAGTGCTGGGAGCATGATATTATGAGATAAGGTTGTCAAAATATTGTTGATAATCGAAAGTAACCCAAGGTGGCTGTAGCACCTGTGCTCCCAGCCAGTATAA
Organism: Lepisma saccharinum; assembly: GCF_977018435.1. Lineage (NCBI taxonomy): Eukaryota > Metazoa > Arthropoda > Insecta > Zygentoma > Lepismatidae > Lepisma > Lepisma saccharinum. Next base: position 21,845,975 of record NC_139248.1, read on the forward strand.
CCCTCTGTGGGGTCATGCTGCTCTGGGTTTGTCCTTCTGTGTTCTGAGTGCCCCTTTACGGCCTCAGCTTTTAACTAGAGTATGGAGATTTTATCCTCGGAGACAGTATAGCTTTAGTTGTTGATCATAGTCTATGACAGTATTAGTTTTAGAAATTCATTGCTGAAGTTTTTGACATTTATATATTTATATCTTATTAGGGCCCTGTCTTCCATTTTGTTTTAGGTAAGGACCTTATACCCATTTTGCATGATGGGCACAAATAGCTGATTGATTGATTTATTTGGTGTTTTAAGTCCACTTTATGCACAGTAAGGCTAATCTGACTGGAACTACAGTTTAAAGTAGGATCCGAACCACTATGTGCCTCCACCGGGTATCAAACCCGGGACCCATTCATTACAAGGCAGCGACGCATCCACTGCGCCATAGGGGAGGCACTTTCCAATGGTGTAATGATAATGTTGTTGCCTTGTTATTAAGGGGTCCTGTTTTCGATAGCCGGTGGAAGCACATAGTGGTCCAGATACCACTTTAAACTGTAGGTCTATCCTGATTAGCCTATCAGTGCATAAAGCAGACTAACTGAGGCAGTATGATTAGCAATGCATGCCAGGGGTCCGAGGTTTGAATCCCAGTTTAGTCATTGGTGTTTTTTGTGAGAGTCCCATCATCATTCATCACTCACCGTCATCTTAGTAGAAGAAAAGTGAAGCAAAGTAAACCAAATCAATCATCATCATCATTATTTTAGGACTTGCTTGGATGGTCCTGACACTCAGCAATTATTTCTTCTCAATCCTTGTTCAAAAAGTGCTAAACTTGTTTCAGTACAAACTTTACAATTGTACAGAGAGATTAGAGATTTGAAGCGAAAATATTCAGTGAACTCACTATTGTAAAGAAATTGAAAACTTAGTTTGACATGTCCCGTTTCTTTCAGGCTCTTCATCATCTGAGAGAATGAGTACCTTCAGCATGTGCAGTGGAGTGAGTGTGGGAGATAGCGGAACACATTCTGATTCAGAGGACAAAAAGGTATGTAATATCGTTACAGGTCCCACACCATGCCCTTGCTGTCTAAGGTGCCATGCTTTGAACTCCGGTTACTGGATGTGCACAGATTAGACTCGCCTGGGGAAAGCTTAACAACTTTTCTCCTGAGATTTCAGCCTGTGTATAGCACCAGTGGCCCTGTTATTAAGGGAGGGGGGAAAGCACTTGTTAAAACGAAAGTTTTTAATTTTGTAATATTCTTAACTCATCATAGATCATCTCTTATTTTATGAATTAAAGAAACTGCACACAAACTCGGGGTTCCCATTCATCCTGGTTTTCATGGAAAAGTCCCCTTTTTTGCTAAAATGTCTTGGTGTCTCAAATTTATCCCAAGTGTCCCACTTTTTAATTGTTGTTCCTAAAAAAATTATGGTGACTGGTTTTATTCCATTTTATTTGTAGTACAATCATATAACACTCCTGGTGGCTAATCCATCAAACATTGTTGGCCATTTTCTATTATGATATTGTCAATGCTATGGTATTCCTCTGTGTTTCTTCCATGAGTCTTTCAAAAAATAAAACAGCATGAAGCAGATTTTGGTCCCTTGCTCCGCAATCTATTTTCATGTTATTGCATTATTATTATTATTATTATCATTATCTTTTTTTTAAACTTATATATGCACTATGGACAAACGAAAAACGAACTTAAGACTTGGCTGGACTTTTGGCTGATGCCAGAGGAGCTGTTTTCGAATTTTCATAGCTACATAGGTCTATTACCCACACAGCACAAATCTCCAAAGGACATCCATACGATATCCACAATGTCCAGATCATATCCATGGATATTGGGGACATCAAATGGACGTCCCATGGACTGGACATTCATGGGATATCCCATCCTGGATATCCAGAGAATCTCCCATTTTGGATGTCCAGTGGATCTCCTGTCCTGGATATTTATGGGATATGTGGTATTACGTCCACATGTTATTAAGGATTTGACATAAATGTTTTTATATTAGTGTAAATATTTGTTCATGGTATCTAGTTTCATGTTCATTATATTACTCAGATTTTGTGATGCAGTACTAAATCGTAACTTAAAAATATCTCCCTAAGGAATTGCATATCTGTAGGCCCATTGTCTTTTCAGCGAGTCATGCATGCATGTGAGGCCAGGTGAAATTTCTTTGCCACGAGGCATTTTTTGTGCCTCGAACACAATGCCAGTTTGATTAGCCATAGGAGTGAAGAATGAGCTCTGCATACTTTGCTTATCATTGATATTCATGTGAATACAAAGCATTTTTTGGATGTGTAGATATGTGTGTGTGTGAATTTGTGTGTGTCTGAGAGAGAGTGAGTGAATGGGTGAGAGTGAGAGGTAGAGAGAGTGGAGTACTTGTTATAAGCATATGTGCACCAAGGTCTTCGATATGTGTAAATCTAGTCTAGGAATGTTCTTTTCGGATCCAAAGTATGTGCGAAAAATATCAGCATGATGTCCAGATTAGGTACATTTTAGTTCAGAATATATCCTTATCTGCAATAAAATAAAAAAACTTCCAAATAAAATGTCTCGATCATGTGAACCCATGTCTGAAACATGTTCAAAAATAATCCACAGAATGTCCAAAAATGATCCATAGAATGTCCAAAGCATATCCAGAATATCCAAAACAAATCCACAGAATGTCCAAAATCCTTCCTAGTTATCCTATTGATGTTCCCTGGATGGGCATTACTGGATATCCTATGGATATCCAGAATTTTTGCATGAATATCCAGAACACATCCATTAGACATCTCCTGGATATTTGTGTGCTGTATGTGAATGTTCTAGAAGGAATTCTAATGCTTCAGATTTTGGAATATCCTGACGGTTTTTCAAAAAGGATAGGAAAATTTGAATTCCAGCTGAGCCTTAAGACTGTATATCATGGAAAGACCTTTTCCGATTTCGCCTTCCTTCTGCCGATAGAGCGCGCACAGCGTTTACACCACCAGATGTTTTGTCCAGGCCCGCTTCGCGAGGCCCTCAAGAACACGCCTCCTCCGGTACACGGGCAGTTAGTGATTGACAGGTCGTAAAACCCTTGTCATTTCTTTTCTCAGACATGTCCTAGGTTTTGCTGTTCGGGTCGATTGGCATCTTCATTGTCAAAAGCTGATCTTACCATTTCGTGTCAAAATTCCAGACGATAATATAGAGTCCTGCAGCAACAATATGTGGCTTGTAACATACATAATTGTGGAAGCTTCTCTTCAACGAATAAGGAGTCCCAGTAGTCTACTATTTGACCTCTGGGGCGAGGTAGTTAGCACAGCGCGCTACGACAGCAGGGGTCCTGGGTTCGAATTCCGAGTAAGACATGGATGTTTATGTTCTGAATGTGAATGTTAAAAAATATGGAACTGAGTAAATACTGATATATGAGAATAGCAGAGAAAATATGACATCGGACTGCCACGTAGTAAACCCAGGTTTCGATTCTCAGTGTGAATGATTTCAAGCGGAAAATTTTCCAACATTATCCTTGCATAAAACCGACTCTGTGAATGTATTTGATCTATTTTTATAAAACTTTCACTGATACGCAATATATGCGCTAATTTAATCAAACTTGCATATTTTAATTAATAGGATTAGGTCTAAAGCAAAATATGGCCATTTAATACCATGTGGGCCAAAAAGATAATAATTGAGAAAATGGTCAACTTTTTCTATTTATATAGCCTATATTTTTGTTGTTGTAACCCCTATGCAAGGGTAGTATTTTCCTTTACATGACTTCGTTTAAAAATTGCGGCCCTGTTTGACTTATGATTTGCGGCATTTTTAGCCTTTGTAGACACTTGCGGTAATTATGATAACTCATCTATGAAAAATGATAGCTTGGGTAAAAAACATTGTTTTCAGTACATTTCAAGCTACATTGTATGTTTCGTGTATTTTTTCAACATATTGATTGTGACCAAAATTCAAAGTTTAGGATATTTTTGTTAGGGAAGTTATGTAATATCAGAGTATTTCGGCTGAATTACTGTTATAGCTCTTTGATCGTTTCTTGATTCCCTTTTTCAAAATTTTGAGCCCAGATGTCTCCGATCGGGGAGCTAAAAAAATTGATATTTACAGCGTAAAGATTACTCTATGACAGGTACCTGTGAAACAATAAATTCCAGATTGATATTTCATGGATAACAAACCTACAACAGGGGAGGGATTGGTCAAAAACAGGCATTTTACATTATTATTTACAAAGAAATGTTTGCTTTTTAATAATCATGTAATTAGAATTATTGTGTTTATTAATTACATCATGCGAATGGCGTAATAAGTCCGTTAGTAGTGTTACGAATTAAATTTTCCTTTTTCTTTATCCCATTAGTTATGAAGAACTTCATCCCGGCTCGACAAATGTCACAAGGTCTTTCAAACTAAAAAATAGACTGCTTTATGCCAAATTTAAGTCAGATTACGTGTCAGTAAGCAGTTTTTTAACCTGTTTAGACTGCTACTTCAACTGCGACATTTGTCCGAACGGGAAGTTTACCGATTCTGGCCTATGTTAACTTATCCTTTATAGAATTACAACAAAATGGGTTGCTTTGTTATTTTATTGTAATTTTGAAAAATCCAATTATATATAAAAATATGTTTTGTTACTATAATTAACTACTTGTATTTGAAAGAAATTGGTAAAGCCACCCACCTGCATTATGCAATGTGTTTTGAAGGCATATTGGTGGGTGGGTGGTGGTGGCTCTTTACATATTCACAGTCTCGCTTATTTATAGAGGCGATGCAAATCGTCTCTATGCTCCCACGTAGTTATATAGTAGAGTCCCTTGTACGTAGATGCACCACATGCAGTGGGAGAGCACACTTTCCTCACCCTCTCCTCCGGGAATCGAACGGCAGTCAAGCTCTCCTATCGACTGTCTTTATCCTCCCAAAAATCATTTCCGAAATAAATTATGACCAATTTTGAATCAGGTGCAACACAAACAACATTGGAGATATTGTATCGGTAGAGAAAACCCGATTTGCAGGTTGTAAACTTATATTGGCTCCCGAGCGTTCGTGTATGTAAATACAACCCCCCCCCCCCCCATTTTTTATAATTCTCTAGGCATTGAATTAATAATGGAGGTTAGTATATTGAATCTCTCACCCGAAATTCATTATAAAATTTTAAAATGAATTCTTAATGATTTATTGATTTGGTGTTTTAAGTCCACTTTATGCACAGTAAGGCTAATCGGGACTGGGCCAGGCATGGAACCCGGGATCCCTTGATTACAAGGCGACGACGCTACCACTGCACCATCGAGGATGCTCAGTTTTTAATGGAGATGTAATTCAAATTATTAATAGACTATTACAAAAGCCTCCCCGCTATTTATTCCATCCTGTTTAATGATTACGAAAGATTGTTGTTTCAATTTAGCATGTAGAAGGATTCGAACAGGTGTACCAGCCAGATTAAATCGGCGTTATCTTCCAACGTTTTGAGCACATACATAGCAACATCATCTCATTCCTGAAGATGAGATCAATGTATACGATGGAAGCTAACGTCGATTGACCTCGCCAGGAAAGCTACAACTCTTATGTAGAAGGGTGGAAATACAAACGAGTTGGATGAGATAATTGAGGAAATTAATGAATGATAAGTCTGATGAGATGGAGGCCAAAAAAAATATGTACATAAGAAGATAAAGTGTCTACTGGCAAGAGCTAAATATAATAAGATATTAGATGGAAAATACAATAATTGATTTAGTAATAATTAGAGGTTATTGTAAGCGTAAAAAATTGATGAATGAAAAATATGTTTTGATATGTTTAATAAGTTATGATTAGGGTGCGGATTTATAGGCAATTTTTTCTATCTATCTATCTATCAATCAATCAATCAATCATATGTTTTGTCACTGCTGTTTACCTACTAACTATTCATACTGTGCTTCAAAAGCTGCTTACTTTTAGGGATATTTGATATCGAAGCAACATGCGACAAGCGACACGTGTCTCTTGGTAACTGGCTCTCAGTAATAAACGCAATCAACCATTCAGCTTGTGTTGTCTGTTGCTTGTGTGTCCCTAGGACTGAGTTCTTTTTCATACCGTCCATCGTGTCGCCCTGGCCTGTTGTACGAGCATGCACAGTGAATATTTTGCTTTAGACGGCGTGAAATATCCGTGTCGCTTGATTGAACGCAGGTTTGTGTGACATGTTATCCTATAGCTGTGTGAAACGTTGTGACAGGAACTGTTAATTTAAAGGAATGCCATTTCTCATTGCACATTGCATGAAATGAAACTGTGTATTTTCAGAACGTTGAAATTACTAAAGGACAGGGGTTCGAGGCTGAGAGCTTGAGTATAAATTCCTCGTAAGTTGGGGTAGTTGAAGTGTTTGTTTAATCGGGTTGTCCTGGATCTCAGGATACCAAGAATATAATGTTGAGGATTGCTTGCACTGCCCTAAGTCCTAGCCTGGCTACCTTAGTAATATTAGACGAACATTGATTGGATTGTTCTCTAGACGAACCAGTATCTTTTTATCTTCGTATATTAAAAACAGTAACTACTATATTCAAGGTCTGGTGTTCAAATTTCCTGCCGATCGGAAGTATTCTGGTGGGAAATAAATATTTACAGTCTAACTTATAAACAGTGGGTGGATTTTCTTTACACCTACCATGAGATGGGTTGATGCCCCGACTACTGGAGAGGGATAGAGGAGTTTCTAGGAATGAAAACCCTTTCCGAAAATAAAATGGTCGCTACGATGCGCCGCTGTTATTGTTGTTAGTTTTATGACAGTTTTGCCATTCGCCGGCTTTACTGATCTTCAAATTTAACAGGTATTATTTATATATTTTATTCAATTTCTGTTATTTAGCGTCATTTTTAGCCAACTTTGGCTAATCGCGATGATGATGAAGGGACGCCACCAAGGTCTAGTATATTTTTGTTGTTGTTGTTTTATTTACTGAGTTTTAATTGTTTCATTATTTCACAATTTGTAATATGTAAATATCATAAACCATTGCATAAGAAGAAAGTATCGAAAGGCACGCATAACATGTCGGTGCTTAGTAGTGCGGGGCAAAGGGAGGCACCAAACCACAATCCTGCCCAGGGACTGATCTATGGGGCTGGCGTCTTGTTTCAACTCTTGAACCTCGGAAAACGGAATTCGCCTGAATATGTGAAATGACGGCGCACAGGTTCACAGTTGACACTAACGATTCATCTTTATGATTGTAATTTCGATTACGATAATCTGTAAATAATGAAGTAGATAAATAACGTTCAGGTATGTTTGAAGTAGTCGAGACCCAGAGTATGAAATACTAATAAAAAAAATGAAACCTGCAGAAATGAGGTAACGGCGAGGAAGATGAAAGATCATCCGTGTTAGATGTAGTGAAACAGCAGTATTTGTTGGTGTTTACCATAAATGTGGAAGTACTGCACAATTAACATAAAATTTCTTGCCCGATCAATAAGCCATACCATAGAGGTGTACCATTAAAATTCCTTTGAATTATTATTACTTTTCAAACAATTTATTTATATTTATTTATTTCGTCTTCTTTTACATGGCGAAGTTAAGGCTGTGGAGCCTTTTCTTCCACTTGACCATGTTTACAAAAAAAGAAAGAGAAAGAAAGAAAAAAATATAAAATCAAAAGCTGCTTACTTTTAGGGATACTTCATATCGAAGCAACACGCGACAAGCGACACGTGTCTCTTGGTAACTGGCTCTCAGTAATAAACGCAATCAACCATTCAGCTTGTGTTGTCTGTTGCTTGTGTGTCCCTAGGACTGAGTTCTTTTTCATACCGTCCATCGTGTCGCCCTGGCGTGTTGTTCGCGCATGCACAGTGAATATTTTGCTTTAGACGGTGTGAAATATCTGTGTCGCTTGAGGATTTCACCAATTGAACGCAGGCTTGTGTGAGACGTTGCTGTTGATTGGATTGTTCTCTAGAGGTATGTGTCGCTTGTCACTTTGGTCTGCAGCTACATTGAGAAACATTGCTGTTGACTGGCTCGTTCCCAAGCGACACAGAACATTCACATCAAGCAACAAGAGCCTATTCAGTTTAAAGCAAAACATGCACGAACAACAAACCGAGTTGACATGATACACGATATTGAGAGAAAGTCCCAGTCCGAGCGACTTGCGACACGAGTAGCTTCTTTCAGTCATGAACAAGCTATGAAGATGTAATTGAATTCATTGTCACTCGCCCTCTTAGGGAGAACTCACACCGAAGCGACAAGCAACATATGTCGCTTGGGAACGAGCCAATCAGCAGCAACGTTTCACACCGTAGCGGCATGACAGGCCGCACATGCCTACGCTCGATTGGTGAAATTCTCAAGCGACATGTGTCGCCGGTCACTTGTCGTTCCGGTGTGTTTTCTCCCTCCATCATGATTAATGTATTCACATAATATCGAAAGTAAAATATTAATGAAACTAGAATTGAAAAATTTGCAAGATGTAGGTTCCATTATTATAACATAACATTACATATAGTATAATTGAATGTGCAGTGAATTATATTTAAAATTTAAAAATCTACCTTCAGCATAGTTGTCTTACCTCTTTATGAAATAGATCGGTGTTCTCTAAATGTGAATGTATTGCCCAAGCGTGTTCTTTGTATAGACACAAATTGTATTTTTAAAATGCGTTGAAGTTAATGTGACTATAATTGAAATTATATTCAGAGATCGAGACGAAAACGAGAGAGCGTTTACATAACTTGGGACAAGAACAAGATTTAGAGTTTGAAAGAGTACCCGACTGTCTCACTTCCTTTCGCTGTAATTTCTATAGGGGGCCTCCCAAGGCACTTATCTAGAAATACACCGAACCAATTGTGTCAGGAATAATAATATGATGTTTAAGTTAAAATTATATTATTATCACATAAATAGGTAAAAAGATCGGATAACAGCACGTATTCATTATCTAGCTTACCTGTAGTTAAGATCGGCATAATTTGCATAAAAACCAAGTGCCCTGGCAAAAAAAATTCATTTCAAATTGATGAAGAATTGAATATTTATTGAATAAAAGAGAATGTTAGATCCGGTTAGCGAAAAGTAAAGTTCCTGATTAATATTTTATGCATATTGTTATAAATAGTAGCGTGCAAGCATAAATCTTTGGTAATTGGTACTGTCCTTCTAAGCCTCCTAATTCCAATCTTTCTTCCAATAAGTTCAAAGAGTGGGCCTCCTCGATGGTGCAGTGGTATCGTCGTTGCCTTGTAATCAAGGAATCCCGGGTTGGATACCCGGTGGAAGCAAGTAGTGGTTCGAATCTCACTTTAAGCTGTAAGTCCAGTCCCGATTAGCCTTTCTGTGCAAAAAGTGGACTTAGAAACAACAAATCAATCAATAAGTTCAAAGGAAATTATAACCATCGATTATGTAATAAATGCTACACAAATATATTTTCATTATTTAATTTTTGCACTTGGTAAGTCTTTCTTAGGGAGGGGTCCGGACCCCTCCCCAAATAAGTCCTTGAGTTTCCTCGATGAAATTAGTAGTAATTATCTCGCCTTGTATTCAAGGGGTCTCAGGTTCGATCCCCGGTAGAACTACACAGTGGTCTGGATCCCACTTTATCCTGTAGCCCCAGTCCCGATTACCCTATTTGAGCATGTAATTGACTTACAAATTTAATTTTGCTATAATTTATGTAAGATTCAATTGGGACAGTCTCTGTATTAATGTATTTATTCTTTTGGAAAATAGAAATAAGACAAATGAAACACAATGAAAAAACAGCCGGGTGAAGGAAATCAACTTTGGATTTTCCGAAATGGTCGGAGCACGGTCAAAAGCCGCCCCCAAGGGAAAAGACGATGCTAAGGGTAGAAGAAGAAGTAATCCAAGCCACGCCCACAGTAGTAAAACCTGGTCAGAGTCATCTATCGGCAGACGGCTGAACTTGTAGGACTTGAACATAACCCCGCCAGCCGATGGCCAGCCCCGCTATGGCTCGAATAAAGCCATTCTCAAAGGTGTTTGAAAATGCATATCAATGTTTGCAATGGCGTATTGTCACAATGGGCCTCTCAATTTGAAAAATAAAAAAATCAGTTTACTCAGGAAGGATGCAAGAAAGGCTTGCAAGGTTAAATTTTTACAGTAACTTAGAATCGGGCTCTATACGCCGATCCAAAAACTGAGATGTTTGACAGCTAATATCTATTAAAATATGGAAGTGATAAAAAAATTCAATAATCACTGTTAAGATTCATCCTTTCTGATCAATTCACCACAAAGCTCATTCAAATGCCTCAAATAGTTTTCGAGTAAAAGTGTTCTGAATGAAGGTCTTTTTTTCCGCTGCCCATGATATGGCCTCTTAAAATTGAGGTACTGAAAGCTTTAAATCTTGTAAAGACTGATTTGAAGGATTTGTCTTGTACTGAGTTCTATGCCTAGTTATCAAAAGTAAATAAACTAAAAAAAGTGAGGATATTCCTCTTATTATTCCTTTTTGTATTACAGAATTCACCATTCCTGAGGGAGACTTACCAAGTGCCAAATGCCTCGGCAATTGACTTAAATGCAGAGAGAGGGATCAGGACATATGAAGTGCCTCCAGCACCGAGGCCAGTAAACCAGTTGAAATTCGTACCACCACATATTGTAGCACCAGCAGAGAAACCCATGGAGTCATCTGCATCAATCCCAATTGAGGTATGTCCAGAACTTGTGCTGCAAAATGCATTTTTGTTTCTTCTTCACAAAACATTCTAGAATAAAACACAAACATTTATATGTACGTGAAGTTTTGTGTTTCCGCGTTGCACAATTGTGTAACATAGAAACACGAGACTTCATGTACGTATTAGTTAAACCACGTTTACCGCATCCACCATGAACAAATACGAGGGGCGAGGTGAGAGTGAAAAGTTTTGAGCCTCACATGGAAGCAGTGATGCTAGGTAGTTAAACTTTTGGAGGATGTAAGGTTTGAGTTTTAGGACACTCTGTGGGAACTTTTATGAAATTCACATGTTTTCTTATATTTTTTTGTCAGGTTGAAAATAAATGAAGTGTCAGAGAAGAGAGTGGCCGAGAGGGCCATGATTCGGTACCTGTGTCTGAAAGGCCTCACTTGCACAGGCTGCTTTGGTCAAGTGTGGCTTCATTGCACTTCCCCATCCACCTTATTTCCCCGACCTGCACCCATCAGCTTTTCATCTTTCCCCTGCTATGAAGAATTCACTTCGAGGACGTCACTTCCACACAGATGAAGACGGTCATTTAGTGGTGTGAGACTCACCAGATGAATGTAAACAAATTTTAACACAGAATGCATAAGTGCATTGTTCTGGGGGGTGATTATAGAGATTTTGTCATTATGTAGAGAAATCATAATGAGTAACTGTAGCTCAAACACCCCTTCCCTGTGAGGCTCAAAACTTTTCACTCTCCCCTCGTATTTATGTTTTGCAATTTTTTTTTTTGTTTTGTTTGGATCTACAGACTCAGTGGAGTTGCAACCAGTTACCTAAACTCTTTCATGCAATCATATAATGTTCTGTTGATATCATATGAAAGCATGTGATGTTATAGGTGCTAGATCATCGAAAGATGTAATTTGACTTACTAGTTGCTTCTTGTAACTCTATTGAGTCTGAGGGCCTCCCTGATCATCATCTTGTAATCAAGGGGTCCTGGATTTTTTACCTGGTGGAGGCACATTGGACAGTGGTTCGAATCCCACTTTAAACTGAAGATCCAGTCCCGATTTGCCTATCTATGCATAAAGCTGACTTAAAACAACAATTCAGATTCAAATTTTGTTGAGTCTGAAGATACAGTCAAGGAGTTTGTGCTACTCACAGTGTTATTTGTTGCAACGTGTGCTGTTTAAGCTTATAAATAATAATAGAAAAATAAAAGATTCTGTATTGGTTGATTGATTGAATTAGATTTGCTTTACGATAAGTAAAGGCAAAAGGCAAAGCTTTGCACTGTGGCTTTGAGGCACATGGTGGTGAGGGGGAGGGAGAAGGGAGGGCACCACACATTCTTGAGTTCTGTCATAGTTAAGTTGATATGCTCAGTACAACATCATTTTATCATTTTACCAAGTTCCCCTCATGTACCAGAAATAGGGAGAACCGCAGAGCTGCATTTGTGTGTAACATTGTCAAAAAAATTCCCACCCCAGATCATGACATTCAAATCCAACCAGTCTCTCATGAAACAGTCGGATGGCCTACCAACTAACTCTATCACTGTATTATTATGCATGTCCATAAAGTACCTTTTGCATGTTGTCTAAAAATTCAAGATTTGTTCAGTTGCAGGGAGCAAGGAGTACTATTATCTGTCATGAGCGGATATTGGTATATTATTATTATTGTGAAATGTCGTAATCAATGCAGAAACTATTGAACCGAACTCGATACACCAAAGAGTGAAATACATTTCACCAGTTTTGTCTCTTTTCTTGCACCCATACACTAATAATGAGACATTCTTTAATTGTGAGTCAGCTTGTATCATGCATTGTTTATAACACAAAACTACAGTCACCTAGGAAACGCAAGGCAGGAAACCAAACATTTGAGTATTGTATGCTGCCACTGTGTACTTTTAACTGCAGCATTCAGACAGACCTCTATCAGGAAACCTGACTTCTAATCACAGTGTTGGGATTGACTGGAATGTATTGGAAAACAGATGAATTATTACTACCAAATGTATGCGAGAAGGTCAGTTAAACCTAAAATAACTTTTTACGTCAATTTCAGTTTCAAATAATACATTCTGTATTTTTTAACCATGGGGTAGTGCTTATATAGTTGGTAAAGATTCATAAATGTAATAAAGACATTTGTTAGGGCTTTGAAGCAATACTGAATCCACTGCTGACACTAATTTCCCATACTTGAAAATTGTAAAATGGTTATTAGCACAGTGCACTATGATGCCAGGGGTCCTGGGTTCAAATCCAGGCATGGACATGGGTATTCTTTGTGAACGTCCCTTCATGAATTTCATCGTATTGTCACTCATCCTCATCATTGCGCTTAGCTAAAGTGGCAGAAAAGCAACGCAAAATAACAAATCAAATCCATTCTTCTTTTCTTTGTGATGCCAGAGGCCTGCATATCTTCACGATTTGAAGCTTATCCTCATTCAAAAGCCAAGTAAATTGTTTCGTCAATAGTCACTCATTTTCGTTCACTACATGATGCAGCACAGATCATTCAAAACATATATACATCATTCACTCACTCAATACACTTAAGAAAATCCACACAGTAAGAAACCTAATTTTCTTAAACTTCCTTCAACGAGATTTCCACTTGCAAAATGCCCTTTGTCATCTCCGGCCAGTCAGTCTACCCCATCCAGTCATAAAGGAGCAGAGGGATTGAAAACATCATAAAGCGTGGTTGGTTGAAGGTCACCGGCCTGCGACTTCTGCATGTGTTCGATGGGACAGTGTTGTTTTGGCCTAGAGGACAAATTCCTTATCACATGCCAGCCACTCTTTTCCCATTCCTGCAAAAGTAGTTTTGTTTCAAAATTTCCCTTACCTGGGAAAAATTGCATGCTGGTTAGCGAATTGGCATCGCAGTAAGGTTTTACCTTCGTTATAAAATGAAGACTTCCCTGTCCACGCTCGGGTTTGGAAGCTACTACAAATATGTCAGCGATCGCCTCCAGGTGCTGTCGGGGAAGAATTGAATCGATGACGCCTGGTGGTAGCTTTAAAGGAAAGAGCCCATTCCTATGTACTATCATTTTCTCCCACGGTCGTTATTTGAGAGTGAAGCATCAGTCACATTTGCTAGTAGATTATTTTCTGTATTTAATCTGGGTTTCGGCGATAGCCTAGCTGGCCTAGAATATATGCACCTGTTGTTGATGCTTGATCATCCATAGTGTTGTCTACTGTTCCTTGGTGTCAGTAATGAGATCTTTATTTTTTTTTGTTATGCATATACAGAAGGTCGATCTGCCTATATGTGTCCGATTTTGAACCGTCACCCCTGTGCACAGAATCGACCGATACAAGCAGTTAAAAGCATGGGAGGATGGTTAGAGCCTGTAGTATCGTGGCACTATAGCGAGTGTGTGTTGTGTGTATCATGGCTCCTAAAGTAAACTGTTTTTGGGAGATCTACATAGTTGCACTTTTCCACGCCAAATATTCTTTGTCAAAAATTCAGAAACAGTGCAAAGAACGTGGATGCACCTTGGGTTCGACGACCATCAAGAACGTAATTAAGTGGCATAGAAACCCCAAGGTGCCAGCTATTCAGTCGCCGACCAGGGGGATGAGGAAGTGAGCGTGCACTGCAGTGATGCAAACCGTGTCTCTGAAGTTGCCTCGAATGGAACTAAAGGAAAACCCCCGACGCAACGTGTGATGGCCACATGATTCCACGTAGCCCAGTCAACTGTGAACCGCACCCTGCATGAGAAATTAAACCTCCGGAAGGTCTTTAAAAGCCGTGAACATTACCTCAGTGAGTCCTATCAGTGTAAGGTCTCATCACATACATCTTGTTCTACCCAGAACTTTTCTGCCACAGATGGCGACCGACATTCGGGCTATTCCATTTCACGATATACTGGTGAAGTCACCAGATGCGAGTCCCATGGATTTCTGTGGGTTTGGTCTACTGAAACGGGCACTTTCCTCTCGTCGTGTCACCACTCTCTGGGGTCTGTGGAAAACCTGTCAGGAGGAATGGCAGAAGATTCCACTTCCTGTACTTCATCGTAACCTCCTACAATGGAAGTTAAGGTGCAGGGCTATTGCCAAGACACACGGTGATCACACTGAGGCCAACCGATGGTGGTCCCATGGATTTTCGTAAGGTAAGTGCTAGTCCAAAATCGGACACATATATGCGGATCGACCTTCTGTACACATCAAATTAACAGGGTGGGGGAATGCCAGGGATTTCCCCCCACAAGAAATTATTCCCTGCAAAAGAAAATTATTATTATCCCTGCCGGGATGTTTTATCCCCTCAAAGGGAATTGAAAGCATATAGTATACAATTTCTTAGCTATGTAACATAAACCATTGAAAAAAATCATTCATGGCCATCAGTGGAGCAGTCATCAGAGATTTCCCTGCTGAAAAGTATGAAGCCTTGTGGGTTAAGAGGGACACCATTCTGCAACTGACCAACCAGGGTGCGAAATCATTTTATACTGGTGGGGGAGAGAAATATATTAATCTACAAATCTCCTCCCCCTCCCCCTCATATATGATATACATATTTATAATGTTATTAAAAGTACAAAGAAATTACTAAATTAAAAATATATTATTATTATTAATAATTACACAAAAAATTGTTAGTTTTATATATAGCATATCAGATGATATAGAGTGTCAAACTACTTCCTTTACTAACTGGTTAAAGATGTTAATAAATTATGAAGTTTTTATTTAGTTTTTGCTTTATGTTAATATAAATCCATTACATTTCATAATTATTATTGTTTTGCATTCTTGTTTTACTTTTATTGTGTGTATTGATGTGTATTTGTTAATGATGTCTTGAGAGAGAAAAAGCATTGAACACTCACAACTACACTAATTTGTGTAGGTTTTCCATATTATTCTTAGTACAGTATATTTGATATTAAAAGTAATTGCTTATCTTTTGTTGTAACAAAAACTCTCCCCCCAGAAATTTTTGGTGAGGGGGATTTTTGAGGCCTAGATTGTTGGTGGGGGAAATCCCCCCCTTCCCCCCAGGATTTTGCACCCTGGAACCAACACAACAGCAGATTGCCACTAACGTTTACATGGCATGGTGCTGATATTTTACATGTATTGAAGTGTTCACAAGAAACTTGTAGGCAGGTTATGTGGACGTTAAGTTTGAAGTTAGCAATGGAAATACTCTGTAGGAGTGTCATAACTATAAAGATTCAAAATCCTGGATTTTTAGGTTGTACAGGAAAGTTGTACTTTTTAGATTGTGAATTTGTCTACTTTTTGCTTTTCAGACTCGCCCACCATGGCCAGTTCCACGTCCAGGTCTGCCTCTTGAAAATTCCGAGGAAACATATTATGTCACACCAGAAACATGTAAGTTTTGTACAAATAAGCTGTACATCATTTCTATGTATGATTTGTAAAATTATTAAATGCACCTTGATGTAGTTAGTCTTTTATAAAGTGCCCCTTTAGAGCCTCAGCTTTTAAACAAAGTCAGAATGTTTTAATATTGCAGTTATTTTAGTTATGCTAAGGGGGTGGACCCCGTATAACGTGACGGGTGCAAAATAGCCTTTTTAAGTGCTGACGCATCCAAAAATTTAAATTCAAATTCTTCTGTTATAATAATTATATTGTTCCTTTTTTAGCTCCAGCTTCAGTGAAATGCAATACTGAATCCCTAAAGGATCCAAGAAGCAGTGAACACTTCTATTTGCCATTGGATGGGCCAGGAACATCCCCAAAAGACTGCGATCGAGAGTATGTTAACATAGGGCCTCAGTCGGCTGCCAGTAATTCAACTGCAACACCCACGGACACAACAGAGCTTCCAGATTATATGAATGTCAGTGGGGATGCTACTCCACCCCCACCAATACCTCCAAGACGTAAGTATTGAAAATTAATTATTAAAGGTAGTTATGAGATGCTAACTTTCTGAAGATATAGTGCTAGTGTGAATTTAGACAGAAAGGCCAATAGCGGCATGTGAATTCAGACAGAATGGTAAATAGTGCCAGCATGAATTCACACAAAAAGGCAAACAGTGCCAGCGTGAATTCAGACAGAAATATAAATAGCACCAACATGAATTCACACAGAAGGACTAACAATGCTGGTGTGAATTCAGACAGACAAATAGTGTCAGTGTGAATTCCAGACAAAAAGGTAAATAGCACCAGCTTGAAATGCAAAAAGTGCCAGTGTGAATTCAGACAGAAAGGCAATTAGCACCAGCATGAATTCAGACAGAAATGCAAATAGCATCAGCATGAATTCAGCCAGAAAGACAAATAGTGTTGGTGTGAAATCAGACAGAAAGGCAAAGCGAAAAACAAAGTAGGTAAACGATTCTACACTCTGATTATGGGAGGTTAGGTGAAGGGAGGGTGACTAATCACCCAAGATGCCTAAATTAACATAAGAGGTCCTAAATTAAGTAATCAGCTTCTTGTGGGGTTTTAAAATTAAGTGACTGTCCCTCTTGATCTAAAACCAAAAATGAACTTTATAATTTTATATTTGTGAAACCATTAACATAAAATGACATTCACAGAAATGCCAGACCAGAAATACAATGTTCTATGCAGCATGTCTGGGCTATACAAAAATACACACGTATTATTTAGCATTGGTAATGTTTATTTTCTTGTCCCGGTTTTGTACAAAGTAACTCAGTTTTTATATATGCTAAACTTAACTAAACTCTGTGGCGCAACAGCCTTTGAAGGACCAGGGCCTGCCAGAGTGGCTTTTCATTGGGTGGCACGTGGTCAGCGCATTGGATCCCATTGCCACTGTTTTTCTGGCTTTCGTGACAGGAGCCCTTTACTTCTTGAAGTAGCTTCAATTGTCATCACGATGCTGGGTCAATGCCAAAATTTTGGGGCACCCACTGAGAATCAAACTTGGGACCACTTGCTCCAAAGGCGAGTTATGTATGTTCGTACACCTCGATGTTGGCACCATTTGTAGTAACAGATATCCAAACGATACTCAAGCTCGTGCCAAGTTTTGACCAGCATTTGAGGCGTTATTAGTGCAACCGCTTCCACAATATGCTGTCTCAAATCACCCAAATCGTGAACTTTCCTCTTGTACACAACATCTTTAATGAACCTCCATGTAAAAATGTCTAATGGTATCATAGTCTGGGGATCTCGGTGGCCCCCTCTTCTGATCCAACATTCAGGAAACGTTTTATTCAGAAACGTGAGCATGTGTGCTTCAATAACACTACCCAGCTGGAAATTTTTCCAATTGGTTCCGATAGCCAATATGAGTTTTTAGACACACTATCGGAACTGATTGGTCTATCGGAACCGGTTGGTCAATTGTAATGAATTTGTTTCTATTGGAAAGTATTTGATTGTTTTCAATATATTGCTTATGAAAAATTCTTATCTATACAACTGTAAATGCAATGGAGAAATCATGTAGAACAACTAAAATAAATCTCTGGTAAAGTATATGGAATTTGTAACAAAAAAAACTTTCACATTGGTCGTACAAGTGGACTAATGAAAGCTTGGATTGATGGTCTATCGACTGAGCTTCACTATGAGACAATATAAGGATTAGTTTTTGCATTGTAAGTAGTTATTTTTGTATACCTCTAGCCCGGACACCTTGTATATAAAATAGAAAGTTTCTAATGTGGATTTTGCATTACAAAGATAAAACTCATGAGAAACATGGTTACATATGCATTATGGAGGTAAATGAATCATTTAGATCAGTGCTCGAAGTAGAAATTCCTAGCTGGGGGAGGGATGATGCTTGTGTGGGTCAACATGGAGACAATGCAGAAGGTTGGTGGGTGAGATTTTTCATGATCTTTTTCTTTATTCAGGTGAAGTAGGTGCAGTGGCACTTCACCACATTTTAATATACAAAATGTTTTTATAAAATTTTTCTTATCGCATGTGTTAGTAATAAACAAAACATATTTGTGCATTTTTGTCTGTTACACAGTGCTCGCCCTCGGCAACAGCTTTTGGAACATAGAGCTCTAGTAGGAAGAACAATATGCCTGCATTACAAGGTAGCTGTATTATAGAGTACTGCATGTGACCACTTTCGCTCTCTTGTAATCATCAGTGTCTCCCACCCACAAGCATATACAATCAATATTAATCTGGCAATAATTATGCATGTGTCCCGTACCATGGCCGTGCAGTCTAAAGCATCATGCTTTGGGCTTTGGCCATGGGACACGTGCAGGTTCTGAGGAAGCATAACAACTTTTCTCCTGAGGTTTTGGCCTGTGTATGGGACCGGTGGTCACCTACCACCATGAGGAAATTGCGAAGCTACGAATGAGTAGCGTAATCCGCTCATGGAAACCTATAGGGTGTCCCAATAAAAGCGACGGATTTAATATGCTTAAGAAAATACTGTATGTTTACAAATTGGCAAACATCATTAGAACGGGTAAACGTTCCGATTTGAGAATGAAAGATGACATCTGGCATATGTCCTCCGGCTAGATCTAGAGCGTGGTGTTTTAATGTCTGCTGTCGAACCTGTTTCCTCAAATTTCTTGATCAATTTACGAACTGTACTCTCACTAGGTGCACTTTCACTTCCAAGGATTGGACAAAGCTTCCTAATAGTATCTGCATAACACTCGCCATTCTTGTAATGAGTTGTCACTATCAAAACTTGTAATTCCTTTGTGGAACGATCCATCTGAACTAAGTTGCAATAATCATTGATAAAAGAACTTGTAAGAACAGTGTTACCAACCTAACCACAAGACATGTAGCGGGAATCAAAAATCGGAACATTTTCCCGTTGTAATGATGTAAACATATTTGTCATTATTTTTTAAAAAAAAGTATTCTATTAAGCATATTAAATCCGTCGCTTTTGACAACGATGACTGGGGGTTTGTTGTGCTGACCACACATCACCCTGTAACTGGTTGGATTATCTCACACCTTGGCAGGTGGAAGTGAGGACGGCAGTCAGTGTGTGGACCCTGGCCCTCACAGGCTATTGCGACACAAGTTAATAATCATGTAAGATATCGACCCTGGTAGCTGCACCCCACAATCTTCTATTTAATTTTCATATATCAAACCATTGTTAAGATAGACTAAATTACATCTACTACAGAGATGATGACTATGTTCACTGCATCTTTCACTTCACGATACAATATTTTAGGACCCAATATCACCATGGGCATCCGGAAGGGGGGGCCGTGCCCCCCCCCCCCCCCCGGAAAATTAAAGTCAACCAAAAATTATGTATTTCACACATATAATTTCATTTTAGCCACAATAATATGAGTTAATTATTGCATGAATACCATAAATTTAAGCAATGTTTTTTTAGGGAACAACTCTATTTTTGGAGAAAATGTGCCTTGTTTGCCCCTGGAAAAAAAAGTACCTTCCTTGCCCCTCCCTGGAAAAAATCCTGCGGATGTCCATGAATATCGCAGACAAATTATGGTTATATGTGTTCTGCTGTTCGTTTTTCATTGTGCGAACGTCATTAGCTCATGATGTCATGGTGAGCAAGGAGATCTCAATTCCATACGCTACCTAGAAATGTCCGTACAAAGTATTGGGCACTCAAGCAAAAAGCTCTTGCTGCCAAGACAGCACTGCTTGGGCTGCAAGCTTTACCATTACGAGACAAAGAGCTGCAGGCAGAGAAAGAAAGCTACTGCACTTGCATTTGGGGAGTCGAACTGAGTTTTTATTGTTACCCGTGTAGATTCCTTTTGTGATGTTTTAAGATAAATGTGAATGCTGTTTATGTTTTAGTGTGTGTGTTTTGTTTGTCTCCATTTTCTCATTGGATAGACAAAGATAAGAATGTTTTTCAGCGTATTTTACATTACTCCCGTTTTTTTCCTACTAGCCCTTCACCTAACTCAAGATCCACCAGCTGCGGCTGTAGTATCCTCCCATACTTCCCCAACATTCGAGCACTGGTTTAGATTGTTTACAGGTAATGTAGTGTTAATGCTATTATTTTTACATATTTATATACTAATTATAATTATTTTACTTACAACAGATGTCACACTGAAAGGATCAGCTGAAAGGGAAAAACTTGGCAAGAAATAGAACTGGAGATAAAAACTTGCAATGGTTTGCAATTAATTGCGATGACAGCACAACATGCTATGAAGACTTCCAAGTGCTTGCATGTGAATTGAATAGCAGTTATGTAAAGAACTATTACACTATGGACTACTGTAGGTTAAGTGTAGCCCTATATGGAACTTTGGATATAGTGTCAGTTAGTTTTTATGAACAATTTTACTGTGACATGTGAATAGGTTTGTAATGACATGGAAAATATGAACATCTTTAAATAAGCGATCTCTATTTCAATAAAGTTATATTTATAATATTTTGTAAATAGTTTCATAGTCTATTTCTTTCTGAGCTTCTGCTTTTCTTAGGTAGTTGTTCATTTGAAGTTATGGCCCCATAAACATAAGATGGTAAAGATTGAGTTGGGAGAAGAAGGTACAGCTCAGCAATGGGATCGAGTGCTCTTTACAGATGAGAGCTGATTTAGTCTCACTAGTGATTCCGGACATTTATACATCTGGATAGAGAGGGGAACATTTAATCACCCCTTCAACATCACCGAAAGGCACCGGTTTGGAGGTGAAGTTCTCATTTGGGGAGGCGTAATGCTTGGTGGCCGTACGGAGTGCCACATCTTCCAAGGAGGTTCGATCACTGGTGATCGCTATTGTACCGAGGTTCCCTTCCTCACGTGCATCTTTTCTGGGGTGCTGCGAGTCCTGAGTACCTCTTCAATGATGACAATGCTCCACCTCATTGTACAGCGGCTGTCGCTGAGCTGTTGCAGAGTGAAGATATTCGCCGCATGGATTGGCCCACATGGTCCCCGGAGCTAATTCCAAACTAACACGAGTGGGGAATTTTCGGGAGATGCCTGGCAGTACATCACCAGCTGCCAGAAAAATTTCTGCAGCTGCAGTCAGCGCTACAAGAATAATGGGCCATGATGCCTCAAGAGCTCGTACTGAGCAAGACCAGACATCCTGCATCACGGTCGGGGATGATCATATCTCATACTGAGGACTGCATTATTCTTGCCTGCTGCATGCCACATAGACGTTTCTGTCTCCTGTCCTGCTGTGGTCAGAACCTACTTTGACTTTGAATAATGGTTCTTTGCATCCTTTGGATTCTTGTGTGTCACATTGTAAAGACAATTATGACAGTGGATCAACAGTGACCATGTTTTCCATTCCCAAAGATCGCAAGGAAAAACAATGGATTAAAGCTATATACAGGAAAACTTTTTCACCAACTAAAGTTTCGAAGGCAATTTCAAGTACCTGGTATAACATGTTTGTGTTTGAAATGACATTTTCAAATCTACAAAGGTTCCTAACAACTAACAATTTCTATCCTGTGTTTAGAGAATCTACATTATTGTAGAAGACTACTTTTCTCTAGAGCCTATTTGCCGTAGTTCTCTTACTGAATAATGTACTAGGCCTAACTGAAATAAACTAAAGGTATCTCTTGAATATTTAGTTGCATAAGTCTACAGTAATATTTGAAATTAAATCTGCTGTTATTTTGTACTTTTTGTATTTTACGTTGCTTTTCAGACACTAGACAGGAGGTGATTAATGGAAATGCACTGCTAAGAGAAGGGTAATTTGCAGTGGTCGAAAGTGGCACGTTACTTATAGCGGCGCTACTGTAGCTAGCTACAACATTCCTGTAGTTGTAGTGGAAATTTCGCTACAGCTATATTTCTTCTCAGCATTTTGAGGTAAATTTTGAATGTGGCAACAGCATTAAAAAAATCTACAATAACGCTTACTTTTGCAGGAGGTTCATAAAGACAGTCTATTACATGGAAATACAGATAATGTAGATTATAAATATCTTGATATCGCAGTATAGGTATCCGCGTAATTTATTTCATTAGTATATTAATAATTCTAATATCCAGATAACTAACTGACATATATGAACATATTCCAGCTAACAGCTACTTTTTTTGAGATTTTCGGGAATTGCCTCATTTGTGGCACCCCTGAAAAAAAAATACCTCGTTTGCGCCACCCTGGAACATATATTGTGGATATCCCTAGTATAAGAGACAGCAAAATGTCATTAATTACTGTGTAAAACACAACTTGCAGTGCAAAAAAGAGCGATCCATTTTCCACTAGAATGACAGCAATAGTGCCAGCAATCAATGGCTCAGTATGTTAACAGAACTCTTGAATTTACATATCAGTTTTCTCAATATATTTCCCTTTAGATTTTCTGTTGCTTTTGCTAATCATGACAATGAAGATCAATGTTTTATTTAGTAATTATCTTATCTACAGTCAAGGGGTCCCAGGTTTGATACCCGGTGGAGGCACATACTGGTTCGAATCCCACTTTAAACTGTAGGTCCAGTCCCGATTAGCCTTACTGTGCATAAAGTGGACTTAAAACAAAAAGTCAATCAATCTTATCTCGAGTCGCTTTCTGCCACTTTTGGCTAATGTGAGAATGACGAAGAATGATGAAAGACGATGAGCAGCATGGGGAATGGAGGAGCAGGAGGATTGCATCCTCCAGGCATCTTTCCTAGTTTTTATTTGGAGTCCACTTTATGAATAGATAAGCAAATCGAGACTGGTTTCGAACCACTATGTGACTTAACTCAATATTTATTCTCAAGGAAAATATGTTGATATATAAATGTAAATAATTCTACCAAATTTTATTTGTGTATAGTTGTAATCATTAATTTTGTGTCATCCTAATTGCAATACTCATATATCATATTTGAATTGATCTGCCGCTTACATAGGTACGTTATTCTGAAACACTATATTGAAAATAAGAAACTGAAGTAACACTGCTATCAAAATTACTGAATGACCGGAATCATGATAATAAATAACAGAATCTATTTTCCAGTAAGTACAACTATCATACTAGGGTCTTCTTTGGAATATCCATGTTGTTGTTAATTTTTTTTTATGCAAAAGTAGTGAAGTAGCGAGTAGCAAACAGGAGTAGCATAGCAAGCTATTTGGTCTAGGAATTAATTTGCGCGGTTGTTACGCACACATTGAAGCTGTAGTTCAAACACAAAATACATAAATACCTTAAGAAAAATATTGTCCATCGCGAGCCACCACTTTCGCCCATCTGTCAGGCAAGTTACGGATTCCGTGGCGAAAGAAGTCCTCATCCTTTGAAGCGATCCAGTCAGAGACCCATTTTTCGATATCTTCTGAAGAAGTGAACCACTGTCCAATCAAATCGTTATTCATGCAATCAAACAAGTAGTATTCCAAAGGAGCAACGTCTGGTGAATACGGCGGGTGGGGTAAAACTTCCCATCCAACATTTTCTAAATAGGTTTTGACCAGTTTTGCGACATGTGGACGAGCGTTATCATGTTGAAAAATAAGTTTATCATGTCTGTTCATTCTGGTCGTTTCCTGGACAGAGCTTGCTTCAAACGCATTAATTGTCATCGATAATGTTCTCCATTAATAGTTTCACCCGGTTGCAGTAGCTCATAGTACACCACACCTTTCATATCCCACCATATGCAAAGCATAACCTTTGCACAGTGAATATCTCGTTTCGGTTGTGATGGACCTGGTTCACCTAGGCCTTTTTTCGTTTCGGGTTCTCGTAATGGATCCACTTCTCATCGCCAGTAACAATGCGATGCAAAAACCCCTTTCTTTTCTGTCTTTGAAGCAGCAATTCGCAAATGTTTTTTCGTCTTTCAACGTCTCTGTCTTTCAATTCATGTGGAACCCAATGTGACATCTTTTGAATCATTCCCATGGCTTTGAGGCATTTGGAAACTGTTGTTTGATCAACGCCTAATGCTTCTGCAAGTTCTTCCTACGTTTGACACGAATCCTGATCAAGCAATGCTCTCAATTCTTTGTCTTCAAATTTTTTTTGGCTGTCCAGGTCGCTCTTGGTCTTCCAGGCCGAAATCACCACTTCTAAACCGTGCAAACTACTTCTGACACGTTCGCTCAGCTAGCGCATGGTCACCATACACTTCCACCAAAATACGATGACTTTCGGTAGCACTTTTCTGCATGTTAAAGTAATGAAGCAGAACACCCCGCAAAAACACTTTATCTGGCACGAACTGCGCCATGTTCAGTTGACTACAAAATGCTGTTGTTGATGCGTCAATCAACTGCCCTATACTACGAACGATGCGCGCTGACAGGAGTTTTCAACGCATGTGTGGCTACACGGAACTGTGGGACGATACGCTCGTTACGCCATCTCTTGTCCAGGCACAAGAATTAATTCCTAGACCAAATACTTTCTGGTAAATGTAGTTGTAGCAAAGCTACATTTTGGAATAGTAGCTGTAGCTGTAGTTGTAGCGAAGCTACTTTTAAAATGTAGCGTTCTGATCACTGGTAATTTGTTCTGAATTGGCACCACTGAACCATCATACATTGCGATGGGTGTTCATTCACCCATTACATGTAAAGTAAAGGTAAAGTGTTCCCCTGTGCATAGCACCACGCCATGAAGGCGTATAGGGGGTGTGGGGGTAACACCCCACACTTTCTTGATCCGGTCGTGAGTGGGGGTGATGTGATCAGCATCACGCCCCTGACCGCCTTTACCCCCCAGGGTTTCCCCCAGGTACCCATGCTATTCGACGCTGGGTAGGCGCCCATTACATGTAGTGTCTGAATCAATGCAGTATGAACTCTCGTGTGCAATGGTTCCAAGGTGAAGATATAAAATGGGAGACCTATCAGATTTCCAAAGAGGGCAGATTGTTGGAGCATGTTTAACTGGTGCATCAGTAAGGAAGACTGCCACTTTATTTGGTGTTGAAAGGGGGACAGTGTCTAAGGTTATGGCAACATGCATAAATCATGGCAAAACATCATCAGGGAAGAGAAAGCCAATCCTAGGTGACAGGGATTGCTGAGTATTAAAAAGGATTGTCACAAAGAACCATAGAACTATAGTAGCATGAGCAGCAAAAGTGACAGCAGAACTCAATGAACATCGGGCAGATCCTATTTCCACAAAAACAGTCTGACTGGAGCTTAATAAACTCAACATTAGGGGTTGCCATTCCTAAACCTGTAATTACTGTCACCAAAACCAGTGCACAAAAAAAGTGGTGCCATGAGCAGAAAACATGGACCTGTGGTGACTGAAAAAAAGGTAATATGGTCAGATGAGTCGTCTTTCTCATTGTTTCAGACAAAAGGGCTTGTGTATGTGTGGCGAACACTTAAAAAGGCATACTTTCCGGATTGCCTCCTGCATCCTACTGCCAAACATGGAGGTTGATCTGTGATGGTTTGGGTGGTGGTCTCCTGGTATTCTGTTGGGTCCATCATTCTTCTGCAAAGTAAAATTATGGCAACTAACTACGTGGACGTTTTAGGCAACCAGGTGCATCCTATGACACAGCTGTTGTTCCCCAACAAGGATGCAACCTTTCAAGATGATAATGCACCTATTCACATTGCCAGAGCTGTCCAGTTTTGGTTTATGGAACATGATGAACTCAACACCTTTCCTGGCCAGCGCAATCACTGGACCTCAACATTATTGAACCACTGTGGTCGGTTTTAGAGACAAAACCGCTGTGGTTCTTTACTTGCTTTGAGTCCCTAGGTTGTGATTTTTAAATTTTAAGGCTGTCTACGTAGACTTAAAACAGTCCGAGATATACAAGATGGTTCAATTCAAGTGATACAACATGATTGTCTTGGTCAGTGAATAAGTTAGTGATGCATTGAAGGAAGGTTACGACATGGACTTCTGCAGGATTAACGAGGTCCCCTCCCCCATAACAGTGTTTTCCATCAGAAAAACAATGCTTCAGTTTGAAGTTATGGTGTTCCTGGAATGCCCCCTCAATAATTAACAGAGGCTGTGGGCGTTCTGGTAAAAGGCAAAAAAAGTAAAGTTCCCTGTGCATATAGCACAGTACCATGAAGGCACATTTTAGGAGATGTGGAGGTAGGGCCCAAACTCTGACTCAAATAAAATTATGTGTGTGAAATACATAATTTTTGGTAGACTTTATTTTTAAAAAGGGGCTGGCGTGCACGGTTTACCGGACATCGCAGAAGTGACAGAACGTTCGATGTTCCACGTTTAACACACATCTTGACTAGGGATGGCCAAACGGATCCAAAAGTTGCGGATCCGGATCCAAAAGTTACAGATCTGGATCCAGATCCAAAAATCCGGATCCGAGAGTTTCGTATCTCAATCCCATTGTAATATTACCACACCTTAAAAGGTATAATGATCTTCGATTACAAAGAAACTTTTCATTAGTTAGTCCTTCAAGATTTTTCTGTGTTGTTCCTAAAATACTTTGCTATGCATCAGCTAACACACTCATGCACAAAAATAAACTTACTTGTTTGACATAAAATGTCATAGGTGATTTTGTAAATGCCATTAAAACGAATATGTATTCATTCGAATGTATTGGAAATGGAAACACACATAATGTGAGACATTCCATTCCAGGATGAAACCTTTAACACATTTAACAAGATAGAAATGTTATACAAAGATTATACAATTGTTCTACAGTTACAATTTTGCAAATTAAAATAAAACATTATAATATATGCAGTGTTATATAATTACAAAGTGTACGACTAACAAGGGAGGTTATCTAAGTGTCCCTCTCCGATTTCCATGAAACTTAGCAGGTGTATAGAGGGGCCCAAAGGAAGAAATACGTTTTTGTTTTTTTTTGTTTCAGCTAAAACTGTTTTAGGGGGCAAAACCCCCTCAAATGTCAAGATGAGGACAAATTGACGTGGGGATCTGACCCCTGTGTCCCCCTCAGATTTCCATGAAATTTGGCAGGTGTATAGAGGGGGCCTATGCCATATTTACGTGCTTATATATATATTAGCAGGTAACAATATGTTATAAACACATTCTTACTTTCCAAAGAAGCGCTCATGTGGGATGGCAAAACGGATCCGGATCTGGCCATCCCTAATCTTGACTCCCTTGAATACAAATCTGTATAAAATCGATTTGCAATGTGAATTGACAATGATAATTGGTTTTAAAAACAGCTGCAAGGAGCTTCATAACAAGACCAATATCGTATTTGTAGGACTACCCAATACTAAGAAAAAGTTGTTTCACAAAAAGGATAAGCCGATTTAAAATATCTGAAAATTAAGAAATGTGTTTAAAACATTTCTACCTGCACTGTATTTAAATTTCTTCACGATCGATTCACATTTTTTTTCATTTATAGGGCTTCAAAGCTAACGGTCGTTTGAAAAACACAAAAAAACGGCACTTGTTTTTGTTCTGACGATAAAAAAAATGGAAGGCATAGTAGGAAAAAAATGATTACCATAGCTTAAGGCAGCATTGAATAGGATAAATATACAAGGTAACCAAAAAAGTTCTTGCCGTTTTTGACGTCCCATTAATCATGCGCTCACAGAGAAGAAACGAAATGACGCACGTACCTGCCAAGCGATCGGGAGTTAGTCTGACCATCGATTGTCAGTAATACAGGCACGTTGCGCACACACAGCAGTCATAGCTCGTCCAGTGTCGAAGAGAAATGGAGGTATCGAAGTAGCTTGTTCGCGTGTGTTTGTTGTATGAATTTAAAGTGGGCCTGTCAGCTGCCGCATCAAGTCGCCGCATTTGCCAGGCATTTGGGGAGAAAGCCGTGAACGAACGCACTGCCAGGCATTGGTTCCAGAAATTCCGTTCGGGAGATGTGAGCCTTTTGGATGAACCTCGCAGTAGACGACCACATGTGTTGGATGATTAGGCCCTGAAAGCAGCCATCGAGGAGGACAGTGGTCTAACGTGTGATGAACTTGCAGAAAGGTTCCATGTTTCCGCTGAAACAGTCAGACTGCACCTGCATGGGATAGGGAAGTCATACAAGTTAAGCAAGTGGGTACCCCACATATTGTCGGCAGCCAACAAGGAACAACGAGTGACAGTCTGTTTGTCCTTTGCTCACTCGGCACCTGAACACACCCATATTTGATCGCTTATTCACTGGTGACGAAAAGTGGGTCCTCTATGACACTACCAAGCGTACCAGACATTGGTTGTCGCCACATGACCCTGTTCCTCACACCTCAAGACCACCTCTGCACCCACGAAAGGTTATTACTTTATTTATTTATTTTTTGCCTTCTACAGAGAAAGGATATCTCCAATTACAGAGGCATTAATATAACATAAATAATGTGAATATGAATATAAGTGAGATTAAATAGCATGCATACATATTACATAGTTATTAACTATAACACATCGACCCCCCCCCCCCCATTTTTTCAGAACACTTTCCTAGAATTTTTCACCAAATTAAAAATTCTGGATAAATCTCTGGGATTGGTGTTTTCTTTGCTAGGCTGTGTATCTCCTACATTTCAACTGATAATTAAGACAGTCTTTTTCCTATCACAATGAGTAACGTAACGATAAAAAATATGCAAAGTTAGATAAAATGAACAATACTAATAATAATAATAATAATAATAATAATAATAATAAAGAAACGAAAACAGAAGGAAACAGAAAAGTGCAGAATACTTTTTACAACCGCATAACCAAGTATCAGCTTCGTACCCTGAATCACAAAATCGGCGCACTTTATTTTTCGTATCTGTTACTATGCCTGCTAGAGAAAAAAGGGTGGGCCTACCTTCTTGCCAGCAAAATCCTTGCTGGATAACGGCGTCTGCACCAAGTTCTCCACCCCACCGCACAATCACACTCGTTTTATTCCATAATGCACTTCACTAACACACAACAACACAGGGCCGACAGTCCACTTTGAATAGATGGAATTCGCAAAAGCAATACGTCGACAACAAGAACGGGGAGACAAAAAGAAACCAGATCCAAAATTGGTCATTGCTCAAAGCAGTGATCTTTCGGACTGTGAGGGGAATATCCCTTTCGGATATAAATAAATTCCCTCCCTTGCCTTAAAATTCTCTATATTTAGTAAAAAAATTAAAAAATACAATATTAATTATAAAAGAAATGCTCACTAATTGTAAGGACATATTCAGAAATTTCTATCAAAGGACACGTAAGTGCTTTCTTAGGATAATGTAAAAGCAAATCTAGCACCTAAAAGAACATAAACAGGCTTTTCGAACGCTGTTCGAAGAGTGTTTGAAGCACGGACTACGTAATTAATAATATTTGATTCACATTTGACATGAGATTTGTAAAATTGGTTCAATCTTCAGCTTTCATTAACATTTATTTATTTATTAATTTTTGCACTTTTTAGCTCAATTATTACCAGCTGAGTTCATACATAAACGGAAAACAGAGATCTTAATATTTCTGATGTTTATGTACTCCTACAAGCTAAAAACCTAAACAAGAATTTAGCACATCAATGTGTATCTAGTTTTCCCGTATCCCGCTCATTTTTAGGTTTCTCCTTTTTTCCCCTTCCTGTTAGATTTTTGCTTCAGAAGTCCCTGTTCCTGGAAAAAATCTCCTTGAAGCACCACCGGCTCAAATTTCCTTTGCCGTCAACCATTCATACCCGACAACGCTGGAGGCCCTCCTCTTGCACGACCTGTGTCTCGCTGGCGCGTATTCAGTGAAGCCAACCTAAGCATAATGGTGCTAAATCTCGCACAAGTTTAAAAAGTCGTTTGTAAGTTGGGGATATAAATAAAACAAGAGGGCCAATTTTCGTTCTGGTTGAATTTTCTCAAACTTTTCACGTATAACGTCGAACCTGGTCGAACACATGCCGTTGGTTGAACCATTCGAATTTGTATTTATGTTTTTGTTATAAATTAATATTAATAATATGAAAATCACAGAACAATTTAGTAGTATGTAGCACAATTTCGGAGTTTAAAAGACACCAACGATGTCCAGAAGGGACAAGGCAAGGAGACTTCCTGAAAAATGAATGTCAACCATTTTCACACATACAATTTCATTTCAGTCACATCAAATTGTTAATTATTGTAAGGGCGTTGCAGAAAAATGTTAACTTCAAATTGAATTAGTATATTTTAAGAAGGGAAATATACCTAGTTTACCCCAACCCCTAAAAGAAAAAAAACCTGCTTAATCCTCCCTGGTGGAAATACTGCGGACGTCCATGAACAACACTTTTTCTAAACATGAGGTTTGCAACGCTGCTGTAAGCCTGTGGCCGTAGGTTTACAAACGTAGGGTTTGGCCCGCTCTTCTCCCCATATTTCTTGCTCTTCTCCATCCAGATACGGTAGGCACTGCTCCTTCGCGGTCAGAAATTTGTAAGGCAACGTTCAGACGGCTTACAACTTTGCGCAAGCAGAAGGCTGGAGATCCCATGTGCCGCCTGGTGCTGAAGTGTTGCAATCTAACAAACAGGATCTCGAAGACTGGTATCGGGCCGAGTTGAACTTAGAAGTTTTTACGAATTTTACCATATAATTACATACATTTTACTAGAACTAATAAAGTGTAAGCCCGGCTTACACGGCTTACATGGACGCTCCGCGCCTGATTATACAGGGTTAGTCAAAAGTATCGGGACAGGCCAGTAATAACGAGATGCGTGGACGGAGCAAAATCACATGTTGCAAGTGGGTATTGGTGCGGAAACTGCATTGAATAGGGGTGTGCCCATCATGGCAGCCATCTTGGATTCCGCCATATTGGATATCACACAATATTTTCAAATGGAAAGGGGTATGTATGACACATCAATTTAGGCTAGAATTGTCCCACAAACGACAATCCGAACTCATTTTTGACCTATCGCCATTCCTGGAAGAGACAAGGTATGCTACGTTTGACTGCAAAAAAATTAGATTTGTCTGAGAGAGACGTTTGGACGGAGGACAATCACATGATGCAAATTAATATTGGTGTGGAAACTGCAATGAATGGGGGTGTGGTCATCATGGCAGCCATCTTGGATTCCGCCATATTGGATATCACACAATATTTTCAAATGGAAAGGGGTATGTATGACACATCAATTTAGGCTAGAATCGTCCCACAAACGACAATCCGAACTCATTTTTGACCTATCGCCATTCGTGGAAGAGATAGGGTGTGCTACGTTTGACTGCAAAAAAATGAGATTGGTCTGAAATTATTGTTTACTGTATTCCTGTGGGTAACTGTACACTGGAAATTACAGAGAGCATGAACAAGAAAACATGACATTGAGTTACAGAATGCATCAAAGCAAGTGCTCAAACTGCTTCCCGTCGACTGTCTGACAATATGCCAACCGATCGTAAAAACTGCAAAGTGCACGTTGCAGCTTATCCCGAGAAAGTCCTCTTGTTTCGTCCACAATGCGATTCCGTAGATCATTCAGGGAGTGTGGTTTGGTACCATACACTTTGTCCTTCATGTGCCCCCATAGAAAGTAATCCAGGGGTGATAGATCGGGAGATCTTGCAGGCCATTCAATCATACCTCGTCTTCCAATCCATCGTTGTGGAAAGGTTTCATGTAAGTATTGTCGAACATCCCGTCCATAGTGTGGCGGCGCTACGTCCTGTTGGAACCAAACACGATTAAAGTCCTGTGTGGACACTTGGATGGCAGGGACAATCTGTTCACGAAGCATTGTCAAATACTTCTCACCTGTCAGATTGCCGTCAATGAAGAAAGGGCCAAGAATGATGCCTCCCATCATTCCTACCCAAACATTCCGTTTCTGTGGATACTGCGTATGATGTTCCATCATCCAATGCGGGTTTTCATCGCTCCAATAGTGACAGTTATGTCGGTTCACCTGCCCGTTTAACATAAATGTCGCTTCATCAGAGAATACAATGTCATTGAGGTGAATACTATCGTTATCTACATTTCGCATCATTACTTCGCAAAATTCAATACGGCGATCAAAATCATCTTCCGTCAGTTCGTGCACTAAACTCACTTTGTAGGGTTTAAACTTACTGCGCACTAAAATTCGTTGCACTGATCTGTGGGAAATATTCAGCTTGTTGGCAACGCTGGTTGTCGATGTATGCGGATTTTCCACAAAAGATTGTAACACATTTAAAGAAACTGCCTCGTTGCTACACGATTTCGGCCTTCCTGATCGCACACGGTCCATAACACTTCCACTTGCTGCAAAACGTCGAATGGTTCTTTCGACGGTTGACTTTGAAATTGGGTTACGTTCAGAGAATGTAGCATTAAATAACTGTCGCACCTCGGTATACGATCGCTTGCGATCTCCATAGCCACGCATCATTAATAACGTAATACGTTCTCGTTCACTGAGCTCCATTTTGACCACTGACAGACACAAATCTCCTTCCTTTGGCACAACACTCACCAACATGAGCGACATGCAGAACGTTCGCAAGGACGATAACAAATGCAACTGACCTTCGAGGAAGTTGACTACAATCTACAAGGGATGTGTGCAGGTAGAGTCCATATCCAGACGAACACTGTTATTGCTTTCTGTGGAAGGGAAAATAAAACAAACACGTACCTGATGCTCTTAATTCGTCGAATAGGATTGTTAGCTACAAAAGAGTATGTTACGCTGTTGTAAGGAAGGATTGTTTAGACTGGCATTATTCGGTTATTTGCAATATTATGTTGTTTTCAACATACTATCAAAACAAGCCGGGGAAAGGACTAGAGGTAGAAATGGAAGAAACGAAGAGAAGTAGAAATCACGGCCTCGAAGTAAGGTTCCATCCCGGCTTTCGGCTGGGGGAACTGAGGAAAACCGCATACATCGACAACCAGCGTTGCCAACAAGCTGAATATTTCCCACAGATCAGTGCAACGAATTTTAGTGCGCAGTAAGTTTAAACCCTACAAAGTGAGTTTAGTGCACGAACTGACGGAAGATGATTTTGATCGCCGTATTGAATTTTGCGAAGTAATGATGCGAAATGTAGATAACGATAGTATTCACCTCAATGACATTGTATTCTCTGATGAAGCGACATTTATGTTAAACGGGCAGGTGAACCGACATAACTGTCACTATTGGAGCGATGAAAACCCGCATTGGATGATGGAACATCATACGCAGTATCCACAGAAACGGAATGTTTGGGTAGGAATGATGGGAGGCATCATTCTTGGCCCTTTCTTCATTGACGGCAATCTGACAGGTGAGAAGTATTTGACAATGCTTCGTGAACAGATTGTCCCTGCCATCCAAGTGTCCACACAGGACTTTAATCGTGTTTGGTTCCAACAGGACGTAGCGCCGCCACACTATGGACGGGATGTTCGACAATACTTACATGAAACCTTTCCACAACGATGGATTGGAAGACGAGGTATGATTGAATGGCCTGCAAGATCTCCCGATCTATCACCCCTGGATTACTTTCTATGGGGGCACATGAAGGACAAAGTGTATCGCACCAAACCACACTCCCTGAATGATCTACGGAATCGCATTGTGGACGAAACAAGAGGACTTTCTCGGGATAAGCTGCAACGTGCACTTTGCAGTTTTTACGATCGGTTGGCATATTGTCAGACAGTCGACGGGAAGCA
This sequence comes from Lepisma saccharinum, assembly GCF_977018435.1. NCBI lineage: Eukaryota > Metazoa > Arthropoda > Insecta > Zygentoma > Lepismatidae > Lepisma > Lepisma saccharinum. The sequence goes on from NC_139248.1 coordinate 21,880,273, forward strand.
GTTTGAGCACTTGCTTTGATGCATTCTGTAACTCAATGTCATGTTTTCTTGTTCATGCTCTCTGTAATTTCCAGTGTACAGTTACCCACAGGAATACAGTAAACAATAATTTCAGACCAATCTCATTTTTTTGCAGTCAAACGTAGCACACCCTATCTCTTCCACGAATGGCGATAGGTCAAAAATGAGTTCGGATTGTCGTTTGTGGGACGATTCTAGCCTAAATTGATGTGTCATACATACCCCTTTCCATTTGAAAATATTGTGTGATATCCAATATGGCGGAATCCAAGATGGCTGCCATGATGACCACACCCCCATTCATTGCAGTTTCCACACCAATATTAATTTGCATCATGTGATTGTCCTCCGTCCAAACGTCTCTCTCAGACAAATCTAATTTTTTTGCAGTCAAACGTAGCATACCTTGTCTCTTCCAGGAATGGCGATAGGTCAAAAATGAGTTCGGATTGTCGTTTGTGGGACAATTCTAGCCTAAATTGATGTGTCATACATACCCCTTTCCATTTGAAAATATTGTGTGATATCCAATATGGCGGAATCCAAGATGGCTGCCATGATGGGCACACCCCTATTCAATGCAGTTTCCGCACCAATACCCACTTGCAACATGTGATTTTGCTCCGTCCACGCATCTCGTTATTACTGGCCTGTCCCGATACTTTTGACTAACCCTGTATGTTATTTCTCTCCATGGGTGTCTAATGAACGAAATTTTAATGGAAGAAATTAGTGAAAGTAGTCGGGCGATAGTTTCGGTTATCTTGGTTTCCTCAAACTAAAAACAAATTTTATATTACTAGACGTAATTCAATCAATGGCCCCGCACTATGATATGAGCGAGTGAGTACAGCTTTACTTTTAGTATCTATTATGAATCAATACATTAGACTTGTTGCTGCGGTGCCAGTGTGTGGTGATTTCCGTATTCATGATCTCGCCACCGACGGCCCCTGGTTCGAGTCATGGCGTGGTCATTGGTCATTCTGATTGTCCCTTCGTCCATTTCATTTAATTATGCACCTTCATTATGATTAGCCTAGAGAGGAAGAAAATCGACTTAAAAAAAAGCAAAATACAAACACACGACAAAATGTTAATGATAACGCTATAACAAGACAACATTTTGTAAATAGAATTGTTGAGAAAAGTATCACATCAAATATCATTTTTAAAAAGTTGCTCTTGACTTTTCACTACGTGATTACCTGATATAAAAGAGGATAAACAAACGTTAAATAGAAACAAGTACCTTTTTATTTTAATGTGCGAACTGTCATTTTAAAACCAGACACTCGTAGATATGTTACTGTGTCAGTACAAAAATGTATCTTTCTAGTGTTTACCAAAACCAAGTCAAAGGTTAAGTGCAGTTACGTCTAGCTGCTATTATCACCACTGAATTCCACAGAAGTTAAAAGCAGTTGTTTAGAGTGTCTTTCATTCCCCGTCAACCAGCAGGGCGTTTATCAGAAAGAGCCCCGTTGTCAATTCTTCACTCCTGCTTTTGAAGGGTAAGGGGCGAACAAAAACACCTACCTGCTACATTTTTCGCAAAGCCTAGGGAAATGAGTTATAGGGGACGACAAAATCCTGCCAGTATCTGTTTGGCTCTACCGCGCTTCTAGTTGACGGGGTCTTGACAACATTAGAATTTACTTGACTGTAAATTTGCCTAAAATTTTGAACTTATCGTACGTACAACGTGTTTTCCCAATGTGTCCAATACAGCCTTGTACAGGGTTAACGAAGTTATTAATAAGGCCTGTTTTATACAGCGTTGATACACTTGTAAGTTGCATTGTATCTTCTGCAAATATGGTGTATAATGAAACAAACGTCCAGAGTACTACTTGAGGTGAGTGTACAGAAACATGTCAATCTATTCATTTTTATGTAGCTTTGGACATAGACTGGGTTGACCTTTACCGATGTGACTTATTGGGCGAGTACGTGAACAATTATGAAATATTTGTGAAAGTACTGGCGCATTAACAACATTTTACCTGATGTCGGCTGATCATTTTTGTATAGTAGCCATGTTATCTGCCCCTTTTTATTGAAGAAATATGTTCAATGCAAGAGAAAATTCTGTTATATTGTGGTTATTTTATATAGTTTTTTTATGCATCTCGTGTTAATCGCGTTTGTTAGGATGAGTGAATGATTGAGAAGACGATACTCAGGATTCGAACCTACCCCTGTTTCATAGAGCATTACACTAACCACTCTGCCACACAGGTCAGCTGGAATATTCGTTAATGATACTGTAAGTTTTCATTCAACATGGGAAAATTTGGATTGCTTGCCTTAGCATTTCCGCCTCTAAAGTGTATTCAAACAGAAAATGAACTGTTCTGTTTTTCGTTTTGTAATTAACTCATGATGGACAATACAGCTCTAACTTGGCCAAAAGCCAAGTGGGTTCCACATAAAAATCTTTGCACTACAACATCACTTACGCAGACATTCCAGAGTACTTTAGTCATTCTCATGTACTTCTCGCTGTCTCTTCACAGACCTGTATATTGTGCAAACTGTACATACTATAAGAGTAACACTTATGACACAGGAGCATATAATAAGAACTGTCGGCAACCATTCAAAGTTTTCCTCTGAGTCCGGTTTCTTGAATATCTCGTGGTCCTCTGAGGTGCAACAGAAAGCACCTTCTTCAGATTTACAGCAGTATTCGAATTCTTCATCTTCCCATTCTTTTCGTGGACACGAAAAATTACCTATCATGACATGATTTCCATTTACTATGCTTTCCTGCATACATGGACGATCACTTGATGTTCTTTGAAAGCTTGCACATGTTAAAATAATTAATATTCCTAGCATCTTGCAACAGCTCACTTCAAGAATAAAATATGTGTGTATGAGATTCCAACTAGAGCCATCTACCGAGATGTTTCAAACAATTTGTTACATAGGAGTTTTATGGGAAACCGTCAGCCGTTCACATTTAACCGTATTTATAATTATTCCCACTTTAACCATGCTGTTTAATGTAAATATAAGTACAATAAATTTCTAATTCGGTATAGAAACTATCAATTGCATTTTCAGACAGTCCTTCTTATGATTCGATCAAGCTATGGATCTGCCACCTGGTGGAGCGTTCCAAATTAAATACTTTTTTATTTTGTACGGGCATGAGCCTCGATTTTTCCATCCGTAATAGTGTGGTATGAAAGTGACGGCAGCTTCGCAGAATTAGCCAATAAAAAAAGGTAAAGTGTTCCCCTGTGCATAGCACCACGCCATTAATGGCAAGGCGAATTTCACATTCCGGCACATTTTAGAGGAAGTTGCCAGAATTTGAATGTGCAGTGTTTTAAATTATATATGTATTTGTTATATTTAACTACGTCTTTCGTTGATAGTGTCCAAATAGAGAAGTACCACTTTTGACTAGTCGTCTCGATGAGGAAGAATAGCGGTTAGAAGAAATTGATGAAGAATCTGGACACAAAGATGAATAAAACAAGTGCTGACAGGTAAATACATCTTAACCCCAGGTTTAACTTTTATTGTCGTTGTTAGTTGATCGAGAAAATCGGACATTTCATTCCCCAGATTTTAATTCGGCAGTTTTAATAAGATACTTGGCTTCAATTCTTGTTTTCGTACATACATAGGGTGTCCATAATATTTTGGCCCAAAAACGGGACATCCCAAGGAGATCAGTTTTTTTACGGTTTTTACGGCTCCGGTACCCTTTTCTACACCCTCGATTTTCCGCACTCTTCGAATGTTTTCGTTACAAAAATTAGTTCTTAATAAGAAACGATGTTTCTTAATAGCGCGGAAAGTAATTTTTTAGATCTACGTGCTAGGAAACTTACGTTTTTCAATATTTCCATTCCTTATGTAACATCAAAACGGTTTTGCAGCGATTTCATCATGGCGCATCTTGGATTCATGTCACAGGCGCACGTCTGATTTCTTTCTTTTTCTTCTTATTATTGACTTGTGCAATGGGAACATTTGCGATTGCGATATGTTGTGTGATATATTGGCGGATTGGACATTTCAGACATTGGATTTCATTTATGCGACTTCAGAAATTGGAAATAATTATTTCTTTTTGGCAACTGCAGGCCGTAAAGGGGAGGGTTGTTTTTTCTAAATGACTTGTGGGATGGGATAGGGTGTAGAATAGGGTACCCGACCCATTATTATTATTATTATTATTATTATTATTATTATTATTTGAACTATGATCTCCCGTTGTCAAAACGTATTAATTATTATAATCTCGGTGTGACTTACACAGTATTTTCTGTCCCTTCTGATAACCTTTGATGTTAGTCCTACGCTGAAGCTGAGGAGTGCCAGGAGTATTTATCAGAAAAATCAATCTTCTTGAGAGCAGCTTTATTTTTCACCAACCGTTTATCAATCTCGCAGTAAACCTTACTTCACACATCTGACACACAACGCGAGATTTGTCAATTGAGTTTGTGACTTGTTGCAATTCCGTATTCAAACTGCATGTGCGCTTCTTGGCCATGCTTATTTACTGCTCTACAAATAACGGAACACATACAAAACAATGCATCTTTTTTAGCATGAAATGTCTCTCAAATTTAGACTTGTTTTCAAGCTAACTCCTAGACTTTTATAAAACGGAAAAAATGATGACTTTCTAATAATATCTACGAGACGACCGAGACACGCCTATGAAACGGGACGTATGGTCACCCTATACATACAGGACATTCGCCCGAGGTCCCGCGCTTCAAGGGGCACTCCACACCATATAAAAATAATATTTTGTGTATGGTTTATTACGATTTCATAGGACGCTGGTGCTTCCAATAAAGCAACTTATCTGGCTTTTCTTGACTTCATGGCTTGTTTCGACAAAGTTAAAAATATCCTGTTCAAATATTTGAATCAAAAATAGTTCATGTGCACAATTCGTTTAATTATAGAATGAAATCATAAGTGAACATAAAATTTCATGTGAAACAATGTAAATTCGCTACAAGTTCAAAATTCAATGAAAAGTAAACAAAATGAGAATCATAATAGAAAATATTATTGTATATGATCAAAGTTGCTACTTTGATACGTAAGATAATAGTTTGATATTGAACATACCCAGTTTTGTAATTAAATATCATGAACGTAGTGCATTGGAAATGAAATTAAACACTTTAGAAACTTTTGTTAGCCCGCCATATAGTTTTTGATTCAAACTATGTTCTGCTTATTGCTCTTAGGTAATAGTAGTAAGAAATATATAAATCAATTGTACAGTGGAATGCACAAGTATTGCTTGGCAAATTGTCCATGACTATTTTAGTTAATATTTCTTTTGCATCCAACGTGTTTTTAAGGAATGTGTTTTTACGTATGTTGGTGCAGTGATTGTCGGCAGCTTGTGTATGATTTTGTTTCAATTCAATTCTGGGTAAAATATAGGGAAGAAACATGATGATGAACAATTTGCGTGGTATTACTCAGCATCCCACTGTACTTGAGACTAAGGAACGAAAAGCTCTGATTTTTCGAACCTATACCTCTAGAAACTTATACTTATAGGCCGCGCGTATAGTGTATGCCCAGTTGAACTGCAAGGACGTAATTAGGATGGGCGTCCAGGGTCCAATCGAGCGCGTCAATATCTGAGTTATTGATTCGTCTCATTTGCTTAGTTCTTGATAATATCAAGAGTTTTAAGAAGCCGTAACGTACAGTGGGATCCACGAATATTACCGTGCAAATTGTCCATAACTACTATTTTCATTAATTTTTCTCTTACATCCTACGTGTTTTTAAGCGATGGATTTTTATGCATGCTGGTGCAGAAGTTGTCAACAGCTTGTTTTGAGTTTTCTTTTAATTCTTGAAGCTCTTATTGGGTCAAATAAAGTGCACGAACATGATGATGGACAATTTGCACGGTGATACTCATGGATCCCACTGTACATCGTGTGCAACGTTGCGAACACATCTTAAAATACAATAAAAAACCTCTGTGAACAGTTTAATAGAGAAGGGAAGGGTTTTATAACAACATTTATGACTATGACATTGTCCCACTTGCTATGACACCGGAAATCTTTTGCATCGAAAGCCGTGACGTCAAGGTCCTTTAGGTTGTGTAAGTTGGTAGCAGTGAAGTGAAGATGACACTGTTCGGTGCCGCCATTCCATTGTCGCATCCTATTAACTTACACGAGGTCACGAACTCGTCATCTTGCAGCAGCTTTAGTCTTTGGGAAAACAGTGACTTGTTATTCCCCCTCCTCCCACTTCTCGTCTAACCTATTTTTAATGCACACAAGAAAGACATTTTAATCTGACCACAGAGATCTAGTACTGGACCGGAAGTTTTGCTTTTATTTTTAACTGATATGATCTGGACAGTAGCGTACGCAGGATTTCATCAAGGGGGGTGTTATTTCGAAAACTTTCTACAAATTCACATTACCATTGTTTTATTATACTTTAATTAATAATAATAATAAATTAATTAATAATTCTTATAATTAATTAATTAATTAGTTTAATTACTACTAATAATTACTACTAATGCAGCTACTATTTATGAAAGAAATAGAACAAAATTACATTTCTTTTGTTTCTTTGTTACAAAATAATTCTCTAGTCAACGGTTATTTGTATATGATAAGTGAGACATTTTAAGTGTGAAGAAAATCCATAAACACAAGCAAATATATTAAATTTATTGAAATAATCGAAATATGAAACTCATTCAAGGAGCCACGCTGGTCTAGTCTGACAACTTCGTGGGATATCCGGGTTCGATTCCCGGAATTGGTTGGAATTTATCCATCCTTGTCTCCGCACCCAGCCTCATAGCAATGGGTACCTGAGAGAAAAACCCTGGGGGATGAAGGCTGCCGGAGCATGGTGCTGATCACATCACCTGCAAAATAGTTCGAGATCGAGAATCTTTGGGGCCCACCACACCACTACGTGTGCCTTCATGGCACAGTGCTATATGCACGGGGGAATTTACATTATCTTTACATATGGAACTCGCCCAGGATGATGAAGCACGAGAATACATGTTGCTAAATTCCACTGAGTCTATGTTTTCGTTGAAAAGTAAGTTTATAGACATTCCAACACATTTATCACTTCTAGGTGATTCACAAAGCACTTCTTCAGCATTATTTAATGATGTGGATATAGACTCAGCATCACTTGAGAGTTCACAAGGGGATGTGAAATCAGTACCGGGAAGAACGTTTACAATAAGGACGAAGCAAGGAATTTTCACAATTCTCGCGAAAGTCACTGCGCGAGTTTTTGCAAAAAAAAATTGCAAAATTGAACTTTGCGGCCGCTTAGATTGTGTTTGGAATGTTGTGCTTTTCTTCATGCTGCATGGAAATAATAATTCAAATTATTATTATTATTATTATTACTGTCGCAGATCTTTGACTGTGACAAATTAGCCATTTTTAATTTTTTTTACAGCATTTTCCATAATATTTCAAAAGCTCAAGGGGGGGGGTTTAAACCCGGTAACCCCCCCTTGCGTACGCCACTGGATCTGGACCTGTGACGTAAAGGAAGCTGATGTGAGGCTCAGAGTTGCATGGACTGGGAGAAGGAATGTAACTAAAATTCTGAACATCGAGCCCCAGTTACATTTTCTATAGGCCTATATATATTTATTCCAGACAATTTTTGTAATTAATATATTAAGGATAACACAGAACTTTAATCAGAAATTCTAATAAGTTATCAAACTGTTCTCGAATAAAATATGGAAATTATCTGGTTCTCTATGTTCAAATTTATTCTTAAAATTCTGCATGCACTTATTCTTTGCCAAATTTACAATAGTCACTGTTTTAATGCTATGGAAGTATTACAATTTATGTGAAATTTTGTATTTTAGGATTTTCATTATTCACACTATTACATACTTTTTTAAAGAATTGTAGTACTGTCTATTATTATGCATTTTCTTCAAATCCCTTCTATATTTTGTCTATATTTGGGTAGTTTTAGTATCTAGAAATCCGTGCTACTTGAATTTACTCGCAAATGCAAATTGTCATGAAGGTGTGAAAAACCACTGGTTAACGTCATAAGTGAATATCTGAATAAATATTATTCCGATCAGTTTCTCGGGAGAATGTTATTTTTCACACACGATCCTTTGTAAGAATGTTGTTTACGTCGATTCGGTCTGGTTGACATTTTTGTTTGACTTCCCCTCTGCATTCCACAGTTACTTTTAGGAATGCTCCGTTGTAGCCCCGGGGCACTCTTTCTTTCTTGCTTCCCACGTAAGCCACTTAAATTCTACCCTAGCTGGCAAGGTACTCATTCGAATGCAGGGTAGCCAGCGCCATGGATTCTGCGGGCAAACTGGAAAAAGTCATATTTGCGTCATGCAATAACAGAAAAGAATCGGACATGTGTCGTTCGTGAATCTAACATCTCAACGAATCAAGGACATATTTAGGGGGTTCCAGGGGGTCCGGACCCCCTCGGAAAGACTACCAAGTACCCCAAAAAATGATGAAAATTGCTGTATAATCGATGGTTATTTATTTTCTTCAAACTTACTGGAAGACAAGGATTACATTGCGATTATAGGGCTTTGAATGACAGCACCAAATATGATTTATGCACACTACTACTTATGATAATATACATAAAATATTAATCTGGAACTTTACTTTCCGACAACTGAATTCAACATCCTTTTTTGTTATTCAATAAATATTCAAATCTTTATCTTTCGACATTAATTTCCCTGGACAGTTTATTTTAAACAAATTTTGGCGAGCTTAACTTCACGTAAGTTACATAATGAATACGTTCTCTTTCTTATCTTTCTATTCTTATACAGTGTTTTTACCTATTCGTGTAATAATAATAATACAGTATTATTATGAATATCCTTATGAATTATACGTATTAACGTATTAATTTAAACATTTTAATTATTATTTCTGAGTAACTTGGTTTGGACCTCTCCCCTCCCCCCGAAACATATTTCTAGACACGAGTCTGCAACGAATGTGTTGCAAAATAATTAATACTGACTGTCATGTGGCAAGAAGCAAGAATCACGACCTATTGAATGCTGAACTAGAACTTTATTGACAGGAAAAATATTTAGAACCTACTTGTTCGAAAGCAAATTGAAAAATATTTTTACGTTTTGATATTATCACTGAAAACATATCTCAGTATCTGATCGGAATCCACGTCTTTGGTTTTCTTCAGGTCCTTCACTTCTGTGTTTTCGGGCATGAACGTTATCGTTAACCATCTCCAAAAGGTGTGTCATTTCCATTGAGCTTTGCCAACAAATGCTCATCAACATAGCCTTTCACAGCTGGATGTAGTGCGGTCGAGCACCGACATGTTGAAAATAAAGACTGTTCAAAATCTTGCTTCGACTGTTGCATGATTGATTTATTTTACTTTGCTGTTGTGCTATTTTGTCGCTAATCAGGAAGATAAGAATGAATGGGGATAGGATGAAACACAACGCAGGAAGCCGCTGTGGTCTAGTTGGTTGGCTTCTGGCCGTCACCGGGTTCTATTCCATGAGTGGGTGATATCTAGGGAGCGGAAGTTGATGACCTAAAAAATATAGGTATATTGCCTGTAGAATGTCCTAAAAAATGGAAAAAATGACGTAAAAAATTCAAAAAATGACCTATAAATTTGTTAGTTTCGGGTTAAAAATTAAAATAAAAAGGAAATTAAACAAAATGCAATCTCCTTATCTGATCTTAAATTTGAGTTTGCCCCAGACGGACACCTGGTGGTTTCCCCCGACGCAACAAAGACTGTCACCAGTTCAGCATTTCTTTTGCTCGTAAATTGCAATCCTGCGAGATATATATTTCACCTTGGTGAATAGACTCAAGAATATTACCAAAATGAAAGAAGTGACAAAATATGACGAAACAATACACAGAATATTGCGAAAAAAGACCTAAAACCTGAAAATTGGAAAAAAATGCAAATAAATGCACTTTAAAATTACCTCTTTTGGGTTCTAGACGAAGTGTAATATTGTGTATATTTAATGGGCATCGTGTCCGATATGTCAGAAAAAAGATGACATTTCATCAACTTCCGCTCCCTTATATGACCTATAGAATGTCCTAAAAAAATGGGGGAAAATGACGTAAAAAAATGCAAAAAATTACCATCAAATTTGTTAGTTTCAGGTTAAAAATTGAAATGAAAAGAAAATTGAACAAAATGCAATCTTGCTTTAAAAGTTAAAAAAAAATCGACACAGCAAAGGACTGTCATCAGTTCAGCATTTCTTTTGCTCGTACTGTAAATTGCAATCCTACGAGTTCACCTTGGTGAAAAAAGACTCAAGAATATTATCAAAATGAAAGAAGTGACAAAATATGACGAAGCAATACACCGAATGTTGCGAAAAATGACGGGGAAATGCCGAAAATCGGGGGAAAATAACGTAAAACCTGAAAATTGGCAAAAAATGGGAAAAAAATGCACTTTAGAATTACCTTTTTCGGGTTCTAGACGAAGTGTAATATTGTGTATATTTAATGGGCATCGTGTCCGAGATGTCAGAAAAAAAATGACGTTTCATCAACTTCCTCTCCCTAGTGATATCTAAGGTCGGAATTTTTCTGACCTTGTCCGTGCTTAAAGCGGCACTGGGGTTCACCGAGCCTCAAATAAGTGGCTATCTGTGGGCAATCCTGGGGGGGGGGGAAGGTGGTACAGGCGGCCGGAGCGTAGTTCCGATCACATCACTCATGGACGCCTGGAGGGAAAGTGAGCGATCCCCCTCCCCCCCCCCTTCCCCGGAAATTGGCATCGCTCGTTTCAAATTATAAGAAAGCAGAAATCTCGTTATGTCTTTATTGCTAGTAAGATTAATTGATTGATTGAGTTGGTGTTTTAAGTCCACTTTATGCACAGTAAGGCTAATCGGGACTGGACCTACAGTTTAAAGTGGGATCCGAACCACTATGTGCCTCCACCGGGTATATTGCTAGTCAGAGAAATTAAAATCAGTTAATTTAGTGTTCGAACGGAATGGCCAAAGTAAAAACAGCGTTAGAATGAAAAATTAGTGTAAAATACAGGAACTACATTATGTTTTCATATTCTACCATTTAATCCAAAAACATAAGTTGTTCCACAGTTTCCAAAATTCCAAAAATTATAGCTTTGTGTGAGAATTCACACAACATATTCTTTATGAGTAAAATTGCTCCCTAACTTTTAAGTTTTTCTTGAACAAAGTGTGTAAAATTTAATAACAAAATATAACAAGTCTCCCCCAAGGAGGTAATAATAAAACTGGTTTATTTTTATAAGTGTGTAAGAGTTATTATTGTATGCTAATAATAACCATGATAATAATATTTATTATTTTTTCTATTCAAGTTTTATCTATGGCCTGATCACCTTCACCCTACAAAAAATTCTGGCGACGCCATGGCCTTGAGCTCTGCCTCCTCATCCCCCTTGAAATGTGGACGGGAAAATTTTACTCCCTTTACTTTTTCTTTTCATCTTTGCCGATTAGAGACCCAAAAAAACCTCTGAGTTCGACCAAATAAGGTTGTAGATATTCGAAATTTGTTTCGTAAGAACCGAATGAAACTGGCTCGGTGACAGTGGCGGATCTAGAAGCTATAGTTGGGAGGGGCGAATTTCAGTCGGATACTTCTACTCTCCAAGAATCAATTTTAACCAACACTTCCACTGTTTTATGTAAACAACAGTGGCGGCGATTATGGGGGGGGCAGTTGCCCCCACATTTTGCTACTTTTGCTTCTGCACTGTGCAAAACCTTATTTATCAAAAGGAAATTAAACTGTATTGCCCCCCAGTTTTCGAACCCAACCGCCGTCACTGGTAAACAATATATCTTACTCTGAACAGGAATCAAGCTGACTTCCAAGTTTTAGAGATTCTTTGAACAAAAATAAGTGCCCAGTGTCGTTATCATAATTTTAATTTCTACATTGCCAGGGTAAAGTGAACGATCAGAGGAGTAAACAAAACAAAGAAAACAAAAACCTATTACCAAGGGATCTCGGGTTCGATTTCCTTTGAAGGCATATTGTACAGTGCTTTGGATTCATATTTAAACTGTAGGTCCAGTTCCGATTAGCCTATTATGAGGGTAAAGTGAACTTAAACTACAAACAATATTCTCAAGTCTTTTAATCCTGGTGACAAAAGACAGAACATTTGAATTTGCAAAAATTTTAGACAGAATAATGTATCTAAATACCAAGCAGTTGGGAGGGGCAATCGCCCCTATCGCCCTACCCGTGAATCCACGCCTGCCCGGTGACCGAGCGCGTTAAATGGTGGACTTTCGACCTCACCACCAAATTTCCTAGGTTTGAGTCTCGGCCTGATCTTTGTGGATGTCACTTCATCAATTTAATCTAATCATCACTCAATCTTGCAGTTGCGATTAGCCAAAATAATTGAATCTGACCTCCCGGTGACGTTGTGGTGAAGCATCAAGAGGTTTTGGGTTGGGTTTGGTACCCAGCGGAGGCCCTTTGCACACTTTAAACTGCCCCGATTTGAGCATAACATTTAAACTTGAACTGAATCTCAAATCTTCGGTAACTTTTACGATTTTTTTTCCTGTCTGGCACTGGCAACCCTTCTCGCGCTCAGCTATTTCCTAGTCACAGTAACCCAACAGGTGAAGAAGCTTTCTTCCCAGCCAAAGCGGCCAGCCTCTTATTAAAGCAAATACTGCCGAAAGGAGTTCTTACAACATCGCAGATACTTTCATCTCCTGGGTCTCGTAGGATCCGTTACTTGATCAGCAGCAACCGAGAATCCGCTTCGTGGAATTCGATGTCTTCACTCCAGGGGCGTAGTCAGATTGGGGAGGATTGAGCACGTGGTACAGTCACGGACACTTCTAGGTTGTAACTACGCCATTGACTCTCATTGAAATCGCTACAACCCAGAAGTGTCCGTGACTGTACAAGGCAAAAGGTTATCTTGTGAAGAGGGGGTCCAGGGGATCCGGACCCCCACCGAAATACTTACCAAGTACTAAAATTAAATAATGAAAATATACTTGTTTAGTATTTGTTGTTTAGTCGAGGATTACTTATTTCCGCCGAACTTATTGGAAGGCAAGGATTATATTGGGTTGGGATCGTAGGACTTTGAATGACAGTACCAAAGAACATATATGCATACTACTAGGCTACTTATAATAATAAACGTAAAATATTAATCAACAACTTCACTTTTCGTCAACTGGATCTAACATTATTTTTTTTGTTATGCGATAAATATTCCATTCTTGATCTATTTTACATTAATTTCCTTAATTTTGCCGATCTTAACTATGTCTAAGCAAAATTATAAATACATTCTGTTATATCTCTATTCTTATACCATCTTTTTACCTATTCATATAATAACAATACATTTTTAATTAATTTTGCATGTTTAATTAATTTAATGTAGGCTAATTAATTATTTTAATTTAATCTCTTATTAGTAGTAGTAGTATGAGACACTTGGTTCGGAACCCTCCGCCCCCCCCGAAATATAATTCTAAATACATGCCTGCTTCAATTGTATCCTGTACAGTGGGATCCATGAGTATTACCGTGCAAATTGTCCACCACCATGTTCGTGCACTTTATTTGACCCAATAAGATTTTCAAAAATTAAAAGAAAACTCAAAACAAGCTGTTCACAACTTCTGCATCAACATGCATAAAAATCCATTGCTTAAAACGACATAGAATATAAGAGAAAACTTAATGAAAATAGTCATGGACAATTTGCACGATAATACTCATGGATCCCACTGTACAGCAGAGATGAACCTGAAGCAGAATGGTAAATTGAAGAGAAGGTGACAATTGTTTAACCCCCTTAGACAGACGAACAGGCCAATCAAAGTACAACCTTAGTGACAATGAAGTTCGACCAGTCACAAATATAGGAGTGCGTTGTGAAAGAAGGAGAACACATGCATATGCTGAACATATTTTATTCAGCAGGCTACATGGAACAAAGGAAAACATAAATTTCCGCTGCAACGTAGCAATGTATGGTGTCCACACAAAATAAAACATTTTCGTCCATCTACACGTGACATTGAAGTTCGACCACTGTTAGAGGGGATCCTGTTTACCATGGTGTGACGCCGCCCCATCGGCGAATAACTGTGGCAATGCGTCGGGGCATGCTGCGAACGAGTCGTTCAAGGTATTCCACATCGATGCGGTGCCATTCCTCCTGCAGGCAGGCGATAAGAGCAGCCACTGTCGTGGGTCCCCTCTGTTGCACACGTTGCTTAAGAACACGCCACACATTCTCAATGGGCGAGAGGTCGGGACTCGATGGTGACCATGGCAGAGTTCGCACGTGATGGCGAGTCAACCATTCTCTTGTCAGCTGCGCTGTATGAGGCCTGGCATTGTCGTGTTGAAAGATGAGACGCCGCCTGTGGAACAGGTGCCTTCGCACTGTGGGAAGATGCCGCTCCAGTATTCGTGTATAGGCGTGTGCATTCACAATGCCCTCTCAGACGTGTAGTGGGCCAACCCCAGATGCCGTCATGCATCCCCATACCATCACTGACACAGGTTTCTGTACCCGACGTGCATAACATTTTGCTTCATTCTGTTCCTCCTTCCGACAAATGACTGTTTTCCGTATTTTCCTGTACACAACATTGAAAATGGATTCGTCCGTCCACAAAACCCTGTTCCACTGCCGAAATGTCCATCCCCGGTACATTCGTGCCCACCGTAGTCGGTTGCCTTTGTTCAACATGGAAGGGAAGGGTTTACGTTTCGCCTTGTACATTCGGTAACCGCATCGCTGTAGGTAACGGCGAATGGTTCTGGTTGACACTTCAATGTGAAAGCGTTCTCGAGTCCACAGTCGTAATTCGGCCACAGAAACATGATTGTTGGTCTGGATATAGCGCCTAAATATCCGTAGGTCACGCACGCTCAGCAGGCGTTTTCGACCGGGGGCCTTACCTGGCTCTGTACTACCCGTATTTTGGTGGTGTTTGATGATGCAGTGGACGGTTGACTTGGGTAAGTTCAGTTGGCGCCCTATTTCCGGTTCACTGAGTCCATCCCGTTGCAACTCCACCACTCTTCTCCTCACGGTGTTGTCAATAGGTTTGCCCCTGGCCATGGTGATGATGCACTGCGGTTCCTCGGTTTTTTTTTTTTTTTGACCTATTTTCGGTCAGGGCATCAGCAGTAATAAGGCCTGCATCTTGTTTTAGAATTCATTCACAGGTGTCGAACTTCATTTTTATTTACAATTTTAATAGGTTACAATCGACATTAACGAACCCTTTGCATCTGTCGCTAAAGGGGACAGTGCTTTTGTTCCCAAAAACCCAATACATACATAATAATTTACAATACAAAACATTACAACATAAAAGTGGTAACTTAATTACCACATTAGTTCTGAGAAGCCAACAGAATGACTATTGTGGACGTGGAAGCGCTATTCTATTATATTTAGTTTTAATTGTCCCTATATTTTTAATAAGGGGATTTGTATGGGTGGCCAATTTTTCCCATGTCTTGGTCCTGTGGTGTTCCAATACCTCACGGATATATGGTATTCCCAAATCCTCATGTAGTTGCACAATTGATGTTAATCTCGGGTAGCATCCAATAGCTCGAAGCACACGATTTTGGAGTCGTTGGAGCTTAACCAGGTGAGTATTGGCCTCCTGCAGCCATACTGCGCCTGCATATGTGAGGATAGGTCTGACCATCATTAGGTACAGATGTAATCTAGAGTTTATAGCTAACACCGGTGAGCGAAGCAGAGGGGTTAGGTATCCAATTCTCTTCCGTGCTCTTGTACACACGGTATCGATATGGGGGCCAAAAGTAAGAAGGGAGTCTATGAAGACCCCTAGATATCGTATAGTTTTTGCAGCCGGTATATCCGTACCGAATAGCTTTAAACGTACTTGGGATCCACCATAACCCAGTACCATAGTGTTGCACTTTGCTGGATTCAATTTGATTTTCCACTTACTAGCCCATTTTTCCAACAATGGTAAGTACTTTTTCAGTCGATTTACGCAGGTAGATACTTTCTTCCCATGTACAAAAAAGGCCGTATCATCTGCGTATGTAGCTATTAAGCCATCTTTCATATCCGGAAGATCAGCTGTATAAAGTGCATACAGCAGAGGTGATAATGCCGAACCTTGCGGAACTCCTGCACCAATAGTATAAGCTTCGGACTTAGTTCCCTGGACTGTCACCTGGAATTTTCTGTCTGTTAAATACATGATAAGGAGCTTTTTATAACAGATCGGTATTGGTAGGTTGTCCAACTTGTAGAGGAGTCCTTGGTGCCAAACGCGATCAAAGGCTTTTTGGACGTCTATAAAAAGTCCCAATGCTCTATGTCTTCGATTTATGTGCGAGGCAGCATAGTCAATTACCCGCAACAGTTGCTGGGTAGTCCCATGGCCCATGCGAAAACCAAACTGATGGTCTGGGAAAAGATGATTGTCATCTACAATCTTGGTCAATCTGTTGCGAAGTACACGTTCTAAAAGTTTGCTGACATGCGATAACAGACTAATGGGCCTGTAATTTTCGACCTCTTTGGGACTTTTTCCAGGTTTTGGTATTGCAACCACTTTGGCCAGCTTCCATATAGGAGGAAAATAACTGAGTTTCAGTATTGCCGTAAATAATTTGGCCAGGAACACAAAACCTTTTCGTGTCAGTTTCTGTAATGCTGACGTGGGAATTCCATCCAAACCTGGAGCTGATGTAGATTTTAATGTTTTAACTATATTACTTATTTCTCGAGGTGAAATATAAGAAGCATCTAATTGTGGCGGAAGCTGTTGTAGTTGTTGGTATCTTTGTGACACTTCGTGCTCCGTTGTTAAGTCTGTTAAGTCATCATTTAGTTGGAAGTTTTTAGTAAAGTGTCTTGCAAGAAGTTCCGCTTTTTCCCTTGGATCCAATACTGTACGGTTACTTCCAGTAAGTGCAGAAAGGGTGCCTGAGTCTCTAGCGTTCAATTTCCTTGCCAGTTGCCAAAATGATGGGTCCTGTTCAGTAAGGTTTTGTAGTCTTGCATCCCATTGAGCTATTCTGTCGCGTTCCAAATAGTTATGTAATTGATTAGCAATGAACTTCCATTCATATCTATGGTGCAGTGATCTCGTTCGTTTCCACCTTCTGCGCGCCCAGCGAGTTAGGTGCAAGATAATTGTAAGAAGAGGAGAAGAATTAATCCTGCCCCTGTCTGGCGTCTGAACAGTGGTAGATTGTCGATATGCTTGTGCTACTTCAGTGGTAAAATGTAGAACAGCGTTATCAATGTCGCCCGGGGTTGTCATGCTTAGATGGAGATTTAGTTTTTGGTGGATGCGACGTTGGAATTGCTCCCACTGTGTGATATACGCATTTGGTAGTTGAAAGCGATAGCAGTAGACCCCTTGTGCTAAAGCTGTGAAGACAGGTAAATGGTCCGATATTAGCGAGTCTTCTACGTAGGGCGCAATACTCGTCCCCACTCCCTTACATAACAGGACATCTAATACATCAGGAAGTCCTCGACCCGTTGGATAAAAGGTTGGGTCCTTCGGGGCCGATATCACAAATACAGTAGTTGGAAGTGTTCGGTAAAGTAAATTACCCGCCGTATTGGACACCCTGGAATTCCACGTGGGATGCTTTGCATTGAGATCTCCTGCCACCACTACATGGGGTCCTAAAGAATGTAGTGTATAGATGTCTTGTTCTTGCAAAGCAGAGCCGGGAGATCTGTATGCTGCTACTATAATAAGTTCTTTGTCTGCAGCATGCAGCCGAATGCCAATTGCTTCGATTGAATACAACAGAGGAAGTGCAATTTGTGCGACATTCATGCCTTTGCGTACAAGGATTATTAGGCCTCCCTTTTGTCGGCCGATTCTATCTTCCCGGATTATGCGGTACATCGGTACGTTCCATTGAATGTTTGGTTTAAGGTGTGTTTCGTTAATGAAAGCTATATCTATCCGTTTATCTGTTAGCAGCTGGTACAGTTCAGGTGTTTGCTGTTTTATGCCATTTGCATTATAAAATAGCACATTCAGTTGTCGCAATAAATTACGTTGCCTAGAAGCAGCCATCTGATTGCATTTCTAGCAAAATTTGTATGATGGTGCTAATTACTGCCATACCAGTCGTCGCTTGTGAGATCTGTTGAAGTCCTCTTGATAAGTGGCGCCAAATTTTGGAAAAATTCCAATGTTTAGCCAGGTCTATGAGTGCGATGATACCCTCTCCGGTAGATGTTGGTGAAGGGACGTAAGATCTTCTTCGCTGTCGTCTCTGCGGATCCGCATATTGCGCATAAGATATTGGTTGAGAAGCAGCTGTGGGTCGAGTTGGTACCTGCCTTGCTGTCAATGGTACTTCTTGCGCTCCACTAGATGGTCCCGCCGATGCTGCTGGATTGACGATAGGTCTGGTATCTGGCAATGATGTTGTTCCAGGAGGAGGTTGACGTGGTCGAGCGACAGAAGCTGAATAATTTTGGCTCGATGTGAAAGTGCTACATCCTCGGTAATTCGCTGGGTGGGCCCCCCCGCAGTTGACACACGTCGGCGGTTGGTCGTCTGTCAGGGGACATTCTGCTGCCAAATATGCTCTCGCACATTTCACACAACGAGGCGTTGTTTTGCAACATCGCTGGGTATGCCCCAGCCTCTGGCAGCGGAAACATTGTAATATCAGTGATGGCTGGTAAGGGTCCACTTGTACGCTGTAACGTCCTATTGCTTCTAGTTGGTAAATATTAGAGACTTCTGGGGATTTCAGTAACGTCACTAAGAAGAGCGGAATCTTCTTTCTTCCTAGAGATGAGGAGGCTCGTTGAGTCATTTGTTGGACGGATAATGCTTCAAATCCTTCAGCGTGCAATGCCTCACATATTTCCCTGGGATCCAGGTCAATTGGGAGAAGACGAAGAACGACTTTAACTTTGTCGTTCGTCCTCTCCGGTGCAATTGCATGATGTACTTGCTTGAATTCCAAGAGAGCACGTAAGCGATCAAATTCTGGTTTGGAGTATAGATGAAATCTGATACTGTCGCGAGTAATCCGGATTTTTGGATTGATTTTCAAGTTCTGCGAGATAGTACTAACAAAATTATGTGGCGAAGGTTGATCATAAACGTATATTAATGGACAGCGGCGATTGACCGTTGGATTTTTATCAGCTGGTTCCTGTGGGCCAGTTGCACCCCCCACTGCCCCATCTATTTGCATATCGTTTTCATCCTCTTCTTCTTTGTTGTCTTCTTGTGGGAGGCTTGCAAATATATTTGAAGTTTCTATTGGGTGGGGTTCATTCTGGGCTAGTATCTGCGGATCGCTTGCCTTCCGGTGGAGTACCTGTTGATAACCTTGCGCGTCAATTACTGGATTTTTGGGTCGCAAAAACTCCTGATGAGTGGTACGAGGAGAAGAAATATTGATATCTTCTGGTTTATCAATCTTTCGTTGTTTAGTTTTTCCCCTTTTTGAGACTGGATGCCTTCTAGTGGCCCCAGTGGAAATAGATTTATTCTTCTCACTCGACAGCTGTGATTCTGATGTTGCAGATGAACTGTCTGAAAGATCAGGAGGTTGGCGGCCGGAACCCGGCTCCAATTGGTCTTCCATTTCTGTTTGTAACGACCAATCCCTGGGAGGAGTCTCCTGATTGGCTACGAGCATAGACGAATCACCGAAGCCGGTCACTGGTCGTCTCTGATTGGGTCCCCGGAATTCGGCGGAGAAGCTGCTATTGGATCCTTTAGAAGCGCTGCTATTGGTTCTTCTTGAAGTGGAGGAAGCGTCCTGATTCGTTGGCTTCACCATCACGCCGGAGTGGCTGCAACTCGGCGCGATGCTCTGCTGTCGAAACTGGCGCTTCGTTGGGCACCGTAAGGTATCCACGCCAGGTCCAAGAGGACAGAGGGGTTCCTCGGTGCACAGCACGCACTTATATACGGCGGACTCCCTTATCGTGTCCGTGACGTCATGCTTCCGTCAAATGCGCCACTATCTGGAATTTATCCGTATGGGTCTGGTGCCTGGTCGAAGTTCAATGTCACGCGTATAGTTCCCCGTTTTCGTTCTTTACGTGACCTTGGGTGCAACATGCTGGGATCACGATTCTTGCCTGCTCACACACCTCCTCTTACACACATGTGTCACTTCTGCGGGTCACCCATTCCACCGCCTATGCCTCTGTGCATTTAATCACGTATTCCTTTCTGGTCGAACTTCATTGTCACCAAGGTTGTAACTTATATCGCAGTAAACTAGCATTTAGTATTACTTCATTTGCAAGTTCTGTAAAAATTGTTCTCTATGTTTCATGAAGTTTGCACTGAAATATTATATGGTTCGGAGTTGCAAGATATTCATTACACGAACAAACTAGTGAAGATGCGAAGTCCTTCTTGTAAAGGTGAGCTGAAGCGATAGTGTGATTTAACTGCAGCGCATTACAGTTGTGAAGGAACTCCGGGAGAGTCGAATATGTTTGAGCCAGCAATCCTTTGGAATTCTTTCCTGTATGGAATAATACACCTTACCGCATTGAGTACCAGTATTCGTCCACAAACTTTGCCAGCCAGTAAGTATTTTTTTTTTAATAAGTGATTCCGAAACTACAGACGGAAACTTTATTGAAAACATTCGCTACATATTTTGCCAAAGTATCTGCTATATCATTCCCGTCGACTAGTAGGATACCGATAGCTGACAGAGACGGACACTAGAGTACTAATTCTTTTTTAAAATTAGTACCCTAAAAATGATTCAACCTAACCTATCCTGAAAGACAGGCAGCCAAAATCACACAGCGAATTCTCACAACGAGTAAAGAGCTAAAATTGATACTACTGTCGATTACAAATGTTTTGTTTATACTTTTGTGTTTCATTTCAATTTATTGTGAAATCAATGGCGGATCGACGACCTTCTCTTGTGGCGGGTAGGGTAGTATTTTATTTCTTCTTTTTTGACGATTTATTGTTAGCTTCATGCTAGTTTCTTGCGCGGGGTTTTCTTTCAACTCTGTCCTTACCCGACTACTAATGCTGTCACATTATTATTAAATTGACCCTTGCAGGCACGTAGCCAGGGGAGGGCTAAGGATGTTGAAGTTCCCCCACGAAAACCTACAAATATCAAATTGAAATGTTATTTTTATTGTTAATACCAGAAATAAAGTTATAACTATGGTAAAAACTGCATTACATCGAAAAACCTTTAGTGTATAATAGAGCAACCAGGTTATATTTGTATATTCTACCATTTAATCCAAAGAATAAATGGATCCACAGCTTCCAAAACTTTTTTCTTTGCGAGAGGTCACAGAATATAAACTTTATGAGTAAAATTTACCACTAACTGTTAAAGCTTTTTTTAACGATTGTATAAAAGTTAATAACAAAATACAATAACTATGATTTTCAGTATAGTAACTGTACGAAATATTAAATTTAGATTGAAATTGGTATATTTTAAATAACTTATTGTTGTAAAATAATAATTATTATTATTGTCATTATAATTTGTACTAATCAAGTTTTATCTGTGGCCTGACTTCCTCTACAAATATTTCTGGCGACGGTCGTGTTGGTAAGGTATGAGTCACCCCCCCCCCCCCTATATAAACTTCTGGCTACGGGCCTGAGCTCTTGTAGAGGTGTGTTTCTGACGTTATTTGTCTCTTGATGCACCTCAGCAATCTAAACTGAACTACATTCCGTGCAAAATGTATAACCAGAATGTTGGAATTAAATTGTTCAGCGTAAAATGTTCTCCAATGACAAAAGTTAGTCATATCTGAATTTTCTACTGCTGGGAAAACTAATGCAAAAGATCAGCAAGTAATAGTAGCTCGCCGCATTCATTATCGGCACGTTTAGGCATCTACCGCAACGGATAGTTTCTAGCCAATACTTAGTCTCAACCAGCTCGGCAGCAGTTTCAATGCGTTAATTCCAAAAGAAAAAAATCGATACTCTTATCTACACTTAATCTTTGACAAAGCCTCGATTGAGTGGAAAACTGTCGAATTTACATACCACAAAAGTACTTCATGGGACCACCTTTCTCTCGCTCGTTCTCCCACCCTGCTCGACCATATACTTTTTAATGTGAAAATAGTCGTAGACGCATTGTAAAATATTCGACTTGGTAGTTTCAGCCCACAATTTTCTATTACATTTTCATGTATCGCTGTGTATTTGTAAAATAGACTAAACTACATTTCATCATGGAGATGCTGACTATGTTCACTTAAGGTTCAATTGCACTACGTTTTTCACTTCACGATCCATATTTGACAACCCACTACCACAGACAAATGACGGTTTACGTGTACTACTCGGCTTCGAGCGTATACCGCTCGTATTGCCTCTTCGAGCGTTATTCGCTCGAACGAAGAAGCTCTCAATTCCGTAAGCCATCTAGCGAAAAGGTCTTGCTGTAGCACATTATACCCACATACCACATGTTTATTATCAATTTTTCTATTATGATTCTGCAGCTAGTAGTTTTCCATTATATTCAGTTCACCTATGCTAGTGTGTATTTTGGTTATTCAGCGTTGCTTTTCGAATAATGAATAAATGATTAACTGAAACACACTCGAAGGCTACATCTTGTTCAAACACTCATCTTACTTTGAAAACTCAGTCCTATCGTTAATATCGCCTGTACCGTTCTCCTTTTCCAAATGTGAAAGGTTAATACACTTTCAACCTCTCCAAGAGAAAAGGTACAAAGATTGTTGCGCTAACAAAATACCTCCATTGACGGAAGTGTTCTTATTCATATAATTGAAAATATTTCCATTCGAACGCGTGTTTTTGACGTCAAGCACAACGCAAGCAAGTTCATTTTCCGGCATTCTCTTACACGGTTGCATGATCAATAGTGTCCCACATATTAAATTTACGTGGGAGTTTGTTTCTTTTAACATTTATCTTGAAGACGAGCTTACGTAACCCTCGACTTTTTTTTACCGGAAGTACGTTACTGGGAAGTTTTTTTCTTTTTCAGTGCTAAGGTGGACTACGTACAGATGAGCCCACCTGACACTTTTTCGTGCTCGGGGTCGTAGGTTGAACGCTTTCACAAATTTGAGGAAAAAGCCAGATCTATATTGTTATATTTTTCGGCTAACTTAGATACAGTCAAGGTCGAAACTCAAACTTCTGAATTACCTTGTAAGTGGAAAACTAATTCCATGAAACTTAAAATTTTAATGCTATTATTCTTCAGAAAGATCCAGAACCGCCAAGTGGTGACGTCACGTAAACTTGTTGCTTGAATATCTCTGACCTGTACAAATTCACCTTATCCCAGTGCAAAGCTTTCTGCATCGAGGCCTCTTTGTTCGATCATCTAATAGTTCGCACGGATGACGCTAGATGGCTTACGGAATTGACAGTTTCTACGTTCGAGCGAATAACGCTCGAACATT
This sequence comes from Lepisma saccharinum, assembly GCF_977018435.1. NCBI lineage: Eukaryota > Metazoa > Arthropoda > Insecta > Zygentoma > Lepismatidae > Lepisma > Lepisma saccharinum. Next base: position 21,903,796 of record NC_139248.1, read on the forward strand.
CAAACGATCGGTATACTCTCGAAGTCCAGAAGTTTACATGTAACCGTAATTTTTCTGTAGTAGCGGGCCTTCAAATATGGATCGTGATGTGAAAGATGCAGTGAAATTGAAACTGAAGTGAGTGAACAATAGTCATCATCTCCATGTTAAATTGTAATTTTGTCTATCTTACAAATACATTAGCAATATGTGAAAATGAATAGATAATTATATGGGCTGAAACTACCAGCACGAATTTTTACACATACGTGTATTTGTACGATTATTGTCCCATTGAAATGATATTTGATATTCTATATATTCGAGCGTGGGAGATTCGATCGTGTATTTTCGAGCGAAAGTGGTCCAATGCAGTACTCTATACGGAACAAATTTTTGGCAAGTAATCGAAACTGGATCACTCGAATCGATCATATCGATATTGTCACGATCGCTTCATGCTTTCAACAGAATAGAAACAGTAACGTCAGTTAAAAATTGGGTACAAGGGATAATGTCCTGATTTACTTTAATAGTGGTTCATCATCGTAATTATAGTTCCTTGTGGACTCGTTTAGCGTTGTCATCGTAGCGTTGAGTTGAGCGATATTCTTTGTAGTTAAAGGAACATCTATGACGCGCAATTTAGGTCTTTCCTACTCAAGTAGTTGTACTGCGAAACTGGTGGGTTATTTTATGCGCGAGCTTATCAAAGGCATCAAATACTAATAAAACAATGCTAATATTGTAAAATTGTGCCTTTCCTCGGATATGAAATTAAATTAAGTTTGATTTGGTATACTTAACTATCATTTTTAAACTTCAACACTTTGAAGTCATGGTTGCCACATTTTTTAGCGATTGTCCGAATGCAAGGTTATTGAAATTTTCGGGAGAATTTTCCCCCTTCCCGGGCCAACCCCTGAATTCATCACCGTTTGAAAATATAGAAAAGTACATGTAAAAAGAAATAAAATATGGGAAATAAATGTACAACTTTTCGAACTTGCATACCACGATTCTCAAAGATACAAAAGAACATTGATTGTAGCGTTATGTTAAGATATACTGTACGTTAAGATATAAAAATCCGTTCCCTGCCTATTTTGCTTGGCTTGTTAAACGTAAATGCACCCAGCTTTCGACGACACAACAAATGTTGTGCATAAAAGGAAAAGAGGGTTTAATTTTCGTCCACCATTCCTGCAGCCTCTATACGTTCCTTCGCGAACCCGAAGTGCTCCGGCGTGCGGAGCAGTTTCCTGCCTCCCAAGGCAGAATAACTTTTGTAACGACTGCATTGACTAATACGCATGAGAAACAGCCAAGACTCCCACAGCGATGGGAAAACTCGTGAAAAAAGTTTCTCGTGTTGCAGAACCCGGGTCGAGTTCATTGTGTCAGATGAAAATCGGGTAACACGCGTTCCATGTGATCTTTTTCGGAATTCGGCTATGTGTCATAATGAAGTCGTGAAAGATACTCATATTTAAGGTTTTAAGCAAAACAGAAGCTTCGTCGTGGCCCAGGGTCCGAAAGCATTTAAGACCTTAATCTACAAACCTCCCTCCCCACAAACATACATATAAATTATACGATATACATATTTATAATGTTATAAATAGTAAATTACTAAATTAAAACTATATAATTATAATTATTATTGATATTCCTATACTAACTGGTTAAAGATGTTAATAAATTATGAAATAGTTGAAGTTGTTTCATTATGTGTAAGTCTTTTTAAAGTTTCTGTTTATGTTAATATATATCAATTAGATTTCACATGTTTTGCATTCTTGTTTTACTTTAATTGTGCGTATTGATGTAGCTTTGTTAATGATCTCTTGAGAGAGAAAAAGCATTGAACACTCACAACTACACTAATTTGTATTCGATATTATTATATTATTCTTAGTACAGTATATTTGAAATTAAAAGTAATTGCTTGGCTTTTGTTTGTTGTAACAAAAACTCTCCCCCCGAAAATTTTTGGTGGGGGGATTTTTGAGGCCAATATTGTTGGTGGGGGCAATCCCCCCGTCCCCCCCGGATTTCGCACCCGTGGCCAAAAAGTAGGCTAACCAATATTTTTGTATTGCTTCAACAGAAGACACGTCCGTCGATATAACTTCTTATAATCCAACATTAAATTTATAATGTATATCTAATAATTCTCTGAATTTTAGTGGCAATGGTTCTTTGTAAGCATGTATTCGTAATTGGAGTTGACCCAGTCCAGTGCAGGGTGCGAAATCCTGAGGAGACAGGGGGGAATTTCCCTACCAATAGCCTTCCCCTCAAAATATTCCAAACAAAGAAAATCTTGGGAGGGAGAGTTTTTGTTATGTAAACAAAGATAAGCAATTGTTTTTGATTTCAACTATTTCATTAAGGATAATATCGAAAACACGCACAAAGTAGTGGTGTTTTCTCTCTTTCTCTCTCTCTCTCTCTCTCTCTCTCTCTCGACCAGTAACAAATCTACACCAATAACAATATAAGCACAACAAAAGTAAAGCAAGAATGCAAGACAAATATAACTATGAAATGTATGATTTCATTAATAGAAAGCAAAAACGAAACAAAAACTTATACATCACCATTTCAACAATTTTGTAAATTTATTGACATTTTTAACCCGTTGGTAAAGAAATTAATTTGCTACTTTACAAATATCTGATATAACATATGAATTACTCTATATTTATTTTAAAATATTTTTTAAAAATGTTTAATAACTTTTACATAATACATCTACAAATAAGATATATACTGCATAAACAACACATGAATTACTTTATATTTATTTATTAATAAAATGTTTAAATATTTAATAACTTGTATATGTAATAGCATAATAAATCTATATAATAATTTATGTTTACAAATATATTTTTGTTTGTATAGCCTATGTGTGTGTGTAAATTAAGATCCCATCAACTAGTTTTCATTGATTTCGCACTCCGGTCCAGTGATTCTACGCCGGACCCTGTGGCCGAGTGGTTAGCACATGGCGCTGCGACGCTAATGGTCCCGGGTTTGATTCCCGCTTGGAATGTGAATGTCCATTCATCAATTTCATCATTTCATAACTCATCCCCATCTTCGCAAATTAGCCAAGAGGCACAAAACGCGAAGTAAAATGAAACTAAATCAATCAATCAATCCAGTGATTCTACAACTTCTAACGCTTTTGAGAGAGCGTCTCTTTTCTTTTCTTCAGGTTAGTGGCGTCTCCAGGGTTTATGAGCAGGGGAGGGGTACGTATACTTTTTTTTAATGTAGCGAGCCTTAATTTTATCATCCATCCCTGTCTTTGACGTTCTTTTCTTTAGGAATACTGGGCCAAGGGGAGGGGGTTATTATCCCCATTAAGCCCTCGTAGAGCACGCCACTGCTCTAGGTGAACAGTTTATTTTTGGCCATTGGTAGGGATAGAACCTATCATAGACTTGTGATTTGGCACCCTCGTTTATACCCATTGAAACCGGGACTGCCCCGGCGGGGCATAAGTTGCACCATTGTTGTGCGAGTGGCAGTGGAGCACAATATTAAAGACAATGAAAAAATGTCCAATTAACATTGCATGCTAATATGTTTCTTGTAATTATAATATGCTTGTTCAATATTCACTTGTATTTCTGCAAGTTTCATTTCATCAATTTTAATCACAGCTTAAGAATGGAACACTAAAATTTGGCATTTAAGAAGAGAATAAATAGTAAGTTGTCATATATCACTTTGATGTGGTGCTCGAAATGGGAAATTTCTGAGAGGGATAATTGGTTGAATTTGGGATATTTTTGACTGGAGGGTACGTGCTTGTATGGTTCAACATAGAGAAGCAGGTGTGGTGCGCAGACCCTCTGATTGGGGGGGGGGGGGCAAAAGCCTTGATGAAAGTTCTGTCGGGAAAGAAAAACCTCATTTTATTTCACTGTTTTAGTTCTATTGCATGGGTGGGTGGATCGTATATATATAAAATTTAAATGCATTACATAATCAATTCATCTGCCCCGTAACAAACCAATAGCAAAAGTGATATAAATTGTCTGAAATGTGCGCGCCCCTTTTCCACCGAACAATTGTTCATGGATTTAAGACAAAACAGTATTAGCAGCAACATCCTGAAGTACTTAGTTGTTCTTACTTCTGTCTCTGTTCATTACAATGCATTGCTTCGCGAACAAGAAAGTTTTCAGATCCAAATTTTTGCAAACTGAAAACAATATTGATTTAAAGGGCCGCAAGAAAACATCACAGGACGCCATGGTATTTTCTTTTACGTTTTATTTATTTTTTTATTTAGATCTTTCCGCGCCCAGGACCAACTCCTGATAAAATTTGAAATCGAGGGGGCAATTGCCCCTCTGTAAACACCTGCAGGTGCTCTTGGCCGTGTGGAAGAAATAATGCAACAAGTGAAAATTAATACCATCTTGAGTATCCTTTTGTCCTGCTGCTCTTAGATTCTTCCAGTCTTGCTTTTTTGACTTCATTGCTTGTTCCCCTTGCGCCCCTAGAAATGATTTCCGTCCAAGGTTGGGGGGCAATGCCGCTCTGTGGTCGCCAAACTGCACGCCCTTCCCCCATAGTTGCTTTGATATTTCATCGGCTTGAAAATACTTCATTTTCTTCAAGAGTATAATATCGTTTAATAACAGCGATAAGATTCTTCTACACTAAATTTCTAGGTGGTAATATAGGGGCATGGACGTCTGGAAGGGGGAGTGGTATGGATGGCCACACCTCCCCCTTACAAAACGAATGTCAACCTAAAAGTATATATTTCACACCTACAATTTGATATCAGTCATAGTAATTTACATTAATTATTATAATGGGGATATAGGAATGAGATAATTTCAAATTCAAGTGGTGTTTTTTGAGGGGGGCAACACTATTATCGGGGTAATATGTCCCATGGAAAAATACCTTGCTTGTCCCTCCGTGAAAAAAAGATCGGCGGATGTCCATGATTAGGGGGTCAATTGCCCCTCCTTGCCTCCCGTGCGCACGCCTATGGGTGTGGGGGTGGGCGGGGGCATGGGCGTCGCCAGGGGAGGTCAACCATTGACAACTCGAATACGTGTACAAATAATAACAATAATTAATATGATGCTTATGATATAATTATTACAACTAAAAATTATAAATTTTATTCCAAATTAATTTTTCTTCTCGATGCACCAGAAACGAGATGAGTGAATATCAAGCACAACTGTTATTATTATTTTACATTTAATGCAGTTAGTGTGATGAAATACATAGTTATTCTATTTTGTTATTAACTTGTACACACCTCGTTCAAGAAAAAGCTTTAAAAGTTAGGGGGCAATTTTAGTCAGTGCTTATGATGTGTGACCTTTCACATCAAACCAGGGGCGCCGACTTGTCAAAATTATTTGGGGGGGGCTCTGATCACTGAAATAAGTTAATGAATGACTCACTCTCTCCCTTTTTTAAGTTTTAGCCTCAGTGTTCGGAATCTCATAAAAGCTAGGGGTGTGCGGGATCCCGAAAAGTCGGGACCGGGATCGGGAAAAAAAGAAATCCCGTCCCGATCCAGACGTTATTTCTCGACGTTTTCTGCATTGTCAATTTCTGGAACTTATCGTAAATTGTTAGTTTTTAATCCAGAAATCACTTAAAGTGAAAATGACGTGTAGAATTTGAGATTTTCAGAGCTTCGGGAAATTTCTAACATTTCCCGTAAGTCGAGAAATTGAATTTTTTTCTGTCCCGATCCCGTCCCGCACACCCCTAATAAAAGCCAATGAATTCTTCAAAAATATCAATTTTTTTATTCACAGTTCGAATGCAGAATATTATTTGTCCACGGATGAATATGTCACAAGTTGCGTCAACCATAATAACAAAATATTCCCGACCTATAATATCTGCTACCACGGAGCGCAAAACAGATCTCCCTAATATATCAATGATCTCGTTCTGAATGTCACGTGAGAGCCATTTGTAGCCCGAACGTCCCATCCACTACCCTAGTTCATGCACATCGTCTTTTGAAACTCTTTTTAGTAAAAATTTTAACAATACTCATAATTACATACTTAGTATAGTAATAAGTCATGTGTTTTGCTGTCTCTGGTCATAGCCTCCCCAAAGTTGATGGTTTAGCGGTCTCAGCCCCCCAAAGTTGATGGTCTAGAAAATTTTAAATGTGTATTTAAAGTTAAGTTCATGTGGCACAATTCATAGTAAACTTTACAAGAGAAGCAAAATAATACATTAGATCCTCTTAAGCAAAATTATTTGAAGGGCTCTGCCCCCACATTGTTAATATTGGGGGGACTCGAGCCCCCCCAAGCCGCATGGAGTCGGCGCCTATGCATCAAACTGTAATTTTCAAGGGGGCCTCTACGATGGCGTAGTGGTAACGTCGTCGTTTCGAATCAACGGGTCCCGGGTTCGTTTTTCACTTATGCAATCCACTCTACATACATACGTTCACATTTCTGTACAGAATATGGCTGCTTCGTTCTATTAACTTTATTCCCACTGCCATTATAGGCTTTTTAAGTTCCCCTATTCAACTCGGAAATATCTCTCTTCAGTAGCCTAGCAGGTCATCTTCGCTTGCCATCTGGTTTTTAGTTTTGTCCTCGCGAAACGGGCAAAAACTGTTGATATTACTTAACATGCAGCGGATAAAGGATTGAATTCACTCCCTGCCAAGCCCACGGAGGAAGCAGTGAAAGGAATTAATAGCAAGAAAAAAAGAAGTTGATAGAAGAATGCGAGAGTCCGTTAAGTTGGACCTGTTTTGTCATGGCCTGGACGAGGAAGGACACGGAGAAGCAACGTTGCCAGATCCTACTCACGAACTATTCGCGTTTCCGTGAAATGTATAATAAGGAAGTTAACGCTGATTGTGCAAAATAACCATGCTCGTAGGGAACTAACGATTTGCGCACAAGTGATTAGCGATGTCTTGCTTAATGTACTCCATCTTTGTACGGTATTATATTTGGCAGAAACGTGGCGATGTGGCTTTGTGTGGTTGCCCACATTGTAACTGTGTTCTAGGCCATTACCACGCCTATTCCACTCCCTTGATAATGTACTTTTTTTACATTCTTCAGGGATTACTACACGTCTTCTGCGCATCGAAACTCTGGTTTCACTACATTCTCTTGCATCACGATGTGGATATTTCACAGTTGCATTCCGAATGCATTTGTGAATTCCTTCAATATTTCCCGTTTCTCTTTTTTCTTTCGCTTCTGCGGTACAGAATTCACACAATCGTAGCAACTTGTCGATTCCAAGGTTATAGTGCAGTACATGAATTATGGATGCACGGATTTGCTCAATCGTTCAAATTTGCGTTGCAAAGTTGTAATTGTAATGAAGGTAAACAAGTATAAACAAAAAAATATGTTTTAAAATGCTAAGTAGAGACAGTCCGCACTATATGCTGATGGAACAGGATTGATTACTTCCGGTTATTTGTTCGATTTCTGGGAAAAATATTATCCTACAAGATAGGAGCTCCATGTCTTCCTTGGTATTCATTAAAGTAATATTCGAATAAAAAGTTAAGATTCTGTGATAAAGTTAAATGCTCATTATTGTCGCTGTTACTACTTGTAAAAGGCGGCGTGGACAACTTATGATTGAACGAATAATTTTACTTCGCCTTTCTGTCACTTTTGGCTAATTGTAAAGATGAGGATGAATGCTCATAAGATGAACTAGATGAATGGACAATCACAAAGACATATGGACAGCACATAAGTCCCTTAGAGTATTATACTGGCCATGGATCCAGACGCCAGAGCCTAGTTAGTGTGAAAATGTAGTCCAGGGTGTACAGTGGTATCCTAAGTATTCCCAGACAAATTGTCCATCACCACGTTAGTCTGTTTTATGCAACGAGAGCTTCAAGAACTGACACAAAACACGAAACAATCTAATCTGCTTACAACCTCTGAACCAGCATACGTGAAAATACAGAAATACGTAGGATTAAGATAATAACCAATGAAAATAGTCATGGGCCATTTGCTGAGCAATACTTACGGATCGCACTGTGCTACGTGGAAGTGAGGTTGACATTTGGATGTTTGAGCAAGTGCTAGGCTACACCCTACACCCCGGAAAACATATCACCAATGTATTTTGAAGCACGTATTGTTCCAAAATGAGATAGGTGTTATACAGCGTGTTTGAAAAAGAACTCCCTAGTTTTAATGTGTCCTAGAATCTGTACAAAGTGACATACAGTATTCTAGTTTGTGGTGTTTGATTCATCAACTCTCCAAGTTTGGCACCCTTGCAGTTGGTAGGTCTGCTTGACCTTGAGACGGCACCAGTGGTGTGTTTTTTCCTTTGTTCCCTCAGTTCAGTTCCGGCGTTCGTGTAGTGCAGAGCAACTCAGCAACAATGTGTACTCCGCAACAGAAAGCGCAGTGTGTTTATTTGGTTTGTGAAAACTGAGTCAGTTATAACAGTGCAACGTAATTTTAGACGTCAGTATGGTGGTGAACCACCTACAGCAAAAACTATCCGTCATTGGCTAAAGTCTTTAAAGGAAACCGGTAGTGTTTTAAAAGGTAAATCACCAGGTAGACCGAGAACTTCCGAAGATGTTGTTGAACAGATCCGTGTTTCGTGTGTTCGGAGCCCGAAGAAGTCATTGGCCAGACGTAGTCTACAATTAGGAGTGCCTAAAGGTACAGTGTATGATGTTGTTCGTAAAAGACTAAAGTTGCGCACCTACAAATTGCAACTGTTACATGAAGTGAAACCTACTGATAAAATCCAAAGGTATGAGTTTGCTGTTGACTTTCTACACAGAATTGATGATGATGACAATTTTTTACCAAACATTCTCTTTTCTGACGAGGCTACATTTCATGTCAGTGGAACAGTTAATCGTCATAATTGTAGAATTTGGGGGGCAGAGCATCCACATGAAGTTATTCAGCATCAACGTGACTCTCCCAAACTTAATGTCTGGTGCGGTTTGATGGAAGATCGTGTGGTTGGTCCTTTCATTTTTGTAGAAAAAACAATAAACGGGGACGTTTACCATGACATGTTGACAGAGTACGTCTTTCCCCAAATGGACGATATTGAGGCGGAAAAGGGGCGGCTTGTGTTTTTCCAACAAGATGGCGCCCCAAATCATTACAGTAAACAGGTGCGTGCGGTTCTTAACACTCGCTTTCCAGGAAGGTGGATAGGCAGGGCTGGCCCAATACCTTGGCCACCACGAAGCCTAGACTTAACCCCACTGGACTTTTTCTTTTGGGGCCACATAAAATATGTAGTGTACAGTGCTAGGATCAGAGACATCAATCATTTACGGGAAAGAATCGTCGCTGCGGTTGGGACAGTTACGGTGAATACGTGGCGAGAAGTGGAATATCATCTCGACGTGTGCAGGGCAACAAATGGATCCCACGTTGAGGTGTACTAACATTGAACAAAACTTGAAGGAATCCTCTTTCATGATATGTACTCATTGATGTAAGTTTTTCATTACTTTCCCTATTAAATTTATACTTAAAACTAGGGAGTTCTTTTTCAAACACCAGTTGTTAAAACACGACATATACCCAGGAGTAGCACGCGCTGCCCATGTCAAGGGAGCGGCTGGTTAGTTGGTACTGAACATTTTTGTCAACATAGGGGATAGTAAAAGGGAAGATAAATTGTCACGAGATGAGTTAAAGTGGCAAATCTTTCATTACATTGCAATTAATGTTCTTAAAATAATGCTCCCTCTTCTTTGATTACCACACTGAATGGTATGAGTGAAAATTCTCAGCATTCCAGTTCCTTGGGTAAGAATTATTCAGATGAAGGGTTTTAGTTAAATACATCTACCCAGTGCCCTGCATATAGAATTTAGTTTAGATGGGCAGAAGGGTGCACAAAATACCATCAGTACGTTCTTGTTTCGATGGCCATGGCCGCCAAGAAGAGTGAACCTTGCGGTTGAGATGGATAACTAAAAGTGACAAAGAAATTGTTTATCGGGGGACACTGAATCACATTTGGCTAGCGATACTGCCATCTCTTCATCAGCTACAGAAGTTCCTTGTGAGTGTCTCTTCGCCAATTTATCATATCATCATTCATCCTTATCTTCGCGATCAGCCAAAATTCTGCAGAAAAGCGGTAGCCGGACAATTGCGATGAACACAGAAGTGAAAGGTCGGGTGGACGATTGCAATGACATTCTAAATCTTCTATCAAATTGAAGGGTGACTTAATAACCCCTACAATACCTCTTAAAAGACAATTATGTGAAATTTTGATATTTTCGACTGGGAATTTGGTTCAATCAAGTTTTTGGTCACGGGCTAGAGCCAACAGACACCTTTTGAAGTGGCCCGTTTCCTCATATGTGCGAATATACTTTCCAACTCTCTCGTCCATTATAATGTCACGCTTCTTCCTTCTCTGGCCGGCCCCCGTGGCAGAGTGGTTAGCAGGGAATGCTACGACGCCAGGGGTGCCGGGTTCGAATCCAGGCCTGGGCATGGATGTTTGTGAGTGTCCATTCATCATATCATCCCTCATCCCCATCTTCGCAAATTAGCCAAAAAGTGGCACAAAAAGCGAAGTAAAATAAATCAAATCAATCAATCAATCAATTCTTCCTTTTCTGACTTTCTATATTAAGTTCCATGCGCATGGACTTGATGTTGGTGTCTTCTGCTTGGCTCTTGAGGCAGACCAGAACATCATGAATTTTTGGATGAGGTCTTCGAAGCCACCTTTTTATTTTGTTGTTCCAACCTTCTACGAGGGTCACTATTTATATTTTGAGCCTAACAATGAAAAAAATTGGCATTGAAAACTGCTTTATTGTTTTTCGAAGTATTCTCCTTTATGGTCAATACACTTTTGCATTCGTTCGAACCATTTGTCAAAGCAGTTTTTCCAATCTTCTTGAGACACCTCCATAATATGGATTTTGAACGCATCAACGGCGTCTTCCGCCGACGAAAATCGTTGTCCACGCAATTTATTCTTGACATTCTGGAACAAGAAGAAGTCATTGGGTGCCAAATCAGGACTGTACGGCGGATGACCCATCAATTCGATTTTTTGACTGTTCATAAAGTCGGTTGTTAGACGAGATGTGTGACAGCTGGCATTGTCTTGATGAAGAATGATCCGACGGCGTTTGTTTGTTTTCCGTATTTGACCGAAGACCTCTGGCAAACAAATTGTTGTGTACCATTCAGAGTTTACCGTTATACGTTCCCCTAAGGGCACAGTTGCCACATGACCAGTTTTCCAGAAAAAACAGGCGACCATTTGTTTCGATGTGCTTCGAGCGGGGAACAACTTTTGTTGGATTGGGTTCATCTTGAAACACCCATACTGTCGACTGCTGTTTACGTTCCGGCTCATATGCATATATCCATGATTCGTCACCTGTTACAATCTTATATACGTCTTTTCAAGCACCACGATTGTATTTATTGAGCATTTGTTTGCACCAATTGACGTAAGCGTCTTTTTGAGTTTTTGTCAAATTGTGTGGGATCCAACGAGAACATAAATTTCTCACAGCTAAATTATGATGTAATATTTTATATATGCTGGTGGAACTAATGCCTATGGTTGCCTCAATCTCAGAGTATGTCACATGACGATCTTGCAGTATTAGGTTTTGCACAGCATCAATGTTTTCTTGAACAACAACTGATTTTGGACGACCTTCGCGAATCTCGTCGGTGTGCGAATGGCGGCCACGATTAAATTCGTTATACCAGCGTTTCACAGTGGCAAAGGATGGGACTTCATCGCCATATGTGGAAGTAAGTTGATCGATGCACTCTTGTCTTGATAACTTGATAATCCACGTCGAAAATTCGTAAAAAATCATCGCACGAAAATGTTCACGAGTTAATTCCATTTTATTGTTGTCGCGCAATCTCCAAGGCAACATAAACAACACAAATCAAGCTATTGACAAAACATTTGAAGTACGTTATGGTCAATAATGCCAGACGATTCCGTGCAAACGTCAAATCGCGCCTAACTTCAATCAGTGTTGCCAAGGCTCAAAATATAAATAGTGGCCCTCTTACAGCATTATTAGTTTGTGGCGCCTTTGGTTAGGTTAGGTTAGGTCCTGATGGTCGCAATTGTCCTACCATTAATTTGTAAAGTGGCCTTCACCGTCAAATTCATCGCAATTGTCCATGATTTTGGTTTCATCGCAATTGTCCTAGATTCAGAAAAGCGACGCTAAATAACAAAAATCTATTAAAGGTCCAGTTGTTATTGGAACAGCTATACTGTTGCTACAAGGAACAGGCACCGTAGCAGGAGGAAACCTTGGGTACGAAATTTTACCCACACAAATGGCAGAGTGTTCATCATCGGATGGTGACCCTCATGAGAGCAGACCTCACCTTCACCTTGCGAAAGACTTGTGAACAGGATTTTAGTCAAGTGTATACGGCAATATACTCCGTATACCCTCTGGTTAACCTTACTCATTAGTTCTACTTTCGTTTCGTTTGTATGATCGGAAACATAATGTTGAGAACGGGGAGAGGGTGTGAATGTATAATGCAAATGAACATTTTATCGTCATTATTTGACAAAACTATAATCATTTTGTACAAATGTGTACCGTTAATTTTAGTATAACTTTTGCTAACACTAAAAACTTTTGCTTCGTCTCTGTTTGCAGGTCTTGAGTACTATGCAGAAGTTTGACATGACTTGGGATTTCGAAGTATGGAAGAAACCCCATGTAAAAGTCTCAGTAATGTCCTTATTTCTTTTTCCCGCAACAATTGGCGACGGACTATTAAGGCTCTTATCGTTAAAAGCGACAATTGAAGTCGCTTGTATTTCAGTTTTAAACACAGTTGTAGAATAAAAAAAAATAGAGAATTGCTATTTTTTTCTGTTCATTTTCCCCTTTATATGCAAGTATTCTCCCCAAGTTTTTCATTTTAGTGTAACTAGCAGTATTATTAAAGCTGTGAACAGTATACAAACTAATAATTCACAAAAGCACCACCAACAAGAGAATAAAATACAATAAGATGCTGTACTGCAACCTAAATATACTATCGTATGCTTAAATACTATTACAAAAACACGCCTTTCATATTTTCTGCAGGGTTGGGCACGAAAGGCCTAATCTTGTCAGACATTCTCAAACTATTATTTCTTCTACATTCGCCCATTCCACTCTTTCCCCATCTGACCACGTCACCCTCTCACCGCATCTGCGCCTGCTCTTGTTTTTCTAAGCAAATTAATTTAAGGGGAAAGTTTTGTTTCAGACCAAGTGATATGAGGCGGGCCGGTTTTTCGTGCCTAACCCTCTATTATAAAAATGCCTTCTCTCTATTGCATTCGTCTTTTATGCCAATTCTGGGTATATCATCCTCATTGTATTTTTTGTAGTAGTAAATTGATTTCATCCATATATATAATGGAAACGTAATCCAAAATTAATTGGCCTCTCCCATGACGCAGTGGTACCGTCGCCTTGTAGTCAAGGGGTCCCGGGTTCGATACCCGGTGGTGGCACAAGTGGTTCGGATCCCACTTTAAAACTGTAGGTCCAGTCCCGATTAGCCTTACTGTGCATAAAGTGGACTTAAAACACCAAATCAAATCCAAAATTAATGGTCTACACTTACTTAACGTTTCACGAAATCTTGCGAATACCCTGTGAAATTTTTTAAACTACATCATTGCTTATGAGGATGAGGAAGCACAAGGAGTTTGGCGAGTCATGAGGATCAGGTCAAGTCGTGGGGTGAGAGGGAATCCCTCGAAAAAATATTTGGATTAGAGCTCTTGCTTAAAGGTTAACAAACGGCATAGTGTATCCATACTTCATACAACAAGACCGTTGAATTGCAGATTTTGTATTCAACTCTTGCACTTTATAGGAAACTTGTGATCGATTCCAAGGTCGTGGACTCTAGATACCATCTTTAATTTTCTTTCCTTTCCCAGAGCGTCAATGTTAAATACCAAGTTGCTTTGTTTACGAGGCATCTGTTTGTTATTCAAGATTTTTGTGTACACTTTATTTCGTATTCCCATATAAAGGTCGACTTTCGAGTGAAACGCTACTAAACCCATTCACTTTCAGGACTGAGATCTTCACATGGGGCAGATAATGCACGTACGTAACTTTCTTTCTGGCACTTTCTCATTTCTCCAATTTCAGTATGTAGACAGCTCTGAAGGATGTTCCAGCTTGAAGGTCTTTCGTCGATCAGCATACAGAAGTTGCTTTCATAAAGTTCATTGCTGAGTTTCACCAAGACCCTACGTGCATCTGAACAAAACTTGCATTAATCCATCCCATTTCATTCATTTTGAAAATTGTATGCGGTTTCAATTTCAGAGGAGAAATCTGTACCCGCGTGTTTATTGCGTTGTGTGTGAAATAAAAAGAATAAATAAAAAAATAAAAAGACCCGAGGATTTTCAGAAAAATCCATACGAAGTATATCGGTGGGAGCTATCCCCCACCCAACTCACCACGGAACTATGTAGATTTCTTGCTAGAACACTCTTCTTGTCGCTGAACTGTGTACATACTATCCCAAAAGTGCACAAGTAGTTCGTTTCTTTATACAGAATGTTTGCAATAAATACAATTAGTCTTTCGATGACGTGAGTATCAACGTGAAAATTTTCTTTACCAAGTGTATAAAGAGTTGGAATAATAGTGTAATATGTAAACGATAATCACTTTTTATGGCTGCTTCCTTCCATCCTTCAGTTCTCGAAGTGTCTGACATAAGCGACTTATAAATATTCCTTCAATCTGTTTATTTTGAAGACTAGAACTTTAAAAAATCATGAGAAAGGCTTCATTGTATCTTGTTCATACTAATTGCTGCAATGTATTCTCAGCTTGGAACTTCAAATGAAATAGGGTAGCCCGGGGCTATATCGATCACGGGGCTATATCGATCGACGAAAGAATATTCCATCTTAGCGCATTGTTAATGCTCGGGTTGGCAAACTGCATGGCATCAGTGGAGAAGGAGAACCTACACGGTTGAGATGCGCACGACATTTCTGCTGTTTGTAAATTGATATACCTGTAAAAAATTGGTTTTGGAAACAAGGTATGTACTCTGCATGTGCATTTTCGCATAGTTAAACAGATAACCTTTAGAACGTAAGCTGTACCAGCCACATTATCATGAGTAAGTGAGTAACTATATACAGGGTGATATTTGTAAGGGGAATGGGGGGATTTCCTCCCCTCTGGGTACTTGTGTCCCCCTCTGCTTGCTAAATTTTATCCATGGGGGATATGTTATATGGCTTGAAGTCATTATCTCATTCTGTCCCTGGACAGTCAGTGGTATTTCCCCCCACTGGAAATTTCTTAAATACCACACTGACTATATATGTAACAATGGGGTAGGTATATTAGTTGTTAGTTATACACGTTCGTGGCGCCAAAGTTGTATAGCGCAGTGTAGCCAACCAATGAAAGAAATATCGGCTTTTGGGGATTTTACGATCGTTACGATTCTCTTCCACTTCACCATTCTCTGAAATAATCCCATCTCCCACCACCAAGCCAGAAAAGACAAAACAATGGAGAAGAAAAGTTGGAGCATGTCATTTAACATCTGACGAGCATACGCCTGTAGGGAAGAAAATGAAAAAACGACAGCAAACTAAGAAAGTCGGTAACGATGAAGAAAATATCCCTTGCGGATTTTGCGGTCAGTTGTACTACTCCAACGAAAGTGCCGTTAAAGGTGACACTTGGTTTCATGAAATATGTGTCGGGGCTTTTGGAAAGAAAAAAATCATTTGTGGAAAATGTATCTAGACATGTGATTTTGCAAGTGATCAGAATAGCCCCGTCAATGATCAGAATTACCCCGTAGTTTTGGAAAATCTTGCAATGTGTAGTGTTTTAGTTTTTCCATTTTTACAACTATCAGAAATATAAACATATAATTTTAAATTGTGCACTTTCGTAGCCAAAAGAATGCCGTTCCTGGATATTCTCATCAAACGCAAGCCAGACGGATCCTTGGGACACAGTGCATACCGGAAACCGACTCACAGCGATTTATATCTCAATGCCAGCAGTGTTCACCAACCGTCTCAACGAGCTACAGTACTTTCTATTTTATTTCACTGGGCCATCTCCATCAGCGACGCGGAGCATCTATCAGAAGAAATACAGCATCTTCGCATGACTTTCAAACTGAACGGGTACTCGGAACTCAACATCAACAAAACATTAAAACGAGTACTGTCCAAGAAGACCAGCACATCGGGGAATCCGGACACATCGGGGAATCCGGACACACCAGGGAATCCGGACACATCAGGGGACACGGACAAAGCTGACCAGAAGATAGCCATCCTTTCTTACACCGGAAATCTCTCCGGAGTAATAAGCCGAATCCTCAAGAAGCATAACATAAAAACTATTCACAAACCACCTCCGAAGATCAGAAGCCTACTACGTAACCCCAAGGACGAGTTAGGACTCAAATCACCGGGAGTCTACCGGATTACCTGTAAATGCGGGAAAGCATACATTGGGCAAACGGGTAGGACAATAGAACGGCGCTGTAAAGAACACCAAAGCAACATCAAGTACTTCCACCCTGAAAAGTTGGGACTAGCAGAACATTCAATCAACGAGGGACATAGACCAGATTTCAGCAACACAAAAATCATAGCCAAAACTTCGAACTACTGGGACCGCATTATCAAGGAAGCAATAGCCATTCATGAGGAAAAATATAATCTTAATCGCGACACGGGGCTCGAACTGGACCCAGCTTGGTTAGAGTTAGTTAACAAGAAGCGCACACCCAGCAGACGCGCCACCCGATTGGTCCGACATCTTCACCGGGATCCCCCCTCCACGAACCTATATTCACCGGGATGACGCTCAGATCTAACGCTCATGAATCAGTGATCGGTTAGTTCGTATGAACTTTCCAGCCTGATCATTACCAGTGTAACTACCAGTGGTAGTTCATTGAACTCTCCAGCCTAATTATTGCCTATTTTTGTGGGAGCAGGAAAAGATTTATTATCCATTTTGCTTTGAGAGAAGTTTGCAGCCTGAATTACTTTCTTCTCCTACATGTTGATACTTTAACACATGACACTACTCTATGCGGTTCTTGATTGTAATTTGTTTTAGCCAACCAATCAGGTATAGCCTTACAAATTAATTTCGGATCAGTTGAACGGAATCTTCTGAACTTCGTTTTTCGTTGGTGCAATGTAAATCTTTAAACTAAGTTAATTTAGAGTGGATTAAAATTGATCTCGTTCATCTGAACTTCAAAATAATCGGCGTTGGTGCACACGGCCATTAGTGTATCGTCTTCAACGCAGTTCAGGGTCGTTTCTGGCAGGTTGCGTCTAGTACAGAAGCAAGTAGCGAACGGTGTATAGTTGGCAAAAGCATTTGTGCAGTAAGGCGGAAAGCAAGTAAGTTTTACTTCTGATTTGATTCCTAAAGCAGCATTTGGAAGTGGAAATCTAGCTTGTGGCAAAGAGCTTTACAGTTATAAAACAAAACAATCTCCAGTTTTCTTTCTTTTTTGTTGGGTGACGCGTGGTTAGGGCATCATGCACCGTTCCCTATTATTTAGCATTCTTGAGCAGAGTCCATTGCTTGTTTTCAAGTAGCTTGCCAAATGCAGTCACGATTTCAGCATCGAAATCTTTCGATTCTTACGAAAGGACAAAGGACTAACTTTCGGTTACGCGGGAGCTTTGCCACCATGCAAATATCAGTTCAGTCTATATATTCTTACATGAATTTTATAGAGACGCATTAAAAATTAGAAAACTATGTTAGGTTGAATTCGTTGTTTCTGTACGATGTATGTACAAAAACAGCAGAGTGAAAGGAATACATTTTCAGTTCCTGCTGTGACAGGGAAACATTAAATCTATGGAGAAATATATTAATGGCCATCGACCGCTGTAAAGAGTTTCGGCCATGCCTTACAGCGAAGTCTGTGCATATACTTTTTGTGTAGCTGCAACATCATCACAGGAGGTCCTGGTTCGCAACACGTTGTGGCTAGTTTTTAATTATTACACTTTATCCACACTACATACTGTGTCAATTACTGCATACTTAACGTTTATTTGCAACTATGAGGCTCATATCGTGTTTGCGATTCACGACCACCAATGATGACGTATTATTTAAACAAAGAGAATTTGCAAGGGCCTTCTTATAAGAGGGCGTTGGTTCGGCTGGCTGAAGCAACTGGGCTAGCCAATTCTCAGGACTCGTTAATTTTCCCAAGCAGATATTTTGTCGCTTCAAGTTGACCAGTTTTGAAAGCATAGACTCTTTCTTGCCTGTGGTATATCACAACTCGTAACAACCAGGGTGAGTGTATATAGATTGATCCATCCAATGTATTCAAGGAACACAATTAGGTGACGTTACGTTGTGGAGGTTCTTGACTTTCGGAAAAATAGTTATATTTGTGACAGTTTGACGAAATTCATTCCCCACTTGTGAGTTAAATCACGTTGAATTATTCCTATGAAGCACATTGGAAAGAAAGGGCACTCTAGACGAATCATTTGTGGATAATTGTGAGGTCCTCCAAGCTACGCCACACAAAAATTCCCGCACAAGATTGCTCAATGGGCCCGCCTGTATGTATTCACCTTGTGTGAGAACTAATTTTTTAAAAATCCTATAAATATCGTGGCAGGAAACCAAGAAAAGTGTGGAGTTTAGCCAAGACCTTTTTCAGTTCTTCCATCATAGTGGTGCCTTTGTCTTTCATAAGCATTAACTGCTTCGCACTTGCAATTCAGCTAAGGAAATACAATGGAGATTTGCAAGACAATAAAATAAACAACGCAGTCTTGGTACCGTAAGGATTTAATAGCCTGTGACACACGACATGAAAGCATTACATGTTTATTCTGCGTCCATAAAGAGCGCTTTTCTGTTGCCATCTTTGTTGGGTTGTTTAATGAATTTACGTTTCTGCTTGTTGAGTACTTCTTGCACGTCGTTGTATTTTATTTAGGAAACGATATTGGTCGCAGTTTGGCCTCGTGACTAAGGATGGTTATTTCGTTCTCTCGATCTTTCCTCGGTTTGTAAATTCTCGTATCGATCTCGAAAGGTAAGTCTCGACGCCTCGTCTCGAGTCTTCAAAAAACAGTCGATATAAAAATTAAGAAAAGACTTGAAACAAATTAGGAACATATATTTTTGTGTATTTTTGTTTAATTGATGATGTGTTGGTGTTGGCTTGGCACTGTTTATTTGAAACAAAATTCCAGTAAAAAGGGGGGGTGGGGTGTTCCAGTGTCACCTTTCGAAGCGTCTGGATATCATATTGCCGTGCATAAGCACGTCAATTGATTGACTTTTCGACTCGCCCCCGAAGTTCTCGGGTTCGACTCCCGGTATGGACATGAGCGTTCCTTTGTCCTTATGCCTTCACGAATTTAATCTATTTATCATCCTCATCGTCGCGTATATCCAAAATTGGCAGAAAAGCGACGCAAAATAACAAAAATACATGTATTGTTATATTAATTAATTATGTACATATGGGGGGTGTAACTGTTGAAAAATTCCCATTTATTTTGATTTTTTTTTTTCAGATCTGAAAAGTTTTGGCTATAAATCTAAATCCCGTATATATTGTATGTCCCAGGTCCGACACGACACCCACGACTTTGGCCTAAAGTTGCAGGAAAGCTACGCAAAATAAGATAAAAATACCCCAAAAATTGCCTTTGTACCGTGGGAGTCGGGAGGAGGGTCGAACGGACCCTGGAAATCGACATTCTTCATTTGAAAATACAAGAAACCCGAAAGTTTGTTACTCTTCTTGTTAAGAACAGAAATAAAGTTCATTTAGTTAGTATTTCAACAGAATAATCTAAGCAAAAATGCATTGGATCGAAAACATTCAGTGAAAAATACAGGAACAAGGTTACATTCTACCATTTCATCCAAAGAACAAATGGTTCCACAGTTTTCAAAATTCTAATAATTACAGTTGTAGGTGAGAGGTTACACAACAAACTTTGTGAAAAAAATCCCCCTAACATTTAAAGCCTTTTCTTGAAGGAGACGTGCAAAAGTAATATCAAAATGCATTTCTGATACTAACTGCATAAAATGCAAGAGAGATAATGGAAAATAGTTGTGCTGGTATTCACTCGTTTGGTGGATCGAGTCTCCACATTTATATAATAATAAATATTATTATTATTATGAATAAAATTTATTTTTGTTAGTTTATAATATTTATTATTGTATAACTACATTTATAACCGTGGTAATTATACTTATTATTTATCTACTATTCAACTTTTATTATTTACCCGACCCCCCTGCAAATATTTCTGGCGACGCCCATCTTTGTACCCTCTTCGAGCAGAATCCTTTCACGTTTAATTTTTTCATGACCATGAGCTACGTCAGAAACTTTTGTATGAGAGGTCAGGCCGTTGATATAAAATTAAATATTTTTCTTATTATTTAAAAATTAATAGGCTAAATATAAAATTATTAATAACTAAAAATAACTATAAATAATGTTTGTGACAAGCTATTATTAATGTTATTGTAATCTTGGGATTCTCTTTTACTCCATACACCAGATCACTGAATGTCCAGTGGGCTGTTTTTCTTAATTTTTCCACACATCACGCTGTTAATGTATTGAAATGCATGGTACTAACTTTAACACACTTCGTTTTAGGGAACATTTGGGAAGTATGGGGGAAACTTTTAGTCATTAAGTTTACCTTATGTTATCTGTCATAAAAAAATTGATTTCTGGAATTTTGAAAACTCATAGACCGTATATTCTTTGGATTAAATGGTAGCATACGAAAACTTGGGGTTCTGACGTTTCACTCAATTCTTTGAGCTAACTCATTTTTAATGTTTTGGATATTCTGCTAGAATGCTAATTAACCGAACCTTATTTCTGTTATTTATTATCAACACAGTATGTTTATTGCTTTTTGTAATGTACAATTAATAATGCCAATTTCCAAGGAGGGGTTGACCGTCCAGTTCGATCCTCACTCACGACACCATATTCGTGACTATCCCATAAAAACAATTCTAGAGGGCTTCGAACCAAATGTCTCGCATGTAATAACAATTGTATTAAAATAGGTCAATAAATTATTATTATTGCATGAACAAGTAAAAATATGACATAATAAGATAGATAACAGCATGTACTCATTATCTAGCTTATCTAGCTACAATCACTAAAATTTGTATAAAAACAACTTAAGAAATTGTGAAAAGAAGATTAGATTATTTTATTGAGTACCAAAATGGTTGTTAGGTACGGTTGGTGAAAAGTAAAGTCCATGATTATTATTGTTATTCGCATTATTATTAGTAGTGGTGGTATGCATAAATTTTCGCAGGCATTGTCAACGCAAAATTGTATAATCACAATCTAATCCCTACCTTTTTGTAAGTCCTGCGGAAATAAACCAACTTTAGAGTAAACAGCAGTAAACAAGTATTATTTAATTTTGGACTTTAAGTTGTTTTTGGGGGGGCGGTCCGAACCCCTTCCCAAATACGTCCTTGTTCACAACCCCACGAATCCCGCCTTTGACAACATTAGTGTCGCCAGAAATTTCTGTAGGGGGGATCAGGCCATTGATGAAACTTGATTGGTAGAAATAACAATAATTAATGCCACGGTTATAATTGTTATTATACAGCTAATAAACTAATTTTATTCCAAATTTATTATTATTATTAAATGGGTGTACCTTGCTACTCGATCTAACAGGTGAGTATCCAGCGTAACTGTTTTTCATTTTTTTAACATTTCATGCAACAAGTGTATTGTTTTATAGTTCTTCTATTTTTTAAGTAACTTATAAACACCTCGTTCAAGAAAAGGCTTTAAAAACTAGGGGGGAATTTTATTAATAAAGTTTGTTTTGTGACTTCTCACGTAAAACTGTAATTTTGGAATATGTGGAACAGTTTTATTATTCGTCTTAAATGAAAGAATATGAAAATATAACCTGATTCCTGTATTTTGCACTATTTTTTTAAAAAAAAGATTGAATGCACTTTTAGTTATTCTGCTCGAAAACTAACTAAATGAACTTCATTTTAGTAACATACTTTCTGCTTTCTGTAACTTCAAATGAACGATACCAATTTTCAGGGGGGTCTACTGATCTGTTCGACCCCTCCTCCCGACGCACATGTTTGATAACCATAAGATTCTTTCATCTCGAACAGTATGTACGTGTGCCTGTTGCATATCGCGCATAGTTTCCTACTATTCCGTTATGCTGAACCCAAGACGCCTTTGACGGTGATTTCATAGACAAGTCTCAAGACAGAGCAGCTCATCTGGCGCCTTCTTACCTGAACGAGACCAACAGACAAAACCACCAAAGAAATCCACCGACAGCAAGCAGGCTCCATAAAGCTGCTTTTGCTATCCTTGTCTTAAGGTTCATGACCTCTAATCGTGCCCGGCTGTTACGTTCTTCTGCCGCTGACTCCCAAGATACCTTTCCTCCCCTCAACGTGCAGGTACTCGAGAACAGGTATGAAGGTGCGAGGGGTAATGCGTTTAAGGGTCACCTTCCCGTACTGCAGTCGCAGAGATGGGACCTTATTGAAGGCAGCTGCTGCCTGCGGCTCATGTGGGTTCTCTTCGCTTACTATCTTTCTTGCCTCGATGTCTTCGCAGTCTCGAGGAGTTGGTGTTGGTGTGTTGATGTGAGTGAGTGCCTCCTCCATAAAAAAACAAACAAAAACAACGGGAGTGTATTATGAAAAGGACTTAAATTTTTGGTGCTTTTTTTCTGTTTCTAGCTACACTGCTGGAGTGTCCAGGAGTGTCTTATAGACAATAAGTTTTACAATTACTGGACTTATGTGCCCTCGGTGGATATTGTGACTCGATCTACAGGTAGGTGAAGGTGCTTCTGTGTGAACTCGTGTCAACAACCATGTGCTGTGGAATTGTGTAGTGTTATGTTCAAATGCGAAGCCACTGTTGGTGCAGTGTGTTCAGAAATGCCATTAGGGTGTGGATTTCACGTTTTTAAAGCTTTTTCTATACATTATTTTCCATTTTTTTCTTTTGACGCGAAACCCATGTGGATATCATTAACTTGTGCTACTTGCGATATCGTGCATACATCTACTAGGCTATGCGCAGCCGTCTGGGATACATGTCATTTACGTGCGAGCCAGTCGAAATAGCTGAGTAGGTTACCGTAGAGGATTCCAAAGGTGTACCAGGGCTCCAAGTTCGAATCCCAAGCAAAACATGGGCATTCAGTAAGTTTGTTTCTATTTCGTCAATTCGTAATTCATCTTCATTGGAGGTAGGAAAGCGACATAAAATACACAAAATACAAACAATTTCGCCGCCCCGCTGTCAGAGTTCGTTGATCTCCTCACCAAATGTTGCTGGTTCGGAGTCCAACCAGGGCATCCGTCCTGACCTTATCAAATCCACTGTTCGTTCTTATCGTCGCGTTTAGCCAAAGGTGCAGACCCAAGTGACGTGAAATAAGAAAAAAGTATGCAAACAATTACATTACGAATGCATGGGCGTTGGTTGTGGTGGGTTATATCGAGGATGAATTTACATATTAAAATCAACTTATGATATTATTAACTTATTTATCCAAAAAAGCATGAACATATGAGGTAAGAACTTGTATTTCTGGTTATTTTTATGTCTTTCAACTTACTGTCAGTCGCGTTAGTGAGGATAAATGAAACCAAACCCAATGTAACTTCAATTTCTTATGCAGGATTCGAACCCATAACCTTTGGCTTTGTAGCACACTACGTTTGCCAAGAAGGGTGCCTAAAACATACTGAAAATAACAAAAAATACAATCTTCAATTGTCTTTGTGAACTTCGTAACACTGAACAACAGAAGAATAGAATAGAATGCTTTATTAGTCATTAGACAACATGATTGCAATAGACTTCGTCATAATAAGTATATAAATGTTAATATAAAAAATTACAAAAGAAAAGAAAATTAAAAATACATATTAAAATGTTACACATTCAACAATACAATTTGCAAATTAAACTACATGTTTCATTACAACGAATGCAATTGAAAAATAGCTCTATTTTGATTGCAATACAAGCCATGTACAAAAACCCATTTTACAGCTCTGTGATGCATTATGAGTAGACATTTACATTTTATAGGCCCTGACGGTAGTGTTCTTCAAATTCCGTAACACTATATATACAATATCGTACTAATATATTATTAATGTGTTTAGCAACTGCTTGTTTTCCAAATTACGTATAGAAGCTGGTAGCGAATTGAACAATTTAATTCCGTTATGTTTAAAATGTTGCTGAGTCTTGCATAATCTAGCGTACGGCATTTCTACATTCAGATTGTGCCTTGTATTATAGTTATGTACGTTATATCGCAACCTAAAACTTTGGAGGTTTTCCTTTATGTACATTAAACTATGATATTTATAGAGGGCACTTCTTAATACGGTATTCCTTAAAGAATTCCCTACATGATTCCATATCCTGTACTCCTTTAATACAACATATAGCCTTCTTTTGCACCTGTAGAGTTTCTCCATAGTAAATTACCATACAGTAAGTGTGAATGGAAAAGACCGTAGTACACAGGAATCATCATTTCCTCACTTACAGACCTTTTTAATTTCCGCAATACATATAAGACACGGGCAAGTTTCTTACATACAGGCATAGAGTTTTAAGAAAATGTTCCAACTTCTGGATCAACACACAGATAACATGCGCGTCATGATCACTCGCAATCAAATTATGTTTATCAGAGGTGGCTCCATCTGCCACTCAGCAGTTTGTGATGAAAACTCAAAATTGTGTTCGATCACAGACTTCAACGCATGGATAGGAAGGAACCTATCCAACCTCACTCCTACTTGTCGTAGAAGCTGCAGGTGAATATGGAAACAAAGTTTAAAGAAATGAGGAATGAGGATAACTGTACGAATAAAGCCACAATTGGGAACATTTGGATTACACTCCAATATTTCACCAACCAAATGGCAAGACTTTTTCATGTTCGCTTCAAATGTTTGCGCCCAACAATCATGTGGCAGGGCACATATTTATTCATTACTTTTATTGTAAAGGTGGAAGGGGTCGTAAATATTTTTTTACACACTAACTAGGCATTTAAAGTGACATTTATGATTTTTTGGAAATTATTATTGTATTACTGGCGTGAGAAAATAGTGTTTTTTTGTCACTCTTCTATCAGAGTAAACATAGAGGCATAAATAATTCCACAAACAGACACGTAGCCAAGGGGAGGCTCGGGGGTTAACCCTCCCGAAATCCTACAAATATATAATTATAATAATATATAGCAGTAAATAATTTTACTTCCTTAGCAGGATTAAACATCTTGCATTATAAGTTGTAATATACTGAGGAATTCATCTTCAGGGCTTCTATCCCCCACTTTTTCGTCTTTAGATGACGGCTGCTGATAAGGAATGAGCCTCTCCCCTCGAAATAAAATTCTGGTTACGGGCCTGCCCACAAAGTTACTAAAACTCCCGCTAATCATAAGGAATTTAAAGATTTGCGTGTATTCTGTTTATTATATATTCGCAATTCGAAAAATTTGGATTTTAACATATTTCTAGAACTTTATCTCCGTAATATTCAAACGAAACGGATATATGCCATTTGCCTCAGTTTAATCGCATTATCATGGTATTCTACGCGTAATGCATAATAAATGCGGTGCCGTTACATAATGTTAAACATTTGTAACCTTGTTGAAAGATGAAAGTTTATGATGTTAGACCTGGTAAATATTTCATATCGCTTGAATTATTCGACAATATTTTTTTGCTTTTAATGTTCGTTATTGCTAGAGACGTGAAGTTTTAGTTTTATTTCCCCCTATATTTCGATGTTATTTTTTACTGCAATTCGGTGTTATTTTTCGTGGTTTAGGGCAACATTCGGGCTATTAATTTAAAATCGGTGTTACTTTTACATGCGTTTCTGCTGCTACTTCTATTCTTAAGATTTTCACATTGTTTTAGTTCTGGAGAATTTGGACAAATTTTAATTACAAAAAAAATATGGCTTAACTTTGTGAGAAATGACAAAATTTCTTACATTTGGAAAACTATTTCATCTCATCAGCAACTAAATGTGAAATGTTAACTGAATAATATCAGCCAAATCTTTGAACACAATCATACACATTTCCCTAACAATGGCAATAAATTCCTCTGCGACCTCAAAATACATTTTGTGTACACACACACATACATCCCCTGCCGAAACAAAACGGGTGCTTTTCCCTGCAAATTTTCCCGTTCCTACGAAATTTCCCTTGGGAAGGTCCCCCGAGCAAATTCTATTTCAGGACGATGTTAAACACTGTCAGTAATGTCTGGGCCAAACTGCAAAAAAATAAGCGTGACAATCTCTTTTGAATCGAGGTATCACCAGCTAGACTACAAATGACAGATCTGATAGCGCTTTAGCTAGTTCTTTTTGAACAGAAGAAGTGATATGCCCAGTTTGTATTGCATATTTCGCGCTAAAGTGCAAAAACTTTCCTTCTTAACCTACCCAAATAAATTTTAAACACTTTATTTTGCTTTCTTCAACTTTTCGGTTTTATTGTTAAAACGAAAACTTCGTCTCTAGTTATTGCTCATTTAGTTTCCTGTATAAACATTATTTGGCATATTTTTTACTAACTAGCAACATAGTTAGGAACATAAAAGAAACAGTTCTCAGTATCTTGGGGTAGGTAGATCGGCTACAGGGAAGAGGGTTTTTAGCCTGTTCCTGTAAAACAATGGCGTCGTGAGTCTGACCTCCTGCTTCCATCCTCAAATACCACTCTCAGTTCCTGGAACGATTCACCAAATCTTTTCCCGTTAAAGTCTTATCAAGATTCCGTGTGTTGTATCCTTAGGCGATGATTCAAGTTCTCTTAAGTTTTGTCTCAGGTGCCTTAGGCTATAGCATTCGTTGTGCACCCTCATTTTACATAATTTTAAGATACGGTCATAAAATCTTTACAGTCTATTTGAAGATAATATGGTGGTGGCACCAAAGGTGGGGTTAGGAGGGCGTACACTCCCCTGTGGTCGAACAATACCATCCGGTTTTACCCTCCAGAAGATGATAAAAAGAAATGCTACCTCCTCACTGATTCTTTTGCTGTTGCTACAATCTTCTTTGTGCCCCTGTGATGCTTTTTACATTATTTACATGTGTCTGATTGTCGCTAGTACTGCATTTAGGTGCATGCAATTTCCATGCACTTGAGCATCCGTCACTGTTATGTTTTGTTTGACCTTTGTGTACGTTAAAATATCACGTCTGATGCAGACTAGATCCGAGACCTGTTTCGTTTTCGGTTTTGCCTTGAGTTGCAATTGCCTGTCTCAGAGTTTAACTCCACTTCGCACACAGATAGTCTAATCGGCTTTCAACCCGAACCATTATGTGATTCTATCAGTCCCAAAATTATGACGATGATATTACCATAATTGACATAAAAGAGGCACATCGCAATAGAGAGGGCATTTTTATGAACAGTGTGTTATCTAAACGCATTTTACGTAAATGTTTTTCGAACGTTGTACAGATTTCCATCTTTTGATTTTTAAAAATTTGCACAAGAGAATGTAAATTTATGAAAAAATGGTTCGCAATTAATGTGCTTTTCCAAGCCAAATTGAACTTCTAATCGAAATTCGAGTAAAATAGGAGCTCAATCATTTCAGAATTTTGAGTCTTTCAGGAATACTTGGATTATGGCTTCTTTGTATGATCTGACTTGAAGTTTTCTGAACAGTTTCCCAAGAGAGCTCTTCTGGTATACTGAAGATGACGTCACAATGGAGGTAATTTCCGGAGAATATTACTATAATTCTAGGTTTTATGCAGATAACCTCCACATATGCGCAGAAAAATGTTCTTTAATGATTCGTCTTAATTGCTTTCAGCAATATTTACTAAACTTTATTCGTATGATTCACAATCAGAGTTAAAAAAATAGCCTCTTATTTGTTAGTATGTTAAATCATTATTCTCCTTGTTTAAGGATTTAATGCGATGACGACGGAGTTAGAATCATTGGAATTGTACAGATGTTATTGTCATGTGAACGTCTTGCATTAATTTATAACATTCTTAGCCAACAATAACAATTACTTAAAACGTTTTTCAAGTTTTTCTTGACAATATCCTGGGTCAATAGCGGTGATTGGCTGTCATTAATGGGGGGGGGAAGGCCAGTTTACTTTTTTCTTGGTAGACAAGATTTAGCATTAAGAATGGTATATAGATGAAACAGTTTTGTACCGCACTTAACGTACATTGTAATTAATATGAATGTATATTGTTACATTCACAATAGAACATGATATTTCTGAGAATAGTGTCTACAACGAGGATAGAAAATTGGGCCTGGCAACTGTGGAATAGTCGAACCTTCTCGAACAGCCTACATGCGAGATTGTAAAGTAACATAAATAGGTGTTTTAAAAAGTTGTCAAGTGTTTACTTTATAACTAGAAATACAAGTCTTTCTAGGATGATTAGCAGACTATAAACAATTATTCTAGGAATGTTTTCTTCCCATTGTGTTTTAAACGTTTTATTTCTTTAAAGCATTTTTTTGTTCTTGATTAAAACACTGTTTTAAACATTGAAAACATGTTTAAAACAAACAAACAAAAACAACCAAATTTTGCAAAGTCTAGGGGACTGACCCCCTAATCGCAGACACTGTCCTGGGTGTATATTGTTATGGTTTCGCAATGTGTTGTCAGCAATTGCACTAATGGCATTTAAAACAGGAAACGATACTTGTTTATTTAACAAGTTTACATGCCCCTTACATGGAAAAAAAATTCTCCATGTTCTGGGATACTGAGGCGTAGTAGGGAGGAAATAGCAATACCCTCAAGCGTTAATTCATTACCCTTGTTCATAGTCCCACAGCTGTGACAATGTTGCCTAATCTGGTTCCCATGCAGCAACGTGTCTCTTCCGCTGATAAACATGGGTCCTCTCATTGTTTCCGATCCTTCCACCAGAGTGCACTGCGGTCATTTCCCCTTTAACTCTTCCTTCAAAGCGAACGATTTCTCACCATCGCCTTTGTACAAAGGCAGCGACCTGCTCAAAAAATCAGGAATTATTAGTTTTCTTATTTATCTGCCCTTTTTATATCCTTGTTCCAGTGCATGGGTGCTAGAACTAGTTGTAGATATTAATGCACGCATACCCACGAATTTGGCTCGAAGAAGAAACGGTATCTTTGAAAGCAAAAGGCATTTTTCGTGGGGGTAAGGAAAGCATTTTCTCCCCCAAAACGATGCTACCCTCCTCAAAAGCACTGTTATCGTTTGTTGTTACCACTCTATCAACACCTTATAATAATTAAATTACTGTGACTAAAATTTTGGGCTGACATTCATTTTCCGGGAGGCGTAGCCCCGTATCCCCTTTCCAGATATCCATGTTGATGGATTAGTGTAATAGAACACATTACTACCAGTGACGTGCTCAGGATTTTCGAAAGGAGGGGGATTGCGTGTACGCGTATACTCTTTTGTTAGTAGTCGGTCCTCATTTTGCTATCTTTTCCTGCATTTGACGTTCTGTTTTTTAGGAATACTGGGCCAAAAAAGGGGGAGTTATGATCCCACCCTCTTGAGCACACCATTGATTACTACAGCAGTTGAATTTTCTACAAAACAAGACTTTCAGTGGCGTGCCCAAGAGGGGGTTGGCGGGGATCATAACCCTCCCCGTTGGCCATGTATTTCTAAAAAAAAAAGAAGAAGAAGACCGTCAAGGGCACGAAAAGATAGCAAACATGAGGACTGACACTACTAAAAAAGTATACAGTGATGGACAAAAGTAATCATACAGTGGAACTGAAAGGAAGAAAGGATGAATTGCATCAGCTAGGAAAACAATAAGGAAGTCAAAACTGTTAATGCTTGACCATGTATGCACCAAACGATATATCGACAATAAAAATAATTATCAGATGCTGCTTGTAGAAAAATAAAATACAATACTTTCTCAATACCCGCTTCTTTGGCTGGACAAAAGTATTCATACACCAACATAAAAGTTCGCTTTGAAGACAAGAAAGAAACAAATACCATGTCGTCAGAATTTAGTATGCATTCCTCTGTTATGGAGAACAGCTGTCAGTCTCTTTTGCATATAATGAACAAGAGGCGTGGTTATTTCAGATGTAATATTGTGCCACTCATGCAAAATGACCTCTTTCAGTCTATTCTTGCTTGTTATGTCATATTTGCGGAGTCTGGTTTCCAATGGCTCCAAAGATGTTCAATCGGGTTAAGGTCTGGGGACTGAGGTGGAGTTTTGAGTGTGTGAGGAGTATTATATAACAACAAAAGGCGGACAATCTCAGCTGTATGTTTAGGGTCGTTGTCCTGCCGGAAGTAAAAATCATTCCCAAGACCCAAATGATTGATACTCTGCTGCAAATTGTTCTTCAGAATATCCAAATAGACAAACCTATCAATAGTTCCCTCAATAAAGATGAGTTCTCCAGCACCTGAGGCTGACATACAGCCCCAGACCATAACGCCACCACCTCCATGTTTAACTGTGCCCAAGAGATTTCGAGGCTCAAGCTCAGTATTGGGCTTTCTCCACACCAAAATTCTACAATCACTATGGATAATATTAAATTTACTATCGTCCGTAAACAACACTTTATCTCAGAAGTCCAAACTTTTACTCACATACTCCTTTGCAAATGTTAATCTGGCCTTCTTGTTCTTCTTACTGATGTACGGCTTCCTTCTAGGTACCCTAGCTCTGTACCCTGCTCGGTTGAAAAGCCTTCTAATACTTCTCGAGGACACTTGTTTTCCCAGGTGTTCGTGAACATGTGCCGACACTGCTGACGACGTTAATTTTGGATTTTTCTTCATCATTCTCAACAGTCCTTGTTTCTCTCTCGAAGTAAGTTTCTGAGGACACCCAACCCTTTCCCTATTTATCAGCACTTTTGTGTCATTATATCGTTTGATGACACTTTGCACAGTCGCACGACTTCTCCCAACTATGTCTGCGATTTCAGAATATGATTTCTTATTGAGGTATAATGATATCATAATTCTCCTCTCTTCAATCTTGGTTTCCTTCCCTTTGCGGCCCATTTGACTTCCTGCAGCACGCCAACATCAAACCAACCACTTCCTTACACAGGTGCAAGTGCAGTAAACAAATATCTGGCACTGAATGATGGAAACGGTTGTTTCACGAACTTTTTTTGGGTTTTTTAACTTGGCGTATGAATACTTATGACCATCCAGAAAGCAGTTTATCTAAGGATTACCCACATTTCTCATGACAATTTCAATTGTATGCACACAATTGATTTGCGTTTCTATTCTTGCCATTCCAATGGAGCATATGTGCTACAGACTTGACTTGCCTTTACGGTCTTCTTTGTATAATAACATGTTTCATTCAGACAATGCCTTTGTATGAATAATTATGTCCATGACTGTATGTAACCCCTCCCTTTCGAAAATCCTAAAGGCATACTAAAATCTCAATGCCTAAAAAGACGTTTTTTTTTTTTTTTTAGATTTGACGACTGATTTACAATGGGCACTTCACACTGGATAATTACACTAGTGCGGAACTCCTCTTCAAGACCACTACTTGGGGCTTAACTTGGGGGGGGGGGGCAGGAGAATCGAAAAAATGTCTGTCTCGTAAAAATATGATCCAGGACTATTTTGATAAATACTGTAATATTTGCAAAATTATAAAATATGATCTTTATTGGTTTGGTCCTCAGGTCCCAGGAGAATAACAAAAATACCCTTAAACCTGGAAATGTGGGTGGGGCAAGTGCCCCCTTGTTCCCGTCAAGTTACACCTCACTTTGGCTGCTGCAGGAACCACCACACTTGTTTCTTTAGTTTATCACAGATATCTTCACTTTAGAAGGCAAGGATAACCAGAACTCCACACAAAGCAGTTCATCTGCGTTGAAGCAAAATGTACAATGATAACGCAATTATGGAATGAAAAAGCACTGATTGAAAGCGTTGTTCATTTGTCGTAACTTTAGCCATGCTGCTGCCGCTTTTGCATGCTCCAAAGACGTGGTGTATGGGAAATTCGTTTCGCACAACGTTATCTTGAGATATTCTGACACAGCTGAGTTACCCTTGGAATACGGAAATCGTAAACTTAGTTCGAACGCAAGTGAGAGTTCTGTAGATGCTTATCTCAAGCATGCAGACCATTACATGATACTCTGTGCAAGGAATTCTTTCCTTCCTTCTTGCTACCGCTGGCTCTGAAGATTACGCGGGGCCAAATTGTGTCCAGAGTTTTTTTTTCTCCACACAAGGGAAAGTGATAATCATACTTTTTCACTGATTTGACATTTTATTTTGAGCAATTTGGTGCTTTTGTTCATAACTTCAGTTAAACTGACTTTTCCTTTAACCCCTTGTAGCTAAAGTGTTATCTGTCGAAGTTTCAGTTGTAGAGTATTCAATTGTTGGTTTGGCAGTATGACCAGGGGTGTTCAGTTCATCTCGCCCAAGGTCAATAGCTCGTCACCCCCTCCCACCCAGATCATATCATAATTCCCATAATGTGTTTAAGACAGCAGTTTAAAGTCACATTTTTAAGTTTTACTGAACACTACTTTGCCAGCTTCCCCTACCCCACCCTAATTCTTCCTTTCCTTCATGAAACGAACTATATGGTCCGCCTAGTTGCAAAAGTGTCATGCAACCAACTAAAGTTAATGAATTTACTAAGGAAAACACTTTGATTCCCCCTTCCCCCCACCTCCTCATCACACATATTGCAGCATGGTGCCGAGTTGAAAACTTTTTTACATTTTTTTTTAGAAAAAATATATACATAAAAAT
This sequence comes from Lepisma saccharinum, assembly GCF_977018435.1. Taxonomy (NCBI): domain Eukaryota; kingdom Metazoa; phylum Arthropoda; class Insecta; order Zygentoma; family Lepismatidae; genus Lepisma; species Lepisma saccharinum. Next base: position 21,936,743 of record NC_139248.1, read on the forward strand.
ATAATATTTTGAACTATTGTAAGGAAGAAATAACCCCCAAATTTTGATGGCGGGTCTGCGCAATTGCTTCCCATTGTGGGCATCTCTGACTAAGACAAATTCTTCTGGTACAGTGGGATGCACAAGTATTGCTCGGCAAATTGTCCATGACAATTTTCATTAATTTTTCTCTCGTGTCCTACGTGTTTTTAAGGACTGGCTTTTAAAGTATGCTGGTGTATAAGTGCTTGTTTAAAGTTTTGTTTAAATTCTTGAAGCTCTCATTTCGTAAAACAAAGGCAATGATCATGACGATGGATAATTTGCTTGGCAATACTTATGCATACCTCTACAGTGTGGATATACAGCGTGTCCATAAATATACTGTCATACTTTAAAGTGGTATTACGTCGCTTTGGATAATCGTATTTAAATGAAATTGGTGACATTTGAAAGAAAAACTCAAATATTTTATTTTACAACTCATAGACATTGAATGTGGCCCCCACGAGTGGCCCTGCAGACATCAAGGCGATATTCCCATTCATGCCACACATAGTGTTGCCCACGGGACGAGACGGGACAGGCTTTTAAAAATTCGAGACGAGACGAGATTGATCATGTGTCCCGAGATAAACGAATATTTTCTAGACGAGACAGCATTTCACAGCATTTCCACGAGACGAGACAGGCCAAAGTCTCGTCTCGTGGGCAACACTAGTCACACACGCTCCAACATATCCACAGGGATGGACTGGATTGCAGAAGTGATGCGAATTTGCAGGTTTTGAGGCAATGGGGGTACATAGACACAATCTTTTATGTAACCCCATAAAAAAAAGTCGCTGACCGGCAAGTCATGTGACCTCGGCGGCCAATTGTAGAAGACATCATTTTCGGCACGTTCACCAAACTCTGCATGAAATGATATTTTAAAACACACCAACTACGTTCGTAAATCTTCTGTAATAACAACACAATTTTAAAGGAAAACATTCACATGTAACCTGCCTGCCTGCTAAATATCCAACAATGAACCCGCATCGTCCATTGTTGTCAGGAGTGAATTTATTTCAGTTTCTATGTTTGATCTCGTTCATTGTTGTCCATTGCTGATATTGGTGTCCATTGTTGACATGCACAAACATATTTGACTTTTTCTTTCAAATGTCACCAATTTAATTTAAATACGATTATCCAAAGCGACGTAATACCACTTTAAAGTATGACAGTATATTTATGGACACAGTGTATTTCAATATTTCGTACATTTGTTGCGTCCCGTATTGTTTTAATTTGGGTTGTCGGTGATTGCATTAAATTCTAATGGATTGTACTTCAAATAAGTACCTAATAAAACAATTTTCCTTCTGCCAATAACATTTGTTGATGTTGACATGCCTTGCCTGACTAAACTGTAAGGTTTTTTCTAAGTTATGTGACCATGCGGAGCCTCATGTAAAAACGCCGTGAAAATGGTCAAACGTTTTGAGTTTCTGTGTGATAAGCCTACTAGGTTTGGTACAAATTAATTCATTGCTCTTCAGCCACTTAATTTGACTAGAAATATATGATATTGTGGTTCACATACATATTAGCTACACACTGATTGTATTTGGTTATTTAACATTACTTTTATATGCAAATTGTAAACTTAGCAGCACCGTTTATTTTCGTAGCAATCTTAATCAAATTATAAGTCCATTAACGTAAACATCTAGTATGTGAATACAAACATCTATTTTTAACAGTTTACAGTATATTAGGCAAGTAGATAAGAAAAATGTATTTGCATGAACAAGCCGAACACAGATTATTTCCGGCAGCAGAACCTCTTGGTGCTTGCTGTTATTCGCGTGCATCGTTTACCTGAGCAACACCAGAGGACTCGCCAATCGCTTCCTTCTCCGTAGCCACTACGTGAGGGTTAACCTTGAGACACTAACGGCATAACTAATACACAATGTCAACGACCCCAAATGGCTTCGCTTACTACCGGAGACGTGGACAATGTAATTAATTTTAATTCACGACCCTTCCCCATGCCGTAGCGTGGAATTTCTGGTTTGCGGGCGCCAACTTTTGCAGTTAAGTCACTGACCAATATAGATGGTATGGATGGATCTCTCGCGAGTCTGTAAAGCGAAGCACCATCTGGTGGCACGGCCTGAAAATGCCCTCTTAAAAATTATGTATTAATTTTCGTTGGGCCATGGTCGAAATGAGAATAGCGAAGGTAAAGATTAATTGCTGGTAAAAAAAAATCGTGAATCTCACAAATTTGGTTCATTTTCCTGCTTCAGTATTTATAACGACAGTACACAAGCCATCCGCGTTAGAAATCCAATTGGTAAAAAACCGAAAGCAGTTATCTAACTTGTGTCAAAACCTGCTACATTTTTGTCACGTCTGATTGTAATAGCTATAAAAGGAAAAATCTCTAATTAATATACAAATATTAGTTAGAGATTTTTTCCTTTTATAACCATTACAAGTTCTTCATTTGATTCGTTCGTTTATGAACCAAAGCAATCTATACTCAGTGAGCAACAACCCTTTGAGGACCTAAAGGATTCTCGTTGAGTGACACGTCGTCACTCAGAACATCGAGTCTATCGCCATTGTTGTTATTTGGCGCTTCTTAGTTGTTCTCACGAAGCAGGGTCCAAGGTTATTAGAACTAATGGTTGGGTTATTGCACCAAGGACGATATACGTATATAATACATACACATATATAAAGGACCTTCAGAATTGCAGGTTCGGCCGCTGTGTTAGGGTCGGTCACCTTGCTTGTATTTTGGAGCTCGAAGCTGACCAGTGGGATTTTCCGGTCTCGTATTAGATGTCCCGAAAGGTGACCTTTTGGGAAGACAGCCAAATGTCAACCTCCCTTCCACCTAGTGTACCCTGGACTGCATTTTGCACACTAACGAGGCTCTGGCGTCTGGGCCTGCAGCCAGCATAATCAGTGGCGTGCCCAAGATTTTCAAAGGGGGCTACGTATACTTTTTTGTAATAGGCAACCCTCATTTTGCCATATTTTCCTGCGTTTTACGTTATTTTATGACCCCCAACAATCACCCTTTGGCACGACACTGGGTATAATCCTCTGTAGGAATTGGTTGTGTCGTCCATATACTATATTTCATCCACTTCATTTCATCGCCATTCATTCTCATCTTCGTAATTAGCCAAAAGTGTCAGAAAGGAGTAGTAAAGTCAATCAGTCAATCGAGATTTGATGCTTTTAGGAAATACTGTTTACAATGATCGTGTCATTTTACGAGTATAAGGAACGATACTTGCGCAATCACAATGCGTACAATTGCAGAAGGTAACTCTGTCGATTAACAACTGTCCTAATCGTAGCTTCCATTGATCTTGTCGATCTGGTAACCCATTCTGCATGTAAAATAGCATAACATATAAGAAGTAACAGGTATTGTAGAAAAAACATAATATCTTGCTTCTGAATCCCGTTAATACCTATTCGACTGAGGTGACACATTAGAAAGACATGCCTAGAGTACAATAATCCCGGTAGAGGCGCTGGCATCACGTACACTTCAGTATTCATCGATTGAAGCGACGGTTGTATGTGCCTGGAGGACAAAGACCCTAAGTTTTCTACTCGAAAACTTCCTCAGGTTCACAGACAGGAAAGGAAAAGCGAGAAAGGAAAGAACTTGAAGGAATATAGAACAACAAACGCCGTGAAATGCCAACCTGAAAATGTCTCCCAACCTGGTCAAAGTTAGAAATATCATGCACTATAGCCAGTCCCCTCAAAATTGTGGGCTATTTCGTTATTATTGAAGAAGAAGAAGATGGAGTGGAATCAGTCAGTCAGTGTGTGCTTTGCTAGTTTTTAGTAATTAAAAGTGTTTATGTAACTTTGATCTTGATTGGTGTTATAATCGACCTTCAGTAAGTACTAAGCGGTATAAAACTTGGATTTATGTCATGAGTGAAGTGGCATATTTAATACCTTTCTCATAGTTTAATCAAAGTTTTAAGAAAAGGAAGGAAAAAGGTGATGAAGCAACAAAAAGAGGATAAGATGCTATCTCACGAAAAGATGCAACAAAGTGTGTTCATTTTACTTGATTTCATGTGCTAAAATACACATCTCAAACGATTGATATGAAAACAGCTAGCTATATTTTTGGAAAGGTGCTGGACCTTAAAATGCGTTCCCTATCCATTTGCAATGTTTGTGGAATCTAACCTAACCTTATGTCGCTAAAAGCAGAAAAGCAATGAGACATAAACTGGATTAATCAACCCACCAACTGCTTGAGAATCATTTTGTTTCCCATCACACGGGACCACCACTAGTTTCACTGCCAGGGAACCAACCACAGATACGACCTCGAAGTGCGATACAATCCATTCGAAACGAATCGAAACTCCAAATGTTTCCAGTTTACAAGAACCTGTCCTGCGCAAGAGGCGGTCGTGTGAAATTGTCAACAGCACACCTCAAAGTAACACAGCGTACGCGTTTTTCTCTTCCTTTTGGTCGCGGAAGCCTTCCCACTGGCAACACACAGCAACCGGTGTTGCATAACAAAGAACCTATATGTCCCTGATAAGGCTAAACGCTTCGGCAAGCAGGATTGCTTTTTATTTCCGGAAATGCGGCGAATGTAACAGTTCTTGGTACATTCCTGTTCAGATAAAGTGGCTCATACTTCAACTGATCCTATAAAGTGACACTTTATGTGAACAGGGTGTACAGTGGGATCCATAAGTATTACCGTGCAAATTGTCCATGTCTATTTTCATTAATTTTTCTCTTACATCCTATGTGTTTTTAAGCGATGGATTTTTATGTATGTTGATGCAGAAGTTGTCAACAGCTTGTTTTGAGTTTTCTTTTAATTCTTGAAGCTCTTATTGGGTCAAATAAAGTGCACAAACATGGTGATGGACAATTTTGTACAAGAGCAAATAGCTTGGCTTCGTTTGAGCTGAGTGCTCTTTAGCCAGGAGAAAAGGTTTGCCTGATTGGCAGTGTATTTTTAATCAAATTAAATTGACGCTTGTTGCGTAATGTAAAATTTTGTATATTGTACTCTTTTCAAATAATCAAGTTATATCGTTTCTTAACTGTATCATATGTACTCTCGCCTTAGTAATGCGATATTTACTTTCTTTATACAGAATATTTGTGAAGGATGAATGTACACAAATATTATTCCTTTGCATTTAATACTTTTCTCTATTTCTTTCTTACATTTTTTTTCGTTGAGGCTATTATTTTCCAATCATGTTTCCAAAGCATGAAATAAGTGAATCGACATAACTGTATAAATAACACGATGCTACTGAAATCATGGATGCATAGAAGTTGGACCCGTTCGGAATATTCAACGAATACGACAAAGTGACGTCATTTGGAGGACCCTGAGTTTTCTGAAGGATCACATGATGTATGTTTTATAGTTTTACGCAATTAATTTCTCGCATATGCCTTACCTTAGGTTGAATTGTTTGGAATGGGAAAGCGTTCATTAGAAAGAAACCTCTACAACTTTCGTTTCATGCAAATTCGTGAGGGTCTCTAACCTATGTCACACGAAAATTACTAAATACAAAAGGCGTCATTTTGGATGGACCCACCTTGATGCTTCCACCTTTGCCCCTGTAAAAGTAGATTCTCTCTCTCTCTTACATATATTGATGTGCCCCTTAATGATCATTCCTGTAATTTTAGGCTTTTACACTATAGGGTGGCCACAAAGTCCCGTTACCCTTATAATACGCAAACACAATGAACGATAATTCTTTTGAGTAGTTTTTATTGATAACAGACAATGCATTTACTAAACACCTCAGTGATATAAACCATTAATCTTCTAAGGGACCAGTCTGTGCACCATCATTCTCATGGCAATGGATAATCCGCAGCCAGGTTCTGTGCGACATTTTGCTGAACAATGCTGGTTTAACACGAGTGAAAGCCCGACTCACAGCATCTTTCAATTCGTCAGTGGTACCGTACGGTCTAAAACGGAAACAAATATATACTTTTATTATAGTTTACATAGGGGTAACGGGACTTTGTGGCCACTCTGTATCTTCCATCGGTTCCGTTAATCGGCATGTTGAAAAGATCGACCTATTTTCTCCGCTTTGCATCCACGATGTAGGTAGCTGGGTTTGTCGGAAGTTGATGCAAATGCCTTCAGATGTCTCCTATGCCGTAAAGATTAAGATGGTTGAATTAGGCCTTTGGTGCTTTCTCACTGAAACAATCTATATCATTGTTTCGTTTTTCTCCGATAAAACAAAGCACCTTGCCATGTTACTAAACCGGAAGCTTGTATTTAGCCCAGTTTCTCGAGTGAAGGTCGACAATACTGTTACTCTTTGCATGGAATTCCGCACAAGCTTTGAAGATAGGTATATTCTGGTGGACGATTATGATCAAATTATTTTTCAAATATTCAACAAATTGTTTGTTTTGATTTAACGTTTAGCATTCTTGTTTAGTTTATATTTTTCTTTTAATTACTATGATGAACTTCATAGTATTGTCCTCTTTCTGTTACCTGGCTTGGATTTTATTGTTTTTCTAGGTCTTGTTTATTTCACCGTTCTCATTTTATTTTTTATAAATTTATCAGTCTCGTAGCTTCTTCCTGCAGATAGGTCTTCGTCCATTGTCTTCAGTTCACGGTTCCCACAGAAAACAAAAGGGTGGAAGTAGCTTTCGAGCAATATGGTGTAATTAGACAACCCACCTTCCAAAAGTTTGGTCTCCAAGAATAAATTACGGACAAGTAAATAGCAATTCACTTGACGCAAGTAAACGAATAAAGGAATGAACTACAATATTATCTAATTCGGACAGAAACAAGCTGTTGATTCTAGTCTTGATTGAAGAGTCAAGATATTTTTCTTCTTTTTCATTGGCCAGTTTCTCTTCGATTTCTTGATCGTCTAGTCACGGCCAATGGGAAGGATGTGAGCATTGTGCGCTCTTGTAACAATGGGAGAGGATTCTGGAAGGAAGAAAAGTGTGGGAAAAGATGGCGGCTGCTTGTCAAGTAGAGGAAGAAGCAAGGGAAGGTGATTTACTCTTCCACGCGACAGGATGCACACTGATTTCACTTTTGGCAAGGAAAATGGAAGGTGAGGATGAGTTCCCGCCTGGTATTTCATTAGCCTACATCCCACGGAACCACTGGCGTATCCAGGGGGGAGCTGATGGAGCTGCAGCGTTTCCAGAAATTTTGAGAAAATCAAAATTTCTCGAACGAAATCAGTAAAGAACTCGGGAATAACCGAAAGCGATGATGCAAGCTCACCGATTAATATTTTTGATTTTGAACAACTTTGAAGGTTATGGAAATTAAATCTGTTATAGTGTACCCCACCCCTATCTAGAACGCAGCTAGGCGATATCCACATTTACAATTTCAACCCTCTCTGAAAAAAGTACTGCGTACAGAACATTTTTTTTAAAAGTTTTAGGTAGTTGTTTTCTTGAGCTTAGAGATGTTACAAATACTCTCCCCCTTTTTTTTGTTTGCTTATCGAATGAGACTAGTTGCACTAACAAATATAATGAATAGTTGCAGCCAGGTAGAATATAATACGCGTACGTGACTCTTCACTCGTGGACTTGTTGAGTATGTTTTAAAGCAATAGACTGAATGAACATTGACGCTGTATAAACAATGTTGTACCATACTTACATTTTCATGAATTACCGTATTTCCCGACGAATAAGAAGCATTTTTACCTCTCTAAAAATAGGCATCAAAAGCAGGGTGCGTCTTGTACGCCGATTCTCAGGTTACTCCATCAGGAAGAAGCTTAACATTTCACAAGTTTGTTAATGGGTTAAAGCTTCTTGAGATGCTATGAAAACTAAGACAGTGGTCAAATCATTTAAGAAGCGTGGTATTAGTAATGCACTGGATGGTACAAAGGACAATTTGTTGTGAGAGGACTAAATTTATAATTAATTTACAGTATTTCAAATATAAAGTAATATGTTGGTCTACCTTCAACAAATAGCTTACCTAATCCAAGTTTCAAGCGACTCTTCATTTATCTCTGGATGTGAATATCTGGGTTTTAACGAAGAAGATTAAAATGTATTCTTTCCTAGTTATGTTACTTAAATTATTTGTTGAAAGTAGACCTACATATTACTTTGTTTGAAATACTGTAAATTAATTATAATATTCAGTGATAAAGTTTTCCCCCAAAAATGTGTACAAAAAAGGGGGGTGCGTCTTATACGCCGGCAAATACGGTATTTGTTTTGCATTTTTTATCATGAGATACTCAGGCAAGGTACTCTTCAATATGATCCACGCTTGTAACGAGTGCTCAATACTGTAGAAGAGGCGTTGCTTTAATCGTAAGTCATTTTTATAGTTTAATATTACAAGTTATAAAACCATTCTTATGATCATACATGTTTTATTTTCAGTTGAAAGAACATAATTTTGGTTATCTATAGGATAATGTATGACTTTCGATTAACAGCTGTACTACACCATCTCAATAAAACATATTTTGTAATGCAATAATTATATAGAACGAGATATTGTGTTAGATTGAAAAGTGCTCAGAAAAAAATATCGTTAGTATTCTTCCTTCTCGGCAGTGAATTTACTGTGGTCAGCGCCCACGCTTTCTTGTTCATTAGTTTGTGCATACTCTGTTCTCATTCTTCTTTGATTCGGATCCTTTCTCCCAGTCTTTTTGCAGTTGGCTTCTCGACCACGTCTACCTGGTCAGGCCGCGAACGCATCATTGCGGGTCCAAGGTCGTTCCGCCCGCCAGAGGACTCTGCCGTTCTCATGTCTTGGCCAACGGATGCGGTTAGCCAAAAAATAGAACCTACTTCTTTTTCTTGTAACATTTTCTGCCATGCATCGCCAGTGTTGGCCGACACGGTTATAATCGTCCACAAAGAAACAGTCTTTTTTTCTTTTCTTGTTTACAGCTTCGCGATTGTACTGCAAATTGTACAGGTGAAGAAATCGAGTTATGGACACAGTGTTTCTAAAGTAGCTATACAAATGTAGATGGCTATACATTTTCATTGAAGGACATTTTGAGGTTATTTTGATAGATCATGTTTTTGCAACACACATTTAGTTTAATTTGTAGACCACACTTTTTGCATCGTCCATTGCCTTTCTTACTTTAGTTGAAATATGTTTTCCGAGAATTTCACGACAGAAATTATCTTAGTGATGAGTGAAATGGCCAACTAGAAGTAACTCTGTTACTTCAGTTATGCTATATACTGTTGCCAAAGTGATGCAATTTACTCATATTACCTTCGTGAGTTATGTGCTCATATACGCATATACGGTGATTAAAATCAAGAGTCTGTGACAATTGAATAACGCAATCATCATTCACTGGTTCAAGTCTTCGACGCTTTCAACTAGAAACCAACCCTCTCCATCTTTTCTTTATCCACCACTCTTCCATTTCCACGAAGTTCCGATCCAGCTTACTTCTCACACTTCCCATTCTGCTCTTTCCCCACATCTTAGTATTTCCTTTAGTGGTTCCCTTCCACCATATTTGGTCTATTCACATCCACGACTTTCCGTTAGATCTCATATACTGTTTATCCCATCTCTAAACAGTTTATCTTGTTTCTATACTCTCCTCTATTGTCCTCTAAAATAAAGATTCAGGGTAAAGTTAATTTAATAACAGTTTTTCTTGTCTGTTGGAGGACAAAGATCAATATAGAGCCCCTTGTCGCCCTCTGTGCGTATAGGACGCACCCCCTTTTTCGTACACATTTTTGAGAAAAAATCTTTATCACTGAATTTATAATTAATTTACAGTATTTCAAATATAAAGTAACATGTTGGTCTACCTTCAACAAATAGCTTACCTAATCCAACTAGGAGAAAATACATTTTAAACTTCTTTGCCACACACCGCAAGGAAATCTTTTAACTCAGAACAGAGAAAATTTCCAGAAATGAAGGTAATCATAAACTGAGTATCGGCCTGTAAGGCGCACCCTGTTTTTCAGACCTATTTTTAAAGAAAAAAGTGCATCTTATACGCCGGCAAATACTTTATATCACCTCTTTCTGGTGTACGTTGTTAATATTCTAAACAAATATGCCTCCCACGAATTTGCTCCATGCAATCCGTCGACGCATACTCTTTAACTGTGCCTCTGCTTGTAAACATCATTCGGTCAAGTGGTCTTCAGCACCCACGTCGAACACAGTGACCTCTAAGCGTCAATTTGCAATATCACGAATCCTTGCTGCTCGCGTACGTCACACTCGAACGGTACATTTTATTTTTTCCTTGCAATTGTAACGACACACCGGAATTCTTGTGAGAAGTTTCTCATTGTTGTGCTAACAGGAGCGGTTTCACAAGTCCTTCTGTGGTGGACTGCTCTATTAACACGAACTATCGTGTGTACACAAACGCAAGTCTTGGCGTGTTGTACCGAGAATTAGAGTAAACGTCACATCTGACTGTCCCGTTGACCACAGGCTACTCGGATATTTTCCAATCTTCTTTGGTTAGTTGCAAAGACATTGTAAATAAATTCTAGACAGGAGGCGCTGATTGTCCTGATCGAGTAGAGGCCCTGGACTCTATTATCGACTGAATGTTGGAAGATCTCTGATAAACGAATGATTGAACATCGTTCTTGCAGTATGAACCAAAGATATAGTGTAACTACAGTAATCTATGATAACAAATCATGATTCGAAATGTCTAACACCGTGCATCACATTCGTGTACAGATTGCTTGATTTGGTTTATTTTACTTCGCATTTCTGCCACTTTTGGCTAATCGCAGAAAATAAAGATGAGTGATGATTAAATTAATGAAGGGACACTAAAGCCGCATTTACACCGAATATTACCAACAAATGTTATCAACTTTTTGTTACCAACACGGTTAGCAACAAATGTTGGTAACCACAACACGAGTTTGACTTTATTTTTGTTAATAACTTTTGTTAACATTTTGGCTGCATGACCTCAGTTGGCTGAAAGAGTCGAGTGTGGAGGAAGTTGTGTTCTCTCAGAATTTCATTCCAGGCATCGTACTTTTGGATTTTGTCTTTAAATTGTGAACAAGTTTGGTCCCAAGGAACAGGCTTCTCTCGGTACAATTCAACTAAGTTCAGCACTTGATCCTTTGACCACTCCATCTCACTCAAAAGATTTTACATGATATATAAATTACAAAACAAAACACACCTCGCACGAAACGAAGCTTTCGCACTCGCTGGCTGGCTGTCACTGGCGTAATGGTGGCGGTGGGGAAGCGAGGGAAATGTTGCTAACATCGAAAAAGCTCTGTTAACATGTGTTGGTAACAAATGTTGCTAAAATTCTTTGATCTTTACCGACTGCTTGTGGATAACAACAATTCTGTTGCCAACACGGGAAATATGTTGCTAACATGAGATGTTGATAACAAATTCACAAGCGTTTTAAGCAATGTTGCCAACATTTGTTGGTAACATGTGTTAGCAACCCCGGTGTAAACGCGGCTTAACAAGGAACACCCATGTCCGGACCGGGATTCGAACTCAGGATCCCTGGCGTCGTAGCGCAGTGTGATAACCACTACGACACGGAGGTCAGCCCATTCGTGTTTGGAAAACAAAAATATAGTCAGTCATTCGAATGCAGGGACGTCGTTAAGGGAGGGTAGGGGGCACCGGCCACCTCGAAATTTCCGAGTTCCCCTACAAAATTTTCCATTCCTTAGAGGTAATTTTACTTTAATATTAAAAACCATACGCATTATATGTTTATAAAACTTTGCTGTTTCGTTTTTAGCTATTGTACATGTAGAGATATGCAATACACGCACGCACCCCTCAAAGACACAGCCTACATATACAATCTCAATTATTTACTCTATTCACTTAGCCAAAGTTATGTCGGATACTTGTATTTTTATCACGTTTCAAATAATCAATTTTTTTCTAGCCCAGTGGAGGCTCCTGTATAGATGAAAGCCTGAGCTCACGCCCCCTCCTATTTCGGACAGACAAACATTTCAGTTTCACTTGAACAGCACCATCTTTCACTCGTACGAAATTCCCTTTCAAAAGTATTTCTTCGTCTATCCTTGTGGCTTGGGCGAGCGTTATGATGGAGGATATAATTTTCCCAGAACTGAGTATGCCAACGACCTGTGCACAGCATCGAGAACCAGGAGAGGTTTTTTGAGCAATTTGCATAACGCGAGTGAATCACACTGAGTACCGTGGCTCCGGGTAACGGTACATGTGTCGCAACTTGTCGGCAAATAGCGCTCTTCCTTTCAGGATCTTCCTGGAGGTACTGTTACGGGTTTAGAGCACATCTTGTGAAGTAGCGCACGGAATTATCAACATTAATATAGTCGTTTGGCGTGCAGTGCTATTGAGATACTAGTGGTACCCAAACTTTTCACGCAATCATCCCCTTCTTCCATTTTCCTTTTCTCTGTCATTGTTTCGTTTATAACGATAGCTACGACGAGGAGAGTGGCGATATGGATGTTTGGTCAAACACAATGCTACATTCATGCATACCCACAGTTCGAACCTCAATTCGTAGCTCATTACGCTGATCACTCCCTCGGATGCAGGTAATTCCACATTCTAAACGGGGTGTAAGGGTAACCATTTCCGAAGACACTCAAATGTCAACCTGCATCCACGAAGTACACCCTGGACAGCATTTTGCAGACTAGCGATGCTCTGGTGTTTGAATTCAGAACCAGTTTAATCCTTTTGTGTTGTCTCTTCACCCACCTCATCTTACACCATTAATCCTCATCTTTGCGATTAGCCACAAGTGGAAGAAAAGCGAAGTAAAATAAACTAAATACATCAAACCTAAAGCAATTCCTTTTAACGTATGTTTCAATTATATTTTGTGCTAGGTACTGTGATAAGAATCCTTAGTTCTTTTCCCCATTTCTTTTCACTTCCAATCTTGTTGACACAGACACCAGAAGTGAACACTTCTTCCTTGAAAACGCTATGGTGCTGCCCTCTTTTTCCTAGCACGAAGTTTCCCTTTGCACATCGGGCAGGTTCACATCTTGGCGCGTAACGTGCCAAATTTGTTCCTTTCGCCTGGAAAGGCTACGTGAATTGAAATTAGTGGAAAGTAGAACCGCAGTAGGGAATGAATAAAAAGGTAGAAAAAAAAGGAGAAGGACTGCCGTGCCCAGAAAAGATTACCACGTGATTCTCAGCTCATAAAATACGCGCAACCTGAATTTCGGACGTTTGTTAGTTTGGCCCACTTACTTGGTGTCTCGCAGCTTCCTCGTGCAACACTTGGACTACCATAATGGGTTTGATTTCCTTTCTTGGGGAATTATTGAAATTAGTCACAATAGAGGAGATTCGAGTCAATGATGCAAGAAATAATGGAAACAGTACGGAGAAAGAAGCTGTACAATTTTGTTGTAAAAGGGAGGAAGTACTTCTGTTTCTGATATTATTCAATCAAATTCCTCCACTATTTTGTTGAGTAATCCTTCTAACAAATATAAACTCTCTGGAGAAGAAAATTTAATCTTACAATTGGTAAGAATATTTCATACATTCTCGTAGTACACTAAGTTAAATATACTTACGAAAGAAGTAATGATTATATATTTATAATTATTTGTATTTTTGTAACATTATGTACGGCTGTATGCTGCCAATAAAAATAACAAGACAATTTGTCCATGGCCGTGTTCATTCACTTTGTTTTACTCGATGCAAGGTTCAAGAATTGAAATACAACGCCAAAGAAATAGAGAAGGCATATGCACATTGGAATAAGTACGTACAAGTAAGATTTAAGATAAAATAGTGATGGTCAATTTGTGTGACACTATGTATCCAGTCGACAGTAGAAATAAGACGAACATTAATTTTATAAATAACAACTTGCCTTGAGGAGTACTTTGAACAGTACAAGTCACCAATAGTTCGAATCATAATGTCTAGATACATAAATTTTGTAGTTTATTTTGAAACAAACGTTTACATTGCTGCCCACAACCCGCTGTCGTGTAGCCTTTCTACACGTCAAATATGTAATCACGTATTTTGAGTTAGCATCCAATCGTGCAATGCGTTAGTTGGGGTAGTATGAGAAGACGCTCATCTATTACTTTGTACTTTAGTGTGTGTTTTACTAGAGGACTACATATATTGTGCTGTGTTTACGGTCTGAACTTGTAAAATAATTCTATTGAATTAACCGGTTTGATCGCTATTTGAAGCCCCGTTTACCTTCGGTGTGAGAGAGATCCCGTTTTCGAAGTACTTATTAACATCCCACATCCTCTAGAAATCGAGGTGACAACAGACATACGTAGTAGTTGATATATACAATAATTTTTCAGTTCAATCAACAGCCAGTCAAGCTCAAAACTTCAGCAGGTGCAATGCGGAGACCTTACGTTCACTAGCGTGTCCAAAGATGGATAGTGTTGCCTCAAATGTTGTTACAGGAACATCAGAGGCGTGGGAAGTTGGGAAACAAAGCACCAACAAGCAGAATAACTTGCACGCTACTGTCCATGTCAGATTCTTACCGTGTGAGCTACAACATTGTGTGGAAGTGACAAGAGAAGAAACGAGAAGATGGCTTGACAGGTATTGGATTCAACATGCAACATTTAACAGATTTGGTTCCATTCCAATAAGGTACCGAACCTGACCTAGTCTTTGAGTTGATTAATCACTACCATTAGAAGACAAGTGTCGTATTTAATTTCAGTTTTTTTTTAAATTAAAAAGAATTCGAGAACAAAGAACGCGTAAGTTCCTACATCTGGAAGATATGGTGTTGCTAATTTTAAGAAATATCCAGCAAGATTTGCCAGAATACTGTGTAAATCTGTGTACAACGGCTTCAAACGTTCTGTAACCATTTAGTGTTGCGCAGATTTCACATAAATACCAATCGTGACGACGTTATTCAGTATTCCTCTCTTATTTGATTGATTGATTTGCTTTAGTTTCCTTTGGCTTTTTGTGCCACTTTTGGCTAATTTGCGAAGATGGGGATAGATGACGATATGATGAAATTGATGAATTGACACTCACAAACATCCATGTCCAAGCCAGGATTCGAACCCGACACCCCGTAGCGCGAAGTGCCATTCACTCCGCCACGGAGACCGACTCCTCTCTTATTTGTATCAAAGCTAAACAGTAATGATAGTAAACAATTGCCCCATTACAGCTCATAAGATATTTGCTTTTATTTGTAAACGACTTTTGTGGCCTCCCACCCTTATTGATAAATACAGTGCTTCTTTCTGTCCTTTGTGCGCCTGACGGCGGTCCACTTGGCAGACGGCAAACTCCTGGCATATCGCGTCTGATATCTCTGCTATGGAAACTGCTCGTTTCGAAGTGACCAAGTTCTCAGAATTACAGTTGCAATTACATTAAAAATAAGCACGTTAATTGTCACAGGGGATGTTTGAAAATGTTGTCCTCGTGCATCCACACATTTTTGGCATGTTTTTAGTTTCATACCATAATGAGAATGTGGTGCCCCTCTGATAGTGACCAACTTATATTCAAGGGGTCCCGGGTTCAATTTCATGTGGAGGCACATTGCACAGTGATTCTTCAAGCTCTTGTCCGGCTCTGAGCAGTAAGTGGATTCAAACTTTGGCAAACTATGCTAGCTTGACAGAATTATACAAGGACTCTTAATAATTTGAACATCAGATATGGACCAATTAGAGGGAGCTCATATTTCTGAGCTAATGTTAATATGAAACTATTAAGCCCGGTATCCACTTGTTGCAAACCAGCGTATCGTATCCCCGTTCCGTATCAAGTTATTCAAAAAAACAAAAAAAACTTGCAACGCTCCGTTTCAAAATGTGATAAAAGATACGCAACGGACCCGATCGATCATTTGGCGGTTTTTCCCCGTCACATCAAAGGAAGGATACGATACGCATGGAGGGGCAGTGTGGACAGGCATACGCGCGTTCCGTTGCCTAGTTGCATCATCCTTCAGTGTGTAGTGAGCTCTGTCAATTACAGTACGTCCCATAGTCAATTTATTATCTTTATTATGGAGTGGGATAAGGAAAAATACTATTGAATTTATTGATAATAAATATGGAATCCTGTGGGACCATAAACATCCGGAGTAATACAACAAAATTCGTAAAGAAGATGTGTGGGAGGAAGTTGTAGAACAAGTCGAAGTCCGTCGGATGCATCCGAGTAAAGTTTTTTCTGTGCAATCCGCTGATCTGCTGGAACCGCAAGTCTGCCAATAAGCTGCTCCCACTATACAGTTCACGATTCGCGTACATGTTTGTCGTCCACCAACGTGGTGATTTGAGTTTTTTCTTTTTCGATAAAACGTAATTAATGAAAATATATGAGGCTGCTGCCACTTGCTGCGGTGTACTCATCGTCATTTGAGACCAGACCGTGAACCGTATCGCACTCCCGCATCAATCATGCTGCAGGGTGGATGATACTGAACACAGTGATGATACGCGACAAATCGGGGTCCGTACCGTATGAATGATTGATACGAAACGGAGATACGATACGCTGGTTTGCAACAACTGGATACCGGGCTTTAAACACTTCTGAAACAGTGTCTACCAAGTGTTATATTATCATTATAATATTACCGGATATCATTCCAGATCGAAAAAAGCCTCGTAACCCAGAGAGCAAAACCTCACCATTAGGAAGATAATGCATAAACACTTCAGCTGGCAAACTTGTACTCGCTCCCAAAGTGCACTTGCAGGCTAAAAGGTCTCGGCGATGCGTCATGCGCCGCGTGATCGAGGCCACAATGTAAGAAAGGTGGGCGGGTGCCCCTCAATCAACCACACCCAGTCACGATGCGAGATTCCTGCTGCATTCTACACCTTCTAGATCCTGGCAACAGGTCTGCACAAGAGAGATCTTTACCGAACAAAAAGGAAATACCAGTGCACTTGGCAACGAATGCAGAAAGAAAATTGAGTTTGTGGAACAAAAACTTCATCGCCAAGTTTGCTAAGAAACTGTGTGGTGTCCGTAAAGACTTGTTCGTAAACTGATCACTGATCAGAATCTAATGTAACTTTCGAAAGCGAGTACAATGTGACCGTGTTTAAGCCAAAACGCGTGAAATATTGAAACTGTGCAACTTGTCTGACTTTGCACAAATATATACCGTAAACACAGCCATCTAGTGACAGACTGGAAGATCTATTGGTTCACCATTGGTCAACTCGAACGTCTGAGCAAAGAGAACCCAGTATGGCTCAGAGCATGCTTTTCTGTTGCAGTTGATGTGCTGCAAACGCGAAGAATGAAAGTAATTAAAGAAACTACGTCATGTGAAAGAAACCTCAGATTCAGTTGCGTATAGATTTGACATCTAATCACTCCATAGACTATTATTTATCTTTAAAGCTCCTCTAGCTATTTACAAGATAGACGTATGGATTCAATTATGGAGCGAGCCTCTCACTATGTTGCCTGACCAGATGGGCATATTGACATGGAGATTGCATTAAGTTTTTTTTTCCTCTTCAATTATACATTTGATTAAAGTAGCACCTACGGAAGAGGGTCGTAAGATCCTTGCGCTAGAAATGAAATGAATAAAAATAATGCAATCATGTTATCTGAAAATGAGAAAAATGTACTTAATGAGCATATGGGTTAGTTGGAGTGACCAAACTCAATATGTAGGCATGATGTTTGTAAACTTACTGTAAACTTCACAAGCACAATTAGCGTCAAAAGGTTGTGTCTCAAAGTTTGTTTAGGAGCACACTGCTCAGATAGTCTAATAGGGACTGGACCTACAGTTTGAAGTGATATCCTAACCACTGTGTAATGTGCCTCTACCAATGATCGAACGCGAGACTCATTGATTACAAGGGTTACCACTACCATTGAGAAAGCTCTTAAAATTAAAGTGACGTAACATTCAATGATGATAAATAACTTTTCACAGAATTTTTTAAAGATTGTGTGTGAACTCATTTAAATCAGCTGAGTCAAGTCCTTTATGCCTTGAGACTGAATCTGACGTCACATGGAGGTTCTTGATTTTCTGAAGAATAATAGTATTGTAATTTAAAGTTTTTGTATAATTCATGGTCCTCGTGTGCGTTAACTTACTTCAGAACTGTTGTTCTGTGTAAATTTGCCAGAGTCATCAACCTACGAACACAAAAAAATGTTCGATGTGTATACTTTTATGTACCCACCTTGAGGATACTATGAAACTTTGGTATCATGAGAGGTAAAACGTGAAAGTGATTCTGCATTCCGGTGCAAGGGCTATGTTGCAGCACCCAAATGAAGGAAAGTTATAAGGGAAGTCGACCCAAGGCAATCAGTGCATGAAGAACATAATTGAAATCCGCAACAACCTCTCTTTCCTTCCTTCCTGATACGGTTGTTTGACGCACCGCAGGGTACGGAATCCAAGATTTACAATCGGCAAAGGAAAGGAATCAAATTATCTTTTTGCGTAGCTCAACGAGTTTCTTTCCAAAAGAAGCGTTGCTATTATTCCACCGGGATGACGATGGAAGAAAATTGACTGTGCAAAACTTGATACAAGCCATGAATCTTTCTTTAATTTGTGTGTCCCGACATAAAGCCAATTTCTATGTTTTCATAGATAGTCAGTTTGATTGTGGAACAACTTGACATTGTGTGTATGCTTCTCGACATCAAGCTCGTACCCATTCGTAAATAGAATATTTTCTAGCACATACCATCAGTGTAAGAGAATGTAAGGCATATGAAAAGTTTCAAATCATAATTGTTTTACTTTGCGACTTATTCAAGCATACCAAGAAGTATGCCAAACTCAGATCTTTAGGTTTTTTTGTTTGTTGGTTTGTTTATTCTTTCCAGTTCCGAGGCGAGACGAGAACGAACAAGGTGTTTGTAGCTAACTCTAGACTTGACTGTGTCCAGAGTATCATTTACCATGTTAATAACATTACTAATTTTAGCATTTTTGCGTAATTAATCTCCCCCAATAGACGTTTGCCTACGTTGAATTATCCTTGGAATATATTTATGGAAAAAGACACAATTGTCGTTTCGTGGAAATTCGCGAGGACCTCAAACTTACGTCAGGAATGAGCATCAGGAATTATACGCCTCAAACACAATGAAGCCTCTCTCACTCTCTCTCTCTCTCTCTACACACACACACACATCCAAAAGCTTGAATTTCTAGAAGTATTACAAACTTTACGAACATGTGAGGATTCGTTTCTGACATTCGCGATGACACTGAAATCGAAGGAGTAAAACTCACATAATTCGTGAATTAAAATCAATATTAGCCTTTTAGAGAAAAAAAAATGCACATAAGCAATATCAAATCTAAGGTAGGCATATTTAATATAAAATACTCAATGTAATAATCCATGAAGTAGTCAAATTCGATATGACTTAGCAATACGGTGATAACATATAAATAGCCATTCTGTCTGACCTAGGCAAGTCCAGAGCCAAAGTCAATGTTTTTGAGGTAGTTCAGCTCTTGAGCTTACATTTGAAAACGAACCTGGAACCTCTCAGTTCCAGTGACACTTCTATCTAAGGGCCTTAGGGAGGGAAATGGTTAGGGCGCCGACATGAACTTGGACCTATTCAACCCTCATATCGCCGGTAATTAGAACGGAATTACAGTTTGATGCAGAATGTACATAGTGCACTTTGTACACAGTTTTATAACTATTTACAGCGAGCACAAATGTTCACATCATTCCCACGTCTTAGTTCACACGTTTGGCCACGCAAAGCAAGACGCAAAGCAGCAAATGCACCGGTTAATTGACAGGTGTATGCAGGTCTGTCTGTGAGTAGTCTGTGCCACGATATAACGCATGCAATTTTTTCATACAAAAGGCTTTACCGGGATGACAAGCATGATTTATGCGAGAAGGCAATGCCTGGTCTCGACGTGCGAGGGAATTATTACCGCATTTATGGAAGGTTTTTATTACAATGGTAACTCATGAATGCGTCGCTGTATAATTATAGGCAAAGCGATTTTCAGTTGATTTATAACAACGTGTTTGAATTGACGATTTTAATTGTTTTGTTCCGTAATATCAGTGAATATTACATAAATTTTAAGATAGTAAGAGCAATTGTAAGCATTTTGAAACAAGGAATATTTACCTAAAAACAAAGTATATTATTAAATATTACCAATAAACAGATTATTTAGCTATGTTTGATGCATTGTCGCATTATAACATGTATATTTATCTACGATATAGCACATTACCGACTTGCATTTCTACCTTACTACACAAGTACAACACTTCTTACATAATTATTTACAACTTTTAATTCGCAAACGTAACATTTGCGCCTCAGTATATACGTATATTTCACTAAACGGGACAACAATGTTCTTATGCAAAAATATGTATTAATGCAATAATCGGACTAGATCTACAGTTTTAAAAACTAGGGTCGTCGAGAATTACAGAGGTGGAGTTGTATCATGCATATAGAGTGGAATGTATAAACATTTTCAGTCAAGTTGTATATCATTTCATTTATCTTATATCCTACGAATTTTTAAGGAATTGAATTGTACTGAAGTTGGTGCAACTGCCTTGTTTCAATTTATTGAACCTCTCATTCCTTAAAGCAAAGTGAATTGTAATATTAGCTACAAACGTTTCCTCGGTATGTTCCTGAAGGTGTTTTATGGGTGGACGCGTGGTGATTTTCGGAAGTAGATCTGGCATCCCTGACCTCTCAGTCAACGTCCTCCTTGCTGCTCTGTGACACTGTTGGGCTTGTGGGTCACGGCTGAGTTCTGCTACAAGAGATAAAGCGATGGGACCTCAGTGACACGTATGAGCGCTCAAGGAGGCAATCAACAAGTGTCCTGGAGCTAACCCCGATCTTCCACCACGGAAACGAGATGGTCAAGTGTTTATAGGGACTCGTGGGAAATACAGTGGACGACAAATACAGTATTGAAAAAGCAAGATGTAGTAGGGAGAGAAAATTTCTTATCACTAATAACAACAAGGGTGTTCTTAGTTACTAAAACTTCTGAAGTACACAACGTTTCAACGCGTAAGAGTTATAAATAGAATCAAATATCACAGCTTTGGTAAATGAAAAACCATGAATGAAAGCAGAAGAAACAAAACAAGAAAATGAAGAATACAGGTAAACTATACAATAAATAAAGAAGTGATAAAAGGAAAATGTATAATAGTGTAAAAAAGAAACATTTAAGACGACTTTTTAGACGATAGTCGATATTCGGCATCAGTGTTCCCTAAAACTAATTCTATATTGAATATCCTCTTCTGCCAGGCTACTACACTTTGATCGTCTTGTCTCCCCGTGTAACTCATTTCCGTCCAAGGTTGGGGGTACAATGTTCACCCTACACCCCTATGGTTGCACCACTGTGAGAGAGGGACACATAAAATATCTTTGCTTCATTGACTTTTTGAACCTGGAATCCCTGCTTTCGGGTCATACAAATACGTTAACTTCTTTCTGTGTTCCCAATCTGCCCATTATCCAAATCCCAATGTTCATCAGCTTTTCTTCCATGATTGTTTCTTTTGCGTTCAGACTAGTTTTATACTTTCTTTAGTTATCTCGCTTTTAACGAAATGGCTCAGATCTGTCTTTCACGTCCGTGTCTCATCGTTGTCGTTATGCAATGCATTCTTAAAGTAGAAAAAAAATCACGTCAACTTTTTGTGTGATTGTTAGTTGCACAATCCAAGTTTCTTATCTTTGCGCATTACCTTACAACAATAAGGCGTGTTCTCTGGATATGCGAATCAGGGTATTCTGTTGTTTATAGAAAAGCTGCCCCGCCCGGATAGTCATTGTGATTTTTCAAATAAGGACAGCTGAGCAGATTTCACGTTGAAATGGCGTTATTAGGATGGGTGGGGCTGCCATGAAATTTAGCCTATTGGTTGCGTATACTGTCCAAGGTGCAGCATTTTCGATGCTGTCATGAAGAGAGAAGTGTTTATGTACTTTCCCTCCTACTCGCCTCGTCTCGTGTTTGCGGATACACTTGATGTGGGAGGTAGAGAAAAATCTCGTTTTCTCCCCTTGCACTATCTCTCAAGGACACGATGTAGATTTCTTGCTTAAAAAATATGTATGTCAAGGTGCAGGGTGGGGAATTTTAACGTCCTAAATAATCATTGTATGTTGTAAACATGCAGGTTGAGACTGACGAATTTCAAAGTCACAGATTGAATTTTTTGTCGATTTAATAATCGTGTGTAACATTCTACAGTGCCAGTGTTTCGAATTTTGGCTTGTAAAGTATTGAGTGCAATGTCAAAATGTTAATCAGAGATCAGAAATGTTTTGTCCTGAAAAAATAATCGTGCAGTAGAATACAATAGAAAATTGTCGATATTTTCGTGCGCCATTTCCAAATGGAAAACACGTTAATGTATGTTAGTATTGGATCGGTTCGAATGAGAAAGCACTTGATAAAGGACGAAATTGTGCCTGTTTGTATATCGTTATAAAACTATAGTTTTTGGTATGGAGTGCGTTACAACAATATTACACACGTTACATTGTTTTAGAATAAAAACTGACACTATATGGAAAGTTTTATCAATTCGCTTATTTCTGCAAAAAATATGGGGGAAATATTTTAATAAATGACGTTATGTAAATTACAGAGAATATTGTATATTTTCAGAAATACCCCACATAAATTGTATATCGTGTTTCAAATAATTGGATTGGGATTAGAATTTTCCTCGGCATAATCGTTCAAAATGATCTTTCTATAGGTGGATCTGTCCTGAATTTTATTGAACAAACAATAAAATAACGCGTGGACTTCAACTTTTCGAAGAGAAATGTGATAATTTTCCGTAGTAGCGGCGATTGAGTGCCAAAATTAGGGGGAGCAAAGATAGTTCACTTTTCTTTGGTAGACAAGGTTTAGCACTAAGAGACCATAGTACGGGGGCAAAAAGTGTGGGACAACTGCCTTCCTACGAACCCTAATCGCCGCCACTGATTTCCGGTACATGCCTTAACTTAGGTGGAATTATATGGAGGCCCTGATTTGAAGTAAAAGTTATTAGAACTGTCGTTTTATACAAATCTGTGAGGTGTTTCCAACCTGCGTCACACGAAGATTCCCCAACGCTAAATTTTGTCGAATGGATTCCCCTGTATGCATCCACCTTGACCAGCTCGTGATGAAGAGAAATCGCATTTCATTAACAACGCCTCCAGAGCAAGTCTGGTTTCGATTTTTAATATTTTCCTTCACACACTTAGCAAGACACGATTGTTTGTTCAAGTAAAAGCTAGACTTCTCTTACCGACCCTTGATTCATTCACCTCTTCCAACCTGGTATGCGTAAATATTGATCCGTGTGCTTTCTACACCTGTCCATTGTCCTACATTTTTTTACACATGCTTCTCGTACACGGTGTTCACTATAATACCACTGACATCTGTCGTTAATTTCATTTATAACTTGGTCTTCTAATAAATTTAGCTTGTTTCTAACTCGAGTGGATATTTTGTAATGAGAAGCGTACAGTGAGATGCATAAATATTACGAGTAAAATTATCATTAGCTTTGTACTTCGTTTAAGTTTTGTTTCGACTCATTGCATGAAACAGAGCTAATAAACTTTGTGGTGGGTCATTTACCTGGTAATAATTATACATGCCACTCTACAAATAGATGTAAGCAGCACCAAATAGTTTTGGATTCTGAGTGCATTTGGATGTTTGTTTCTCCCACCATAAAATGTATCAATTCATAATTCATTCATTATCATTGTCGCGATTAACCAAGAACCACCTTACGTTTAGTATTCGACTAATACATCACCACAGGTTCCGTATTCGTGTCCCAATTTGGAACATCAGTTTCAATCATTACATTTTGCCCGAAATACTTATTTTGTTCCTGTTAACAGTTTCGTGGAGTTTCAGTGCAGAAGTTCGATTTCTATTACGACTATTAGTGCCTAGCTAGAAATTCTTAACTTGAAATATATCCCAATAACTTCTTGCGAAGTTAAGAGGACTTATTTGAATTACAAAAATATTTTTTTCGAGTAAAACAATTATGAACTGCTGTAGGCATTTGTTGATATACACTATAAGTCTTTTATTATTTTGTGTTATAGAATAGGTAATTTTTAAGTTGTTCTCTCTTGAAAACCAAAGATGTCTAAATATGATACTGTTTATTCCTGCAAAATGTATACAGTCATCTGTCTATTTTAGGAAATTACTGTTGTCAATGATATGGAATAATTAAATTTTGGATGTGAAGTTTTGAATTCCAGTCTTTTTATCATTCACAATGATCCCAGTTATGCGTATTATGTGTATTTTTATTTTTAGTGCCTTTTTATCTGCCTATTTCCGCAGTTTTAGTGCCTACAATCCGAGCTCTAATCATCATTTATCTTCATCGTTGCGATTAGCTTGAGAGGCAGAAAGGCGGCGAAAAATTAGAAAAATATATGTATTATAACGAGGGCTCAGTTGGTAACGCATCTGACTACCATTCTCAAGGTCCCGCGTTCGATCCCCGGCCGGTTCAAATCCGGGAACTTTTCTAACGTTGGAAGCGGCCCCGGCGCCCAACCAGCGTCGAATGACATGGGTACCTGGGGAAACCCTGGGGGGTAAAGGTGGTCAGGGAGTGATGCTGGTCCACTCACGACCGGATCAAGAAAGTGTGGGGCCTTACCCCCACACCCCCTATACGCCTTCATGGCGTGTTGCTAAGCACAGGAGAACATACACAGGTTGTAAAGTGATGTCAAATAACCAACCAAAATTGAGATAGAATAAGTAGCCTACTTCTCTGATTGAAACATTGACAGTTGTTACTGGAAAACTTTCCAACTGATTTTAGGGATGTTTGTTCACTTTTTATTTAGAAATGTTCTTCATAATGTGGAAAAGGGGGTAAGTTTCATTGAGCGAGAAGCGTCTCGAATAGATACACACAACCTTGAGTATTTTAATATGGCCTCTACTAAAACTGTACTTTCTTTCAATATACATGCACTTTTCGCCTCTTTCATAGAGTTGTGTAAGTATTCTCGTGTGCGCAACACTGGCAATTAACACAGTAACACAGTGCTAAGGTGATAATAGTTCAGAGGACACGAGCCATCTCCCTTTGTTTAGAGCGAGTCTTCGATTGCGTAACAGTTTAATGGGTCAACGGTTCAGCACAACAGGAGAGGATATTGTCTCGTCTCACTCCACTTGCACAGCAGATAAGCAGGAGAAGAATGCCTCAACTTCTCGCAAATTGTCCCTGACGAGCAGGTGTTGTTAAAACAGACGCAACCATGTAATTTAAATTATCACTTGAAATTTTGTTACAAGGACTTGTCGGTTTACACTTTTTTTAGAGTTGCATTTCGACTTTGACGTTCTAATCACTGTGAGGTGATGTTTGTGTCCGTTAGCTTTTCACAACGGCTACTCTTGTAAATTAGGTAGAGTTAGACATCTGTGATTGAGAGTCAACTTTAAATATCAACCTACATATTTATATATCACAAACTATAGCAGAGACATATATGAAGGTTTTTTTTGTTTGTTTTTAGCGAGGCACAGGGAGTATCTATCAAATGATTGAAACTTTCTAAGCGTATTTTTTCCTATTGGTCTGTTTTCTTTCTTCATAATAAACGTAACTTTTGATTTGATCAATTATTTTCAGATGGCGCGTAAAGCTTCTGCACCTTCATTACCAATTTTAAATGAAAGCCTTTTTCTGCACTTCATTGTCTTTCTACCTTACCTTATAAGCGGCTTTTTCGTTCTTCCCGCCGAAATGTTTTTAGCATTTTGGAGGATTAGACTCCAGAAAACCTTCAAGGTTTTACCATAGCATCCTGCCTATTTACTTACCTACATTATCTTTTCTAGTAGATATACAATATGTATTACCGTGATCCATTCTTGACTATCAAGTGTATAATTTCTCTTCTTTGTAGTCGCCATGTTTGATTTCTTTCATCCATGCTAGCTCTTAATTTACTTCCTTGTTTTTATTTCGTGTGATACCTAATTGGAGATTTTTTTATTTCAATGTACATACCACGAAGAAATGCGTTTATTTCAATTCTAAAAATACAGTCTAGAACCAAGTAGAATATCTAAATTGTTGTGTGCGTGTGTTCGCAAAACGTCGATGTTCACATCTATCGAAATATGTATTTTTGTTCATTTAATATCTGGCGAACAAATGACTACTGCATAAAGATGCGCAGTGGCATCTACCGGAACTGATGGGAAACTGATTCCGATCGGACTAATGTTAATGCAATTAGCATTTTTCATCTGGTATTCTGAGAAGTCCCACTCTGTCTGCGACGATGCCACCTTGCGGGCAGCGAGCTGCAGGAAGTGATCGTCAATTGCTCCAACTCGTACCCGAAAGGTCACTCAGTGAAAGGATATTTTTCAGAATCTGGGGCGAGGTGATCTAGCGATCTTTTTCCTCATTATTGTCGGAATCTTTTCGTGGATCGCCCACCCACATGATCATCTGTTTCTTTCGAATATCCACAAAAATCGTGAGAAACACAATCACATCGGAAACAAAAGCTAAAAGAAAAAAAGGAGAAACAAATTATTTATTTTGAAACACAATATAGTCTTCAAGATATACCGTATATATACATTATTAAATTTACCGAAAAGGTACAACTTGTATTTAGGAGACAAAGTTGTTAACTTTACGTTAACAGATATTTAAATCTGTTGGTTAATCACAACTCGGAAACCAACTGCCGTGGAAACACAGATTACTGTAAGAAAAAACAATTGTGCACTCGGCAGCTATATTATACACACCCTTCATGCACATTCGAACCCGGGACTTCAGCGTTGTAGTCGGACACCCTTCCGACTGAAACACCTCCTTAAATAATATTTAATATATTTAAAAAATAGTACATTTCAGAAAATGAGGTTGATAGCTTTGCGAATCTCTTCATGTACGTATTTGCAATGATTCTTGCGTGGGTTTTAGGACAGTCGTCACGTATGATTCTGGTTTGAAAATGGCGATAACTGAATCATGCTGCATTTTCACTTGAATCCTAGAAGAAAGTGTATTTTCAAAGTATTCTGTGATGCTGACTAGAGCTCCCTGTCCCACATTTTGATGGCTGATTCAAGAGGTTCACGAACTCTGTGGATCTTCCTTTCCGGTTGCTGCGACCTCAATAACGTCGGTGATTCAAACAGTATGAATGAATCGCATAACCGTAGGGCAAGAATTTGCTGAACTTCGTCTTCCGGTTACTCATCTCCACAAATTAGACCACATAGCATGCTGATTTCCATAAGTAATAGAATTTAATTCAAACCACTCGAGGAAAATAAAACCGGATAGGGACATCATAACTGCAAAGTTTACGTGGGCATCTTGATCTTGTATAGGGGCCAGATACACGACTTGGTGATTGAGCCTTCCATGTGAGTAGAACTTGTCGATTGTGTGGTTCCCCCATAGACAAACAGCTGGATCAATTGAGATAACTTCTGTCTCCTTAAACCAGTATTTGCTCGAATCTAATCATTGCCTTTAAGTCTGTAGCTTTAATAGTCTCTGTGTTATCGTCGTGTCACGTGATATTGACTGTTACTCGCCACGGCGAAGTCGATAGCCCAATCGAGAGAATATATGATGCATTTAACCACTACCTGATAGACCTATCACACTACCAAATTTGGTGTTTGTAGCTACATTAGTTTGTGAGGCCGATGTTGTGGCGCAAACGAATACTTTCTCAGCTTGGATTTGATTTTGGTTATTTTGTAATTCTTGCCTGCCACTTTTGGCTAATCGCGGCAATGAGGATGAGTGATGATATGATGAAGGCTTGTGCCTAAACTTCGCCATCGAAAACAAGAAATTGATGAAGTGGCACTCGCAAATAACCTGGAACCCAGTGGCGTGTCAAGGGGGGTTGGTTGGGGTCATACCCCACCCTTTAGCCCAGTATTTCTAATAAAAAGAACGTCGAAGACACGAAAAGATGACAAAATGAGATCTGATTACTAAAAAGGTATACGTAACAGGCCCCCTTTCGAAAATCCTTGGTACGCCAGTGCTGGCTCTCAGCTTTGATGATTAGTACTCTAAATAAAAGTTGTATCTGTACTTTGTAGAAACCATAATGGATTGTATGTGTATAGTCCTAGACTAGCCTACATAATTGATGATTCTGGAAGGATATGTGAAACGTTACCAATTATATTTACTTCCCTACAACCAATGAGGAAGGGGTGGAGGGGATAGCATTTTATTCTTGGGGGAAAAAAAGGCAAAAAATATTTGGATCTTTTGTACGTACCATAGGAAATTCAAAGGCCTGGAGATGGCCTTCTAGCTTTTTTTCTCCAAAAAAGGTGTTCAAACTAGAATGCATAAAAGAGATGTATCCGTCAGAAGCGTCGTGTGTTTGGGCATTTTCGATTTATTCCCTTGTGACATAACTTGGAGTTCACACAAATTTGTACGAAACAATGGTTTCGTAGTGTTCCCCCACCTATTTAGGCTTTCCTAGGAAACTTCAAGTTAAGTCGTATGTTGGAAATTAGTGCACAGAACTGTTAAAATTATGCGCTAATTTTGTTTCTTCAAAGCTTCTACTTCATTCCATCCATTCGAGTTTGTTTAGTCCTTGACCATTTCACCTGCACAAATTCTAGCTTTGTTTTTTTCTTTCGTCAGCTTCGATTCAGTTATCATTCGTCTCTTCTGCGACCACGACCTACTGGGGTTAGTGAATATCAACTTGCTGTTTTAACTTGTGCACTTCTCGGAGAAACCACCGAGAGGCAGCACCTAAGGAAACAGGATGATTAGGCCTATCTTCACTTGGAACGACTGTTCCTGAGTGACTGCTTGAGAGAGCAGGATCGTCCTCTGTGACAGGGTACCGTTACACAAACGAGCTGAAGAACCAGTTCGTTGCGTCAATGAACGCTGGCTTCCACGACTCTCCGCCAGGTCGAGCTGCTAATCGCACGGTGTAGATTGAGGATGGATGGAATCTGTGCAAACCGGAAGCATTCCACAGGATAAACAAGTTTGTTTCCTTTTCTTCTTTTCTGTTGGTTTGACCTGCGGTTAGGGCTCTTTACGAAGGCATTTCATTATTATGATGTAAGCTATTTAATAGAAAATTAGCGGAGGGGCGGGGGGGGGGGATAAATGCATGATTGAAGCGCGTCTAGGGACTCAAATATACGCTCTTCAACTATCGAAAGTCTCCACAACAGTCTGAAGTCATGTGGTCCCGGATTTCATCCCAGGTAGAAACTCAGTGTGTTTGCCCCCACGAAACCTAAGTTGTGCTAGTCCTGAGTAGTCTGTGCATTACTTGAAATTGATATACAATTCACTTCGTTCAATTCCCATATAGTTTTTCTTCCTTTTTAAATCGGTAATCTCATTAATCTTACAAATGATTTGCTACATCTCGTCATCGATATAAGTCCTGGGACAAGTGTCTGGTAACTTCACCAAATTGTCCCGTATATTCTACCCGTGATCTCGTGCTTGTGTGTTCCACACAACGCTTCTTGGCTGCAATAAAGGTTTTCACTAAATATCACGTCGTAGTACGTGCCTGATTATCGTATCTCATTTTCATTTGCATCAGTATACATACATTACTTTAAATTCTGTTTAGGCACGTACCTTGAAATATTTCGAGGATGTGTGGAAGGGGGGGGGGGTAGGCCCGCTATAAATGACTCAGAATTATTAACATCAACATAGGTCTGAGTGTTTTTAATACGTTAATATAATCTACAGGTCTATTCATAATATGTAAATTAATTAATATATTGTTAGTACATGAATAGGTAAAAAAAGATAGGCATAGAGATGTAACAGCAAGTATTCATTATCTAGGGCCAACATTTTGTAGAAAAATAACTGTCCTGGCAAGAAAATGAACGTCAAAAGATGAAGAATTGAATATTTATTGAATAACAAAAAGGGATGTTAAATCCAGTTGGCGAGAGTAAAATTCCTGATTAATATTTTATGCATATTATTATAAGTAGTAGTATGCAGAGATCTTCATTGGTATTGTCATTCAAAGCCGTATGATTCAAATCTAATCCTTGCCTTCTTGGAAGTTCGGCGCAAATAACCCTCCATTATACAAAAAAGGCTAAACAAATATTTTTAATTATTTAATTTTAGTACTTGGTAAGTATTTGACTCTCTCCCTAAATACGTCCTTGGTTCTGCAATATCTACTACAACGTACAGTTTAAACTGTTCTGTCAGTTATCTAGTACCTTCATTTGTTCTGTTTTTTCTTGTAATTCATATTGTTTCTCCATTTATTTTTTTTCACTTCTTGATGTATGTTCTAATTCTTTGTTTTTATTATCCCACCATTCAATTCATTATTGATCGTGTTAATTAACTGTTCTCATTCGTAATTCGTTCATACCTCAGAACTTTTTAAATCTTGTAACTCATCTCCTTTCTCTATATTTCATCCACTTATTTCTGTTCTGTATCACCTCTCTCAGTTGTTCTAGTTCTTAGCTGGTGAACATTTTTTTCGATACTTTTTTTGTATTATTTTTCCTTCTTCATTATAACATGCTTTTACACCCACTTTTTGAGTAAAGCCTATCTCCTTCCACTCACGAGTTTGCCTTCATTTTTTCATCACTGTCATTTGCTCGTTTTTCCTCATTCTTTCCAGCTTCATCACAATGCCCCGAAACCTTCATTAACGGATCTCCCTCCACCTTTTTTCACTCTTAGAAAGAATCTCTGGAGAACTGATGCACTTGAGTAGCTTGAGTAGCTCGCTCGTATACCCTATAGGATGCTATATAACTTCTACTGTCACTGACCAGATGATTATGTACCAGAAACTCAGCCGTTAGCGAAGAAGCGATCGCGGAATCTTGTACGTGATTGGTCGACGTCGTGCTTTACTACCAGGGTACCACAAGTATTTGACATGTTGATGAGTCCTACAAATCATATATGGAAATTGCGGGTGGACGATGTGATCGCAATTCTCTTTCCTATTCCCCCGTTTATTATCGACAAGGATCTTGCCAGGACTTCGGCAGTTTGTGGTCGCGCTTCAAGGAAGCTGATCTTCCTGTAGTTCTCTTTGGCTTTCAAGTTCCACTTGTAATTTTTCATGTGGCTTTCGGCACGCATATTACGTCGGTCAAAGAACCCTTTACAACATATTTCCGTTCGATTTTTACACATTTTCCTTTTATTGTTTCTGCCGTTATTTATTTTAGTTTATCTGCGTTCTTCATTCTCTGCTTATAGTTTTTCTCTTACCAAAACCTGTTAATTTATTATTTTTTACCAATTTTATTCAACTTTTATTTTATTTTGCATTGTTCCATATTTGTTTTATTACTGGTTTCACTTCTGTTTGTTCTGTCAATTTTGTTTCATCAGATTTTACAGTTTTCTTGAGAAGTTTCTTTCGGTACTTATATATATTTTAATGATCATTAGTTTGAAAACATGGCCTCTGTTTTTATCCATTCTTCCGTTGAAATTCATAAAGCAATCATATTATTGAACTGATTGATTTTCTTTATTTTACTTTTGACTAATTTGCGAAGATGGGGATGAGTGACGGTTTGATGAAATTGATGAATGGTCACTCACAAACATTCATGCCCAGGCCGGGATTCGAACCCGGGACCCCTGGCCGGCACAATCATATTATTGTTTTTATTACTGTCATTATTGGAAATCACTTAACACTTTTGGAATTAATGCTTTCGGGCTTGAGTTGTGGTTAAATAGTTATAAAGACAATTCTTCTGAAGGTTAATGCAATCCGGACGCTATACTCCAGGAAGCAATTATTTTAAAATAGCACAATAGTTTGTTTCTAAGCTAGTGATTGCCGATCTCCGTGGGAGAATGGTTAGCACAACGCTCTACGACGCCAGGGGTCCCGGATTCGAATTTTGTCCTGGGAATGGGTGTTCTTTGTGAGTGTACCTTCACCAATTTCATCATATCACTCATCCTCATCTTCGCGATTAACCCAAAGTTGAAGAAAAGCGAAGTAAAATAAACCAAATCAATCAATCAAAGCTAATGATTGGGTACTGTTAAATTTTCACTAGTCACTAATGTTGTGTGTGTGTGTGTGTGTGTGTGTGTAAAGTGTGAGTCCATTTAGTACTCGTCAAGCACAGACTATTTATTGTACTTTTTTTATGTCTTGTTCATTGCATACTTTTTTGTTTTTATAAGCAAACGTCTTCTTTTTGTTCCAGATCCCAGCGCGATGCTAATTCGAGAAGTGGTGGCCATCTTGGTCTCCTTGCTAGGACTGACTTCGACGCTTTCGCAGGTAATTTAGCTTTTGCTCTTTGTAACTTACCAACTGAAATTACTTACCCAGAACCACGAAAATAAAAATTTAAATGTTGAATGTTTACATAGAAATCGAGTATACCAGACTGAAAAGTAGCAAGCTCATATTTTAACCATCGGTAGTTTGAAGCCAAACCATGAAGGTTCAATGACTCAAACGTCATTGTTGAGGGTGCTCTTTTGTTAATTTTCCATCTAGTAATTTATGATTTTCAATCATAAAACGCACTGTTTGTCTTTCAAAATAGGTCTTATACGCCGATACTCAGTTTTTGATTACCTCATTTCTGGAAATTTTCTCTGTTCTGAGTTAGACGATTTATTACTTGTGTGATGAAGAAGATTAAAATGTATTCTTTCCTAGTTAGATTAGGTAAGTTATTTTTTGAAAGTAGGCTTACATATTACTTTACAATTGAAATTCTGTAAATTAATTATAAATTGAGTGATAAAGCTTTTTCCTCAAATATGTGTGATTATAGTGGTGGGAGTCAAGACGCTAGTCTGGAAAATGCAGACAGGGACTCAGGAGTGCACTACATGGAAGAGAGGTTGTCACTTGGAGGGTCACCTCCAAACTAACATCGATAGTTGCTCTTTTCAAAACTGGTTTCTAAGTGCAACACATTCATCTAGAAAATATGCAAGCTCCTGATGTCATAGGCGAAGTGGACCTTCCCCATTGTTTTGCAGCTATGAGTAAGAAGCCTAAGTGGGTTTGAGGCAACGAGAGAAGTGGTCATGCAAGAACTTCTTGCAGCGTGCGTTTGTCGCTCTTTCGTGAAATGACATCACCATGGGCTTGCCGCTGTGAGCGATTTTATCGTGGCTTCGAAAAAACAGGAGAGGTGAGACACGCGCACGTTTAAATTGCCAATGTCGCACTTTTTTGCAATCGAAAACAATGTTATTCGCAAATCTTTAGGCTTCCCTTTTCCGTATTATTGACGTGCGAAGCAGTTTCTAAGTAGTTATTGATCATATTTTCCAACAGATCGCGTTTCTTTTAATACTGTATATTTCCTGTTAAGATCATAGGTTATGATATACAGGGTATTTTAAAAAAATTCACTGAACATGGTTTGAGTGCTGAGTTTGTTACTTTTTTAAACACCCTGTATTTTTGACCATGTAGGAAACCAGATAGGATTACTGAATTAACTTCTGGGAACGTGCCTTTGTACAGGAAACTAAAGCACACAGATTTTAAGAAGTCGCAGATCTGAGAGAACCCCTAAATTTTGATATTTTACAGAATATAGTCACTTTGTATCAGACAGCAAATTCACCAGAGCTTATTCGTGTCTGTTATTTATTTATTTCAAACGGTATTTATAGCGCGGTATACAGAAAATTCCAAAGTGCAGCACTTTTACCCATAATCAAATGCCACAAAGTAAAAGAAGAAAATGAATACAAAATGTTTGCCGAGGACAAGACATATAAAAATCTGAACAGTGATACAAAATGGTCCAATGTTAACATACTAAAAAATTTTAAAAAAACACGTATACATTCAGTTATTCTTAGTGACATTATATTGAGTTATTAGATTATGTAAAAATGATTTCTTCCCATTATATGTATGCATTACTGTTACTGTTCTATAATTTTGAGCACCATATCCTGGGATTTATAGACCTAGTTTCATAAGAATATTTGGTCTTGATATTTTACCAGTCAAAATATTATCCAGAAATTTGATTTCAAGATTACTTCTCCTATCTGACGATAATCTAAGGTTCAATATGTGTGATACATTTCATAGTTATAATAGAGACGAAATAATTTGAATTGGAAATATAAAAACCTAACTAACGATTTCTGTACACACTCTTAAGAGTTGAGTATTGAGCTTAGTACAATTCCGGTGCAATTGTTGATACTTTATGAAGAATCAAGAACGTTCTTGTGTTAGTAAACTCTAATTTGTATTTGTCAGAAATATTTATATCTGTACGTTAGAATAAACCACGTGCACAAACACAGTATGGAAGTCAATGCGTGGTTCAAAGTTTGTCTTCATCCATCTGTGGCCTTTCTTTCCTGGGAGTAATTCAGCTGCACTTATACCAGCAAAGTACAAGGATGCAAACGTCACCGACCTTGTGGTTGTCAAAGTAACAAAAGAACAACGCCTCTGCATAAGAGCAATTGGTCTTTATATAGAAGGTCATTACAAAAAGATGTACTTTCTGAGTGTCAAACGTAAGCTGAGTTATAAAAGACCGCGCTTAGAATGTCTATGATCAGGTCATTTGATGTCTAAAAACATTCAAAGCTCGTGTAAACAGAGAAGCAACTTACAACGGTTATATTTAGCATAACTCAAAATAGACAAGGCAAGTCGACCAGCCACAAATCGTACATTCAATAGAAACTTCCTACTCCTACAGAATATAAAATTAACATTCATCCTATTTAACAGCAAATATCGTGTTCCATATAATTTATTACCTAAGCATATACTATAGAAATGAATATGAAAAGAAACTGAATATGATATGTGTGTCTGATATGTTTCAGTTATGACAAAGATTCTCGTTTATCCCAGCTGTTGACGTATATTTACGAAAATATTATTTAAACTACCAATGTCAAAATGAGAGATGCGCGAATCCGAACGTTTGAAGAATCGGATATCGGATCCAGGATTCAGAATTCGTATACCGGATCCAGGATTAGAAATTCAGACACCGAATCCTGCAGGGTCAGAGGTTTGGAGGGGCTTCTCCGATGGTGTAGTGGTAACACATTGTAATCAAAGATTCATGATTCGATAGGTCCAGTCCCGATAGCCTATCTGTGTATAAAGTGGACTTAAAACAAAAACCTCAAACAAACAATCGAAGGCTCAGATACAGAATCATGCAGGATCAACGGTTCAGACACTAAATCCTGCAGGATCAAAGGTTCAGACACTGAATCCTGCAGGATCAGAGGTACAGACACTGAATCCCGCAGGATCAGGGGTTCGGATACCGAGTACCACATGATCGGAGGTTCAGAGAATTTTTGGTTCGGATTTGAGTGCCCATCAGAACCTGTACTGACATGCTTTAATGTTCTACTTTGGTAGGGGAGTTAGCAAATCGTCGTTTTCTTAATACTGTCGCTAGATGTCACGATGTGTCAACCATATTCGATTAATCAATTGAAGTGTACCATCTCATTGATCAAAGACTTGAAGAATCGTTGAAATCCTTCTCCCAAAAGCTCTAAAGTTTGTAATTCTTATTCGCTTCGCTTCAACTTGTATATCCTTATCGTTTGTTCATTCAAACTTGCGAGGAGGTTTTTTTTAGATACCCAGTATTTGTTGCAGTGTGTCATATGGTAATAGAACTAATTAATTAGCAATTCCAAAGCCATGGGAATATGGGTCAAGAGGTTTTATGAGCAGAAAGAAAAGAAGTGAGGTACAGGAAGACGATTTATCGGCATGTTAAGCATCTCTCGGAAGGAAGGCATTGTATTATCCCTGCTCATGCGTTGAACCTGAAATGGGACTCGACTCTACCGGAAATCGCTTGAGATGTGTTCGGTTTTTTTTGCAGCATTTCATTTTGTAATGGAGAACAGGCTGTTTTTCTCTTTTGTGCTTCTTCGATCGCCGCAATGATATGATTAACGTGTTGAGGAATCCAGGAAAATGGATTATTTTGTATGAGATACTGCTGTTAAAATTGTCTTATGTGCGACTTTTTTTTTTTAATGCATTTCAGGTTGTTTTTAATATACAATGAAATACATTAACCTTAAGTTCTAAAATTAAATGCAGTGTTGTTCGTCGTTAGAGTTGTTTTCGGTTTCGTCTCAGTATCTCGAAGTTCCGCTTCTCGCTCTGCCTCGCAAGTCCCTATCGAGACTCCATCCATAAGCGATACTTGGAGGAGGGGTTTGAACGATGAATGTAGTTTATTTAACTGCACATTTCTGCCACTTTTGGCTAATCGCGAAGATAAGGATGACTGGTGATAAGATGGATGGAGGGATAATCAAGGGTGCAAAATGGCCATGTGTGGGTAAGCACACAACATTTTTTAATTCATTCATTCATTTACAAAGCGAGCCCCGTCGAGAGTACACCCTGGACTGCAGTTTGCAGACTATCGAGGCTCTGGCGACTAGACTCTCAGTCAATATAAACCTCTGTGGGGCTCGTGTTGTGTCGTCCATATACCATTGTACCTTCATCAATCTCATATTATCACCGTTCAGCCTTATGTTTGCAAGTAGCCAAAGTGGCAGAAAAACAAATCAAATCAAGGAAAAAATATATATTTTTTTAAGAAAAAAATGATTGATTTGGTTCATTTTACTTCGTTTTTCTTACATTTTTGACTAATAGGAAGATGTGGATGAGTAATGATGGAATTGATGAAGGGACAAGGCCGGAATTCGGACCCGTGAACCCTGGCGTCGTAGCGCACTATGATAACCACTCCAAGATGGTCGACTGAGAAAAAAATGTGTTGTTTATCATTAGCAGCAGCGGCAAACCCTTTTACTTTTCACTGAATACTCGACACGAAATCACGCCGTCGCATTTTCAATAGAACAGAGTCATCAGACAAACCGGATGTGCCTGTTCCTTTTACCTTTACGAGTCCCAAGGAGGCCAGACGTGAGTAAAGAGGATCCCAAGATGTCGGACATGCTGTCTGCACCGTGGAGCCTCTGGTATCGCGAAAGTCCATTCATGGAACAGGCGCAGCCGATCTGCAGCTTTCAATGAATTAACTGCATTAAGATACGCTGAATTATGGATCATCCAGTTCTTATTCTGTCAAGGCTCCTGTCGACTTCGCTGTCCCACTTAATAACGCTCAGCATGCTTCATAAATGCACGTAAATAGCCTACTATCAAAATGTCTGTAACTTAAAGGTGCCCGCAAAATTTTACTTCGGAGAGACAGAGCGAGATTTCACATCTTTCCCTTCAGTCATAGAAACTTATGTTTAACCTATTATTATTTTGCTAAATAAAATTGAATTGAAAATTGGCGTGGTTGACATTAACTTGACAAGTTCAGACTTGAGTCTACTAACCCGATCTGTTTGTGTAGTGCTGCCTCCTAGAAGAAGAAGAAGAAGCAAGCTACTGTTGCTAGGCAATAATCTGTGCAGAACGTGCAATGGAGAACGCACTTTCGATATAATGTAAAGTGTTACGTTGTTTGTGAGTTTCTTAATAAATGCAACGTAACACTTTACATACATTATATCGAAACTACGTTCTCCATTCCACATTCTGTTTGCACAGATTATTGTCTAGCAACAGTAGCTTGCTTCATCTTCTTCTTCTAGGAGGCAGCACCATAGTTTGGGGCGATTTTTTTCAGTTCCGAACATCGGGATTATAAAAATTTCCCTTCCCAATCACGTTCCGACAAAAAAATCTTCTAGATAACTGTTCTTAGGATTACTGAAGAACACAGCGGGGTAGGTAACATTGTTCTAATGCATAATGTTCAATATCTAAGGAACAAACCTCTAATTTGTTACATGAATACTTCCTTCAAATTTCCATCTGTTGAAGTCAGATGTCGTTTCAACTATTGGCGCATTGCTGCTAAGTGGAATTTTCAACCCAGAGCTGGCAAGAGTGAGCACAGCGTGTCACGCGGAAACAGAAAAATGAGAATTCATCCTCTCCAGTCGAGGACATAACAACCTTATCTGCCATGTCCCACTTTGGCCCGAGGAACCGCGGAGCTGTTTTTGGACGTCATCCTCCCAAATAAGGCCATTAAGGTGGTCTCAATTGTATGATAACACTCCTGCCTTTGTTTACAGATTTGGTCACACCTTGTATTGTTCACTGGCTTTACATTCCTGTCCTGTTGTCGTCATTTGACACAAAATTTCCTTGTGGTAAATCAAATTTCTCATGACTCACCTGTTATTTCTACTCGAAACGTGAAAATATTATTTGACCATACGGTGAAGAAGAAACAAACTTTCAATATCAATGGATGATATTAAACTTGACGTCATCGCGCAATGCACTTTGGGAAGAAACGTATGAAGTTCGGCAAACATATTCACGTTAAGAAAAGATTGAGGAGCGTTCTTACAACGAAAAAAATTGAGATATTTTATTCATACACATTCCTCATATGATCATGATAATCGTACCTTGTATCACTTCGGCAAAGACCATACGCACAATACTTACCCGGATGTTTTCAACGCACAATTTGATCTGTTTGCCGGAAATATGGCGGCGAAGTGTTATTTCGCGCAATGAATTGTGGGGGAAGTTGTTCGCTGAATATCATCTATAGATTTAATTGATAAATATAACCCATTTCACTCACAGTACTCTTTTGTATGTTCTGTACTAATATGCATCTTTTTCTTCTTTCAGGAAATAACTACGCTTTTTACATGCCCAAACGGTGAGTACATGATTTTATTTTTGAAATATCTTGGTGGTGTATCAGTGCAAATCTCGCACAGTCCTTTATTTTTTTTACTCGTAATTAATTTGAAGCAAGAATACGGCCCACCTGCGTTTCTGTTGTGTTTTTTTTCTGAGAAAGAAACAAAACTGTCCGAAATACAATTCAAGACAAACTTGATGCTATCTCTTGCTGCATTGTCTTGAAAGTCTTTCAACTGTTACTTTCTGTGCTGTGTAGAAAATAGAGATGATAGCAATGATAAAAGAATGCTCACGTACGTACTTTAATACAGAAAGTAGTACATCTTGTGCCATCTTATGATTTGCGCACACCAGTGATTCGATTTTGCACTAGATATGAATATTTCTTAGGAAATGCGAATCAATACGCAGATATATTCTCATATTTTACGCAGTTAGTGTTTCATAGTACCTGTTTTAGTAAATAAGTTCATTGCTGACATATATAGCTTGATGTAATAGCAAAAATAAAGTTATGAAGCAGTGATGTCATTGCAAAATTAGTTGGCAGTTGTTTCCTTGTCAAAATCGCCAGGCCTGATCCTCTCGTGTAATCTGCGACTTTGTGTTTCAAACGTATTTTCTGAGCTCTATTTGAAATCGGCCATGGATATGCTGTAGCCTCTCTTATGTTTCAAATGTGCTACTTTAAACAACTGTATGGGTATTGCAGGCAATTTACAAATCTAGAGTGTTCGGGGAAAAGTACGAAGTCAAAGAAATTCAATTTTACAGCAGACCATCATATGTTTATTCTTTTAATAGCAAACATTACAGACATGTTATACATGTATAATAACTGTTTAGAATCTTTACACATGCTCAATATAAAGTTGCAATATTTTCTTTAATAGGCGTAGCTAGAACTTTATATTTGGGTGTGCACAAAGAAAAAAAATATTAGGTATTGTACCTTTTTAATAGCATATTTTGCAACACAATCACTTGGCTCTTTAACTGCACTGATGTTTGTAAAGGAATATAAATTCACTAAATGACAGTGTTGAAAATTTTTGAATATATGTAGTAGAAAAAAAATCAAATTGCATAGAAATTACACACACACACAAAATGTTCATAAATGTTACAAACAAATACATCAAAATACATGTCATCTATACCAAGAGACACGTCTGTCAAAAGGTACAATGTTCTTAAACTCATCAATAACTTCATTTACATCAATAGACTAAGCTTTTTCCTGTTCCACAAATAGCAAGAGCAGGGCTTCCAATCTATCCTGCTTCTGAGTTGCTCTTAATTTAGTTTTAACTTGGGTAAGCTTGGAGAAAGTTCTCTCACACGTGCTGCTTCGGACAGGTATAGAAGAAAAGCGCTGTAGTACAGAGTAGAATGCAGTAAATATCTTCTTTCTCCAATGACATCAAAATATCGAAAATCTATAGACACTCGTTTCATCAGCGATAATGCACACGTTTGTCCCAAGTAATGACATTTTCAACTTCTTACAAACTGCCGCTTATTTTCTCTCTTATTGAAATATATGTCTTTAATTCTCTTTGATAAAGCAGCCCATTAGGGTGTGCCTAGGCACACCCGGCACACCCCGTAGCTACGCCTATGGATTCAATATGACATAAATGAAAACAACAGATTGTGACTTATTAGAAATAAGGAATGTTGCTACATCTTTTATGATTCTAGAATACGGAAACGATTGCATTATGTACTCAGTACACTACAATATTGAAAGCGTTGGGTACAGTTTAAGAAATGTTCAGTTATTGGAAATGTTTCCAGATATCTGAACCCAAATGGAAGTAGTAGAATTTCTTCAGCAGTTGAATACGTGGTTATCAGCGAGTGGACAACTTCTGTTTGTCTTGGTGGAACGAACGGTAGCGGAAGCAATTACTTGAAACCCTCCCTTCGTGATGTACCGCTTGGGCGACGAAGAGCTTGTGGAAGAAGGCGCCGCGACATGACGAGACCTCCCGTCAAAAAACTCTCCTTGAGATCCGACGAGGAGGAAGCGGCACAGCCCAGCTGTGAGATCATCATCACTCTCAATATAATCCTCCCTTAATGACTTCGCAAGAGGAGTCGTGGCCTTCTCCCACGACTCGTCTGTTCCGGCATGGCAGGAGCGCAGGAAATCACTGTGGACTTTGCTGATGGCATCGTCAGATTTAGGCAGTCATTAAGGGTGATGCAACTTGCATGTTTTCCCAGAGAAATGAAGACCATCAGTCATGGTACATACTAGTGGTTGGGTGTTGGTGATGGTTCAAGGATGCAATCATGGTACCAAAATAAATAGTGATTGTAAAGTCCTTGCTACCCACTACTGTATTCTGCCATGTGTTCAACCATGAAAACTTAATCTTACACATCTATACGCTTAACAATAGGAGATGAACAATGTATCTAAACTAGCGTGTTTGGAAGTTGGGGCGAAATTAAGGTAGCAAGGGGTTCAGAAAGTTTTTAATGACTGGCTTCCCGTGTAACCGAAAAGTCAGCATTCTTGTTTTATTGCGAGCTACTGTCGACGTAATGCCCTGTAAAAATCCTAAAATTTCGGAGGTAACCATAACATTTTGAGGACAATCGAGCAGTTTTAACATGTTCCAGCCCAGAAAACTACTTAGCTCTGATGGTAGTCAATCATATGTCCCCATACAAAATCTATTAAGCAGGCATTTAATGTCAAAGGGACGATTCTCCCAAGATCCTATAAAGCACACGCATGTGACTATTCTGGGAAATGAAAACAATTGAACAATTGCAACAAGCATTGTTGTTTCGTGCTTCCCGCTGCTTATCTCAAAATGTCTTCGATAACTCTGACACAAGCGTCGTATTAAAAAGTTCCTTGTAACTTACACCGAGTACCACAGTGTATTCTCAGCTCTCAACTGCTGATGAAACTTCCAAAACTGCAAAGTTCGCACAACTAGATTTTGTTCAAACATATTACCATCTCTTTTGCAAATTCTCAGTCCTATACTCTCAAATACTGTGCACATGTCTTATATCAAACAAACAGCAATATAATGGCAGTATTACTTTCCTTTCGCTGACAGTATATTGTAATCTACGCACATTGGATTATATACAACGATGTTCAGGTTAACGTATTATGTTCAATATCCAGCACACTCTAGTAATTATATATTCGCATTCCAACAACGAGTGTGATGCATGATACAAGACAATTATTTTAAAGTTCACCTTTCTACCTTTTTATTTTTACCAAGGCGTTAGTCTGAACTTTAACGATTAAGCTGGTCAATATATTAAGTATTATAAGCTAGTCTGTTGATTAGTGTTTATTTTTAATATTGTAAATGTATATTCTTGTGTAGAATTTTGTAATAAGTTTCACGTAACATCAACTCGCCAGTCCATCTACTACCATGTGTTTGTCTTAGCGTGCATTTTTCTCAAGTGCCGCAACATGAAGCCAAGCTGACCTTCAACCAGTTCATTGGCGTAATACCTTTTGTCATTTTACCTACCTTCAACGCTCAGGAAGGCTAAACTACCGTATGCGGCATTGTCATCAGTTTTTACCATCTAGTTTACACTGGAACGAAAGGTTATCGGAATTTACATGACCTTCTGGTAGTGAAATTGAATTCTAGATACTGATCTGAGTTTCTGTAACTTCTGTTCGTCTGGCAACGGGTGACTTGATGTTTCTAAGCGTATTCCTCCCTCCCTTGAAGTATTGAAGGTCACGCGTGAGAAAGATAGCTAATGGACCAAGCTAAATCTTTTGTTACTCTTCTTTCTCCCTCGAAACAACAGACCGGTTCGAGGACTAACGTGCAATCGCAAAAAAACGAGAGCCCTTTGCTACTCTACTCAATCGGAAATGCCTTGAGGAATGAACAAGGACAACACTGCTTCAATGACACACTCAAATGTTAGGGAAATGCTCGAAATCAAGCTAATGTTACCTTGCTGGTGAACGATTTTCTGGTCAAGCAGCACAAATGTGTTTGACTGCATCATTCTATAAAGACATTCCTATAATTGACAACCAATTACGGGATATTTTATTCACTAAGAAGATTTTCAGTTTCATAGTTTTGGAAATTCTCCCATGATAGTTGGAATTGCTACGTATCAAGGACGTATTTAGAGGGGGTCCAAGGGGCCCGGACCCCCGAAAGACTTACTAATTACAAAAATTAAATAATGAAATAATAAAATAACTAAAATTAGATAATGAAAATATACTTGTTCCTTAATCGAACGTTATTTATTTCCCACGAACTTATTGGAAGGCGAGGATTATATTGTAATCATACTTTGAGAGTGGCAAAGTAAATTTACGAAAGATTTATCACTACTTATAACGTAATACTCAGAAAATATCAGCAGGAACTTTAGTTTTCGTCAACTGGATCTAACAACCTTTTTTTTATATTAATAAATATTCAATTCTTTATCTATTTGACATTAAATTCCTTGCCAGCGCCTTTTCTTTTGTACAAATTTTGCCGACCTTAACTACACGTAAGCTAGATAATGAATACGTGCTGTTATATCTATTCTTATACCCTCCTTTTATGTATTCATGTAATAGAAATATATTAATTTGCATATTTTAATTAATTTAATTATTTTTATTTAAACATTATTATTATTATTATTATTATTTTGAGACACTTGGTCGGACCCACCAGAAACATATTTCTAGATGTACGTGCCTGCTATGACTTTATCACTTTCCAATGAGATCAGATGAAGCCGAAAATAGGGATTATTTTGTACGTCAGCGAGAGCATCAATTAAAATAATTAGGGCTGACCCGCTACCGATGCTGATTTATCGGTATCGGAAAGTATAGGTTGGAATTCATCTACCGATACCAGCCGATAATTTCCCGGCATTTTGGTTTTTCACGGGGGTCCGCAAAAATCCCACGCAACACTTTCGCGGAGGATTAATTATCCTGGGAATTATGCAAAATTCAAACTTTCTTTTTACTTTGCACGAAAAACTGTTATTTTTGTGATTACATAACATATATTTTAATATTTTGGCGTAATTCTTAAATATTCAAAATCAAATTTCTTAGTAAATATTTTGAACAAATTTTAATTAAAGTGAAAAATGTTACCTAGGGCGCTGTTTGGACGAACCTTGGGTTAGCTGGTGGATGACAATGAGACAGCTGGGGGAAAGGGGGGTTATGTTTTGCGAAAATTTAGATAGCTGGAGGTATAATACCACCCCCCTTCACTTCGAGCACCGAGCATATCCAATATGTTTGCAATATATGCACGGT
Source organism: Lepisma saccharinum (assembly GCF_977018435.1). NCBI lineage: Eukaryota > Metazoa > Arthropoda > Insecta > Zygentoma > Lepismatidae > Lepisma > Lepisma saccharinum. Next base: position 21,980,857 of record NC_139248.1, read on the forward strand.
TTCCTTACTTGGTTCTAAAAGGGGCAAGATCATATTTTAGCAAAAGAAAAAAATGAGCTTCTAATGTAATTAACTAATCTGGGTGTTAGTTTTCTTGTGGAAAAAGAGTGCAATTCAGTGGACAATAGTTGGAAAATAATTGTGATGATAAGCAATCATAATACTGGTTTCAGGACACTTAGGGAGACGTTGAAATCCCGATATGCCCCTTAAATCGTCACTGATCACATCAATGTAGATATCTATAATTTCCAGAAAAAAATACTTGTATGTATGCATGTGTACTATAGCTTATTGTTGCAGCTTGTTTTATAAATGCCTTAGCATACTCTTGTCGGAGTACGGAATCTAATGTTCAACTATAACTCTAGTTCACTGAGATTTAAAGCATAGGATTGCTAAGTATAGACAGGCATTTCGTGTTCAAACAGGACTGGAACAGAACAGGTAGCAAATCACCTCTAGCTGTTGAATATATTTTATCAAGAAGACTTCCTTGTAAAAATCATGCGAAACATCGCCACGACCATCTTGTTGATCCGGACAGCGACAGGACAAGTTATAATTACCAAGGGCTGACTGTAATTAGTGGCGATTTCACTCTGAAGTGTTCAGAGGGCAGGCCTTAGGGAATGTCCAGGGAGTCAGTGACACGTCATTTCCTGTTCGGAAGTACCTTAATGCGTTTGGAAGCCCAAAACCAGTAGCAAGAAAGCGAAAGGCATTTCTTTGAAATCTGGACGTGATAAAAGTGAAAATGGTATATGGAGAAAGTTTGTTTTTTTCACTGTAGCTTTTATTATACTGAAAAAAGTCTGTAATGAAAAATACAAAGATAAATCGTCTTAGCTTCCGAGATCGCCAATTGATTTTCCCACGATTTCACACTATAAAATATCAACGAGCTATGAAACGTTTCTTGTTGTTTAGTATTATGTTAATGCTGTATGCAGGACCATAGGTAAATTCTACAGTTTAAATACACATTTCTCCATAAATATGCATTATACATTTTTCATTCAGCATACAGCTGGCCTCCGTGGCGGAGTGGTTACGACGCCAGGGGTCCCAGATTCGAATCTCGACCAGGGCATGGGTGTTCTTCGTGATTGTCTCTTCACCAATTTCATCATATCGTCCCTCAACCTCATCTTCGCGATTAGACAAAAGTAGAAGAAAAGCTAAGTAAAATAAACAAAATCAATCAATCATTCATCATACGAATGGACGAAGCAAAAACACAAATTCTCATATCCACAGTGGTTCACGATTAGGTATCATTTAAGAAAGTAAATTAAATATGAACGCCATTACACATGTGATTCTTATTACAGAAATCGTAATGCAGTATACTATTACTTCGAAGTTTGATGATCACCTGAAGAAATCTAAAATCTGTATGATGTCCAGTCTATACAGAAATTGCCCTAATGGAGGATTTTTATGCTGTCATTAAGCCCAAAACTGAAACAGTTTAGTTTCTTTTCGTGAAGTTTTCTTAAATGAAAAACCTTTTCCCCTTTTAAAGCAGCAAATATTACGGAAATATGAGCAGGAATAAGTTGCGCATATGTCCAGATTTAAAAGAAAAAATCGTCAATATTTTGGTGCATGCCACTCCAACTATTATAACCATTCATATATTAATAGATCTGTATTAATTCAAATCAATATATCATTATCTTTTCAAGTATCAATTTTTCCCGGTTTTGTGTGTTGACAAAAGTATCATTGTTGTGCTGGTCAGTGAAGAAGGTGAATGCAATTGCTCATTAAACACGTAATTCCTTTGTTTGCTCCACGGTGTTTGATTTTTAAAACCCATCTAGTGAAAAACTCTTGTCGTCGACGTCTGTGTCTCGGCTGTCAGAATTATTTCGACTCGGTTTATGACTTGTTCTTTTGGCGGTTGACCCCAACCTACGAGCCTTGACCGATTTTCTTCCCATTCCGTGTGTCTGGATGTGGCAGGAGCTTCAGTCCAATGTTCGTTAACCCAGATGTCGCCCGTGTCGGTGCTTGGCAAGGACAATCGAAGAAACCGTGAGAAGCGAATGGCAAACCGTGCAGGAACGTGGTTCGCGTCATGTGCAAATGTGAACAAATATTCCCATTCGTGGGATATTTTCGATGGACTTGACTTTACAATGGCAGAGCTAAATGCTGCTCACAAATACTGGACATGGAGCGATTTTGAGAATGCCCTTGGTGTAGGTATGAAACTTGGAAGGTTATGTTGAAGAGGTATTAATTGCTTTTATTATCTAATCGACCTTTTAACTCGGAGCGTGGAATTGAAAGTAATTTTTGTAAAGAGTATGCATGCATTGGTTGGAGGTTCAGCCTGTATATTAATTAGCATTGATTTCCTTTAAATTTCCATCTTTTTAAAATTAATTAAATATTATATAATATTTCTACGAGTTCACATGCCAAGCTCGATTTTTTTTATCGTGCAATCAGTTATAAGTCACTATTCACTAAGCTATTTTTCGCAACAAGGACCAACATATCTACATCCCTATCTATGGTAACAGAGGAACAATGTCAATTTCATCCTGACACTAGCTCCATGGACGTAACTTGGGACCTAACTTGGAAAGGTGGAAGGAGAATGAAGAAATTTTCTCATAAAAATAACGTCCGGGAATATTTTGCTAAATAACTGTTATAATTGCGAAATCATAAAAAAATACTTATTAATTTGCAAATTTGAATAAATATGAAAATTTTGAGAAGGGAAGTGTCCAACGGCAAGTTACGCCCACTATCTTCTTATTTCGTGCTTACTAGCAATGTAATTGTACTTGCTTTCATTGTAGCTATTTTCTGGTCGAGCCTGCATAAATTTTATCTCAAGTGGCAGCGTTGTTTTACAACAAAACCCAACAGCAAAGGTTACCTGATGTGACTGAAAAGTGAAAGATTGCATTTTGAGCAAGGAAAGTGTTAGATTTAATTCTTTCCCAGCTCACAATATTAATTTGATAGGGCGCCGGGATGTATATTCTTTTCAAACATTTTTTACCTATATTTCATCATTCTGCACTCAGGATGACCGCCTCCTCCGGATCGTGTTATTTTAAGAAGTGGTCCACTTTAGTAGAACACGAAACGAGCAAATTTAACGTATATTTGAAAGAAGAAGTAAGTGTATGTGCTAAACAGAAAATTGCTTAAAATATAATGAACGTGCTTGATGACACTGGTATGCTGTGAAGTGATACCAAGTAAGGATGCGTTGTAGGAAGCAGAAAAGTATCTGACACACATTCGCGAAGACGGACCCATCGCCAGCAGACATGATGTCGCCATAGAAGAGAAAGTGTTACCAAGGAGGTGACTTGGAAGAATTACCATTAGTATCCTGTATGAAATTACATACATTCTCTGAGCTTACATGTTGGTTCCAGAAGTTCATCATGTGCACAGATAGCTTGGACCTACAGTTTAAAGTGAGATGTGAATCACCAGGTATCGAACCAGAAATCCCTTGATTACAAAGCGACGACGTTACCACTATACCACTGGTGAGGCGTTTTCTTCAGGATAGCGGTGTCATACGGAAGTTTGGCAAAGTTTAAGTCAACTTTATACACGGATCGAATAAATGTGTATGAACTTAGTTTAAGTGGGATACGATCTGAAATGTGCTTCCACTGGTTATTGAACCCGGGTATCCTTCATAACAAGGCAGCAACGTTATCCATTATGCTATTGGAAGGGCTGGACAGCTAAATCGACCAAATCTGGACATGCATTAGTAGTTTCTGCTTACAGTTGATATATATATATGGGAGGGGGGAAGCATACGAATTTACAGGGAAACTAGTTTGAGATAGTATTCATAGGTAAAGGTAAGTTAAAGTTCCCTGTGCATATTGCACCGTGCTGTGATGGCATATTTAGGGTAGGACCCCACATATCTCGATCATTTTGGAGGTGAGTGATCAGCATCCGGCCATCTTTACCCCCACGTACCAATTGATTTGAGGCTGGGTGAGCTATAGAGCCGCTTTATGCAGGGACAAGGCCAGAAAAATTCAGAACTTAGATCACCTACCCCGGGAATTGATCCCGAACCCGGGTCTCCCGCGTGGTAGTCAGACGCCCTACCACCTAAATCACCGCGGCATCTGACATAGTACTCGGTGAAGGCTTGATCTTTCTGTAACAATTGTAGACAGGTCTCAAATGACAATGGGCGTTTAACAGTAGCGATGTTTTATCAGTTTTGGAAAGATATTGCAAGAAAACATGCTACGAAGCGACAACTCTTGGTCTTTCCACAAAGTGCATAGTGCGTACTGTATTTGTCCCAAATTTGATTGATGTTGGTACTCGAATACAAATGAGTTCTTTTGTTATGGAGAGATGCATTCCAAGTTGATCACATTTTCGTCCCATTCGTAACACCATTAGCAACTGCTTAAATTTTGAAAGCGCATCAGTAGGCACTTTACTGATTTCAAAATGTGAAAGGTGCAATACCATACCATTACAACCTGAGTACCTTTCGATTTGTTCACATGCAGCCAAACCTAACCAGGAAAACAGGTCTCCCATTCTTTTGGAGCTATCTCAGCTTCGCAGGTGTCTGGACGGTGAGAGTAGGTTTCACGGAGACACGCACGAGCTCATCTTTGGATATTAACTCTCCGCAGGTGACGTAGATCTTCCTTTTTTTTCTTCTATTGTTGAACTCCGACCTTACCTGATTGGTAGCCTGTGGTCGTCTGCCGACTCTTCTCCTGCCCTCCTTTGAGGAAGACAATGGCCCCGTCCTTAGAGGAGGAACCGGTTTTCATGTTGGGCTGAGGTTGGTGCTTTGGAATGGCAGAAATGTAGGACGATTTCCTCAAGAATTTCATTATTAATTTTTGCCTCAACCTCTTGCGTACGCGACTGGAATTTTAGTTGGCGATTACTGATAGCTACAATCTAATAGGTATGATACAAAAAAGTTTACTATGTGCAATTAAGAAGCCATAAATCGTATCCGAAACAGAGATTCAACCTGTGTCAGTTATAGCGAACGGAACAGCAACTCAACATAGATGTGTACAGCCAAAGTTGAGATTGATTGCTGAGAATGTGCTTCATTCGTCATTTGTTTATTCAGTTAGAACCGTGCAAAATCTAAGTTCTGTTCTTTTGGTGATAGTAGTAATAATACTTTTTAAGGCATTATTTAAATATTATAACATGTGAAATATTTGGTCATCATAAAAGGATCCACTATCGAAACACATTTCTAGATAGGTGCCTGACCCAGGATAACGATGATTATGAACGGTCATGATGTTATGAAACACTTTCTCACTGTACATACTTTAGAACTTGAACATAGATAGTCATCTGTTCCACAAGAAGTCGGACTGAAGCACTTTACACAATGGTTTGGATGTACGTTAAACTGTAAGTACAGTGGGATCCATGAGTATTACCGTGCAAATTGTCCATGACTATTTTCATTAATTTTTCTCTTGCATCCTATGTGTTTTTAAGCGACGGATTTTTATGTATGCTGGTGCAGAAGTTGTCAACAGTTTGTTTTGAGTTTTCTTAAAATTCTTGAAGCTCTCATTGGGTCAAATAAAGAGCACGAACATGGTGATGGACAATTTGCAGGGTAATACTCATGGATCCCACTGTACGGTACGGTCTAGATTAGCTTATCTGAGCATGTAGTGGATAGTGGATACACTTAAACTTTGACAATCTTTGGTCGAAAGGAGTCTTAGTTAGCGCACATAGTTTTAGGTAGTGGGCGCTCTTTCATTTTCACTGAAATAGAATTAATATTTCCTAATCAATATAATTGATGACGTCACATCGCACAAGCTACGTCGGGCTTACGAATTTACTTTGCATTTCAAGAATCATGGTTACTTCTCGTGTTGCCACGAATACTTGATAGCTGGTGGCCTAAATGCATAATTATAGAGTAAAACAATGCCTTCATTATGCTGCTTGCATCATAAAAGTTGCACAGACAATAAACAACACATTATATTTAATTGACATAGGAATTAAAAATAAAGATACAATTACACAGTATCTTTTGTGATTAGTTGCTAAAAAGATGCAAAACAGTTACAAAAATTGAAACAAAAATAATCTAAATTAGGTTAATTGCACGTCTAAATATTCAGTAATGATTGCCACAAAAATAAGATTTCTGGGACACTGTAAATTAGAGCTATTCATAAGCAAAAGTTTAATTGTGTGGAGCAATACTGTTGTTGCGTTTAACTTAAGATTAAATAACAATTTTTGCGGTGTGGCTGTAACTGTGACTTGATTATTGAGTTTAAAATAAGCAGAGTGGCAAGTAAATATAGAGAAATATGTACAGTCTTTGAACGTTATCGGTGGTGTAATAAACAACGTGCTCTGGCTACCTTCACAAGGCTTAAGCATGCTCTAAGAAGCTTGGACATAACAAGTAGAGGAACTGTTCTTTCCTGTCTGTAGAACTCAGTACTTGTTAAACAGGCACGTATATAAAAATATATTCTGGGTGGGTGGTCTGTACCAAGTGTCTGAGAAATAATATAATTTTTAATTAATACGTTAATAAAATTTCTAGGTCTATTTTGTATGTAAATTAATTAATAACGATATAAAAATAGATATATAACAGCACGTATTCATTATCCAACTCACGTATAGTGAGAGATTAATGCGAACGAATTACCAGTGCTACCGAACGGAAGGTTTGAACAAATCAGTAGTGAAGCCGGCAAAATGTTGCACAGACAGCAACTCGAAGAATGAGTTAGGTGGTAGACCAGCAACAGCTGAACCTCGCCCAGCAATAAAGTCAATTCAGTTCAATTATCGACAAAATTTGTATGAATAGAACTGTCCTGGCAAGGAAATTAACGTGAAAAAAGTGAAAACATAAACGGACGTTAGACCCAGTTGACGAAAAATAAAGTTCCTGATTAATAGTTTATGCATATTATTCTAAGTAGTAGTGTGCATAAATCTTATTTGGTACAGCCGTAAGATTCCAATATAATTCTTTCTTTCCAGTAAGTTCGGCGGAAATAAATAACCCTCGATTGTACACCCAACAGCAAATGAAACAGTAGGCGAATTGTCCATCACCATTTTCATTGGGTCAGCATTACACAATGTGATGATAATGAATTGAAATAAAGACGTCAATATGTAGAGAACAATGTCTGCTTCGAACCAACATAGTTTCATTCTTTAAAACAACACAAGATGTAGAATAAAAAAGTAATGAAAATATCGGTGGACAATTTGCCTACCATTATATTTGCCGTTGACTGTACAACAAATGCAGTGGCGGCGATTAGGTTCCAAAACCGGGATGACAAAGACATTATTAGGGAAAGGAACTTTAGGTAAATAAATGTTTTTTCTGCGATAAGATAGAGACCCTCATTTTTGCCAAAATTCTTATCATAGCCTTATATGTCAACACAGCAAATTTTATTTTACATAAAAACACATATTTTCCAGTTTTCCGTATGTAAATACATATTTTGCGAATTTTCATTTTAAATACATAAAATCGCTCGTTGACTTCATCTACCTCGAAATCCTCCAAGGAAAAATGTTTATTCTCCGCACCTCTTTCATATCGAGAGTGCTAGGTTTGTTTTGTCTTTGAAAACGCTCGCTGGCAGACTTCTGGCACCTCGCCTACGATCCTATCGGGAGAAAATAGCTGTAAGTAGCTGGGGCTGGCTACACGTAACGATAGCAAGGCTTTTTAATAAAGCAATGCAGCTATTGTGGCCAGAAGACATAAAATTTGACAATGTTCTTCTCTTGACAGATGCTGCAGCTTACATGCAGTGGTCTTGCCGTTAGCTACCCCAAAATGGTGCACGTTACATGTGTGGCGCATGCGTTGCATAGAATATGTGAAAAGATAAGAGCTCTTTATCCCAATGTCGATAAACTGGTTTCAAATGGGAAGAAAGTTTTTATCAAGTCGCCTAGAAGAATAGACATTTTTAAACAAAAATGTCCTGAGGTTCCCCTTCCCCCTACACCTGTAGTTACGCGATGCAGATGTTATGCCCAGAACTTTGAAAAAAATTGTATCTGTTGTAAATGATCTCGACAAAGAAGAATTCTTCAAGAACTGTTGATGGAGCCCTCCTTAAAAGTCGAATTGGCATACATCTCAACAAACCTGTCCATTCTCTCTAATTCCATATGAAAGCTTGAATCGTCCGCGAACACTTTGGCAGCTTCCATTGGTGAAGTCCGTATAGTAGAAACGAAACTGAAAGAACTCACTGGATCTAAATGTCTAAATGTACAGAATTTTTGGGGAAAAACCAAGGTTTTCAAACATTGTGCCAAATTGCATGTGTTTTGGAAGGAGGTGAAGTAGAGGAAGAGGAAGCTTTGGAAAACTTCAGCGTTAGTGACATTTCGTGCTTCAAATATGCAAGAATTGTTTCTTGTGACGTGGAGCCATATTTCTCACAATATAAGATGCTTTTTAGAGATAATCGTCACAGATTTACAATGGAGAATTTGTAAAGAACTATGGTGATCCACTGCAACTCTTCCAAAAAATAGCTCGCTAAGAGGTAATCATTTAGAAACTAATTTCAGGTGTTTAAAATGCATGTTATAGTTTGTTTTTGTTACCAAATGTTTTTATTTTTGTCACATATTTTCCTGTTTTTATCACATATTTTCAACATTTATGACACATAAAAAATAAATATTTCTGAGTTTTTTAGCACATAAAGTTCCGTTCCCTAGACATTATATTTCCCTTTGTATATAAGGTTTAGCACAGTGCGAGGGCAAAAGTGGCGATAATTTGAGGGGCAACTGCCCCCCTCGCCGCCAAGTATATGTGTGTTTCACGTACGTCACAAATTGCTGCACTGTGGCTTCAAGCAGTCATGATTGAGGCCAGTTCTTGTAATCATACGGAATTCAAGAAGGCGGGCCGGAGATACTAATACAGACATTCGTGATCTAAAACAAACACACAGTTGGTGCAGATGTAACGAATTCTACGTGGTGGATATTTCCTTGCAAACAACCAATAAAATTGGCCGCAAATTGCTGTGCGCATTCTGACGTCACATGAAACTCACCTACATTTTCATTGTTTAATGTAGTAGGCCTACTTGGTCTTTCGGTGAGGAAGGGTCCTGACTCCCTCCCCCTGGACCTCCTAAATACGCCCTTGCTGCTGAAATCCAAACGTGGGATATGTATCACTGGCATGTGAAGATTGGACGTATAAAGTTTGAAGTAAATTTGATTTTTGCTCTTAATGTAGGAAGCTGTTTAAAGTAATTGTGATGAGAGTGATTTACTTTTAGGATGGGACACTACAAGGAAATAGTGAGGATTCCCAATCAGCAGTACAGGTGCGTCATCTAAGTGTGCAAATTTATGGGCGCCGAACCAGTAGAATGTGTCGGCGCACCAATTCGAGATGGTCTTGGCCTGAATCCGAATGAATGTCACTCACTTGGGCGGGTGTCCTTGTTCACAATTAACTAGTTGCAGCTTCTGACCACTCCGAAAGACATGCAACTTTTTCTGCTGCTTAATATATTGCACCAGAACAAACCATGATGACGTGCACGTTTTAGGAATGAACACCACAGGCACCAAGTCAAAAACTCGTTTAAGCAACATAGAAACAATAACCTAGAGTATGGCTTGCCTTATGTTATTGTCCTCCTCCCTTGCACATACTGTTTGCTGTGAAGAGTTATTGAATGTCATATTTTCCAGCTCTGTAGGGGAGAGAATCTAATAACGAGGGCAGCTCAAGATAAAATTTTCACCCGGGCGAGGTGGATTTTTTATTTTTTGCCCCCCCCCTACTTTCTACCTTCCTCCAATATGAAACATGATCATGTTATATATTTACTGTTTTAATGGCGAAATATAACACCATTAATTAGAAAATACTTGAAGTGCTACTGTTAAAGAACACGTTTATTACAGGTATTGTTTATTGAATTCATACATAATGCATCAAAATAACAATAATCTCTAAACTTAAATTTCCATATGATTGTTATGTTATGCAGCAGTAACTTCAATTAATTCTTGTCTACATATATCAAACTCTTTTTAAAGCAGATAACTATAATCAGAAATAAGGTTTTGGCGCAATTCAAAGTTTGCCCCCCCCCCCCCCAGCCCCGGCAGTATACAGTACAGTGGTATCCATGAGTATTACCGTGCAAATTGTCCATCAGCATGTTCGTGCACTTTATTTGACCCAAATAAGAGCTTCAAGAATTAAAAGAAAACTCAGAACAAGATTGACAACTTCTACACTAGCACACACAAAAATCTATCGTTTAAAAATATATATAATGTGAGAGAAAAATTGATGAAAATAGTCATGGACAATTTGCACGGTAATACTCATGGATCCCACTGTACCTTCCTTTAGGACATAACTGAAAACAGTAAAAAATGCACTAAACTTTAATATGCAGTGCACATACTGATAATAATCTAGACCGCATTGTGAAGTTATTTCATCCCTAAACGCGGCCTCTTGGACTGTCCGCGCTACTCGTCAAATCAGAAGACGCCAATCGTAGAGGTGAAGAAGACAGGAAAAAAGACAAAAGAAGACGCTTTCGGTGAAGGTTGAACGTCCGGATCGAAGGACAAAAAGTCGCACCTCGAGCATTTTTCATTCTCACGGATTTGACTTTCGAGCTTTTGAACGCAACGCTAGATGTCACTGGTGTTTTGTCATTGCTTCACTGCTCTGTATTTTCCCGATGATGTTTTGATATTGCTGCATCCCTGAGAGATCCAAATTGTTTTCAGGTGTATAAACAGTTTCAACTTCATGACTAAGCCCAGTTCTAACCCGCTGGTCACATTGTTTTAGGAGGTGGTTTGATCCAGTCGCAGTAGTGGTTTCATTGCGTAATCTTAAAAAAAGCCCAAATAGTTTTGCAAAAAGATTCAATTTTTGGCAATTTTTAAACAGCAACTCCCTAAATGATTCCATTTCGAAAAATGTTAGACAAAATAAAATACTAAGGCTGTTTTTACGTATTTTGGGCGCTTAAACCAACCACCTCAAATAGCTACACGGCAAATTTTGGTTCTTTAAGGTAAATGTACATAAAAAGTTATGACTCGCTTCACACAGGTTGCTCACGTCTGAGAGAGTTGCGAAAGAGTTATCAGCGCCACCAAATGGAAGGTTTGAACAAATCAGTAGTGAAACAGTGCAAAATGTTGCGCAGCAACTCTGAAAATAAGTGCATGATTTCCATTAATGTACGTTTTACTGCTAATCACAGTAAGATAGCCCCTTTTAGCAAAGAATTAAACATTTGCTTGTTGTATTTTTCTCACGTACAGTGGGATCCATGAGTATTGCCGTGCAAATTGTCCATGACTATTTTCATTAACTTTTCTCTTACATCCTATGTGTTTTTAAGCTATGGATTTTTATGTATGCTGGTGCAGAAGTTGTGAACAGCTTGTTTTAAGTTTTATTTTAATTATCGAGTCAAATAAAGTGCACGAACACGGTGATGGACAATTTGGACGGTAATACTCATGGATCCCACTGTACCTACAAAGTGATCTAATTTTGTCAACCAATGATATTCACTACCTTTAATCGACTCGCCCGTATGAACCCACCTTACTCTTTTAAGGATGAATCTGTCCACACGCGACCAAGGTGAGATAGTTTCAGATAAAATTTTCTGCAACAGCGCTAGAACCATACGCCAAAAGAACAATCCTGTGATTGTCAGATTTCGTCAAATCAATTGTAGGAATGTCTTACGGGAAAAAATATTACTCAATTTAACAAAATCCTATATCTCAAGAACATTTTTATAAAAAAAATCCATTAAAACCCTTTTTAGATGTCGACGAAATTACACCACCGATCCAACAGACTTATCTACCAGGAAGATTGTTGTATCCACGTGCTGCCAGCGTGGTGCAGTTGATGGAACATCCGATCATGCCATCTCTTTGAATGTCAACTTCACGTGGTTGTACGTATTTTAAGAGATTGAGGGAGATTTCAGACAGAGCTGACAAGCAACAGCGAGGGTTCATACCGAAGAGACAAGTGACACGCGCAATTCAGGCTACAAACAAGCATTAACCACGCATGCACGAACAACAGATCGCTATTGAGAAAACTATCCAGTCACAGCGACATATGCAGCTTGTCATGTGACTTCGGTTAGAAAAATTGCATTGATTACAGAGAGAGATTTCACACCGAAGAAACACGCGACACGTGTCGCTTGTCACTTCGGTGTGAATTCTCCCTTTGGGTTCTTTTCCAAGCGGCACGTGCATCTTGTCGCCTCTTAAGTTCACTCTGAAAGCTCCCTTGAATGGAACACGATGTAACTTTTGAAAAATTCAATTTATACAAACACTGGTCAACTATATTACAACTGAAAATATTGTATTATAAAATTATGAAATTTTTGCAAAAAAAAAAAAAAAAGTGTCATTTTTCAAAATGTAACGTGTACAGCTGAATGGCTAACACCAAATATTTTTTCAATTTTGTTGTCATTTCTTGAACTTTTCGTCTTGTGTAGATTAGAGAGATCCCCCCCCCCCCTCACAGTTTTGCGCAAACGACTGTACTGTCCCGGGTTCGAATCCCGGTCTGGGCTTTGGTATTGTGGATTCATTAATTCCATCATATCTTCAGTAATCCTCATCGTCGCGATTAGCTATAGGTGACAGAAATGCAACGATTCTTGATTCTTATCAACTGGAATGTCTCCTGGGTACATCCACATTACCAAATTCTCTAAATTTTCCTTGAATCATCTTTACTTGGTAAAGAAATCAATCCGCCTTGTACGCTTTCAGTTAACTACCTGTGAAAAAGTTATCTTTTTTTGGTAAAAACCACTCTCTGGGCTTCTTGTTCGGAGGCGGCCACATCATAAGCAGGCCGCCATAAACTTGGCATTTGGGCTTTCTCCGTCGGTGGTTAGACAGGAAGGAGGGACAGCCTTGTCTCATTCGCTGAGACAAGAAGTTTCCCAGGTGAAAGTTGGGGACTGCTGTTTTCTTCGGAAATGGTAGCCGTCACCGCAGCCGAGAGCGGTTGTATAAGAAATCATTACGTAACTCCGGTATTAGTTGGACAACCGCAAATATGCAATGAACAATGGTTGGAAATTTATTGCGTTGCATATTTAATAACGTGTCGCGTTTTATCTTCACGTTAGCCCGTTCTTCGTAGATAAGTAGGTTGTTCATTTCTCCCGGAGTTAATAGATTTGCAAAACCGCAATGAGTAAGTTACAGTGTGTTCGGCCCACTAGCGCTGAAGCACTGGAAGTCACATTTCAAAGAGCTTTCCAAAATTCATCAGCAGCTAGCAGACCGATGAAAGATGTCGCATCGCGATGGATTTAGGAACAACGATCCGGTGTGCGACTGTGTTGAATCGTCTGAGCGTGGATTCGCTTTGTGCTGTGAAAATGTTCTTGAAGACTTCACAATGTTTTATAATAGTTAACGCCCTGGTTTAAAGGTTTTGGTGTGCAGTAAATGATTTGATTTCATTTGATTTTTGTTATTTCATGCCACTTTTGACTAATCGCGACGCTGAGGATGGAATTAAACCTTTCAGAAGATGAACATTTATAAAGTGCTTTTGAGTAGTTGTCATGGACGTCCGGAAGAGGGGGTGGCAGGCGGGGGAGAGGGGCGGCGGCACGGAACCCCTTGGAATATGAATGTCAACCTAAGACTATATATTTCACACATATAATATGTAATTTATATGGACGTTGCAGGAAAATCATAACACGATAACTCCAAACTGAAGGAGTGCTTTCTGTGTTGGGGGAAATACCTTATTTGTCCCTCGCTCGAAAAAACTCTAGCGGAAGTCCATGGCAGTTGTTGGTGTTTTTATTAAGAAGTTTACTACTTTAAAAATAAACTATAACAATTTTTTAACGATTCAAAATTGAGCTAGTCTGCTTAGCTTGGGCACGCTGATGTCGATTTCAAAACCTATGCTACTAATCGGACATTTATACAACTTGCGAGCACGCACTGCTGAAAGTTCAAGGCTTTACTGGGACGTTCTAGATTTCACCGTTGTAAACATCGATGCGCTTCGTGAACAGTTTAATTGCGGTTAACGCAAATATTGACATAATTCTGCTCAAGCCGAACACCGGACGTATCCGTTTTCGATTATTGTGCAAGATGATGCAACGGCATTGAATTTTGTGTTTTTAAAGTCGTTATTGGAATCGAAACCTTTTTTGACGCGGCAAATATCAGTGGTTGTGTTTATTCACTCGGTGTTGATATTCGCGTCACGACCAGCGTTGCCAACTTCTGAACATACAAAATTGTGCATAAGTTAAATGGTCCGCATTTATGTCCTTCACTTCCAAAAGAAAAACATTGATTCAAATTGTAACCGTCCATATTCCAGTGTATTGAACAGAATAGCTTCTTTTGTCTGTATTACCTCTTCTATCCAAAATATTTATAGTTCAAACTACCTTAAACCTATTTTACCACGTTGTGGTACGGTACGTACTAGTTAGCTCAGTTGATGAAAATTAGTGGAGTGGTAATCACGGCTCGCTATGACGCCAGGAGTCCAGGCTCGAATCCTGTCATGGGTGTTCTTTGCGAGCGTCACTTCATCGATTTCATAGAGGCAGAAAAGCGACGCTAAATAACAAAACTATTTTTTTTTATGTTTTCAAAAAAAAATTGGAGCTCTTTGCAGGATAGTATTTAGAAGTAAAAAGATTTGCAAATTTTCCTTAAAAAGTTTGTGAGAAACACTTGTGTGGTGTTCAGAAAGGAATAACGCGTACATAATGGTCACAGTGCGCCAGGGGTACCGGATTCGAATCCGTGCTTGATCATGGTTGATTGAATTGTTGTTTGAAGTCCACTTTATGTACAGAAAGAATAATCGGGACTAGACCTACAGTATTTAAAGTGGGATCCGTACCACTATGTGCCTCCAACGGGTATCGAGCCCGGGACCTCTCACAAGGCGACGACGCTACCACTGCGCCATCGGGGAAGTCTGTGCTTGATCATGGATCCCTTCATAAATGTAATCCCATTTCCATCGTCGCGATCAAATCAAACCGTACAGATGGTGAATTCTGCCCCCCCCCCCCCATTCCCATTGCAGGAAACTATTCTGCGCACTGCATGCTTGCTTCACTTTGTAATAATATCAGCAGATGAATGCTTTGCCATAGCGTCTTCTTAGAGACAACAGTTCACTGGTGCATTTGTACTTGATATTTGGTATGGCGAAGGACTGTTGGCGTTGCCGTGGCAACATGACGGTCGCATGTGAATCGAGATGCACGCGACAAGAACTTTCACCATGAAACTTTTCAATGGGACCGGTTACATAAGTCGAAAAACGTTTTGTATCTTTGCTCGCCTTTTGTCTTCGTTGCTGTATTAAATTGCCGCTGCAAAATCTCGCTCGAGGGCAAATTATGGGACATGAAACAATTGAATCACTCTTATCTGCTGCCCTTGGCAAATTGTTCTGAACTCTTAAATAGAGCAGATGCATATCTGACATATGCAGTCTTTTTTCTCTCAGTACATTGTGCGCACAGTATAGAATTTGTACTTCTCAGCAGCGCACACCAAAACTTATATCTTATCATATTTACTATAGTCCGATTACTTTAGGAACATCACCGGCTGACTGCGCAAATCTAGCTTGCTAGCGAGCCTACCAACAACCTAGAACGTGACCAAGCAGGTTGGTAATAGGTGCTGGATTGAGGTGACGTCAGCGGCTCCCTTGCTGATTGGAGGCTTTGTGAGTTATGACTCGCTACCAAGGTACAGATGCATATGAGGCAGAGATGTTGCGAAAGTAATCTCACTCTGCTTTTTTGGGAGAGGGACGAATTGAACGAGAGAAATGTTATAGGCTTCATCAATCCTTTGGACCAGTAGCGTACGCAGAATTTCATCAGGGGGGGTATTTCTAAAACTTTCTCCATATTCACATTACCATTGATTTATTATACTTTAATTAAATAATAATAATCACAATTAATTAATAATGATTATAATTAATTAATTAGTTGAATTACTACTAATAATACTACTAAGTAGTAGAGATCTACATAAATATAGCATTTATGAAAACAATAGAACGAAATTACTTTCTAGTCATTCGATTTTTATCAAATCCTGGGAGCATTTTTTTGTCTTTGTTACGAAATAATTGTCTGGTCAACGAGGTGAGACATTTTAAGGGTGAAGAAAATCCATAAAAACAAGAAAGTATATTAAAAATAAATTGAAATAATCAAAGTATGGAACTCATCCAAGGAGCTGCGGTGGTCTGGTCGGTGGAGCGTCTGACAATCACGCGGGAGATGCGGATTCGATTCCCGAAATTGGTTGGAATTTTTCCGGCTTCTTCCCCATATAAATGTCCCCGATAATTCACATCTGGATTGTCTCGCTGTTCTTACCAAGAAAACATTTTACAATAGTTAAACTTATTGTCGTTTGAATAATTGTCTAGTCAACAAAGTGAGACATTTTAAAGAGAAACATTCTAACGTGCTGCGGTAAACAATACAATGGGAAGGCGAACTGGTGACTGTATTCTTGTCCGCTTAAACCTTTGTCTATACATTAGCCTCTTACAACGAACCAAGAACTTTATTTTGTTAATTCTCATTGTTCACACAAAAAAATACATGTTCGTTGAACACTGGCATACGTAGAGGGGTGGCCGATGGTGTTACAGCCCCTACCGAAATTTTGAGAAAATCAGAATTTTCAAATAAAAATCCGTTAAGAACTTTAAAAAATCAAAATGTGTAAATGCGAAACCTATTTTCCAATGAGTCCCGATTACAATTTTTGTCTTTGAATACAATTTTAATAGACTGAAAAGCTCCAAAAATACAAAATATTTTATTATGCATCCTGCCCTCCAAAACGAAGCCATGTGTTATCCACATTTACTATTCCAGCCACTCCCGAAAAAAAAAATCCTGCGTATGTCAGTGTATTGAACATTGTTGCAACTGAGATAAAAAAACATTTTTTTCCTCTTTTAAATCATAGTTACCCTCATATCTTATTTTCAAGAACTCGTGTTTATTTTCAAGGCATCACTCTGAAAGACGTGTGTGTTTGGAATGCTGTGCTTTTCTCCATGCTGCATGGAAATAATAATTCAAATTATTATTATTATTAGTAGTAGTAGTAGGAAAAGTAGTAATAGTATTGTCCGAGATCTTTGACTGAAAAATTGGCCATTTAAATTTCTTTCCACATCATTTTTCATAATATTTCACAAGCTCAAGGGTGGGAGGGGGGTGGTTAAACCCCGTAACCACCTTGCGTACGCCACTGCTTTGGACACACCAACCTTGATGTAATATGAATAGACTTAGTGAGTGTTGGTATGGTGATCGATCTTGTCTTCTAAAGATTTTTTCATGGCTACATTTACAATGCATTTGTCTGTGCAGCCATACGATGTGTAAGCAGTGGCGTGCCCAAGAGGGGGGTCGGTGGGGGTTATAACCCCCCTTTGGCCCAGCATTCCTAAAAAAAAAAGAACATCAAAGGTAGGAAGAGATGGCAAAATAAGGGCTGACTACCAGAAAAAGTGTCCGTAACCCATCCCTTTCGAAAATTCTGGGCACGCCACTGTGTGTAAGGTCTTTTTTCTACACAACATTGCAAATTTCATGAATTAAAATAGATTTTGTGAATGAATATTTATTCGGAATTTGTGTTATCCATTCATACTTTCTTCCTACCCATGTTTACCTTAATAACGTTACTCATTTTCAAGAAACTTTTGTGTTTTTCCGTTCATACTCTATTTGACTATTCTTTTACTACCTATTTATCGAGTTCAATGCACCCGCAAGGCCCTGGTTCGATACCCGGTGGAGGCCTTGGCACAGTGGTTCGGATCCCACTTTAAACTGTAGGTCCAGTTCCGTTTAGCCTTCCTGTGCATAAAGTGGACTTAAAGCAATAAATCAATCAATCAAACCAATTAAGCTTACTGTGCATAAAGTGGACTTAAAACACCAACTCAATCAATCAAAAGCACCCGCAAGGTCATGTTACTACCTTGTATCTAATTTCGCATTTGGGCACTGTTACTTTGCCCAATGTTTACCCATAGCATATTTCAGAATTAAACAGGAATCTTTCATTCTTTTCGGCAAGTGCAATTAAGACAAAATACATGATACACGGTCTGCACTGCACTTAATAAATGCTAGGAATTTGCTTGTGTACAAACACGTGATAGCTATTTCCAAAACTGCCCGAAGTGAACTAGGGATGGCCAGATCCGGATCCTGGCGGATCCGAAATCCGGATCCGGTTGGTTCCGGATCCGGATCCTAAAATTTTTCGGATCCGGATCCATGGATCCGGAATTTTCAGATCCGGATCCGGATCCGGTACTTTCGGATCCGGATCCAGAACTTTCGGATCCGGATCCAGAACTTTCGGATCCGGATCCAGAACTTTCGGATCCGGATCCAGAACTTTCGGGTCCGGATCCAAAACTTTCGGATCCGAATCCGCAATTTTCGGATCCGGATCCGTTTTGCCATCCCACATGCGCTTCTTTGGAAAGTAACAATGTGCTTATAACATATTGTTACCTGCTAATATACATATATATATAATATACATACACACATATATATATAGCGTGTGTGCGCGCGTGCGCGATTTGTAATTAATTAATACACTTACAAGGGAGGTCTAAGTCTCCCCCTCCGATTTCCATGAAACTTGCAGGGCCCAAATGAAGAAATACGTGTTTTTTTGTTTCGGCAAAAAAATTGTTCTAGAGAGCAACCACCTCTCAAATGTCAAGATGAGGACAAATTGAAGTGGGGATCTGACCCCTGTGTTCCCCTCCGATTTCCATGAAACGTGGCAGGTGTATAGTAGGGATAGGATCCGAAATCCAGATCCAGAACTTTATTTTAATTTGTAGAACAATTGTATAATTTTTGTATAACATTTCTATCTTGTTATATGTTATATGTTATATGTGTTATCCTGGAATGGAATTTCTCACATTTATGTGTGTTTTCATTCCCCCCTCAAATGTCAAGATGAGGAGAAATTGAAGTGGGGATCTGACCCCGAAACCACGTAAATATGGCATAGGAAGAAACAGGGGGCATACGGAGACTCTATACACCTGTCAAATTTCATGAGAATCGGAGGGGGACACAGGGGTCAGATCATCCTCACGTCAAATTGTCCTCAACGTGACATTTGAGGCGGGTTTTGCCCCCTAAAACAGTTTTTTTAGCCGAAACAAAATAAAACACGTATTTCTTCCTTTGGGCCCCTCTATAAACCTGCCAAGTTTCATGAAAATCGGAGGGGGACACAGGGGTCAGATCTTTACTTCAATTTGTCCTCATCCTGACATTTGAGGGGATTTTGCCCCCTAAAACAGTTTTTAGCTGAAACAAAAAAAAACACGAAATTCTTCCTTTGGGCACCTCTATACACCTGCCACGTTTCATGGAAATCGGAGGGGAACACAGGGGTCAGATCCCCACTTCAATTTGTCCTCATCTTGACAATTCAGTGGGTTTCGCCCTGTAAAACTGTTTTTTAGCTGAAACAAAAAAAACACGTATTTCTTCCATTGGGCCCCACTATACACCTGCCAAGTTTCATGGAAATCGGAGGGGGACACATAAGTCAAATGCCCACTTAAATTTGTCCTCATATTGACATTTGAGGGGGGGGGGGGGTTGCCCCCTAAAACAGTTTTTTAGCCGAAACAAAAAAAACACGAATTTCTTAATTTGAGCCCGTTTATACACACACTTGCCAAGTATCATGGAAATCGGAGGGGGACACGGGTCCGATCCTCACTTCAATTTGTCCTCATCTTGACATTTAAGGGGGTTTTGCCCTCTAAACCCGTCTTTTAGCTGAAACAAAAAAACACGTATTTCTTCCATTGAGCCCCACTATACACCTGCCAAGTTTTATGGAAATCGGAGGGACACAGGGGTCAGATCCTCACTTCAATTTGTCCTCATCTTGACATTTGAGGGGGTTTTGCCCCCTAAAACTGTTTTTTAGCTGAAACAAAAAAAAAACACGTATTTCTTCCATTGGGCCCCACTATACACCTGCCAAGTATCATGGAAATCGGAGGGGGACACAGGGGTCAGATCCTCACTTCAATTTGTCTTCATCTTGACATTTGAGGGGGTTTTGCCCCCTAAAACAGTTTTTTAGCTGAAACAAAAAAACACGTAATTCTGCCTTTGGGCCCCACTATACACCTGCCAAGTTTCATGGAAATCGGAGGGGGATACTTAGATAACCTGCCTTGTAATTATTTAACACTGCATATATTATAATGTTTTATTTTAATTTGTAGAACTGTAACTGTAGAACAATTGTATAATTTTTGTATAACATTTCTATCTTGTTATATGTGTTAAAGGTTTCATCCTGGAATGGAATGTCTCACATTTATGTGTGTTTTCATTTCCAATGCATTCGAATGAATACATATTCGTTTCAATGGCATTTACAAAATCACCTCTGACATGTGTGCACGAGTGTGTTAGCCGATGCGTAGCAAAGTATTTTAGGAACAACACTTGAAAAAAATTCTTGTAGGACTAACGAAAAATTTCTTTGTAATCGAAGATCATAATACCTTTTAAGTTGTGGTAATATTATAATGGGATTGAGATACGAAACTCTCGGATCCGGATCCGGATTTTCGGATCCGGAACTTTCGGATCCGGATCCAGATCCGAAACTTTCAGACCCGGATCCGGATCCGGAATTTTCGGATCCGCATCCAGATCCGTAACTTTTGGATCCGGATCCGCAACTCTCGGATCCGGATCCAGATCCGGAACTTTCGGATCCGGATCCAGATCCGAAACTTTCAGACCCGGATCCGGATCCGGAATTTTCGGATCCGCATCCAGATCCGTAACTTTTGGATCCGGATCCGCAACTTTCGGATCCGGATCCAGATCCGAAACTTTCAGATCCGGATCCGGATCCGGAATTTTCGGATCCGGATCCAGATCCGTAACTTTTGGATCCGTTTGGCCATCCCTAAAGTGAACATGTTCCTTTTTAGATGAAATGTTCGTTTCGGAATATTTTTTTTTTCTCAGAGTAGTTTTAAAAATATAAATCTTATGCAAGTATTATGATGGTGTTGTAAAAGGTTCACAGTAAAAGTAGGAGTGAAGTTCGTATATACATGATACCGTAGAATTAACTTTGACCTTAAACAAAAATCCTCCCAGGTACGCGACGAAATCTCTAACCCAGGCGCCAATTAAGTGAACTTCAGAATTGTATACTGTAGAAAAATGACGAAATACTTCCTCTGGCGCTATTTCACGATGCTGCACATTCTTGCAATTTAAAAATTAGGACGCGTTAATTGTGATGGGTAAGAAATGAATTATGTTCTCGACACAATTATGGTCTTGTGTAGCGTGTGCATGTTTGTGTAATGATGGTAGATTTCAGTTGCATGTCGGCTGGGAAAAAGGTGCAATGGATAACCAACTCCCGTGTTGTATAATATGAATCTGCAACACAGCAGAGACATCTACTGGTCGGAAGTTTTGTAAGCACCAGCTGCTTAATAATGGTGACACGTTTAATTGTGCGAATAATTTTCCTTTGGGTAAAAAAACACAAAAAAACACATTATAATTAAATTCAATTCATAAAGTTCAACGTGAGAAAATTGTTTTATGCAAAAGTGATACACAAGATATCGTTTTCACACTTTTGCCCACCATTTCTTATCTGATAAATATTATACACTTTCATATTGCCTTAACAGAGATAACCTAAATCGGTCCTTACGTCACGAGACATCCGACTCAGAATTGTTTTTTCTTATAGAGTTGCCTCGGAAAAATCCACCTGTTAGAATATATTTGTTTCTAGGAAGAACTTACATTTTACGTTGAACTAAAATCTCCAGTAGTAAGCACAGCGGTAATTGAAATCGTTGACTACTTAAATTTTGAATTGACTAACTTGAATTGATTGTACACCTTGCAAGTTATGAGATAGTTGATAATTTTGCAATTATTTCTGAAATGGTGAATTCATTATTAGTTGGTCAGCCTGTATAGGTCTAATAAAAGAGAACACAACTCAAAAATTACTTCTAGATTGGTGTTACGTGTTTTTGGTCTGATTTAAGCAAACGTCTGAAACAAGCTTTAGGACGAGCTTCCCTAGCGGCAGCTAAGAGAAATACACAATCAATCACCTCATGCTTATTGAACGAATTAAAGGACAGCAGAAAAATATATAGGAACCAGAAGAAGTTAATGATAGAAAGAGCGTGCATACTGTAAGTCAACCACGCACATGAAATGAAAGGTTAGTAGTAGCTTCTGCCCTGACCGATGGACCGGGGCCTCCTATGGCCATTACTCTCCCACGGTCGTTTACAAGGAAAAATCTACCGACCCAACATGTTCCACAACTTCCGGAAGCCAAAGCATGTAGCTGCACGTTGACAAGAGTGAATTGACGTTGGTAATTGCTGCTTTTATGAAAGGAAAACACAGCATAAAAGGAAATGCCCAAAGCAAGCGAGATATTCACAATAATAGGATATTAGAAACTTTGAGTTAATTAATAGGCAACTGTTCAGACCACAAAATTCGCAACAGACATGTCCCAGGGAACATGTACAGTCACGGATACTTCTGGGTTGTAATAATCCCAATGAAAGTCAGTGGTGTTGTTACAACCCAGAAGGGTCAATGACTGTACATCGGGCGACTTCTGTTGGATATAGTATAATTATCCACTGTACCTGTATGAAAATACGCACCTAAGTTTCGATGTACCGTGGGCATGTTTAATAACTATATTTTATAAATAACTTTCGTTTAGAATTATTTTATATATCTTTTCCGAACAAAAGTTTTAGCTTGACTTAACGTGGAAACCATAGCTTTGAAATAATTTCACATTCTTATTTCATTAATATTTAAACCAGTGCAAGGCAATCTTCCCAAGAAATAGATAGAAACAGGCAATTCTCTGAGTGGCAGTCATCACTTCTTCTCAATTTACTCTTGGTTCTAGTTCATTAACCAAGAGTTGATTTATACCTAATATTTAAATAGTCTCATGTCGATGATCGTATTATAATAATAGAAGTAGCCGTATTTTGTTATTTTATGTCGCTTTTCTGCCACTTTTGGTCAATTGCAACGACGAGGATGGGTGATGATTAGATAAAATTGAAGAAGGGCTAAATAAGAAATAGTAGTGTTCGCTGAAACTAAAGACCCTATTAAGGAGACAACAGACATATACTAAATTAATATTCATAAATTGTATATTTTAACTTCTTTTTTAAAAGTAAGTGAAGTTAATGTTTTGTTTTCTTCAGGGTTAGTAAAAGTTTAGGAGTATGCTTTCCTTGGGTTCTCCCAGCGAATATATTGTACAAATTGTGAGCAACACAGAATAATAATAATAAAAATTTTGACATACATCTGAAACATGGAGCCCTAATGGAATACGCAATGAATTACTTGAAGTAGTCCCTTCCGTTATAGAAACTATAAACTTGCCTATTAATAACACGATGTCTGCTGCACGGAACTATAGAACTGTATATTTCCCACGAAAACTACAAAATAAAATGAGGGAAAATATTTCTATAATGAAACAGTTAACTTCTGACCGCATTTCAGTCGAAAAGGCATGTACTGACAATTCCGATAATCATCTGTTACAACGGAATAAGTTTGATGTTTTTCCTTGAAGCTAGTAGTTCACCCACAATGTTCCGAGAATAAAATGGCTTCCGTTATTTGCTGCAAGACATGAATGTTCGTCAAGGAACCTGTATTCTGCACCCAGAGGTGCTGCTACTGCTTTTAAAACTGTTTCAAGAGGGAAGGAGGTTTGTGTTCGCTCGTAATATTTCTCCTTTTTTTCAGAACAGGGGAAGCATAATGTAGTTCCAGTGATGGGGATTTCTGGAATATATATATATCTTCTTTTTTGAGCTGTCGTATCGTGCAAGCAGAGACACCTGGTGTTCGGTTGGAATGTTGGAATTCCTTCCTATAGTAGTAACTTGTTTTCAGTGTTATTTGCACAAATATTCGATTTACTTCTACGTTGCTTTTCCACTTTTGGCTAATCGCGACGATTGAATGCAGTTCTGTGGAAGACAAATCTACTGTTATACGTTCAGATAGTTTTATTAGAAACGCTCTTTCGTGCCGTGACACAATAATAAGACAAATAATTGTTGAAAAACAGTTTGTGCATAAGGGTATAAATATTGTACTAATACCGATAGTTCCTTCCCCGGTTTGTTTCTTTGCAGTGTATTTAGCTTTTTACGTACTGGGAACAAATTTAAAATACGCATATTTATACTGGTGAGAATTGAAAGCCACCAAAGACGCTTTTAATGCAACATTTAAATATATTTTTACATTTTGTTCGAGATTTATTGATTTACAAGTGTATGTGTGTATGCTGTAGCGTTGCGATTATTTGTTGTAGGTACACGTAATTGAAGAGGCGTAGTTATATTAGTCTCACTTCAATTGCCAATGTTGCTAAGTATGTATTTAATCGAAATAGGATTTCATTTCTCGAGAAAGCACATTGAAAGTTACCTGTGTATAATTGAAGAGAACATTGATTTCCGTGATTTGGTTCGTCCGGATCTCTTAAATCATCATTGCTGGAAAGAAAATTGAACGCCGGAAATTTCGAATACATAATGTCTCTAGTGAAAGTTTTCCTTAAAAAAAGAAAGGACTGCGCATCGAGGCATCACAGACATCTTGAGTTCAGAGCTGCTTGATGTGCAGGGCGTAATGAAGGTGTGTTGGGTCTGCGGAAAGAATGTAAGGATAAAAAACGTAACGAGCATTCCTCGCTAATGGTCTAATCCTAACGGTTCTTCCTTACGATGGTTTCTTTCGAGTAAGGCTCAAGGGCAGAGAGAAGGAGCATGTTTCTAAGGGTACTAAACTTTTATCTCTTTCCCCGTAGAACACTTTGGAAACTGTTTACGACGATCTGATGACGGGAGCTACAGTAAACCTCTTTTGTCTAGTGGCAGGGTGGTGTGTTGGGGGCAAATGTGTGCGTGTATGTCTGTGTGAACAACAAGAGGATAGCGTAATGGTTTCAACAAGATAATATGAACATGGAAGTGTAATCAAGGAGTCCCGGGTTCGATACCCCGTGGAGGCACATAGTGGTTCGGGTCCCACTTTAAACTGTAGGTCCAGTCCCGATTAACCTTTCTGTGCATAAAGTGGACTCAGAACAACAATTCAAGAACAGGGAAGTGTGGTGGTGTCTGTCTTCATGAAAGAAAAGAATGCACGTTGACTACTTTTTCGAATACTTTGCAAGGAGCACATTATTGCATTCATATTCAACTTTGTTTAGTCTACATCACAAGAAGTACAATAGCAAAAAAAAAATCTATTGTGATCTAAATGCAAAGCTTTCTGAACAAATAATTTGTAGGTTTCTTTTTTATATATTGAATGGAATTTACCTCCAAGCCACACAAAATTTAGGGGGTGGGTAGCAGTGCTCACCAGCCCCCCTTATGTAACTGTTAACGTAGTTATGTAGTACATGAATCGAAGTAGGCATTTGCAAGGGTGTACCGAAGTTGGGCTGATGAGGCTTCACCCCGAAATTAATGGCTAAAAATGGGGGGGGGGGTTATATTGTATCCTAAGAATATACTGTATACATCTACGATAGTACCAAAGTGATAATTACATAATTTTCCAGAGCTAAACTCAGTTAATCAAACATATAAATAGCTGTGAAAAAAAATATTTTAAAATTAATTTAGGTCTCCTTAACCGCGGCGGTGGCCAGTAAAGTTGCGTCGCGAATCATAATCTAACCACAGAAAGTCTCGGGTAAGAGTCCCGGCCTAAGTCTTATCATAATTAATCGCCATGATTGATTAGCCACAGTTACGAGAATACACATTTTATCTTACGCTGTCTACATTCTAACAGTTCTCTTCCAATACTCAACCCCTCATCCATCCACTCTGAGGATGGCTTGGGTCTATGACCCATAATGCACATTTCTTGAACTGGGAACACACGCTCAAAAATGGGGATTTTTATACAGTGACGTAATGAGCTTTGCGTAAGCATAAACTTTTGTAACGGAAGTTGAGGGTCATAATTTCCAAAACATTCTGAATATTATTCTTGTCTCCAGGCAAGACTTTCTCTGGAATTACACGGTTATGCTCGGCATCTGCTCGCCGGAAATGGGTGGCTGCGCTCGGTAACGCAAAGTACCAATTACCTCTTCCTCATCGGGGACCTCGGGAGAACGCTACGTAATTCATCGCAGGAATATAAATAATGAAATCTAATTTTCAATATATGATATGGGTATCAAAAGGTATCCTAAGGATTGATTTGTTTGTTACCTGAGAATGTAGTTCTGTCCTTTGTTGCTAGAAATGAATCAGGGCTGCCATTAAGAAACGTGAGGACCTTATATGTATAATATGCTAATTAAGTCCATTTTTCGGCGTTACGGGCACTAAAGAGTAAATTTTATGTTTGTATGTAGCTATGCACTACAGATTCATTGCTATCACTGACGTTTATGATTTCTGTCAGAAAATATGATGCTACCAAAGAAAGAAACCTCCAGGATGAAACCCTGAGTTAATCCTTTCGCTAAATTCATTCATTATTAAAATATATTTAACTGTAGTTAAAATTTTGAAAGCATCTTTCCAACTTTAAAAAAATGTTCTTCCCCCTCCCCCTCCGTTTTTAGCCTTTGTAGAATCCTGGTACCTGGGGGGGGGGGGGGGAGTTGAGGAGTGGCCTTTTAAGAGGCACTTAAATGTCAACTTCAGTTCCACACGCGTGTTGAGTGTCATTTTGCGGTATCGAGATTTTATCCTCAGAGACAGGAGACAGTTTAAAACTGGGGAAAATGTCACACTAAGATCGTATAACACTACTATTAATTGAAAACTGCAGATCGACACCACCTGAAATGATTAATGTTGAAAAAACCTTTCACTCCTCTGTTATCGGAAAGCACTCACGTCACATACTTCAAATCAGAAAAGTGAAAATGAAGGTTCCGACTTTATGTCGTGCCCTTGACTTCTTTTTTATGCTCACGTTTCTTTGCCTTTTGTTTGAACTATTAGCACGGCAACTTTGGCCTTACGTAATGTTATACTTAGATGAACTGCCTTGCAGCTTAAATCGTGCCTGGCGCCAATAACTTTAGGTGCTGAAAGCACAACCAACGCCAGATTAAGCTCGCTTCGGGGCCCGTCAGATTAAAGATCTTAGTTGCCAGCTCCTACGTTTTCCCACTAGATGTTGGAAATTCTTATGTGGAAAATTACGAATGTGGTTTATCAATAAATGGGCTGTACATGTATTCATTTTTAAATTCATCATGCCTCCCTAATAAACCAGTGCAAGATCTGTACATTTTGTTAGAATTCAAACCACCGTTTAATGCTCCAATCAGGTATAAAAGTCATAATGTTCTAGTTCTATCAACTTCCTATTAATAGGCATGTGATGATGGGAAATTGATTCGATTCCTGACGTTAATTGATTTCCACGTTAAACTCAATTTTGCGAGATTTGAATAACAGTGGACACTTGCAGATAGAGCAATCATAACCACATTTCTACAAGTCTCTCGCGATTTTTTAAAATGGCACACCACGCTATTAGTAAAAAACATTCCTATTAAATTTTATGAATGTAATTATATATTATGCCAACTTTTGTATTTAAAAAATGATATAAAAATATTGCACGTGGCGTATGTTACATATAAAAGTAAATATGTCATACAAGTTGATTGTCAAGTCACTTATAATCACACCATTCGTGGTAACTTCACGCTATTGGTATTTTTTAAAATGGAAATATAGTAATGTTTTGTAGTATCAGTTGGCAACACTAGAAAAGATTTAACGAGTTGCTCTGGGATATTTCGTCACAGCACGAATTGGAAAAATCTATTCATCCGCAGCAAGGATAACAACGGACGGTGAAAGGCCCAGCTCCCGATATTCCTATCGGCCGATGTCTTGCGTGATCGAGATCAAAGATTCGTGACCAGGCCACGACGGCTCTAGTGCCCCATTCAATAATGGCGAGTTGGAGAAAATGAACGATCAGGATGTGTAGCTCCGAGCACTGGGACATATTATCATATTACGAACAGGTTGGTGCACGAAATGGCGCCACATTCCAAATTCTATTCTCTCTCGTAATCTTTCAAGGACTTTTTCGTTCTTTTTGGAGTGAAGATTCATCAATAATGTGTTGGAGAACATCTTGTACGAGGAATTATCGCAACGAAACACGCAAGGACTTGTTCTATATGGGTTTTACTTGGATTGCATTGTTTCTGTAATTCATATATTGTAGTCTTGCTTGATACAAGTTCCTCGTTTTTTTTTGTTTTTTTTTATTCTAGCTGTTTAGTAAACATTTTCCATGTAATTAAAAACACACATTTATTGATGTTTGAAAATGGTTGCCAGTCATGAGCAGTGTTTCACGGGCAATCGGAAATAAACAGGAGTGAAAGTACAAATTTCTTACAAGTAATTTAATTTCAGTATCAACATGCTTCATTAATTGTTTGAAATATTATTAAATTTGTATATGTGGAGACCTTATGTGTGCCACTTGTAATGAGTCAGCGTGCTACCCTGGTTTTCAAAATTCATCTACACAGATATCACGTAGCTCTTGTTCTTTTCGATATTACTTTATACAGTGTTCATAGAAATAAGGTGAGTTTGGTATTTAATCGAAAATCAGGGCCGACGGAAGGATGAGGAAGGGGGGGGGGGGGCAAACCGTGCCACCGCCCAGAGCGACAAATTTTCAGGGCGGCAAAATTTGAATAGAAAAAAAATAAGCTTATTGACAACTTGAAAGTTATAATATATTATATTTGTTATATTATATAACTTGGAAGTTAATATATGTCAACCCACCATTTTGAAGGAACATATCAGTAGTCTCACTTGAAAACCACCGAGTGCCACAAGGTGAGAAAGCAGATTAGATGCCTTAACTCCGTTGAGCTATTAAGTGGAAGAGGTCTATGATGCGCTCCTTCAAATAATTGGCGACAATAAAACTGTCCAAATGGACGCACATGAGGCTCATTGTACGAGGGTGGTTTGAAAAGTTCTCGGAATGGAATAGAAAGAAACGACTTACAACAGTGATTTTTTTTTATTTTTCAATGTAGTCTCCCTGTACACTAATGCACTTGGTCCAGCGATGTTCCAATGCCTTGATCCCATCTCGAAAATTAGATTCCTCCAGGCCTGTGAAATACGTGTCAACTTCGGCTATTAGTTCTTCCTTTGAAGAGAATCTCCGTCCACCGAGGAAGCTTTTGAGTTTGGGGAAAAGATGGAAGTCTGAGGGAGCCAAATCAGGCGAATAAGGCGGATGTGGCAACAATTCGTAACCAAGTTTATGAATTTTTGCCATGGCACCGACACTTGTGTGAGGGCGCGCATTGTTCTGATGCAAGATGATTTTCTTTGCTATATGAGATCGCAAAACAATGACGCGAATTTCAGTTTAATCTAAAAAAGAAGATTGCTACATAAAATAGAATGTAAATATTCTAGAAGTCTTCACATTCTAATTATTATGCAATTAAATATAAATTGATACAATTAAGCCTCTTTTCCCGTATCTTATGCTTTAGTTGGTCGAGGAGATTAGCGTAGTATTGTCCCGTAATTGTTTGACCAGTGGGAAGATAATCGATCAACAGAATCCCTTTCGAATCCCAAAACACTGACCCCATTTCCTTTCCGGCCGACCGTATTGCCTTTGCTTTCTTTGGTGGTGGTGAATCAACATGTTTCCACTGCTTTGACTGTTGTTTTGTCTCTGGTGTATAGTAGTGAACCCACGTTTCATCTGTCGTCACAAACCGGCGCAAAAAATCTGTTTGGTTTCTCTTAAAACGAGTCAAACATTGTTCGGAAATGTCCACTCTGATGCGTTTATGGTCCTGTGTTAAAAGTCGCGGCACCCATCTTGCAGATAATATTCTCATATCCAATTCAACTGTTAAAATGTGATACGCCCGTTCGGATGACATTCCTATAGCTTCAGCAATTTCACGCATTTTCAGTCGGCGATCCTCCATGACCAATTTGTGCACTTTTTCAATAATTTCTGGGGTAGTAGCACATTTTGGGCGACCACTACGTGGATCATCTTCTAAGCTGTCCCGACCAAATTTAAACTCGTTTGTCTACTTTGCAACAGTTGAATATGAAGGAGCAGAGTCCCCCAGTGTGTTCAGAAAATCGGCATGAATTTCCTTTGCTTTCATACCTTTCTTTACGAAGTACTTCATCACCACTCGAATCTCGATTTTTTTCCATCTTCACAAAGCACTGCACGGGAACAACTACAAAGTGACGTCCGCACCACAGATCTCTACCCAGAACACTGACGCGCCACGTGTTTATTAATAAAGGATGGCCTATTACTATGCGGGAACCTCGTTGTCCTAGCACTGACATCTGGTGGTGATTCCGAGAACTTTTCAAATCACCCTCGTATTGCAACCCAGTTGTGTGGCTTTACATTCCTTTGCTCACTAGTTATCTGGTATAACTTTTTACTCCACGTAATGTAATGAGCAAATGTCTTCAAAACATTAATCTACGATGTGTTAGATGCTGTTATATTTCTTGGAAATATATCAGCGTTTTGAAAAAAGCAGGAGTGATGAAAAATTTCATAGTTCCTTAGATGCCCTTGGCAGCCTGGCAGGGCCTTCCTCCCTCCACTCGTGAAGACGTCGGGGAGCGGCGACCTGTGAGTCCCAGTTGATGAGAAAGAATTGGTATCGAATTTAGATATAGATGATCCAAAGATAGGAAACACTGTACAGGACCGAAATCGAAAGTAGAAGCAGTTTCAGTATGACAAAACTGTTGAAGATCCACAAAAACGGTACAAAGTTGATTTTTATTACCAGGTCCTAGACTATTATTTTAGCTCTAAGAGAAAGATTTGAGCAGCTTACATCATAGTGAATTTTCAATTTCTTTTATGACATTAGTAAGCATAAAGACATGCATCTTCTGTCTGAAAAGTGCAGAAAACTTGCCGGAATGGTAACACATGAAGGCTACTGAATTAAAATATGAACTAAAAGTGCTTCCGGCTTTAATAAAACAATTTCACCAAAGGAAACCTTAAACTGATGAAGGGTCCATGATTTTGCACCTAATGTAAGTGTACAACTTCGAATTTATTAACTTTGTGGGTAACCGTGGCAAGTGGCGAACAAAGTTTTTTTGGAAATTAAGGCTAATAAAAATACTACGGTCAATCATGTCTGAAACACGCTTGTTTCCATTTTATGCAAGATAGCATTATACGAAAAAGAATATTACATGCAAAGGTAAAGGTAAAGTTCCCTGTGCATTTAGCACCGTATGTTATAAAGGCACATTTAAGGGATGTGGTTGTAGGACCACACACATTCTCGATCTCGGCCATTTTGGAGGTGATGTAATCAGTACCACTCTCCGGTCACCTTTACCTCCAAGAGTTGTCCCCAGGTGCCCATTAATTTGAGCCAGAGCCCAGAGCCGCTTTATGCGGGGACAACGCAGGAAAGAATTCAGACCTTCGATCACCCACGCGTGAGATCCGGAAATATTACATGTAATTATTTTAAAAATCCAATCATATGTCACAGACCTACAACAGTAAGCATATGAAGTCAAGCCTTCATTTTTTCCTAATACTTGTTACATTTAAGATACGTTTAAGAGAGAGAGCGAGAGAGCTTTCGTAAAATGTAATAATAATATAAAATTAGTGTTGCATGTTTTAAAGTTTAACTGTGGCCGAGCGAGATATCCTTTTGTGCTTAATAGTATATAAATAGCGTAACAAGTCTCATTATTTACTTTAGAGTTTGATGTTTTACTTAGGAATACATTGATTTTCAATTTCCCATTGCTGCGTAATGACCGGGGGGGGGGGGGCGTTTGAAAGGGAGTGGCATCTGCCACCACCGCCCGGGGCGGCAAAATGACGGGCGCCGACCCTGTCGAAGATAAGGTGTTTGCTTGTATCCTGACATCCACTTCGCAATTCATTCTTATCGTATAACCTTAAAATACCGCGACATATAAAAAATAGAACAAAATATGTAAATCCCATGTGATAGATGATGTGAGAGAGAGCCAGACGTAGTAAAGAACTAAAATACCGGCAACTTCCTTTTTGTGGTGTAAGATATAACCCTTTTTTGCCATTCCTAGAGTTGACGAGCTGTATCTTTGCGGGTGAACCCTGCCCAAACCCGGCTGCGCAGTAGCAAGGGGGAGGAGCTAGCGGCTGCGCGTCATTATTCTTGCGTTCTGTGTTTGTTAGCGACCACCCAAAGGGCGAGTAGGTGGCAACTACATAAACGTATCTCTCTCACACTCTGCGCGGAGTAGCCAAGGCCACCCGCAAAGATACAGCTCGTCAACTCTAGTTTTCTTCGGTATTTTGTCGCTTTCTACAACAAATACGCATAATGACATTAGCGATGTTCTACGCAGAATTCGAATTCAGCTCACCTAGCTACGTAGTGCGTTCTGCTAATCACTTCACCACTATTGGACTGTATATTATATAGAAGTTGATAGACCAGACCTAATCTTCCAGCAAAGATGAACATGAACAAAATCTTAGAATTTGCGAGAAAGAGCTACGTATTATTGACCAACCTTGACTGATGATCATTGACCTCTTGAAAACAAGTGGAATGTTTTACAATTGCGTTACATTCAGCGGTCAGCACTCCTCAGAGATGTAAAAGGCCGTAACTCACTCTTTTGACAATGAATTTTGCTCGTTTGCAATCTTCAACACTAATTCATGGGAACAGTAAACCAAGAGTCAGCAATGATAAATCAAGGATGATGTTCTAACAAGGACAAGACAGGTTTTGTGAGTGGAACAATAGGATAATAACCATGAGAGGGACACTGACGTCATTGAAAAATTTCTTCTATTTATCTATTCCCTGGCTTGTGGAATTGTTCTGAGAGAAAAAAATATGGCTAGTCAAAGATTATTTTAATACAATAGCGGTTTCTTTGTGTATTATGTGCAAGATTGTTGCTCGTTAAATGAATATTCAATTGATTTCTGCCATTTTTGCAAGTATAAATAAAATCCCAGGCGTGGTAAATTAAAAATGATTAATTAATATAAGCTTACTCAAAACTAAGGGGGGTGTAAGGGGTGACCCTTTCTAAAGACACCCAAATGTCAATCTCACTTCCACGTAGTATACACTGGACTTCATTTTGCAGGCTAACGAGTCTCTGGCGTCTGGAACTCGTGTTGTTTCGTCCATATACATGTTTGTGACAGTCGCTTCATCCATCTCATCTTATTACCATTCATCTTCATCTTCACAATTAGCCAAAATGACAGAAATAACTTAATCAAAATCAAGGGTCTAAATTTAATAGTTTATACAATAGTTTTTGAATATCAATAGACTCTGCTCTTTTCTTTTCTGGTATATCCATTATAATCCATGCCATATTGGTGTTTCGAACTATTGGAGCTTCTGGTATATGCATCGACTCTCTAAGTTCAATGCCATAAAACGGTATGAATAATTCAGTGTTTCTTTTCTTCACGGTACTGGAAACAATATGTTTTAATTTAATGATTCTAAGTTCTTGGAATGCTGTTTCCTTACGTAAATCGCTTCTAAAGTTGCCATTTTACATAATTCACACTTTCCTGTCGTAATCGCTAATGTAACGTTCCAAGGAATATATTAACCTATATTAACATTGTAATGAAAATTGAGTACATTAAACTGTTCCGGTTGAGGCTTCTGTACAAGAGTTTAATGATATCACCATCATACACATTACAACATGTGGAAAGAAAGCATGTTCTTTGTTTTATGCTAATTTAATTTAATCGCTCATCCACCAGGTGATAATGACGAACCAAACAGCATCTTCTGTCAGAATGTTATAAATTTGATTCGTCGAGTAGAATGCATAAATAGTAGCAGACAAATTGCCAATCGACATGTTCATTCACTTATTGAATAATGTGTGGTTCAAGAAATTAAGTGAAACAGATAGCAACCTCTACGTCAGCACCACAACAATTTCGTTGCTAAAAAAACACTATGCAAGAGGAAAAATAAAGAAAATATAGTGAGGATTTGCCTGGTAATACTTACCAATCAATACATATCAAGTTAGAAATGCTAATAATATCAAAAGCTTCTAATTCCACAAGAATGCATCATTGCCCGCGAAATCTTACTTTTTCTGCAGGTGAATGTAATTTTCCACTTGTTTTCAATGAAATGAGGAAATATACTATCTTTGTACCGCCTGTGCACAGCGCAACGTAACGCAGTGTTACTAGATCCTGACGAGACGATGGCTTAATAGTCTTCGGATCGCAGTGAAATGCTTTTACTTTCTTCTTTTACGTTCATTTGCTAATTATGTATAAAAAATAGTGCCAGTAGACCTTGGGTGCAGATTTTAATGGGGCAAGGCACTTTTATGCTCCCAAAAATTCCACAAGAGGAGTAGACATAGCAACATATATTCACTGTTCGTCAGTTTTAGTCCTCACAATGTATTTGGTTTTCCTGACAAGAACAACGAATCTGAATATAATTATCCAGTCACCACTAAGTAAGTCGAGCATGGTTTGTATTTTTGTTTCGAACCTGTAATGTACAGTGGGATCGATGAGTATTACCGTGCAAATTGTCCATGACTATTTTCATTAATTTTTCTATTACATCCTATGTGCTTTTAAGCGATGAATTTTTATGTATGCTGGTGCAGAAGTTGTCAACAGCTTGTTTTGAGTTTTCTTTTAATTATTGAAGCTCTTATTGTGTCATATTAAGTGCATGAACATGGTGATGGACAATTTGCAGGTTAATACTCATCGATTCTGTCTATTCTGAATTTATTTTTTCTTGCATCGACACACAGACAAGTGTTACTAGAACTGCAATGCTGCGGCAATAGTTTAAGTCCTGCGCCTTACTTGAACATTCAATGAAACTTAACGGTATGCATGATAATGTAGTTTCAATTGACTTAATATGTGCATCTACAACAGCGCGTGGTATAAAATACATTAGTCCAGCGGTATTGAAACTGTGGAGGCGCTGAAGTTTCGCAGGAGAGGGGCCAGAACTTCTGAAAAAATCTTTATTTTTTATGAATATTTAAAATGTGTTAATTAAAAAATATCAATATCATCTTCTGTATAATTGCAACTCACGTTGGTTGTCCATCGACAATGTCACTCGCACCTTGTAAAAGAAAACCATGCCAATGCTGAAACCTTCATTGATAGTGTCTTTGTACAGAAGTTGACACCTTTGTGATATTTTCCACAAACTTAATGTTCTGAATGTATCTCTACAAGGTACAAGAGAATCCTGCACCTATCAAAAAAGATGTTAGCCTAAATAAGGAAGTTGCTGCTTTGTAAGAGAAAGATTAAAAATGAAAACAATGGTGATTGCTTTCGTACATTGAACATGTTGTTTGAAGAAACAGACCTACAATTAAATGTAGAAATCCAAACATTGCTGTAAGCCTGTTTTGACCATCTGTTATCCGGCTTTTCTAATTATCTGCATTTACCCTTTTTTTATCTCATGAATATCGTATCGCTGAATGAATTAAAACCAGCTTATAAACATTAAAATGTTCTCCATTACCTGTATTAATCACACACATTATATTTTCATTACTTGTGTGTTTACCAATAGCTGAATACACGTAGAGACTTTGTGTTGGTCTTTCATCAAGTATTATTGAGGGGAGGTCCGTGCAGATTTTGGAAGCTGAGAGGAGCCACGACAGCAAGAAGTTTGAAAACCCCTGCATTAGTAGATTCGATCGATCTAGAGTCCCTCATTATCTTAGTCACAAAACCACAACTGTGTTTCTTAATATTAATGCAGATAAATTGCATAGGCGTTTCGGACCTGTAGTAGCATTTTCAGACATTGATGTAACTACGTGGGTTTCTTCTTCCTCTTAATCCATGCCTCATTCCATAGATTTCGTTGGAATCTACGATTATGAGTGACAGTGACTGATTACCACGTGTATTGGATGCTCCAATTGCATCACAGTGTTTGATACCTTAAGAATAGGTAATTATGTGAAGTAAGATTGCATGCACGTGTTTAGGAAATAGTATAAAAGTTGTTAGCGATTGACAGGGTAATTTGACATGATTATCATATTACGATATGCATATTCAACTTGTTTGATTAATTAATCAGCCAAGAAAGAGTTTCATTTTTATTTAATAAAGATTATTCTCTTCCTAGTTAATTCCACAACAATGCATTAACTGTAGACTTTAATCAAATAACCTAGATAGTAGCAGGGTCTAGGAAGCCTCTATTTATAAATACTATGTATTTGCATTAGTTTACCATGTATGCATTCACGCAATATTGTTATGTATAATTAGAACTAGATACATTGGCAGGCAGTGGCGGAGATTGGGTTCCAAAACCGGAAGGGGGGGGGGGGGTAAGATGTCAAAACTGCGGGGACAAAGAAAGTATATTTCCCTTTTTAGATAAGGTTTAGCATAGTGCGGGGGCAAAGGTGGCAAAAAGTGTGTGTGGGTTCATCTGAACCCCCTTGCCCCACTAATCGCCGCCACTGCTGGCAGGTGTAATTGTGCAACTTGGTGAGCAAGGGTATTTAACAGAGGGAGAAAGTAGTTAGTTTGTTCGCCGCCAGGTGGCTAATAAATCAAGTATAAAGCGTGCGATAAGAGTGAGGCGAGAATGTCATGCAACGGTGGCTTGTAAATATTCAATTTTCCGATTCATTTCGCATGACCATTTCACCTTGGTAGGGTTTGCTATGGAAATCCATGAGACCTCGTAAACCAAATTCAGAATACACTGTTTATGTCCTGTGGTCCTTGCATTGTAGAACGATCACGCTTCTAAGGCGCTTGGTGAAAGTGAAGGGTGATTTACAGATTTTCTTGAATGTCAGACCAGAAAATTAATTTATTTGTGTTCCGACTGTCTTTTGCTTCCTGGCCTCCGCCAAGGTCACTGGCAAAGAGGAAGTAGCCTGTGTCAAATTTTAAATTAATTCACAGTATATAGAACAGTCTATGGCACATTGTGTGCACCATTGAATGCACATGCAGCAAATACAGTGGCGGCGATTGCGGACCAAAACTTGGGAGGGGGGGTAAGGTGCCAAAACTTAGGGGAAAAGGACAGTTTACTTTCCCTTGGTAGATAAGGTTTAACATAGTGCGGGGGCAAAAGTGGCAAAAAATGGTGGAGGGGAATGGCAACGGCAACCCCCTATCGCCGCCACTGAGCAAATATTAAAAGTACAGAAAATGTAAAATCAATGGCTATGCAAAAGGACAGTTAGAGACTGAAAAACTAGATTAAAGTGTACTTTTTAAATATAAAGCATCAGCTGAAAATTTTCAAAAAATTTAAATAAATTTGCACACGAGAAGTGAATTTGAGTCAGTGCAGACATTTGTACGTTTTTCGAACAAGACACTTCTGGGTTTGCAACGTCCCATCGAGGTAGAAATAACACGTCCCATAAAAGAGGTATGTAGCATATACTTTTCCCACTTATAACAACTTTCTGGCAACACAACAAACAATCAACATCTATCTGCGCTATCGCAGGTGTAGTTACCAATCAGGCAATGGAACACTTTTCCAAAGTCAAACGAAAATTAGCTCTTGGCTTTTGGGCTTAAATTGCACTATTATTGGAGAACTTTGATTGAATATCGAATATGATAGCAATGGTGTGCAACAATTTCTCGAAGTGGGGGGGGGGGGGGGTGCACTTTACATTTTTTTTTTTTGCATACCCACAGACACATTATTCGACCATTATCACGAAAAGGGGAAAGTGATGAAAATTGGGTCGATCCCACTGTTTCCCATGAAGAAAGGGAAAATGCGTGCATACTATTGGTTTACACAGTTGATTGCCTTTTATTAAGTTTTTCTTGGCATGTGACCACAAGCAAACATAGGAGGAGAGAAGGCAATATCCGATCAAGCAAAGCCAATCTGAAAGAAAGGACTCGACACAAGGAAAAAAACCACCATATCTATTGTTAAGATGTGTGGAATCGATATCACATTGATTTCATGAGCAATAATTATATGCACGCATCCAAAAGTTTCACCCCATATGTTTCCCGAACAACATAATGCTTATGTATATACATAATCGCATACATACACACTGTACAGTGGAATCCATGAGTATTCCCGTTCAAATTGTCCATGACTATTTTCATTATTTTTTCTATTACATCCTATGTTTTTTTAAGCGATGGATTTTTATGTATGCTGTTGCAGAAGTTGTCGACAGCTTGTTTTGAGTTTTCTTTTAATTCTTGAAGCTCTTATTTGGTCAAATAAAGTGCACGAACATGGTGATGGACAATTTGCACTGTAATACTCATGGATCCCACTGTACATACCCAAATATGACTTTATAATTTGAGAAGCATCACGTCAACGAATTGATTCTCGTGTTAATTTCTACAACTAACTATATTGGATTAAAACAGCCCAATCTTACCTTTAGCTTTTGAATATAGATATCATTCCTGGAGGTAATGTGTTTGAAAACCTTGCAGTAGCCATTGTGATTGATTTTTGCATGGAAATTTCACTTGTGAAATCGAATATATTAATACAATTGAAAACTTATGTGAACCACTAACTCTTACCTTAAACAATTGATTTGAATATTATGATTTTAAAGAATATAAGAAAATATACAAAATAAATGTATTTTAAAGACCTTTTAGCTCCGCTGAGCAAACAGATCAACATACGATAGCGGGCTACAGCTGCTTGTCACATGTTGCTTAGATGATACCACAACGGAATTGCATATCCTTAAGAGATTCGTGTGACAATGG
This sequence comes from Lepisma saccharinum, assembly GCF_977018435.1. NCBI lineage: Eukaryota > Metazoa > Arthropoda > Insecta > Zygentoma > Lepismatidae > Lepisma > Lepisma saccharinum. The sequence goes on from NC_139248.1 coordinate 22,019,970, forward strand.
TACATTAAGCATACATACATTGTTTTTGAAAACAATATAAGGGACATTTGAATATGGATGAGACAATTGCATATAGATAACAAGGTTGAAGTCGGAGTAAAAATATTTTCACATGTCTACAGTTCATTCGAAATAAATATTACATTGCTTCAATTTTGATTGTTTTTTTTTCCTCTGGTTCTGTTGGCTGTTGCATAAAGTGGATTCTGTAGTATATACTTAAATATAGCTACATTAATTCTTAAGTAATTTAAAACAAAAATTAATATTACAATAGACACTCAAATTCTAAGTCCTTGTTATGTTCTTGTATTACTTTTTCCTAACACTATTCTTAATTTAAAATTATTTTCATGCATCGAAAGAAATGACTTAACATGTTAGTTATGCAAGTTATATCAAATATATATAGTAGTTATGTTCTTATTGTAATGTACAATTTTAGTAATTAATGTTTTAATTTGTTTTACAGGATGGGAACTTCGCGGACTACACTGTTACCGATTTTTTAGCACTAGGAATTCGTGGGAAAAAGCAGCGGAATTATGTAGGAGGTAAGAACAAATTTATTTGTTATTGTACTTATGTCCTTTAATATACGCGTATTTGTTTATTGATGTAAACAACCTTCACTTTCGACAATGATTAACTAGAAAAAAGTGTCCCTCCTCACTCGATGTCAAATAGATATCAGAGCCATCTATTATCTAGTACGAAATAGAAAATGAATATTATTTGCAATTGCCCGTTTTATCATAGTGGACATTTTGTGATCCCTGCTTCGTTTATACACAATTGATGCACCTGCCATGGTACTGCACAGTCAGTTCAACTGCTATATTTTGGCAACGCCTCAAGTTATAAATGTGTGTCCTTTTCAAGATAAAGAACTGAATCTTATCTCATGTAAGAGGTGCACGTTTCTAACATCAAACATCGAGCTGTACTCCAGAAGAGAAATAAACGTTATGCATGTGTAAATCAAAGTTCACTACATCGAAAAGTTTATATCTTTGATATCAGTGCTACCTTGAACAGCTACGCTTTACAGTTTTTTCCAACTTATTGCCTTGCAATTTCCTTAGATGCAACACCTTGTATGAGATAAAACTGATTGGATTTATTTGTTCAAGAATAGAACGGTGAGGTTTTGCAGTTTTTTCATTCATTTTTGACCATTGCATTCGGAGTGCAGCGGTGTCAACTAACTCTCCTCAGAACAGAAGGAGGGAAAATGAAAATATGTTGAATTCATTACAGTTTACAAGGAATTATGATTTCTTCGTAACTTCTGTAATTGTTCGTTTCCTTTCAAAGTATGTGTGTGTTTTGGCGAGGGGTATAGTGTGGCTGTGCCTAGGAATATTTTAAATCGAAATATACACTATATGAAATCAGCATTGCAGATCCTGAAAAATAAATAAAGGGGTGGAGAAATTATTTAATACTGAATGCATGATCTATATTTTCTTTTTGGAATAATTAAATCAAGTAGACTTTGATTGGTGGGCCATAACATAAGGCACTCATAGGAAAGGAAAGCTGAGCTTACGAGATACTTGATCGGAAACATAACGGTAAAAAAAAGAAAGCAGAAAGGCCATGATAAGGATAGAACAGGAATGCTGAAATGAACCTGAAACTGACAACATTGGTCAAGATTCGACATTTTGCCCCGAGTAGGAACAGATGAAAGATTTGCTTTGTTGGCACCCACAAACCTTCGAGTTTAGGAATAACAGAGAAATAGTTAGTCATTCCACTGCGTGTGGATACTGTACGCAAGAATCGAAACACGATTCGGAAAGTCTATTGTGAGTGACCAACTCCGATATTTCCATCTTTATCTAAACTAGGCTTGTTGAGATCGCATCTGCGCATTTCTTTAGTGGTAACAGACAGGCTCAAGCACGAAGGCGACCTGGGGGAGAGTTTCAGGTAGAAATTACGAAGAGATTTCTTCCCATGACGGCTGCATTCTTGCTTCACTAGCTCACGATGGTTTCTCTTTGTGGTAAAAACATAATAAGGCCGTGAAAATATGTTTCGCAAAACCAATTCAGGGTTAGATATCGATCTCCACTCCCCCCCTTTGTTTTCCCTGTTCGGTTGAGTCGGGAGCGATTTTCTTTTCTTCATATTTTTCTCTGTATTCGAAAAACTGCCGAGATATTCCAAAATCTGAAAAAAATACATCAGTTTAGAATTGCTTCCAAAGCATTTAGGTGAATTTTCATGTAGTTTTCTTTTACTGTTATCTAGATATTATAAATAGTTTCGCGATTACGTAAGTCTATTAAACTATTGAGGCAAATGTAGTAATAGCATGAATATGGAATATCTGACAGAAAGTGTTTGAAAATGTGGAAATTATATTTAAAAATTACTACAATATTTAAAATATGTGCTAAAGCTAATATATGTAAAAATATGGAAAGTATAAATAGCATTTTGCGAGCTTACCTACCATGATTCAAAGATAATACACGATAACATTGGTTTTAGCATCATATGAAGATGTGCATTTGCATATAAATCCATCCCCTGCCAAGGACGTATTTAGGGGGTCCTGACCCCCTCAGAAAGATTTATCAAGTTCTAAAATTAAATAATGAAAAATATATTCGTTTAGCCGTTGTTGTATAACTTCCTCTGAACGTATTGGAAAACAAGGATCATATTGGAATCATAGGGCTTCGAAGGACAAGAAGGACGTATTTAAGGGAGTCCGCCCCCCCCGCTACACTACTACTCAAAATAATATGCATAAAATCTTAATCAGAAACTTACTTTTCTCCAACTACATGTAACATCATTTTTATTATTCGATAAATATTCAATTATTCATCTATTTGACATTAACTTCATTTGCCAGCGCACTTGTTTTTATGTAAATTATTCCGATCTTAACTACAAGTAAGCTACGTAATGAATATGCACTCTTATATATCTATTCTTATACAGTCTTTTTACCTAATGTGTAATAATAATATTAATTTATGTATTGTTTTAATATAAACATTATTATTATTATTATTATTATTATTATTATTATTATTATTATTATTATTATTATTATTGAGACACTTGGTTCGGATCCCTCCTCGAAATATATTTCTAGATACGTGCCTGTCCCCTGCCTATTATATTCATATCATAATAGCATTGAAAAGTAACAACTGTCACAATACTAACTTTAATAGCTTTTTGATTTCTGAGAGAATGAGACGAAAGGAAGAAAAGCCGTCAAAGTTTTATTGACCATTTCCGTTCTTCTTTTGTTGATCACGCAGCGTTTCCGGGAAGTTTTCACTTTTGATGCAACGCATCGCTCCAAGAAAGGGAAGAAGCGGAGGTGATTGAAGCCATGTTGGAAGTTGTTTCGGATGTTGCACGCACTGTTTCGCCTTAGCGTGTTCTTTCGTAAGGACCTGTTCCTTCACTGCTCGCTAGCCATACCCAGGACACGATTGTCACATTCTACGACCACATTGACAATTTTTGAGCATCCTATCCCAGAACGACACGATGCCTTCGTTCTATTAGGTAATTTATAGGAAGAATGACGTAACTTGCATCTCCCTATCCAGCCGAAATTAAATGGTTAAATATTAATATTTGTAACTAAATTGAAGCTTTCCAAACACTTGAACTTGAGTTAGCTTTAAATGCTGTGTATTTTTCTGTTTATTTGAGAAAGTCAACTATTATATTATTATATATAATATTATATTAGTCGCCTCTGTGTCTGAACCTGTATATTGAGGTTCGAGACCCGGCTTGGACATGTGTGTTTCTTTGTAAATTCGTTCATCAATTTCACCGATGTAATCATCGTTCCAATTAGCCATACATAATTGAAAAGCGACACAAAATAAGAAAATTCCAAAATATACCTAGTATAGTATTACTCTCAGTTGAGTGCTCTATATTTTGCCTAAACATTTCTTCAGTTTCCCAAAATCAGTACTTTGTATCTGCATTATTAGTTAAATTAAGTAACGAAGTTTATTCGGATTAGCTATTTTTCCTGACTGTGACGAATAAAAATCAAGAATGAATATAAATTAGAGTTGAGTTACTGTTTTAAGTCAACTTCATGCACAGATAGGCTAATCGGGACTGGACCTAGAGTTTGAAGTAGGATCCGAATCCCACTATGTGCCTCCACCCGGTATCGAACCGGGATCCCTTGATTGCGAATCGACGACGTTACCACTACGCCATCGGGGAGACCCGATAAATTACAGAATAACAGTGTTTTAGCAGTTGGTTCTACTTCTTGAAAAAGAAACACAAATCGAACTTTTAAATTCATGTATATGTATAAATAACTCCATCAGAAGTGAATCTATTATTTGTAAGTGTTTTCTAGACGTATTAAGTGTTCATTTTTATTGAGCATCAGATTCAGGAAAAGTACCCATAGTGACTCATAGTATTCCTTCTACAACAATGTTTAATACACGCAAAACTCTACACTTTACATACCAACTTTAGACTTCTTGTCACTTTTTGCCATTCACTGTTAGATCATAAATGGGTTAAAACAACCACAAGTATGACTTAAAGAGCTCTCAAATATTCCTCGGACCAGACAGTAAAACAAGGTGTGTACAAAACTGTTTAAATCTCGAGTATATATTTAGTAAATCACTTTGACCGAGTGCATACACTCTATCTTGTGACAACAGCATCACCTATCGTTTGTTTGACGAACTACCCGCGTACGGTGTTCAGGTGATGTACAATTAGCTACGCCCAGCACAAGAGTTAAAAAATCAAGTCAACACAATACAAGGAAACTTCAGCGACACGCAAACTGTTACTGGATGGGCGTACTGCTTGCTACTTATGGGCTTGCATAAGCAATCAAGGTTGAAAGAACTTTGTTTACCTTGTGCGTTCGAGAGGCAAGTGCTGCAAAGAGCATCTGGTGTGGCTGGCTGAAGCCGATACCAAACCTGGGAAGAGGCCGCAAGCTGTAAAGCCTGCTTACCGAGATTCCATGTAACGGTACCCTGAACCTTCGAACACTCTTTTCCTGCAGACGTCAGCTTTTATCGGTCATAACGAATGCCACGGATCTTACAAGCCAGGGGACTTTGACAAAAAGCTTAGTATATGTGTGCTACATTCGTTTCGCATTATTCTTTTCTTTTGTTCCTTTGTGCAGGTGTCACGATTCTTCCTTAATAGAGTGTTTTGTAATTTGCTGCTTCATTATGAGTTTTAGTAGGACACCATGAATTATTTTCCACTTTTGAGGCATATAGGCCTACAACTTATTTTATGTGAACATGGCTTGTTTCCTCTGTATAAAGACAATTATAGGAATAAAAAATAGCAGTCTAATTAATCACTCAATGTTTGTAATTGTTTTAAATTTTTGGACTTTTAAAGAATCTTAAACCTAGCATTACGTGAAATTTAGTGAATAAAGATAGTGATGGACAATTTCACTGGTAATATTTATGCATCCCATTCTACGAAATATATTGCAACGTATATTATAGCAAACATTTCCGACATACTGCATAACAAGAACAACAAGCATAGAAATCGGTTTGATATTTAGATTTGAGAACCAGAGTGGGAAATATTGAACTAGGTGCAAAGAATCCATTGAGATCCTTAGGTTTGTTTTGAAAAAGAGCCCCTCCGTACCCAGTGCTTTGCTACTTGATAACCATTACGCAGATTTAGTTACGAAATATGATAAGGTGGCAAATGATTGGTGCATTAGCAGTAGTGGGTGCACAAGTATTGATTGATTGATTTTACTTCGCTTTTCTGCCACTTTTCGCCAATCGCAAAGATGAGGATTAGAGGTGACGATGAAATTGATGAAGGGACACCCATGCTAAGGCAGGGATTAATTTACATTTAAAAATCTAATGGAAATATTTGTTACCAGTATTTATGTCTATTATGGAGATTTAAATATACCTTTGTTGCCCCCCCCTCCCCTTCTACGTTAATACTCGCACCTTGTCCAGCGTTATAGGCACACGACGATAAATCGACAGAGAATCTACTATACCTATCCACAACAGGAAGATACGTCATTTAAGAAATATTCAAGACCTTAGGATCGGAAATCGCATTCGCACGTGCCGAGATTTCGAATTGAACTTTTAAGGAAACTGGCTCAGTAAATCGTGCTGTAAACTGAGCATTATTTTTTAAAAGTTTCACTCAACCGTGCACCCTCTTTTTTTTTACCACATGATACAGCGTAGCCTAGTGGCGTACCGAGGATTTTCGAAAGATTACCCCCACCCCGGTTACGTGTACTTCTTTCAGTAGCCAGTCCCCATTTTGTAATCTGTAATCTTTACTGCTTTGACGTTCTTTTTTTAGGAACACTGGGCCCAATCTGTGTGGGCGGGGGGAGTTATATACCCCCACCAACCCGTCCTTGCGCACGCCATTGGAGTAGCCTCTCCCTGATGGTACAGTTTTCTACCGCTGGTGTAGACACACGGAAGAAAGAGAGGGGGGGGGGGGGGAGAGGAAATTTTCATGAATATATTTCGCCTTGAAAATTCACTTGAAAACAACGTTTCTTGACGGGGAGTTTTAAGAGGCTTATGGACATTTGTCAGGAACGTTGTTTTCTTTAATAATGTACTAATATTTAGTATTTGTATAGAAAGTTGTGGAATAAAAACGTCAACTTCATTTCTCAGCACTTCAAGAGTTCGTAACATTTATGCTTATGTCCGACACCGGAATTCAAGAATGAAGAACGGTGTGGGGGGAGGGAGGTACCACTAGGGCGATTCAGAGCGCCTTGAGTAAAATAAGCCTCCCCCTTGAAAAAAATATATCTGAATCGACAAAATCGGCATACAGTGGTGTAGGATTTTGGAATAGTGTAGGACACATTTAATTGCTGACTTCGATTGCATAACGCTTGCTTCGTGTGATCCAAATGACATAACATCTGCAAACGTTTGTTATGAATTAGTGGGGAAATTGAACTTAAACTGTGAATTCTTGTTAGTAATTAAATCCATTACACCTTTTCCTTCAGTTCCTGTGTAGAATCCAATAGCCGTGTAAGAAATTTCTAAAATATTGATTAACAACTTGCTTTTCCTGGTCTTTTTTAATCAAAGAAATTAATTTGATTTTGTCCTGCTATCTATGAAGGAAAATGGAAGCTTGAGATCTTTCGATAATGAATGCCAATCAAAGGTGAATTAATGGCAGGAAGGAACGTCTCAAACTATCAGTACTTCAATTGACGTAAATTGTGAGTTGAAAACAATAATTTGAACTATACAAGAATACCAGGCCCGTAGCCAGAATTGATCTACAAGGGAATCTCAGAAGTTATATGGGGGGCTTATAAACAAAGTTCATTTTTCTAGAGTTTAACAGTATTAAATGAAGGTAAATTATGTGTGTCGGGGGTCATTAAGAAAAGAAAAGGGGATAATTCATGTCTGAAGATTTGTTATAATTGCTTGGTTTGTGTTCGAACATTAACTTTCTTAATTTGTTTTGTGTTTAGAAAAAAATATAAAAAGAATAACAAGATATGTGAAATGACCTACGACACACACACATTGTGATTTTCTAATGGTGGGTATAAACGGCTTTAAGAGGCGAGAAACACTTCCAGGGTTCGATACCCGGTGGAGGCACAAGTGGTTCGGATCCCACTTTAAACTGTAGGTCCAGTTCCGATTAGTCTTATAACAACAACAACAGCGAGAAACACTGCTGAAAATGAAATCCTGCGCAGTGGCGGGGTCATTAGCTCCTTGGCCCAGTATTCCACAAGAAAAATAACGTCACAGACAGGAATAGATGGCAAACAGACAAAAGTATACGTAACTCCCCCCCCCCCCCCACTTTCGGAAAACCTGAGCACATCACTGATGCTGCGGCGAAAAGAACGTTTGCTTTCAAGTGATCTGAAAACTTAATTTTATTTTGTGGAACTAATGTCTTCAAATTACTTGCAGTATTGGAGTTCTTGCACATGTTTCTCTCCTCTGAAAAACTCATTCCTTGCACTCGACGACATTTCTTATTAGTTGGCAACACTGATATAGCGGACAACTGCCTGCCTTCCATAAGTGGCAACGCCACCATCAAGTGAACGGTGAAGCCATCGAGCGTGTAGGGTAAATAGCCTATCAAATGAGTAGGAAATGGACATTGGAATGACATGCACGCGGCGCTACGGAAACAAGGAAGTGCGTGAGAGAATTCGAAGGACTGTCTTCGCCAAAAAATTTCATCCGAATGCGGAACTGGTTGGTAACTGCACCGGAAAAGCTGTCGCACATTTTGTGTTCCTCGTCGCATGACAACGCCCATATTTGTGACTGTTATGCCCATCGAAGTTCTTACATTTCCTCCCAAGGTCACATAATGTTTTCTTACTAACGGTTAACCACGGCAATTTTTGATTATGAGCCCAATTTAACAATTCGATTTGTTGATATTGCACAAGTAGTTATATAAATCGTGTAAATGTGATTCGTCGGTACAGCAATGTTTGTACAGTGGGGTACATCAGTGTTGTTAAAGTCCAGGAACCCGTAAATTCTAATGGTTCTATTGGGTTCCACAACAGGACCGGAACCTCATTTCTGGCACAATTTAAATTCGGTCCATGTGGCGTATTGTTTAATTGAAAAAAGGTTCCTGGACCGTAATTAAATTCATCCGGAAAAAAATATTTCTGGACCGTATTTAAATTTATCCGGAAAAAAGTTTCTGGACCGTATTTAAATTCATCCGGAAAAAATATTTCTGGACCGTATTTAAATTTATCCGGAAAAAAGTTTCTGGACCGTATTAAGCTTGACGCTCACTGATACGCCGGAAGCGCGGAAACCGAACGGAATAGTTTCGCTTCCGGCGTCTCGGTGGGCCATAACCCTCAAGATAACCTGCAGACTTCTAGCCGGAATTTCCCTGCTTCAGTACCGCACGTTCCCCTGTAGTAAGCGTTACACCATTAGTAGGGACACTGAATTTTCGCGATGCGCGAAATCGCGAAATGTGAAAGCAAAAGATGCAATTTTGAACATTCTGCACGTAACTACACCCCAAATCATGAAATATGCATGAGTTTTATTCGCGAAGTAATGCGAAATGTGTGCTTTTCCACGAAATGAACGCTTTTTCGCGAAATAATCGTGAAATTCATCAAATTAAGTAGAAAACACGCAAAAACCGGCAATCGAGGTTGTGTGCGCAAACTGTCGATTTGTAACGAAACGTTTGCCTAAAGTTTCCTACCACTTGCAGCTGAAGAACGTTTTATCTTTGATCACATCAGGAAGACCCTGCAAATTGGGATTTCTCATGCACATAATCTCAGTTCGAAAACTTCGCTCCCTGTCAAGCTGCATTCCTTTCTAGCCCCGAATGTCTACTCAACTTCCAGTTTCATTGAACTTGCTAGCTGTAGCAGCGATAAGATTAGTCTGTTCCCGCACATCAAGGGAAACAGTGGTGTCATTTGTGTTCAGTCATGAATGAATTTTGTTTATCATCATGTGATTTTCAACATGTATTTGTGTATGTGCAGTAGTGATTATTTTATTTGTTGGACAGCAAGGATATCCTTTAAATACATACAATGAATAAATCACTTGAGATATGCAATTTAGAAATGAAGTGATTTTGTGTTGATGTTTTCTTTTTGGTTGGACAGCTAAGTACTTGTGTATGTGTACAGTATATAAAAATGAAGTAGTTTATCAATTTATAGCTCTTTTGTATGTTGTTTCCTCTGATAATGAAAAAGTGTGTGCCAATTTTTTTTTCACCGCTGGTATATACCGCTGATCTATCATTTTATTTACCGCTCTCCTCAGTTTTTATTTACCATAAATTTGTCTCCCTAACCATTAGATTTCAATAGAAGCAGACGATAGAAGTTCTGTTGCCGGATTGTTCCGTGTTTTCCGCATCTCAGCGTGCGAGGTCCTTTGAAATTCATCCTGAATATTCCTTGACCGAATTAAAATACTTTACAAATATAAAGCTTCTTTACGGTCCAGAACCCATTTACGCTTGCCGATTTCCCCTCCTGGACCGGAATTGAATTTATTTAAAATTCCTGAACCTTTAACAACCCTGGGGTGCATTTTACCGAGCAAATTGGCCATCACCACGTTTAGTCTCTTTGTTACGCATGCGCGACGAGAGCTTCAGGAATTGAAACTTAACCCCAGACGAGCTGCTGACGAGCATACGTAAAAATACAACACATTCCTTAAAAACACGAATACGGTGGAAGAGAAAAATCAATTAAAAGAGTCGTGGACAATTTACTGAACAAATACTTGTGCATCGTACTGTACTATCATAGTTAATTTTTATTATCAATAATTCTTAGCATTAGAATTTTATTTTAAAATGGGGAAGTGATAATTGTGCTGTAGAAGTAATGTGTAGTCTCATTTTCTTCAAGGAGGCACATAGTGGTTCGGATCCCACTTTAAACTGTTGTAGGTCCAGTTCCGATTATTCTTACTGTGCTTATCAATCATCAAATCAATCAATCAATTCATTTTCTTCAAATGCAATATAGCTCTTTCATGCATAACCTCAGAATAACAGTTTCAGTTTTTACTATGTTAAAAATAAACAGTAAACTGGCAATAAATCATAGACATTTTCTAAAATATGACAATGCAATAAAAATCTGAATGTACACAATGAAACAACTGATGTTACGATAATAGCCAGTGAAATTTAACCTCTCTTGTTCCTATGTAATTTTACTACTTCGGCACTTACACGCAGGTTCGTTCACCTGCCGAAAGGTCTGACAAGTTTCATAACCAGGTAGAGTGAGTGGTCTGCCCGCCCAAACAAGGACTGCGTCACGTTGTTGCCAAATTCTCTCGCACTTGCACAAACACAGAAAGTATTTTTTGCTAGCGAAATACTAGTTTCTTATTCCACAATATCCTTGCTTGTTTAATATTATTAATTTGAGCTTAAAAATTGGAAACTGGTACAGCATTTCCATTAGCTACATAATAATTTCCTGAAACATCGATTTTCTCCCCATTTGCCCATACATTAGGTTCAGTGGCGGCGATTGGGTTCCAAAACCGGGGGATGGGGCAAAGTACCAAAACTAGGGGGGGGGGGGCAAAGACAGTATATTTCCCTTTGTAGATAAGGTTTAACATAGTGCGGGGACAAAAGTGCCCCCCCTCCAATCGCCGCCACTGATTAGTTTTATTCAAATTCTCGTGTTGACAGGTTTTACGAATTGAAAGCCGATACAAGATTTGTAGATAATTGTATTGTTAGGTTTGGAGCACCAGATATGAAGCACGTCATTGTTTATCGTCCCAGTTAACCGAGCAGTAGAAATTACATTGTCAATGTACAGGGTGTACCAAAAGTCCCATTACCCCCCTTTAAATTGTAGACAAACCTGCAAAATGTTATTTTAACAGCATGCGTATGATGAGAGGATGGTATACCATTAAATCAGACCAATGACCACCATTTACTCCAGAGGATCTGTGTGCACACCGCCATTTTCATGGCACAGTATTATTCGCCTCCAGGTGCGATGTGAAATCCTCCGTAACATAAGATGTCAGATCTGGATTTCAGGTGGCCATTTTAAAAGAATACCTAAATGATGTGTTCAGAGACAAATGAATTGGACGAGGATCGCCAAATTTACCAGCACCTCTAAAATGGCCACCCCAAAGTCCAAATCTGACATCTTGTGATAATGCGCTATGGAGACACATCAAACAGAAAGTCGCCCATAATCGTTATCAGACAACAGGGGAACAATGGGACTTTTGGTACAGCCTGTAGAATATGACAATGTAAGCGAAATATATACAAATCTTGTATCGGTTGTAAGAAATGGAGAGCTTAAATTGAACTTGAGGTTAAAACTGAATAGTGAAACTCACTGCAACACACAGTGGCGTGCACAAGGTGGGAGGGGCGAATTTTAGTCGAGTGGCGCACATACCACGGAGATCATTTCTTTCCGACTTGCACTGTTTTTTAAAACAATATATCGTACTGTAAACGAAGACCAAGTAGAATTCCATGTTCTAGAGATTAGAGTATTTATTGTTTTGCAAAAATAGGGGTCCAGAACTGCAATAAGTGGCAATTATTGTCTGTTGTTATCATAATTCCTCCCATTGCCACGATAAACTCAACGATCAGATATGAGGATTGATTGATTGATTTAGTTTATTTTACTTCGCGTTTTGTGCCTCTTGGCTAATTTGTGAAGATGGGGATGAGTGATGAAATGATGAAATTGATGAATGGACATTCACAAACAACCAAGCCCGACCGGGATTCGAACCCGGGATCCTTGGCGTCGCAGCGCGATGTGCTAAGCACTCGGCCACAGGGTGGGGCTAGATATGAGGAGTAAAGTGGATTAGAAAAGAAGACAAACATTTATTCTCTCAAGGGGTCTAGGGTTCGATTCCCTTATGAGCCACACCGCACAGTGATTTGCGTCCAAATTTAAACTGTAGGTCCAGTTCCGATTAGCCTCTCTGAGTATAAAATTAAATTAAATTAAGCTTTAGAAATTATTCTCGAACTAATTAAAGTTGGTGATAAAAGACAGAATATATGAGTCTTTAAAGATACTAGGGATAATAATATAGGCTATCCTAAAACACTGGGAGGGCAATCGCCCCTATCGCCCTCCCCGTGGATCCGCGCCTGCCTTGTGGCCGGCATTTTACTATGCCTATGGGGCAGACGACTTGAGAAAGGAAAATTACTCCCCGTTATATAAAAACCTGCGCATGTCACTGGCAATTGATGCGTTAGCACTAGCGTTTTCTAGGGCTCTCTCTGATAACGTAGTGGTAACGCATTGTAATCATTGTGTTCCAGGTTCGAAAACCAATAGAGGCACATTTGCACAGTGCTTCGAATCCCACTTTAAACTGTAGGTCAAGTCCCTACAAGCCTGTCTGAGCATAAATTGGTGTACTTAAAAGAAAAGAAATTAGTGTTTTGTTTAAATATTTTACCAGGCTGGAATGTGGATTTAGCCTTGAATCATGTAGCCCGAAATATTTTATCATGGATTGTGCTAAATCTTAACAGTACTGACAGGCCAATACAGATGTAGCAGTTACAACATTTCGATTGCAAATTCACACACAGATGCTCCATCTAGTTAGCACATTGAAATTGAAGATTATGGCATTATGTATGTATTCAGTTGGTAATCAGAACCGTAAGAAGTTGAAGTAACTTTCTTTCTTGCTGCTCCATGTAACACACGGCAAATTCATTAAGATAACATCTTTTGATTAGCTTATCCAATCAGTGCTTTTGTATTGGTCTGTGGCAGCACGCAAAATGTGCGTAAAAGTTAGGCGAGGAACTGGCAACATTGTTGCAGGAGGAATGTGGACATGAATGGTTGAAAAGCGGCATACCTGAATGTCTTCTGTGACGTGCGTCGTAGGAATGGCCAGGGGGAAATAAGGTGCAAAGGCGGTGAATTAAAGGTTTGCTTTGAGCAGCAAACATTGGAAAGGAAGAATGAAAAATGACCCAATGTCTTGGAGGGTGCCGTCGTTGTTGAGAAAGTAGGATAAGAGATCCCCTGATGTAAGTCACGATTCATACAGGTGGCAAATTTACACGAGATTACATGCATTCATTGACACAGTTTTGGTCTACCTTTAAATCAGAAGGACCAAGCATTTGATCTCGGAATTTGGAGGGAGGATGAGAGTGTATTCCGGGTAACAAAAAATGTTTTCTCGGTACTAACGAGTGAGCGGTTGCAAAAATGTGTCATTGTTACATCCATCCATCATGAGATAAGAGGCAGAAATTGCTCACTAGAACCCATTCTTGTGTGCGACCATTATCTTCTACCATCTTTCATCAATCAAACGCCCCCCCCCCTTCTCCTAACGGTAGAAAGTGCGTGATGTTGAGTAACGTGAACGTTGTTTGCAGTAATTTCAGATCAGAGGATGCGTCTGAAAATCAGCTGTAGCTAATGATGCAAGCATGCCATTTGGATTCAGTGTTTGGTGGGATGAATAATAATCACACTTGTAAAAAAAATACGTATATTTCCATTAAGACTTTCACACATAAACTTTCTTCTTGAGTCTCTAGTATCGTTCCGCCTATTCAAAGATCATCAGTGAAAATTGCAGACACCACAGACTATTGCGATGTTGACACTATGTAGCTTATAATCAAGAAATCTTTAGTATTTGTTGTTATTGGCTACACAAATACTAATATATTAATGAATTTCATTAAAAGTTCGTACACAGAAAAAAAAGAATTTCTTTGAATTAACGAAACACGTTTGGCGAAGCTTTTTTGTACTATAAGTAATTGTGCACGTTTGAAAAAAAAAAAGGAACCATTATTTGTTTGTCGCTGGTTGATTACGAGAAACTATTTTTTGATTATTCCAAACCAACACTTTCCTATGTGCAGAAGTAAAATCTTCACCACTAGTGTTGCCCACGAGACGAGACTTTGGCCTGTCACGTCTCGAAAATATTCGTTTGTCTCGGGACACATGATCAATCTCGTCTCGTCTCGAATTTGTAAAAGCCTGTCCCGTCTCGTCCCGTGGACAACACTATTCACCACCAATGCTACGTATGTATTTCGTCGTTTCGACATTAAACTCCAGCGACGCGCATGGCACATACTCCTTTCAGATTAAATCGACAGAGAGGAAGCCATAATGCAGGATAAATGTGCGTCATGTGCACACTTTTGCAGCATACGTGTACACAGACCATGTGATGAAAGTTCAGTAGGGGATACGAAACATGGTCGTATGTAGTCTCTCTGAACCCATTGAAAATCACTGTTATTAGAATTATTCCAACTTCCGTGGCGCCAACGTTCTTTGCCCCTGAATGTTAATAACAAGAAATTTCCTAGAGAACGAAGAGGGATACTTTAATTATATGGGGAATAATGCACCCTCCTCCCCCTCCATAGTTGTTTGGAACTTTCGTCGGCTTGAAAATATGAAAATTCTTTATTTTACTTAAGAGCATAATATTGTTAAATAACTGTAATAAGATTCCTCTACAGTAAATTTCTAAGTAAGACTATTAGGGGGTAACTGTTCCCTCTTGCGGCGCGTGTGCACACCTATCTTTTACAGAACATTAGAACAGATCGTGAAATACAGGACAATGTTGTAAAAACTAGATGTCTGGCAACTTTACACTCCCGCCCCCCCCCCCTCCTTTCCTCTAGTAAAAAACATAATTTGCGTACTGTCTGTATGGGGTCTACGCATATATTCAAATAATTTGAAGGTCATTTTAATAAACTTGCTTAATTTTTGGCGCTTACTTTACTCAAGCACTTAAAAGTCTGAAAAAGGAAACAGGTGCACACATCTGTTGTGCATTTAAAAATCGAAAAAAATGAGTAGGATTGCCAGGCAGGCGTGTATTAAGTAGAAGGATAGAAACTGCTGGCGAAGGTTAGCCGGAAGCATCTGGTCATGACTCACTGGGTCACGGTTCGTGACAAGTGTGACAAACTGTATCCCGTTAATCGCTGTAAAAATTTTAAAAAGCATGCCACTTTTATCTTTCCTGCCTCGAGCCGACATGATTTTGCTTTTGGAAAGGAGTCAGACTATTAAGTATTTCTATCCAGCCAGAAACGATGTAGCACTGAACTATTTCCATCGAAAAATAGTACGTACACTCTT
The DNA here is from genome assembly GCF_977018435.1 of Lepisma saccharinum. Classification (NCBI taxonomy): domain Eukaryota; kingdom Metazoa; phylum Arthropoda; class Insecta; order Zygentoma; family Lepismatidae; genus Lepisma; species Lepisma saccharinum. The sequence goes on from NC_139248.1 coordinate 22,035,688, forward strand.
GTTCACATAAAGTGGTACAGATTTAAACTGCTAAAATGTACAGCAATGTACAGTTTCTTCCAGTATCGCTTCGTCAGTCAGTGGCGTATTCTACATGTTAGCGCGTTTACCGCCTGTAAACCAACCCTTTTCATATATTTTTTACACTTACCTTTAATATATGGCAAAGCGCTCATTACGCAAACAATTAAAATTAGTTTCTAAACCAAAATTTAAGTAAATTATTTAATGAACTTACACTGGTTTACGTACGCCACTAAACGTTCTCCATCGAACCCTTGTGACGACCAGATTTCCTCCCCGGTTAGGAAGGGAGAAGGTTGAGCGACCCGAAGACATGTGGGTCTCGGCGCCTCGCTTGGGAGAGGCAGTGTTTCTACATGAAGGGAAATTTCCCTTGGTGCAAGAAAATCCAGGTCCAATTACAGGTAAAAAGGGAAATTTTATGAGAAATATAGAAATTTGCCGAAAATTTTGAAATGGTCGGATTTCTGTTTTTTCTTTACTTGCATGTTATTGGTGTTATATTTCTATTATATCTAATTAATCTAGATGGGTTGTATAATAAATATAAACAATAAATAAGAATTGTAGCGGGAAACCAGGTTAATTTTTCCGGATACGACACTGCTTCATCTGTAATCTTTGAAGTACAGTAATAAATGAAATAACTAGATTTGTGTTCCGTAAATGTGGCTGAAGACACGGTAAATCCGGTATGGGCTTTCGGGATGAAAAATTACGTTTGCTAATGCAAAGTGGGATGTATAAATATTGTCAGGCAAATTGTCCATCAGTAGGTTCATTCACTTTGTTTTACGTAATGTAAATGAAATTGAAGAATTGAAACAAAATTCCAACGAAGTTGCGCGCAACATCTACAACAGAAGGTACTAGGGAAATTGCAACCTTAAAAGACATGTATGTAGAATGTAGAAGAAAAATTAATAACAGCCTAATTGTGATGGACAATTTGCCTGGTAAGACTTATGCATCCCACTGTACAGTGAGATCCATAAGTATTGTTCAGAAAATTGTCCATGGCTCTTTTTGTTGTTTTTTTTTCTTTATCCTACGTATTTTTGAGGACTGTATGTTTACGTACGTATACTGGTTCAGAGGTTGTGAGCAGATTTTTTGGTGTTTTGTGTCAGTTCTTGAAGCTCTCATTGCATAAAACAAAGGGAGTTTTTATTTTTTATTTTAATTTGCTTTATTTTACTTCGCTTTTTGTGCCACTTTTGGCTAAATTGCGAAGATGGAGATGAGTGATGACATGATGAACTTGATGAATGGACACTCACAAACATCCACGCCCAGGCCGGGTTTCGAACCCGGAACCCCTAGCGTCGTACCGCGATGTGCTAGCCACTCCGCCACCGGCGCCGGCAAAACAAAGAGAGTAAACGTGGTGATGGACAATTTGCTTGGAAATACTTATGGATCTCACTGTACCACGCGTTTTTGATCAAGATCAGATTGTCATTGTTTGTTCCTGTTTATTGCCCCAACTCCTATGTCGTTACACCCCTTACAACTAACCCAGTGCTTCTCATGTGCGTCCTATTTGAGAAAGGCTGCTTGCGTTGACCGACGTGTGAAAGTTCAAGGTAAGCGTGCACCGTTATCGTATGCATTGCTCCTTGAATTTGTGTGAATCGGAGTCAACCTGTTTCACGCTCGTTTCTTGTTTGGTTCGCGTGAAAACGCACAGATAGTTTTCTCAGATACGTTTTGCATGCCCGCCGCGCCGTGGAAACAACTGCTCGGAGGCCAGTCTGTGAGAATTTGTCAGCTGCACGACATATTGTTTTCATACATTGGCAAGCAGCGAGGCTAATGATAGGTTTGTTAGTCGGTTTTTGTATGAGAATTCATCTTAATTGTTACAAAACGAAGTCTACAGAAATGCACCATACTTTCTTATGGCCACCTCCCCCCCCCCCCATTTTCTTTATATTGCACAACATTGTGGAAAAAATCTCTAGAACTTGAAATTGTTATCAGCATGGAGGAGTAGCCAAGGTAGAAAACATACAAATGGATCAGGCCCGTGCCCAGAATTTTATTTCCCGGGGGGGGGGTCATCCCTTATCAGCAGCCGCCATCTAAAAGCGAAAAAAATAGGGGGTGTTTGTGAATTGAATGTTTAGAACCGTTAAAAAAATGCTCTGGGCGCAGAATTTCATTTGAGAGGGAATTCAAAGCGGCAACGAAACATTACTACCCCGGGGCTACTTGCCTGAGATTTGTCTGTTGGATATATTTTGTGTTCAAGAAATTTCGTGTGACGTAGTTTGCATTCGAGAGCCTTTTACCGAAATGTTTTCGAATCTCAGATGCTGGGATTATTAATCATACTCAAAATCTTGAATATAGAATAGCCTAGTTGAGAAGGCCCAATAGTTAGCGCTGCCGCCTTTGCGAGTTTTCCTGAATTCGATCTATGGTGGAATGTGTTGGCCCAGCATAGTTAGGATCAGAAACAGTGGCGGCACCAGGATTAATCATCGTAGGAGTACTGAGGGGCTGCGGAATGAAATTTATGAAATTTGGAGATGCGAAGTTGAGAATGGCCCCGCCTAGTCCGCTGCACTTTTTGACACTCTGTGTCGTGGTGTCAAGCTGGTGCAAGGAAATTGCGTTCAACCAAGTAGACGTTGTACGCAAGAATGGCTGTGTTAAGTTCAGAAGATTCAACAAATGACTGTCTGCTAAGGCTGTTCTCGCATTGTGCGATAAGGGAGACAGACCCCTGTCTGCTGCTTTAAACATTCATTTGATTGGCTAGCACGCACCACGTAATAATACACCACACTGTATACCGTTTCAGAACGTAGTGCAAATTGTGCTGACACCAAATACACTACGTTACAATTACAACAAATCAACGAAGTAGACGCCTCAGTGTTGCACTTGGGAATCAACTAGACACGTGAGTGCAAAGAGAGTCAATCAAAAGGTGCAGCTAACTGGACGGGGCTAATAAAGAAAACACAAAATCTGCACACATGTTTTAGTCACTGCATCAAATACCAATCAACTCTTAGTGGGATTCTGTGAAAATATGCCAACGAAACTGAAGGCTACTAGTGGCCTGCGTAATTTTTGTTTGTTTTGACCACAACCATATTATTTGTAATGTGAAACTAACAAAGCTTGTTCAAGACAGGCCAGAAACGTTGTGTCTAACACTCCAAGAAAATGGGAATACGGAAATGCAAATAATAATAATGACTTCACATGCATTTAGATGGAAAATGATATATTTTTTTCTAAAGCACTATTGAGTTGTCCAGGCTTGAATATAATTTTATTTTTCTTTATTCTGTTACAGGTATGGTAGCGATTTAGTATTAGTAGAATCATACGCAGAAAATAACTACTCGGCGAGCCTAGCGGGTAGAACGCTCGCACCCGGCGAGCGACCAGATTACTGGCTGGGCCTTGCGTCACTTGATGATCTCCGAACGAATACGTTAGAATCAGCGGCTGGAGTGCTCGTCTCGCAATATGCAGGTGAGTGATTCGTACAACTCTTCTGTTCTATCTATTAGTGTTCGTCTCGAAGCGCACAGAGTGCTAGTTGGGGAGAATTTCTGTCCCCAGGTAGGCGGAGGTTACTCTGTGGTTCGGCTATGGCCGACCGTGTTAAATGGTCAGCATCGAAGATTCGGGTTCGAGTCCCGGCATGGGTGTTCTGAGAGAGGGGGCTACACGTTATAAACACATGTGCGCTTCAGATCTTTGATATACCTAAATCTAGTCCAGGAATGTCCTTTTGTATCCAAAAAGTGGAATATCAGGATAATGTCCAGATTAGGTTTAATTCAATTCTACTCCAGATCATTTTCTAATCACACTCAAATAAAAACATCCAGATAATGTGAACCAAGCAGCATTCATGTTCAAAACATATCCAAGAATGATCCATAGAATGTTCATGAAAGATTCTTCCTGGATATCCCATGCATGTTCCCTGGACGGACATATGGATATCCAGGGGTAGTGGCGGCGATTGGGTTGCAAAACTGGGGGGCAAGGACATTTTACTTTACCTTGGTGGGATAACGTTTAGCATAATGCGGGGGCAAAAAGTGGCAAAAGCCCCCCCCCCCCCCTAATCGCAGCCACTGTCCAGGGGATATCCAATGGATCTATACTGGATATTCTTTGATATCCAGACAGGCCCGTAGCTAGAATTGACCTCCAGGGGCGGTTCACGGGTTATCTGGGGGGGGGGGGGCTTTGTAAACCAAGTCCATTTTTCAAAAGTAAAATAGTATTAAATGAAGGTATATTATGTGTGTCGGGGGTCATTAGATTAATTTAAAATATAAAATTTAGAAATATCATAGAAATACTGCAGCCTATTTTTCTATATCTTCTAAAACACCTCTTGAAGTGCTAATGACTGCTGCTGACACCATCCCTTAATACACACTCCATACTATTTTTGATGATGCAGATATTTATATCATACATGTTAAAATGTACAATATTTACTTCAATCATATAGCCTACCGTACATTCCATCCCCGGCCAAAGCAATAAAACTTGGGATCTGTTGACGCAGAAGTTGTGAACAAATTAATATATTCTGTCTACATTTTCACCTCAAACAAATTAGAATACAAAATAGTTTTACCTAATGTCAAGGAGGCTCGCGGCAGTGCCAGGGAGGGGGGAGGGGCTGAGGCCCCCCTGACCTCTGCCTGGCTACGGGCCTGTATCCAGAACTTCAGCACTACCGGAAATACATCCATTATTGTATCTTGGACATTTGTGTGCTGCATGGGTTGTGAATATCCCTTGATCAGTTTCATCTAATCATCATTCATCCTCATTGTTGCAATTAGCCAAGTGACAGTTTTTCGGATGGGGTTGAACAGGCTGTTGATATAAGAGTGAAGAGTAGCTAGAAATAATAATGATCAAATAAGTTATCATCACCAACTAATAAACTATTATTGCATTGCATATTATTATTATAACCTTGGGGAACTACTCTATTTCACTTTTGGTTATATTGCATCTCTTTTCTACCTCTTTGGTTAATCGTGACGACGAGGGTGAATGATGAAGACATGGAATGGATGACGGAACAAACACAATAATACATCTACACCTTAACCTGGGTTCGAATCCTGGGACCTCTGGTTTTGGGGGTTTGCGAGTGAAATCTGAAATCTGAAAATATTTTTTTAAATATCGTACCACGAAGTATTTTGTGAACAATTCTTGCCTAACTCATTCCAGAAAAATATTTAAAAGTTAGTACATGCCTGACGAAGCTACCAGACAGGTGGCGAAATCGACAGCGAACAAAAAAAAAACTGCATAGAAAAACGAACTATAAATTTATAATCTCTCTCTGCTTAACCGCTAAACAGATATCTTTAGATACAATGTAAGGTTTTTGCTTATTTTCAAATTTCAAATGAGCAATACTAATTTCAATGGGAGGAGACTCACTAGTTCAACCTCACTCACATGACACCCATATATAACGACATGCTCAAAAGGAAAAAGGAAATATTTAATTTATGAAAAAAAGTAATGGGAACATGAAAACCAAGAAAATATCTGGACGATATATTATAGTCCCCTAAATCAAAATGGTGCAACACAATTCTCGTATTCCATGAACCTTCTTCAATACACACGGTGATCGTAAAAGAAATAGCTAGACAGATGAAGCGCATTATAAATCGAAAACTGTTTGTTTTATCAGGAAGCATTTCGTACTGTTTTATGTATAAAGTCTTGAAATTTACAACCTCCACTTTCAGTTTGTTTTATCAGGAAGCATTTAGTACTGTTTTATGTAGAAAGTCTTCAAATTTACAACCTTCACTTTTAAGTTTGTTTTCGTGACGTCAGCATCACGTGAGCTCCTTTGACGTCAGTCTAGCAATAACGCCGCTAGCCAGGTATAAAAGGCTTTCCTTTCTATGTGCTTGAACACATTGTTTTCTGTCGTGTATCAAAAGGATCACAGAATATTTGTAACTTAGCGATGTAAACTTCAGGACATACTCTTCCAACCATGTAAGTGAGCATTCCCTGACATTCGCTACGAGACTCGGCGGCAAGCTGCCCGGCATCAGCGCTTGTCTTTCCCGGTGAACGGGTCAGCGACAGTCGGCTATTAAAATTACAGTTTTCATATTGTGTACTAACCTTGACTACAGAAGGTGTTGAAAATGATGTCCCTCTGCTGCAACACATTCCTGGCATCTCCGAAGGAAATTGGCATTTACACGTGCAAGTTCGTCCACTGTAATTCTCCCGATTTCTCGTACAATACTCTCTTTTAACTCACGGATGGTGTGCGGATTGTCTTTGTATACTTTATTTTTTAGATTTCCCCATTTTTCTTTCAACTTTTATTCGGAACTCACCTTGTTACTCTAAACTTTTTTACGAGGTTTAATATAGTGGTCCTATGTGGAACGGGAACACCAGGAAATTTCGTTGCAAAACGTCGTCGCACTTCTCCACGATTCCTCTTTCCGAAGTAACACTCGACAAGATAAATCCTTTGTTGTAATGTAAACTTTTGTGGTGCCATATTAAGCCACAATATCAACACACGGACACGACACAACACAACTTCCGAGGGAGGATTATACTGGCGTCAGTCTGCAACGTCAACAGAAAGGGAAAGAGAGCGCATGCAGGGAGAGCGAAAAAAACAGACTGTAGCATGCGACTGTCGCGGACCCGTTCATCGGGAAAGACAAGCGCTGATGCCGGGCCGCTTGCCGCCGAGTCTCGTAGCGAATGTCAGGGAATGCTCTGTATTTCAGCCACGTTATTAAAACTCTTTGTTTCTGTAAAACTTTGAATCTGTCTATTTCTTTTAGGCCCACCCTGTATTTTGCAAGTTTAACAAGTTACATTGGAAGTATATTGAACAGTTACTTTGTTGACAGAATTTACCTTCAATTCATAATACCCATTCAAATTTCGAAACATGCGTGAAAAAAATATTCTCAAAGAAGAATTCGAATTTTTATTTCGTGATTACATCTTTTAGTTATTGATATAATTTTTCCACCTCCCAATGTTAATTGTGACAATGATATTGTTGAAATAAAGGATAATTTAAAGAAATAATATGAATTTGGAGCTAATTGGTGGTTAGTAATTTTAGAATAAGTGCCTTGAAATGTTTTTATGTGCAAGAACTTGTTCTCAATTGTGCTTGAATGTTGCAGGTTTCTGGGCATTGGCTCAACCAGATCCCATACAAGGGGAATGTGTAGAAGCTTCAATCACTGATGACATCCAATCGTGGCAGCTCACCACTTGTGAAAGCTTATTGCCATTCCTATGTCGGGCATCTGCATGTCCTAGAGGTAAGTCGCCTTTTCCTTCTTACTATGTCTCCATTTTTTAAAACTTTTTTAATGAACTAACTTTAGGGTTACCAGACGTCCGGATTTTCCCGGACATGTCCTACATTTTAGCCTTATGTCCGGCGTCCGGGAGGAATTTGAAAAATATCATAAATGTCCTACATTTTGAGCGTCACATAATATTAATTAGGAAAGTAGGTAACAGAAAAAAAATCATGCAAGTTACAAGTCCATGGACTGCGCTTCCAAACTCAATGGTGAAATTTATTTTGATTCAGTCATTGCCCAAAAAGAAAAAAGTTTGTCCTGCTATTAAACATACGAAAAACCGGAAGCACTTAATGAACATATTTTTGGACCACTTTCTGATAACGTCACTGTTCAATGCCTGAGCAGAATTTCTTGCCTTAGGGTTTATACTGATGGAACAAGGTGTTGCCATTCTTATTCAATATAATTTGATTGTAAAGCAGGGGTATAGAGAACAAAGTTATTCAGGGTGTCTACCAGTCAAGAAAGTCTTGGTAGTCAGAAAAAGTAAAGAAATCAACAAATAGGTCAAGAAGTCAATACAAAGGCAATAAATTATTCTTGTGGTCAAGAATTTTTGCTATCATAATGACTGATTGGTTGATTTAGTTTATTTTACTTAACTTTTTTCTCTCCCTTTGGTTAATCGCGAAAATGATAATGAATGGCGGTAATGTAAGATGGATGAAGAGACAGTCACAAACATGTAGGGACAACCGACACAAGCCCCACATAAGATTATACTGGCTTGAGTCCAGATGCCAAAGCCTTGCTCGTTTGCCAAAAACAGTTCAGGATGCATTAATGCGAGAAAGCAGATCTAATTCTCTTCTTAAATTCAACTTCAGTTTTCATCTTAACTGGCCCTTTGGTAGGGGTTTTCAATAAATAAATATTTATTTTCTTAATTACTAATTTCCAACTTTACCTAAGTAGGGGTCGGATAAATAAACGTTAAGAAAGACGGGAAAAAGGTATAGAAAAGTCCAGAATTCTGGATGTGTTATTTTGGTAGACACCCTGTTATTGAACTAAAGACTACCCAAGATGAAATTCCTCGAACTTTAAACTTCTCGAATTTTAAATTACGGTAATTGCTGAATATTTGTTTAATATTACAGGTCTTAATTCAACTGTTCAGAGAGTACTTTTATTACCATCAGCACAACAGACTAACGAGAGAAATTATTTTTTCATAAAGTCTGTAAAATGTCTGTTACTGGTCCTTATAATTTCAAAGAGTTTGACTGTCCACTCTAACATAAATATAGTTTGACTAAACCTGAAATTTTGATAAAAATTGTCTCCTCAGAGAAGTACCACTTAAATCATGTAGTAAGAGGTGCATTGATTAGTATGATTGCGAGTCTTGAAATTTTGCATTTAAAAATTCATTAAGAATTAATTTTTTTTAACACTGAAAAGTGTAATTTTTCAACTACTTTCTAACGTGGTCTATAGATTTTATGTATTATTTATGGAGAATGTTTTGTGTCCTACATTTTGACTTAATGTCCTACATTTTGGGACAGCATGTCCTACATTTCCCTTACAGCGATCTGGTAACCCTAACTAACTTCAAGCTTCTATCATGTTGTATACAGCTAACTGTCGATCTTAGATCAAATCCTGATCTTGGGTCAAAGAAATACGTTTGGCAACGTGACAAATCCAGACATGTCGCTAGTGTGCCTGTGATGTTGCCAATTGTCCAACACTAAAGAGCAAACATTTTAAAGTCTGTTTCGGAAAATGCATGTATTTAATATTTGAATAAAGAATAAATCTAAGGTGCTGGACGTAATAAATATTCGAACATGTAAATTTAGTAAAACCACGTAAATTATATACTAAACGGCCATTTATTGCTTGTGCAAGTTCCACATGGATGATTTGTCATTGACAGCGAAAGCAACTATCCGTTCTCCGTTGTAAAATATGCTTGCATAAATATAATTTTTTTTTAAAAAAAATCTGTATTTCTTTTTAATGCTGAATACAGATATAACAACTTTGTTATACTCGGATTTGGAGCTATTGCTCATGTGAGGAGATATTTATTATATTTATTTTGTGATTACATGATAACATGTTACAGGTGGACCATTAGTTCCTGTAAGTAGTATAGAGAATTTTCCTTGCACATAATTGAATAACTTACGTTGTGAAATGTAAAATGTATTTGCGTAATGTATGGAAAGAAATATTGGCTAGAATTTACAATATAGAGAAAGTCTCCAATTTCGTTAATTTTCGGTATACTAACTAATTTTGGCCTCCTAATCATGAATCTGTTGTAAAAAACCGGGGGTCACGTCTGGAAATTGTACAAAAATTGTTCGTTAGCGCCAAAAGCCATCCACGGGTAGCCCCACGAACCATTGACGTTAGCCCCAAAAACCATCCACGGGTAGCCCCACAAACCATTGACGTTAGCCCCAAAAACCATCCACGGGTAGCCCCACGAACCATTCACACGAGGTTAGGTTAGGCCTGTTAGGTTAGGTTCCATTAGCACTCATTTCATCCCTAAATTCATCGAAAAAATTAGGGATCGTACTAGAATTGAACATCATAAATCATTTTCTTGTAAAACAACGGCGTAGGTGGACACAATGACAGGAGATTACATTTTTGTTCGTAAAACTACACATATACACCTACATGTAAAAAAAATTCAATCTGCTTTTTTTCAAATTTTCAGACGTGACCCCCGTTTTTTTTCAACAGATTCGTGATTAGGAGGTCAAAATTAGTTAGTATACCGAAAATTAACAAAATTGGAGACTTTCTCTATATTGTAAATTCGCTCCGAAATATTGAAACAACAATGGCTTTGACCTCTCTGATGTAAATTATGCCCAAAACAAATAAAATTCGAAATAAAATATATGTTATTTATATGAGGAGAGAAAGCTTTACCAACTAAAATGCAATGTGCAAGGTTCATAAACCAGTAGATATATACACTACAGCCAAAGTTACATGCTCTGTTCCATTCTGCGGACAAAATTGAATTGCAATAATGACTCTTGGCTTGGCTGGCAGTAAAGCGAAATGGTAATATTTTATACTCCCTCTTCATCCTAACGCAAGTTTGACAATGATATCAACAAGAAAACGTGAGGGGGTCATATTTTCTGTTTGTATCAACCCTTGATTGTACTGGCTAATGGAGGATCAACTGCTTTATACAATCGAGCCGTAATGTTTTGTATTTTTTCTGTTATGCTTGAATAGCTCAAGTGGTGCTGATTTTATTTAAAGCTTGAGAACTGTGTTCGATTGCAACCTACCAGTCTAATGATTGTCGTGCACCATGGCCGTGTGGTCTAAGGTGTCAGGCTATGGGATATTTGCGCTAGTTTGAGTCTACTGGGAAAAGAATATTAACTTTTCTCCCAAGATTTCGGCCAGTGTATAGGACCGTTGGCTACCCACCGTCGTGGGGAAATGGGGAGCTACGAGAAATGAGTAACATAACCAGGTCCTGGAAATCTACAACAAATATGGGTCGTTGTGCTGACCACACATCACCCCATACTGGTTGGATGATTACCCAACTCGGTACTACTTTACTATACCAGAGACACCTGTCAATGATTTATTTTGCACTTTTTTACATTGCTAACGTACTATTCTGCATTGCGGAACATTTATTTAGGTGAAATAATGAATTTCTAACGAAAATAATGTCTATTTCTTACATTAACATTAACGAGTACTTACTGTTCTTCCTTATTTCCACAAAATATGGCGATAGCTTACCCGTTCATCGTGCGTTGTGCCAGTGTTTTGTCGATTTGGAGTGTGCATGCAGTTTTGCAACCTTGTTCACCGAAAAATAACTAAATTAAAAAAAAAAAATTAAAACCACTTCACGAAATTTTTCCACGAAAAAAAGTTCAATTTTTGACATAAAGAGTAATTATTATACCATTGACGTTAGCCCCCAAAACCATCCACGGGTAGCCCCAAAAACCATTGACGTTAGCCCAAAAATTCATGATAGCCCACGAACCATCACGGGGATGAGGTATGCCTACTAGGTTAAGTTAGGCCTGTTAGGTTAGGTTCCATTAGCACTCCTTTCATTCAATTTAGCATATACGGACAACAACACGTCATCTAATAGTGAAAAGACGGCGTGGGTTGAAACACTGACTACGGCGTTTACGTCATCAAACACATGGAATATTGTGCTCTCATGCAGAAAGCAAATGGCGGCAGCAGCAATAGCGAGTCGGAAAGAGATTTTCGTAGAAAACCACATGCATTCGCATTAAAATGGATCAAAACTACATTACCGAACATCAACAATTCTACAGAAAATGATTTGTGTAAGTACTTTATCCTGTAAATTTGAAGAAATCCGTCTCTGGAATAGTAAAGTGTTACCCCCAACTCTGCCGAGACATGTGGAAGTAAGCCCGGCAGTCAATACCTTTCATAATATAAAAAAAACATTTTTAGAAATTTTAGTTGCCATAATACACTTTACATCTATTAGATTTGTACTGGGTGTTTCAATGAATAGTGCAACTTTAAGTACTCTACACCTAAGACAAAATAATACATAATACCTAACAAAACATACAAAATTAAGACAAAATGAACTACTTTATTCATTGAAGAAAGAATACCACAAGGAAATACAGATACAATCCTTATGTTTTGATTTATTAGAAAATAACATTATTACGATGACCTCAATGCATTCCACACACTCTCTATCAGTCCTTGGGGAGAAATTTGAGCCACCTCTTCCCGGATCCAATCTTTAAGTTCACGAAGGGTGCATGGGGTTGGTTGGAAGACATTTGCTGACAAATACCCCCAAAGAAAATAATCTCATGGACAGGTCATGATCTGGTGGACCAAGGAATATCCCTGTTGTTTTTGTAGTATGCATTTTCAGGGAAGGTGCGCTATCTCTTCGACTTCTTAACTGAATGGTAAACAGGGGCTGCAAGATGTCTGTAGTCACCTGTTACATCTGACACAACAACTAGCTATATCCAGTGTTGCGAAATTGCCAGATTCATTGCCGCACCTTGTATATTCATAATTATAATAATAATATTACATTGATGGGCTTCAAAATATAAAACGAAAATTCTCTGGTATGCTAGAAATTGTGAGAAAGCTACTAAAGGCTATTTCCACTTATAATCACATTCTGTTGCAGGTTCATTCCATTGTTCCAATGGCAAGTGCATCAATGAAGCATTCCGATGCGATAAGCAAGATGACTGTGGGGACATGTCTGACGAACTGGACTGCCCTGGAAACTGCCACTACTACATGGCAAGCAGCGGGGATGTTGTGGAGTCCCCCAACTACCCTCACAAGTACAACCCTCTGGCAGATTGCAAGTGGACTCTGGAAGGCCCTCAGGGACATAATATCGTTCTCCAGGTATTCACTTACATTCATTATTATAGAGCGACCACAAGGAAAAGAACCTTCGGCGAAAAGTCTCCATGCACCTCTTCCTTCTTCCATTCAACTCGGGCCATAAGGAAGCATGTTCCATTCTGTCCCTCCCCTCCACGTGGGAGTACGGTGCACAGGAGTCGCGGGTCTGCGCAGTTTTTTTTTTTTTGCTTGTGGTTCCACTATAGTTTGACTTGAATTGCAAATATTCTGTAAATGTTTTCATAGAAGCCTATGAACACCTTTCCCTAAAAAATTGTTCATAGTTTAGTTGCCCAGCCTTACTTTGCTTATATCTTTTCTACTTCGAAAATGTGCAAAAATCGTGTGTAAGCTTCCATTAGAATTAATGAGCAAGGACTACTGTCCAGAATCTAGCAATGTTCATAGGATAAATATTAATAAAAATATAAAATCTTATGAGGCTGTTAATTATTATTTGTTTATATTTTTTAGAAAGTTAGATATTTGCATGAAATCAAACAAAATAATTTAATGTTACTGGTCTTAAGATATCAACTACTTACTGTTTTTCTAATAGTTATTTGGGATTACATTATTGTACTAACTTGAAAACTAGTCTTGTTAACATTATTCATGACAGAACATTGATATTTTTTTCCGGTGCTTAAAGTACTCAAGTAAAATATGTTTGACTTTACCACATACCATTTGTTATTTTTGACAATATGTATCTATACAGTAATTTTTCAGTGTTCTATAGGTCATTTAAATATTGCATTACCCTGATCACGTTCATTGTTATCATATTTCGTCATGCTTATTCTAACATAACTCCCCACACATACCGCTCCATAATAATGTATGTTTTCAAATCTATTTACGCCAATGTTCTTGAACATACAGTCAGTTCTGCAAATGGTACCAACTTATATGGATAAATATGTAATTTATATCAGATTTTAATGAATGAGTCATGGTAGCTCAGTCATTAGGGTGTCTGACTACCATGCGAGAGACCCGGGTTCGATCTCCAGTGGGGGAGAACTGGGATTTTTTCACCTACTCAAGCAGCTCCAGCACCCACCCAGCATCATATAAAGTGGTTACCTGCAGGAAACGGGAGGGAGGGGGTTGAATGCGGCCAGGGACGTGGTGCTGATCAAGAAAGGGTGGGGCCCTAACTCCACAATACCTATATGCCTTCATGGCATGATGTAAAGTACAGGGGAGAACTTTACTGTTTTTTAAAAGGAAGGTGACATAATATCTTTTTGAAAAATATGATGGACCTTCATTTCTCAGATATATCTAAAATGATCAATTTCTTTTTCCCTGATCTTTTCCTTTGTCTAATGTATTTTCTCTTACATCTAAATTTAAAACTATAAACAGCTGAATTTATAAGCATTTGTAAAGTAGGATTTACAGCAAGCAAATAAATTATGGTAATATCAATACGAAATTGAATGTTCAGTGAAGCTTTAATGTTGTTTTTGTGCTGCCTTCTAAAAGATAAATGCAACATGACTGTGTTGCATTTGGTGTTAGATTTTTTCCAAATTTCAAGTGCATTACAATCAATGTTGTTTATTTTACCAGACTTGTCTAATCATTCCTTACTTTGTTTTCCAGTTTTCAGAGTTTGAGACTGAAAAGACATTTGACACAGTGCAGATCATGGTCGGTGGAAGAACGGAAGACAAAGCTGTCAACCTGGCAACACTTTCTGGCAAGCAGGACCTCAGCAGCAAGCTCTATGTATCAGCATCAAATTTCATGATCATCAAGTTCAGTACTGACGGCTCTGTCGAGAGGAAAGGCTTCAGGTAATTGCATATTTTTAAGGATTACAAAATATATGCATTTTACATATTTTAATGGAATATGTTGAGATATTGGTGTTGGTTTTGTGGTACCATCAGTCTGTCTTCTATTGCAGGTATCTATACAACAAAAACAAACTGTACAAAGTTTCATTTGAATACTCTGTAAACACTTGAATTTTTCAGGAATTTGAAATATCATAATGTTTGTCTGAAAGAAGAGAGAGTTTTTAGCTAAAGGTTTAGCAGTGCCTTAACAGTATATATTCAATTTAATTGTACAATTTACATGCTTAAGTATGGTAGAAATGTTATAACAGTATTTGGATAAAACAGGGTGGCTACTCACTGGGAATTCCTTAAATTCTGGGAATTATGCGTGAATTATTGGCTCCGGGAATTATGCGTGAATTCTACTTGAATTTTTTTCCGTAGACATGAAAAATTACAACTTTTATTAATCCAAATCCTGATCCTATTCTCATTTTATCCAAATAAAAATTATTTTCGTAAAATATTCTTGCTTGCTTCGCTCGCAATTTCTGCATTTCTTAGTCTTATCAAGTTTATAACCATAGCTAGGGGACTGCGGGAACTATCTAAATGGAAAAAATTGTAAAATTGATTGATTGATTTGTGGTTTTAAGTCCACTTTATGCACAGAAAGGCTAACTGGGACTGGACCTACAGTTTAAAGTTGGATCCGAACCACTGTGCCATGTGCCTCCACCAGGTATCGAACCTGTGACCCCTTGATCACAAGGCAACGATGTTACCACTACACCATCGGGGAGGCACAAAAGTTGTTAAAGAGAGAATGTGAAATTATTTGCACTCTATAAAATCAATATTGATTTCAGCCTGCAAAAATTTAGATTCAAAAATTTTCTTCCTCGCTTCGCTCACATTATTTCATTGTTCTCCGTAATGCATTATATTGTAAATTATTATCAGACAGAGAAATAACACTTGTCTTAACCCGCGATCGCTCGCGCTATTAGATAAAATATAACAATTGCAAAACTTTTGTTATTTCTAGATTGTTACTGGAGGTAACAATGCGTTAAGTCTAAAATGCCTCCTTTCATGTCTCTACTTGTCAACACTGTAGCAAATGTTATTGAAATTAAAAGCGAAACCTTATACTAGCGGCTTTGATCCTAGCCGAGTGCATTGTTAGATTTTTTCTAACATGAGAGTTATCATGTCACATTTCCATCGAATGATTGTACAACAGTTTTCCTTTGGGAAATACCGCTTTCATTTATTATTCCGTCTGTGTACAGTGTAGTGGAAAGGTGCATTGGTTCTTCCAATCTGATGATTGTTGTTTTTGGCATTGTGTTATTGAAGAGAGTAGCAGTAAAATGTCTGACAAACAAACTAAACAGTACATGATGTGGCTGGAAGAAGAAGACACAGATGAAGTGGACATTGGACCTCAAGACACAGGTTGGGAAACCGATACAGACGGTCCATCAGAACATGAGGAAGTGCATACCGAGACAGAACAGTCAGTTAGAGATTCTGATGATTCTGTGACAGTTTCAAGACATGTGAATCGTGATACGTGTCGAGGCAAAGATGGTTCAACAATATGGTTCAAGCAAAAAGCCCCACCAAGTAAAATCGCCAGACAGAATATTGTCACACAGTTACTAGGTGTGATAGGTGGGGCCAAGAATTTGAAGTCAATTCTAGACTGTTGGAAACTGTTCTTTCTGGATTCTCTAATTACATGTATTGTCCAATACACAAACGTAAAGCTCAAGGAAATGGCACCTTCCTACTCACGTAATACACGGGACTGCCCTCTAACTGATTTTGAAGAAATTTCAGCATTCCTAGGAGTACTATATCTTGCTGGAGTAAAGAAGTCACATCACCTAAATACAGATGAGTTGTGGGCCACAGATGGAATTGTACCAGACTTTTTCATCGCGTCAATGAGCAAACGAAGATTTCACACTCTTCTCCAAGCTGTTAGGTTTGATGATATCACTACATGAGCACAAAGGAAGCAAGAAGACAACCTATCTCCAATTAGAGAAATATTCGATGACTTTGTTAGTGTCTGCATGAATAGTTACAGGCCAAGTGCTTACACTACCATTGATGAGATGTTAGAAGCATTCAAAGGACGATGCAAGTTCAGACAATACATTGCAAATAAACCTGCAAAATATGGCATAAAAATATATGCACTCTGTGATGCTAGAACATTCTACACTCTAAATATGGAAATTTATGCAGGAAAACAACCATCCGGGCCTTACCAAGTTTCCAATGATGCACAAAACGTGGTCTTGCGATTAATACGTCCAATTGACAACAGCGGAAGGAATGTGACCATGGACAATTATTTTACCTCCATACCTCTAGCTAATGAACTGTACACCAACCACAGGTTGACACTAGTAGGAACTCTTCGATTGAATGAAAGAGAAATTCCACCGGAATTTGTATCTGTGAAGGAAAGGCTTGGAAACAGCAGCATGTTTGCGTTTGGAGAGAAACCATCTAATATTTGTCTCCTCTGCTCTTATGTGCCAAAGAAGAAACAGAAAAAAAATGTTATGATGATTTCCACCATGCATAATGACGGCGGCATTGATCCTGACTCTGGAGAGGCAAAAAAGCCAGAAGTGATTACTTTCTACAATCTCACAAAAGGAGGAGTGGATGTTGTAGATCATCTGAAATCTGAATATTCTGTTTCAAGAATAAGCAATCGCTGGCCTCTCACAATATTTTTCAGCCTTCTCAACATTGGAGTAATAAATGCTCAGATAATTTACAAAACAAATACAGGCGACTTGTTGGCTCGTAGAAAATTTGTTACGCAACTTAGTATGATGCTTACAAAACCACATATGATGAGATGGATGTCAGTTCCAAATGTATCACTTCGTCTGAAGGAGAAAATAAAAAGTATTGCAAGCATTGAAAGTCTGCCGAAAACTGAGAGAACTCTTGAATCAGAGGAAAAGTCCCGATGTGCCTATTGTTCCAAAAGAAAGAATCGATTCACATATCATTCATGTAGTAAGTGTTCCTCCACAGTATGTAAAGAACATACAGAAACAACTGTTTATGTTTGCCGTGAATGTGCTGCAAAAGAAGTTGACTCTGAATCTGATTAGAAAGATCCTCAATTATAAAACTTTTTGAATTTGAATTTATATCAATAATAAATTGTATTTTAATGTGCTTATTTGCATTAATGTTTTAAATATTCATAAAGAAGAATGCTGTAACAATGTAAAATGATTTCAATGTTTAATAAAACATGTTTGATAAAATATATTTTGCAAATATTAAGTGATAACTGAAAAAAAACAAGTTGTTAGAAAAAATCTAACACGCGAGTTATCGCGTGACACATGAAGGCGCGAGCGATCACGGGTTAATGGATTTTGTTTAAAATGCACGAACAATTGTTTTGAGGAAAGGGAGTGTGCACATTTCAGAGACAATTTATGTAATTTTTGCTGTTGGTTTATTGTGAGATGGATGAATTGGTTGTGTAATGTATTTAAATAATATATGTTGTATAAAATATGTATTAAAGAAACTTTGAATATGTACACAATATAGTGTCTACGTCGCTCCATGTTGCATATATGTGAAACATATATCGTCCATCAAAGTTATACATGTTAATGTAAAAAAGAATTATATTTGGAATGCATTTATCAAGCATTTTCTGTCTTTCAAAAATAGTTTGTTTGCTTGTTTTATATTATTAATGTGAAATTGAATGTATTGAAAAAATAATTCAAATAGTTTGTTAGAACACAAATGCTTTAGCACCAACTTCTACTCCCTTTTTGCATAATTTAAGAGGATATTAACGTCTTTGATACTACTACTATACTACTACTACTACTAATAATAATAATAACAACAACAATGTTGGTGAGCCTCCCCAATGGCGCAGTGGTAGCGTTATCGTCTTGTAATCAAGTGGTCCTGGGTTCGATACTCAGTGGAGGGACATAGTGGTTCGGATCCCACTTTAAGCTGTAGGTCCAGTCCCGATTAGCCTTACTGTGCATAAAGTGGACTTAAAACACCAAATCAATCAATCAACAATATTGGTCCCGGCGGGTTTGAATCCCTGCTTGGGCATGGATGTTTGTGAGTGTCCATTCATCAATTTCATCATATCACTCATCTCCATCTTCGCAAATTAGCCAAACGTGGCACAAGAAGGGAAGTAAAATAAAACAAAACAATAATAATAATAATAATAGCATCTGCTTGAATTGTTAGAAAGTTCGCCTTGAAAACCGGGAATTATACTTGAATTTTATCGTGGTCCTAGAGTAGCCACCCTGTAAAAGAAAATGATATACAATAATCTCAAATGTTAAAAAAATCATACTAATTCAACAAAGCAGTTAAGATTTCGAATTCAATTGATATACGTTAGATAAGGCATAACTTACACCACATGCCATCACTTCACTAAGTAATCAAGTCCAGTTTTGGTATGTACTTACTTTGCTCTTTAGCTTTCACCACATTATGTGGCTTCCTCAGGAGATAAGACAGGAATAGTGAAGGTTAAAAATGTGGGGGAGGTAAGTTAAGGTTAAAAAGATGAAAGGCAATCCATGGTAGAGTAGTTTTCACAGCATGCTAAGACTCCAGGGGTCCCAAGTTTGAATCCCTCCATGGGGATGGGTCTTCATCAAGTTAATCATCTTAAATCACCCATCCCTATCTTTGTGATTAGCTAAAAGTGCCAGAAAACCAAAGTAAAATAAATCAAACCAATTAATCAAAATGATAACAGTAAATTACAAGTTGCAAAGACAGCATTATAATAAATATTGAGTTCTGCTTATCAGATCTATAAAACCCATTATCTTTAAATGTTCGTTGTTTTAATGTGTTCCTGTATTTGTCAACAGAGCATCATGGAAAACAGAGCCACAGACATGTGGTGGTGTTCTCAGGGCTACTCCACAACCTCAGGTGCTGACATCTCCCGGTTATCCCCAGAACTACCCTGGAGGCCTCGAGTGCTTGTATATCATCACAGCTCAGATTGGAAGGATTATGACTTTGGAGGTTTGGTTTATACTATTTTTATGCTACTGTTTTGTTAGGTACAGAATACTGATCAGGTCAATAATGGGCTGGAATAGTATTATATCCTTTTGCACATCAGGAGCCATAGTGTTGAGAAATGTATAAGGTTCAGTTGTGTTTTAGAATGAACATGAGTTGCAGTCAAGTTCCATGAATTTGGCAAAAGCCAATGTGGAAGGAGTGAAAAGGTAATAAAATTTGTGATAAAGCTTTTATAAACAGTTGATTCTCAAAATATGTATTTATGAGGTGTGGCTAGAAAAAAACCGGACTGTTGCTACAAAATCTTTTATTGGTTATATTGTACAATGCGAACATTATCCCCTTCAAAGTACTCCTCTGCACTATCAACACCCCGCTCCATACGAATCTTCGATTGCTGGAAGCAGTGCTGGAAATCATTTACTGAAACCATGTTCATGACCTCCATTGGTTTTGTTTTTACAGATTCTACGGTTGTAAATCTGGTTCCTTTCAGTGCTGATTTGACCTTTGGGAATAAAAAATGTCGCACAGAGCAAGATGCGAAGAATAGAGTGTATGTTCTAACACTGTGATCTCATGCTTGGCCAAAAAAGCCTTGACTGACAATGCCGTGTGGGCAGGAGCATTGTGCTGATGAAGAATCCATGACTTGCTTTTCCATAAATTAGGTCGTCGCCTTCTTACTTGCTCACGAAGGGTCGTCGGCACAGTGATGTAATAATGTTGGTTATTTTGCAATAGCTCGAATACTCGAGCAACAATCTTTTCGAATCAGTTCACCGAAATTTGCAATGTTTGAAACCACTCAAACACTTGCATGCATGATAAACACTCATCTCCGTACACTTCCTTCAACAAACCATAAGTTTCTGTGGTGGATTTTCAGAGTTTCATAAGAAACTTTAAATTGATACGCTATTCAACTTTCACACTTAACATTTTTCCAATGGAGCACAGATATACAGTTCACTTCGTCCACAAGCTACAGTGGAACTGAGCGCTGCTTAGCCTGGGCAATCACACAGTTGATAGACAGGATATCACGTTATACACTCATGGACCGCTTGACCTTGACGTGCTTGCCGTTTGTCGACAGCAACATCAATCCGGTTTTTTCTAGCCACACCCCGTATATAGCACATTATCTAATGATGAAAGCACCTGAAATGATGGAAATATTTCACTTCTAAAGTATATATAGCGAATTCCCAATTTTATGTTCTTGAATTCTGGATTTTACATTTCCCTGCATTTTTCTGAGAAATGTAACATTGAGGTTTGACTGTAATTGGCAAGGAGAAAACCTAACCATTCACTAGTAATGAACTAAAAGTTTCTTGTGAAAGGTTGTGTTAGTGAATATGTTGCATAGAAAAATTTAAATATGTTTCTCGTCATAATTTATTAGATGATCATTTGTAAGGTCTGAAGTGCACATTTACCATTCGGCTTGACTTACAGTTTTCACTTTTTTAATGCTTCAGTGTTTTAATTCCTGGAAATTTCTTTGACAAAGGACCTGAAGTGTTCAAAAGATGAGAGGAGAAACCACACAAAAATACACCAGTTTTAACTTATTACTGCATGATTTTTAAATATAAGGGTTGCCCAAATGAAAGTGAGACTGTTTTTTCTGTAATGATTTATTGGTTGGAATATATGAACATACAGGAACTAAAAGTGTGACGTCCATGGGTCACATATCCTCTACACATAGTCACCTTGTCTGTTCAAGCAAGTGTCCCAGCGCATCGCAAGGGTATGGATACCCTGAGCAAAGAATGGTAAATGGTTGACTACGGAACCAATCTTCAACTGCATCACGGACCTCAGCATTGTTGGCGAACCTGATGGCCTTTAGAAAGTTTCTTAGTGGCCTGAAGATGTGGTAGTCTCAGGGCGAGAGATCGAAGCTGTAGGAGATGGTCGAGGACTTCCCAGAGGAAACGCCGCAGCAGATCACGGCACACCTGTGCAACATGAGGGTGTGCGTTGTCGTGCAACAGAAGAACCCCATTTGACACGTCCATCACGAAATTCACCACACCATCTGAACACTGTGCTGCGTGACAGACATGCATTCCCATACACATTCTTCATACGATAATAAATTTTGGCTCCACTAACACCTTCTGCCTTCAAAAATTGAATAACTGCTCGCTGGGCCCGTTTGAGCAAATCCATGTTGCGAGTGTGCTTCTGCGCATGTAAACAACACAGTGACCATACCAGGTATGCATATGATGTATACAACGCCACCTACCAGAGCAAACACAAAGCTCTGCGTAGTTAAGCTACGACAAAAGTCTTAGTTTCATTTGGGCAATCCTTATATATACACCATTTTAAATAGTTTTTTGTTGAATTAATTGTATATACTGTTATAACTGTGCACTAAAAGAGTTTGTCTTGCAGATTGAGGACTTGGACTTGGAAGCAAAGCGTGATTACATCTTGGTAAGGAATGGCGACACTCCGAAAGACTTGCCGATTGCTCAGCTGACAGGAGCCACCGAGGACAACCCCCGCCTGGTGATGTCAACAGGAAACAAGCTCTATCTGTACTTCAAGACAAGCTTAGGGGATTCCAGAAGGGGATTTAGGATCAAATACTCACAAGGTAAGTTATCTCGTTCTATGTTTTAGAAGCTACATTGTGATTCTTAGCATTAAAATAAAAATTATCTAATACAACATGGTGGAATTGTCTTTGTTATTCTTATGAAAAAAGTGACCTTTTAGGTAGATAGGATCTGTTTTTCCTTATGTTTTGTCAGTGTTTCACTGACAAGTGTAGATAAGAAGGTGTGGAATTGAGATTGAGAAAAATGTATGAAAGGCATGTAATCATAATTGGGAATAACAATGTGGATAACAGATATATATTTATCCATTATCCACAATTTCAGTAACTTTCGAAATGAATATTAGGTAACATCTGGTTATTTTCCCCAGCTTTTCTGCCACTTGGTTAATTGCAGTGATGAGCATAGGCGTATGTACGGGGTGTGCCCTAATGTGCTGCTTTATCAAAGAGAATTAAAGACAGATATTTCAATAAGAGACAAAATAAGCGGCAGTTTGTAAGAAGTTGAAAATGTCATTACTTGGTACAAACGTGTGCATTATCGTTGATGAAACGAGTGTCTATAGATTTTCGATTTTTTTATGTCATTTGAGAAAGAAGATATATACTGCATTCTACTCTGTACTGCCGCGCCTTTCTTCTATACCTGTCACAAGCTGCACGTGAGAGAGAGCTTTCTCCAAGCTTACCCAAGTTAAAACTAAATTAAGAGCAACTCAGAAGCAGGATAGATTGGAAGCCCTGCTCTTGCTATTTGTGGAACAGGAAAAAGCTTAGTTTATTGATGTAAATGAAGTTGTTGTTGAGTTTAAGAACATTGTACCTTTTGACGGACGTTTGTTGTTTTAGATGACGTGTATTTTGATGTATTTGTTTGTAACATTTATGAACATTTTGTGTGTGTGTAATTTCTATGTAATTTTATTTTTTTCTACTACATATATTCAGAAATTTCCAAAACTCATTTAGTGAATTTATATTCGTTTACAAACATCAGTGCAGTTAAAGAGCCAAGTGATTGTGTTGCAAAATATGCTATTAAAAAGCTACAAGACCTCATTTTTTTTCTTTGTGCACACCCAAATATAAAGTTCTAGCTACGCCTATGGTGATGAGAATAAATCATGAATTTATGAAATAGTTGCTGACCTCCATAGTGGAGTGGTTAGCACAGAGCCCTACAATGCTAGTGGTCCCAGTTTCGAATTCTGACCTGGCCATGGGTGTACTTCGTGAGTGTCCCTTCATCAATTTAATCATATCTTCACTTGTCCTCGTCTTCGCAACTAGCCAAAGTGGCAGAAAAGCAAAGTAATATAATAAAAATCAATCAATCAATCATTCTTGAAATGGATGATGAGACAAATAAAATTAGCACTCCACTAATTTCTGGATAATGTTAAATCCAGTTATTCATACTCTGTATATCACACAAAACAAAGCAAATCGTAAGCTATGTTACAAAGAAAGTTTAACTTTCGCCATTAAGAGACAAATATGTTCATTTGTTTTAGGTTGCAGAGCCACAATCAATGCCCTGAATGGCACCTTCACTTCTCCTGCATTTGACCTTGCTGACTACCCAAGCAATCAGGAATGTCTGTACAGAATCAAGAAGCCAGGTGGAGGACCATTGTCACTGAAATTTGACCAGTTTGACATGCATCAGTCAGATTACGTCCAGGTAAGCATGTTCTGTATGAATGCCCTTTCCAATTAATATAATACTTGATTTTCACTAAAAAAATATTGTAGAATTATCATTATACTGTTCGTTAAAGACAGTATTGGGAGGATTATTATTGTAATTAAAAGCTTCTGTAAAATTGCCTTTCAAAGTTCACTTAGGTACAGGGACTGATTGCATTTCTGATGCACTATATGAACGCTCTATTGGTAGGGCTCCCTACCCCTACTAGGTTTCTTTACCAATATTTTGCAATTATTCATCTAAAAGTATTCTTATACTTGAATAGTAATAAATGTTACTGATTATATTTTAATTAAACCATACTTTACTCTTTATGCCACCATTATTAGGAATAAATAATATAAGTGATTAGTTTGCATTTATTTTTATTCTAGCAAATGTATTTTTTATAAACATACATATTTTACAATATTTACAAAATTTCCTCTGTTATATATTTTATTTCTTCAGCATTTTCTTCTCACTGCATTCACAGTGTCCAATGTTCGAAGCAACATTGTATCTTTTTTTATGTCAATTTTTTCTGCAATTTTTATTAAACTAGCCTTTTCAATCATACTGTGTATGTGTGTGAGATCAGGATGGTTAAGGAGGGGCAAAGGTTTAAAAACTAGGTATATAACGGTGGCGTATTCTGAAAATTTGACCTGGTTTACCGCAATGATTCTTATTTATTATTAGAGGCATGCAAATTTCGTTTTTGACAAAAACACGAAATATGAAATAACATGCTGGAATGTTCATATTTCATGTTTCTGAAAGGTGTGAGGTGAAAGGTGTTTTGTCACGAAATAATGCAAAATGAACTGCAAAATGCGAAATATACTCTTAAACACGAAATTTACCATCTATATACCGACGTGACACTTTCTGAAGTCTGAAGTATCCTGTGAGTTATGCAATTCACGGAAAATTGATTAATTCTGCTGTAAATATTTGAGAAGCCTAGCCTAGCCTAGCCTAGCCGTTTAGATAGGAATAAACTTAATACTCTGGTAACGACATAAGTGTACTATTAGAAGGGATATGTTTATTTTGTGTAATAAGTGCAGTTTTTAAATCAAATTTAGGATTATATTCACAACTTTAAAACCAAAATGTCATTTTATATAGCACTTTTGATGTGATTATTCACTGCTATAACACCAAAATTTTATTTTATTTACCGCTTTTGAACCTGAAATCGACTGTTTTTGTACCGAAATTTTGCTTTCTTATTTACTAAAAATATGTGCCTCTATTTATTATATATTACATCTTTATTATGTATTTTTGTTTGATATTCAGGAATACATTTAACGTGATTGACGCTCAGACAATTTTCTCTCATTTTTGTTTCTGGCATTGTCACTGTCTTCAGTGGATTCAGCACAGATTTGTTGATATCTATAGAAAAAATTCTGGCTTCAGATTTGATGCTTGTGTTTCTAGCATTGTGTTAATAGTTAAGATCAACGGTGATTCCTACTTGAAGTATGAAAAATTTACCAAGATTTATTTATGTCGATGGAGCCAGTGTAACACTAACTGATTTTTATGATTTCAATGCTCATTTCAGGTGTATGATGGCTCAACAACAAGTGGTTTGAGATTGCATCCAGGAAATGGGTTCAGCTCAAACAGCTTGCCTCGGATAACCCTCACAGCTTCCAGTGGAGAGATGCTGGTTCGCTTCGTCACCGATGCACTTCACAATGGCAGGGGATGGAAGGCCACTTTCTCAGCAGGTAAATTGTTTTCACTGATTGATTTGGTTGTGTAATGATGCTAGACTGTTTAATGGTTAACATGATCTTAGTCTTGAAAACGTTAGAATATCAGCTTGTTTTGAAACCATTTATTGCCTTATTCAAATAATGCTGTCATTGTTTTCGTAGATGTTTTACTGAACTGACTATCAGTGTACAGGCTCTATCTTCCTAGTGATGTTACAGTATCTAGACTGATGTAAATTATTACTTAACAAACAATAGCAGGGACTTTATGACAAAAACTTCTTACATCACGTGCAGCAACGTTCTTATTAAAAATCACACACAACACACAAACAGCACAATAAGAAACATGTTAAAAGTTTGTCAAAGTGTTCAAGTTTTTAAAGTGTTGCATATTGTGCTGATTGTTTTGCATAGTTTTTAACAAGGACTAGGGACTTTCTGATAGCCTAGTGACTAAAGTTGTTACCTTGTAATCAAGATGTCATGCATTCAATTCTCAGTGCAGGCACATGGCACATCTCACTTTAATCCATGGCACCGTTAGCCCATATGAGGATAAAGTGGCCAAAATACAATACAATTGCAATTGTAAACTAACATACTCATTTTGTACTATTTTGTAATAACGCAATATACCCAGCATGTATTTGAATTAGGATTTGTAAAAATCAATTAGTTAAATTCTTCACAATTGATCACATTATCACCTCTTGATAGTAATAAATTTGATTAAATCCTGGTGTTTCTTTCCATCGCTTTTCTATCACTTGGGCTCCTGCGTAGCCAAATGGTTAGCACTCTCGCTGTTCTGGGTTCAAAATTCTGCTGGGAACCTGTAAAATTTCGGTGTTGTCCAAGCATCATGATTACAATTGGGGATCTACTTCAAAAGAAAAAGTAACAGGGTCCAGTGTTGAAAGCCAGAAAACGCTGGCAACAGTATTCAATGTGCTGACCACACATCACCCAATCAAAAAGCTGCTTGGTAGGACTTGGCCCTTAGAGGGCTGTTATGCCATGGCATTAACTTTAGTTTAGTTTGTGTCACTTTTGGCTAATTGTTATCATGAGGATGAGTGGTGACTTGATGAAGTGACACTTGCAAAGAACACTCACTTCCAGCCTGGTACTCAACGATGGTGAGATCAAAAGTTGACCACTTAATATTCTGCCACTGAGCCAGCCACTCCAGAAGTACTATCACGTGTTCATATTTGCCAAACTAGACTTTGTTTTTTCATCTCTAACATGCTGTCTAAAATTCTTCAGCTGAGCAGAAATACCTGAATCTAAGATTAAATTTTTAGATGGGTTCATGCTAAAGGATTCCTGCATATATTTTTCTATATTGGATGAGAACATTTTTTTTTATTTTTCTTTACAGATTGTCCAACTTTGACACCAGGAGAAGGTGCACTGGCTTCTAGTCGAGACACAGCCTTTGGAACGGTCATAACTTTCACGTGTCCTCTTGGACAGGAGTTTGCTACAGGGCGTCCACGAATTTCCACACACTGCCTTCCAGGAGGAAATTGGTCGGTCACCTACATTCCACGATGTCAAGGTATGATATTTACTTTTTCTGTTTGGAATTCTGAAATGAAAATGGAAAATATTTATATTCGCTAAAGCCATACTTTAAAGAGTTAGCTTTGTTTGATTTTAAATTATGCTTTTACCTTTTGCATGCATTTTCAACTTGCAATTACAGTTAAATATTCCCCTGACATATTATTCAGTCCGAAAATAATTCGTTTTTGTACAAATTTTGTGTACAAAGTCATTATTTTAATGTATATTTTTGTTTGTGAACACCATGATTTTGAGAGAATGGAAATTAATTCAGTACGTAATTTTCTGTTATGTATAAATAAAAGGACTATTTAAATTCAGTGCAAACATGGTTAAAATTGACCCCTTATATACACAAATTCCACTTTATTTGCAGAAATTTAATTGGTTAGAATTTTTACATTTTTGAAATAGCCTTTTCTGAAACCTCAAAGAATTTAATTGTGAAAAGTACCACTTTTAAACATAAAGATATCCATAAATATACCTGGTGTTCTCCAGATGGTAAAACTCATAATCAGATAGATCATATTCTCATTGATAAGAGAAGGCATACTAGTATAATTGATGTTCGTACACATAGAGGTGCTGACTGTGCCAGTGACCATTATTTAGTAATTGCTAAATTAAGAGAGAGACTCTCAGTGATAAATCATAAGCAACAAAATCTAAAAGTTCTAAAATTTGATACAGGAAAGTTTACTGATGAAAGAATTAAGAAAGATTACCAAATTAAACTGTCAAATAGATTTGATGTTTTGCAGGATTTAAATGATGATGAAAATATAAATGAAACAGACGTAAATAAGAATTGGGAGCACATACGTAATGCAATAGAATCAGCAGCTAAAGAAAGTATAGGATACCATAAACCGAGAAAAAGTAAGCCATGATTTGATAATGAATGTCATAATCTAATAGAAATAAGAAATCAGGCTAGACTTAGGTGGTTAAATAACTCTGATGATATAAATCTAAACAATTATAATAGAATAAAGCGAGAAATTAACCGCACGTTTAGAAGTAAAAAAAGAGATTACTTGAAAAGCAAAATTAACGAAATTGAAACAAACAGCAAAAATAAAAATATCAGAGATTTATATAAAGGTGTAAATGAGTTTAGAAAGGGGTGGCAACCTAAAGTAAACTTGATAAAAGATAAAGACGGTGAATTTCTAGCTGACCCAAGCGATATTCTAAATAGATGGAAGAACTACTTTAATGACCTTTTAAATGTCCATGTAGGAGATAAATCAGAAGTGAATGAAGTACACACAGCAGAACCTTTAGTTCCAGAACCTAACTTGACTGAAGTTAAAGATGCTATTAAAAGGCTAAAGAATAACAAAGCACCTGGCATTGATTTAATACCAGCTGAGTTAATTAAATATGGTGGAAATTCATTAATATGTCAAATTCATAAATTAATTTGTTTAATATGGAATAAAGAAGAAATCCCTCAACAGTGGAAAGAATCCATAATTGTTCCTGTGTTTAAAAAAGGTGATAAAATGAACTGCAATAATTACCGTGGAATTTCTCTACTCTCAACAACATATAAAATATTATCTAACATTCTTTTAACAAGACTAACCCCATATGCTAATGAAATTATAGGTGATTATCAATGTGGATTTAAACGTAACAGATCAACTACAGATCAAATTTTTCACATCAGACAGACACTTGAAAAAAAATGGGAATATAATCAAAATGTCCATCAGCTATTCATTGATTTCAAAAAAGCATATGATTCGGTCAAAAGAGATAAATTATATAATATATTAGTAGAGTTTGGAATACCTAAGAAGCTTGTTAAAATAATAAAAATATGCACCAGTGAAACAGAAAGTAAAATTCGTGTGGGTAGTAATATGTCTGACAAATTTACAATTCATGATGGGTTAAAACAAGGAGATGCATTATCTCCATTGCTCTTTAATTTTGCCTTAGAATATGCTGTTAGGAAGGTAAAAGAAACTAAAGAAGGACTAAAATTAAATGGTGTGACCCAGTTGAGCATATGCAGATGATGTAGACTTACTGGGGGATGATATGAATACAATTAAAAATAATGCTAAAATATTTTTCAAAACTGCTAAAGAGATAGGTTTGGAAGTTAACAAAGAGAAAACTAAATATATGCTTACAGGCTGAAACCAAGTGTTAGGTAATAATCAAAATCTAATTATTGATAACAACTCGTTTGAACCAGTTTCCAAATTCAAATACTTAGGAGTAATATTAACAAATGAAAATTATATTAAAGAGGAAATAAAAAGTAGGCTTAATTCAGGAAATGCATGTTACTTCTCTCTTCATAAACTTTTGTGTTCTCGTTTAATATCTAAGAAACTAAAAGTTAAAATATACAAAACAGTAATTTTGCCTGTAGTATTATATGGATGTGAAACTTGGTCCCTTACATTGAAAGAGGAACATAAATTAAGAGTATTTGAAAATAAGATCCTTCGGAAAATCTTTGGACCTAAAAGGGATGAGGTGACAGGTGAGTGGAGAAGGTTACATAATTTAGAACTACATAATTTGTATTCATGTCCAGATATTATTAGAATAATTAAATCAAGAAGACTTAGGTGGGCAGGCCATGTGGCACGAATGGGAGAGGAAAGAGGAGTTTACAGGATTCTTGTTGGGAAACCTGATGGTAAGAGACCTGTAGGAAGGCCAAGACGAAGATGGAGGGACAACGTTGAGATAGACCTAAGGGAAATCGGTAGGGATGGAAAAGAGTATATAGAACTTGCTCAAGATAGGGAAAGATGGAAGGCCTGTGTTGCTGCAGCCATGAACCTTCGGGTTTAAGAAGGCTAGAGAGTTAGTTAGTTAGTTAGTTAGCCTTTTCTGAATGATGCCATTGTGCCACTCAAATCAGATAGGCAAATAACATACATTTTCACAAATAAAACCAGATTAAAATATGTGTTTCTAAGTGACAGTTAATTTGAGAACAGATACTTTTTCGTGTCAGATTTTAAAATATTTACTTTATTATTATAGGAATAAACTATTGAGTTTGTGTTTGTCATGTTATATTGAATTGATATAGCTTCACTTATAGATAAATTTTATATTAACACATTTCTATTATATCCAAAAATGGTTATATTACTGTAAAGAATACAACAATTATTAATCTCTTTTGTATATTTTTAACATACTTGGAACTTTTCTTGCAGAGGTGTATTGTGGTCCTGTACCTCAGATTGATAACGGTTTCTCTATTGGATCAACTAATGTCACGTACAGAGGACAGGCCATGTACCAGTGCTATGCCGGCTTTGCTTTTCCATCTGCGAAACCACTGGAATCTGTATCATGCACAGCTGATGGTCGCTGGGAAAAATTACCTACTTGCTTAGGTGAGTTTACTTTGTTATCATTTTAGCACTTCTAAAAACACATGAAAGTGACAATTGAACAAAAAGTTTACTAAATCTTAAGCAACATTCATGTTGAACTAGCATAGAAAATAAATATGATAAATCTGTATCTATTACATTCAAAAGGAACAATGAATCACGGAACAAGTACTAATAACAATGACAATGAATAACAATTATAATTAGTACATATACACACAAAAATGTGATACACTTTATTGTTAACTAACAAGGAAATTTCACATTATTACACAAATGTTCATAGTCATTGTTTTCTGAGGTTCTGTATGTGCCCTGGCAAATATGTATTTTGTTGTTGTTCAGGGTGTCTACCAGTCAAGAATGTCAAGAAATTATGCTTGTGGTTAAGAATTTTTGCTATTTTTTACATTTATAGTGAATATACATTTTTATATACCTGTACTGGGATTTGATAAAATTGAGTACTTGCAAATCTAAAATTGTATTGAGTTGTGGTTAAGATTTCTTCACTTTGTTTCTTAACAATTACATTCTTGTATGTGTGAAGTTTTGCAAAAATATCAAATAAAGCAATGTGTGCATTCCCCATCCAGAATGAAGTCTGAAGCATTAATTTTTAGAGGGATGGACTGATATGAAATTTTGGCCAATACCGATAAAGTACCGATATAAAATTTACTGATACCGATAATCGATATTCTACCGATCCGATATAAAATTAGAAATGGTCCTTGAAGAACCTGAAAGGTTCATTGACCTCTTTAATAAAAATGTGTGTTTCCAGGTGACTGCAGTGAAAAAGAAATTGCATATTTAGACATTTACTTTTTTAGAAAGTAGGACATGGAGATTATCCATAAAAATTACAACAAAATGACAGAATTTTGCACTAAATTATCAGATATATATCGATATATCGGATCGGTAAAATAATCGGTAATTTTACCAATAAACCGATACATCGATATGCCCATATCGGCCGATACTGATAGAGTACTGATTAATTGGTCCCATCCCTAATTTTTACATGTCTAAATCTAAATCTCTAAATCTCTTCTTGAAGTACAGCTTCAATTTTCATCTTAACCAGCCTTCTGGTAAAGAGTTTACATTTAATAAAAACATATCTTTTCTTAATTTCCAACTATACCTAAGTAGGGGGCAATTAAATAAATTCATGTATATTTCACAGCCAGGGCCCTGGGTTCGAATCCCAGCCTGGGATTGAGTGTTTGTGAATGTCCCTTCATCAATTTCATCACATCATCACTCGTCGTGATTAGCCAAAAGTAGCAGAAAAGTGACGCTAGATAACACAAATCAAATAAAATCGAATCAAATATTTCACAGGTTCAATTAAATGACATCATGTAGGTACTAGTTTTACTTCCAGTCTAATTTAATGTTTCTTTATCCATTAGCATCCCAGTGTGCCCCTCTGCCGGAGACACCTCGTGCGAACCAAACGATACTGAATGGAGGAGGAAGAAGCTACGGCACCATTGTCCGGTTTGAGTGTGAGCCTGGGTACTACAGGAGTGGCCACCCAGTCATTCTTTGCATGAGCAATGGCACGTGGTCTGGAGATGTTCCAACATGTTCTCGTAAGTTTTTTTGTGAAAAATGGAAATGATGAAATTAAGTGTACAGACATGAACTGCTCCTCAAGAACAAAAACCAAACAATATGTGCATTTGAGAACTAAATGATTGCTTTAGAATGAGCGTGTAAAAGGTGATACTCCATACCAACAAGAACAAAACATGCACAAATATGCAATTAAAGAAAACACCACACATTAATATACTGGCATGAACCTCATTAGCCTGTGTGGAGAAGTTGAGAGAACATCTTTTACATGCTAACATGGAAAGAAACCCAAATGTCTGTGGTTACATGCTTTATTAAAACATTATCAAGCAGGCTTCCATTACAGAAAATAATATTTTGTATAAACGATCCTTGCATGCAAAATTTCTCTAATTAGCAGATCTAAGAGACCAGGAAAAGTGATTTTTTTTTTAAAAAAAATACTGTCTTCGAGATTATTTCACACAGAAATTTTGTGTTTAAAAAGAAAAATCCTTTGAGAAAAATTGGGACAGTTTGATACCCCCTCCCCTATGAAGACATGCGTTCTCAGAAGTCAATACTCAATTTTAGGTACAAATAAATAATTTATTTTGTAAATGTAGAGTTCTCATGAGAACTCCAAGAAGGTCTTAATCCCCATTGTCCTTGTAAAACCAGCCATGTGTATTTCTAACATCATTGTGGAAAGAACTTTGTCTCTGTATCTCTGTAGATTCTTGTGATATGTACGTCTATTATTTTCCTGTAGTTTACGGTTATTACAAGCATAAGAAAACAGTTTTTCATTGTGACGTTTCAGGAGAACACACGCTTGCTTCATCAGACATTTATTTTCAAAATGAAAATGCTTGTAATAACCATAAACTACAGGAAAATAATTCTACAATGCAAGGAATGCGTACATACAAGAAAAACTATGTACTTCTATACTTCACTGCTTCCTTACTGCTGTTCGTACCTATAACACCATTAAGCCTTGTTTCCATTATATGAAAAGCTCAATATGCTGACCAAGGCAGTAATTTATTTTATTATAAAACATAAACTAAACGTAACGTTTCAACCTTCTAGCAAGGTCTTCTTCAGACTCTGCACCAAGTACAAATGTAATAAGGTACAAAAACAGGACAATATATAGACACAAACATTACTCCCCTCCAGTCTATTAGAAAGTTGTTCTGGAACATTCTAGCAGGTGGCTTTCCCTTGTCAACTGTACTTTCACCTAAAAGGCTAAACATATTTACTTCCATCTAGAATGTGGTTGGACTCTTTATCTCACGCTCTTTTTCCTTCATTCTTCTTCCTACCTGTTTGTGTTACATCGTCTTCATCATCATCATTTGATTGACTCACACTGCGTATTTTTGAGATTTCTAGCCAAAGTTACAAAGTTCAGGTAATATGATCACAAGCAAATTATGTAACATGATGATTACTAACATCCATTTTCTTTGAAACACTATTGACTTCTTACTGAGTGCATTTGTACATTTTGGTCTTACGATAGTATGACGTGTAAATAATCGTGAGGGTCATGAGTGTTTAAAATTACATTATAATCCGATGTTTTATAGTGAAACTATAAAGTATCCAAATAACTGTAGTGCGAGGCTCAGGGATTATGTAGATATTGATATCGGAAATGGAACCTGAACGCATAATAAATTGTTAAATAAAATATCTCTATATTGTTGTCTTAAGTGGCATTGAAAAAATAAATGATTGAACGATTGTATAGCTTCTCCGCATTGACAGGAAGTTGAAGACACAATTTTTAAACATGCTAAATGCTATGCTGATTAACTAAAACATGACTTATACAAATTCTTAATATAAAAACAACCATTACCTGAGGCAGATTCATGTTTTGATACAAGGTCTTTGATTACTGACTTGAGCATGCCACTTATAGGTTGTAGTATTTTGTAGTTCTTTTTTGCACCAGTCATTCCATTGCTTTTGTAGTTTATATTTTACTCTAGGTAAAAGATAGGTAATCGAAGGTCCCCCGGCCCCCATGGCTCTGCTAGCCACATATCCCAAATAATATGAGATAACAGCCCCACCCTAAGGAATTGGCATGGATGCCACTGGTTAAGATCTTCAATTTTGATGTGCAAACTGAGAAGTATTAAGCAATGGGAGTTACAATCCGTAATCAGGTGTTATGATGGTTGAGAGTCACACGTTTGGTCTTTTATCTGAAATAGTACTGCTGTGCAAATATATTGTGATTATGTGAATGTGTTTTCATGTAAAAAGCAAAGGCTTTTTGCTCAGGCTGAACTCATTTATAACCACTTCTTTTGTAGGTGCCAGGTGTTATGATTTCCCAAAGATCGGGAATGGATTCGTGACAGATATTACAAGAGAATACTTCTTCGGTGACGAAGCTAGAGTTCAATGCCAGAAAGGTTATAAACTGGTCGGTTCAAACATAATCAAATGTGGAGGTAGCCAAGAGTTTGAGAATTTGCCAACATGTGAAGGTGAGTTAAAAATCTTTCTATGTGAGCAAGGTGTAATGTAATGATAGTCATGTAACGTGAATGCATTTTCAAATTTACTATACTTCTCCATGACTAAAGTCAAATTGCTGTGTATACAAAAAGGGCTTTGTTCAATCTTTACTGTATTTTCTGAGATTCATCTCTCTCCCTCTGAGATGTGTACCAAGGGGTCTAAGATTCGATACCTGGTGGAACCACATAGTGATTCGAATCCCACTGAACTGTAGGTCCAGTGCCAATTAGTCTTTTTGTGCATAAAAATGGACTTAAAACAAAACTCAAACTCTCTGAGATGTGTGCCATATTATATTTAATTTGTTTAATAATGAAGTCTAGTTACTGGATATTGTATGATTATTATTGTTGTTTACAAAGTGAATATAAGAGTTCTGTTGATATATGATGGAAGGATAATCTTGAAGTGGTTGTTTTCTTTTGACAATCCAGGACCTTTTTCTCTCCACACAATATTTTTCATTTGTTTAAATCTGTTTATATTTCAAAGACATGTCACATTTTATAAGCAAAATGCTTATTCAGAATGTAAATTTGAAACTCATATCAGGAGTCTGTGAAGAAATTATTTGCACAATGGTAGAGAAGAGGAGAAAGAGAGTACACAGAGTGAAGCAGCAAATAGCTGGTAGCTGTGGTTACATTGCCCCCTCCAAGCAATCCTTTCCCTCTCACATATTCATTGGTCAAGCCCTTTTATATATATATATATATATATATATATATATATATATATATTAGCATTTACTGTGTTTGAATCTTGTTTAACTTGTAATTGCATTGTTATAACTACAGGTTTGTTAGCAAATATTGTAATCTACTATGACATTGTGCATTAGTGAATGTGTTTCAAACTGAATTCACATACTGTGACACAATGTAAATTGGTTTTACATTATTTTTCCCCAGATGTGAATGAATGTTCCACATCCCAGTGTGACCTGGCTTCAACCGACTGCATCAACACGGCAGGCTCCTTCCACTGTCGCTGCAGGTCAGGTTTTGCTCCGAACTTGGAGTGCCGGCCAGTCGGAGATCTTGGACTGAGTACAGGAGGAATCCCCGATGACTCCATATCAGTCTCAGGGGTTGAGCGGGGATACAAGAAAGAGGTGATAATCTTTGAGTTCCTTTTGATTTTTGATTGCATTGTAATACAAATGTATGATAATGTTTTATTCTAATTCACATAAATTTTTGGAAAAAATTAAAGTATATTATAGCTTAACTACGTAAAAGTAATGCAAAAATTGTGATACAAGTAGAGAACAAACCTGGATCTTTTCTCAGTTTGTGCCTATGCATATGCCTTATACCAGCATTTTGCATAGTGGATAAGCTGCCGCCTTGTAATCAAGGGCTCCTGGGCTCAATCTCTGATGAAGAAACCTATCACAGTGGTTCAGATCCTACTTTGGGTGCGTTCCAAAAGTCTTAACGAAACGAACTCATTCAACGAAAATAATAACTAGGCTCGTGAATCTGGTGAAACTAGTTATTTTACAAACTTATGGGACACTCGAGGCGAAAACGCAGGTGCAGTGTTTTGTTTAGAGAAAGTTTCCACATGGCATCCAGCATAAGGAATGTCCTTATGGCAAAAATAAACTCTACTGGACACTGTTACTCATTTTAATCACATTCTAAGAACGGTTAAGGCATACTCATCTTGTGCATGTTGCTTCATATCGCTATCTGTTAAAATTATAATACATTTTCCGAACTAGTGCAGTTTGAATACATCAGCACGTGCATTGTCTGCATGCAGCAGACGATTCTCACCAAAGAAACCAGCCTCCTGGCCCGTGCGTTTGGTGAATCTCGTTCTTGTACGATATGCACGGAATGCAACTTTTGGGACTGCATAATGAAACTCACAAAATGCATGGAAGCACTTATGGGACAGCCAGTTACCATAACTCATTTAACGTGTTAAACTCGTGCGACTTTCGGAATGAGCCCCTAAACTGTAGGACCAATTCTGATTAGCCTATGTGATCAAAAAAGTGGACTTAAAAACAAACGAAGTATTTTGCATAGGGACAGATGAATCGATACTCTATCGGTATCAGCCAATATCGGTGCATTGGCAAAATTACCAATAATTTTACCGATCTGATATATCTATAAGTAACTTATAATTTAGTGCCATATTCTGCCATTTCATTATAATTTTTTATGGATATAAACATATATCTCCATTCCCTACTTGTTTGTAAAGTAAGTGTCTAAATATAGCTTCTTTTGCATTGCAGTCATCTAGTAACATACATTTATTCAAGAGGTCAATGAACAATTCAGCTTCTTCAAGTACAATTTGGAATATTATAGTGGATCTGTAGAATATCAGTTATTGGTATCGGTAAATTTTATATTGGTACTTTATCGGTATCTACAAAAATTTCATTATCGGTGTCCTGGATGTGAACCCTGGATATTACATTGGGTATAAAGTCAATGAAGTTACTCTTTCTGTTACCAATGTTGCTACCAGTTGCATTTGGTCAGGATAATAATTTCCCTTTGTTTTGTTCAAATTATAGATTTAGGTAAACAAATCGTTAATTTGCTATGGTAATATCTGCTTCCAGATGGTGAGGTTGAACAGCATCGGTGGATGGTGTGGCAGCAGTTTTGAACCTGGCGCCAACTGGGTAATGTTGGACTTCAGAGCACCAACAATAGTCAGGGGTTTCAGGACTCAGAGCGTTGCAAGAGCTGATGGAAATCTCGCCTTCACCTCTGCTGTCAGAATCCAGGTAGGTGTAGACACTAAATTGTAATTTTGTGTATAATGGTTTGATAATTTATATTGTCATGCCTCAGGTACTTATTTTTTTTTTTTTTACTGAGATTAGTGAGTATGGAATTTAAAGAATGAGCTACTTCAATAATGCATAGCTTTATTTGATGCTCAGATGAGCAAATTCCAGTGAGAAGCATATTAACCGGGTTATATTTAAGCAAACCACATTTCTTTCTACATGCGACGAAGAGTGAAAATAGTACCCTGATGAATGTGTGTTAATTCTCTTCTTATCCTTATTCTCTTTTGTACAATTTTACACTTTTTTTTAAAGAAAATAATGTTTGTCTAACCATTCATAGAAGATGAACACAAGAGTAAACGCAGAACATGTGAAAAGTAGAACTCTAAAAATTCTGACATTTTGTCGGCTTCCTGTTGGTATTGTCAAGAATACAATGGAAACCTTGCCAACAAAACATCAGAACTTTACGGTTTTATTTTTTACATGTGCTGTTGCCTTTTGTGCCATTGTTCTCTGACAGATGTAAGATGAACAGTCTGTCAGCATGTGTGTGTGTGTGTGTGTGTGTGTGTGAATAGTTGTATTTATTTTTAATTGACACAAATTGTCAACATGCATCATAGTTCGTTTTTTTTTAATTCATAAGTTTAATTTTTTTCCTAATAATAGCAGACAAAGTACTGTGCAATCAGCAGCTATCGTCTATTTCCTCAATTTTTCAACATAACATAGTTGTCTCCAATGGAAGGAGTCTATTGATAACTTCACATTTTTCTTGTTGAAATCAGCATCCTAGGAATAATTGGGGAACTCCTTTTGTGCATGTGACCAAGTTAAGGCTGGTGTAATACCTCAAAATATGTAAAGTGTTTTTATACTTGCATTTTCCATTTTTATGTAATTTTTCAGTCTATCTTGTATCATCGCAGTTATGAGAATGAATGATAATACCCACAAAGGAAGAAAGAAAAATATATTGAAGCTCTGATTATACATTACTAGATTTTGATTATTCTGCATCATGCATTAATTTTCCTAGTCCCAATGGAACGAATTGTTGTTTATTCTTTCCTGTATTTTATATTTTTCCACATTTTTAAGTTCTATTAGATGCGTTCCCCTGAAAAACATATCGAGCTGC
This sequence comes from Lepisma saccharinum, assembly GCF_977018435.1. Lineage (NCBI taxonomy): Eukaryota > Metazoa > Arthropoda > Insecta > Zygentoma > Lepismatidae > Lepisma > Lepisma saccharinum. Next base: position 22,074,397 of record NC_139248.1, read on the forward strand.
CACTGCCATTGCAGTCATAGGTGTAGCTAGAACTTTATATTTGGGTGTGCACAAAGAAAAAAAATGAGGTCTTGCACCTTTTCAGTAGCATATTTTGCAACACAATCACTTGGCTCTTTAACTGCACGGATGTTTGTAAAGGAATATAAATTCACTAAATGACAGTGTTGAAAATTTCTGAATATATGTAGTAGAAAAAATCAAATTGCATAGAAATTACACACACACAAAATGTTCATAAATGTTACAAACAAATACATCAAAATACATGTCATCTATAACAAGAGACGTCTGTCAAAGGGTACAATGTTCTTAAACTCATCAATAACTTCATTTACATCAATAGACTAAGCTTTTTCCTGTTCCACAAATAGCAAGAGCAGGGCTTCCAATCTATCCTGCTTCTGAGTTGCTCGTAATTTAGTTTTAACTTGTTTAAGCTTGGAGAAAGCTCTCTCTCACACGTGCAGCTTGAGACAGGTATAGAAGAAAAGCGCTGCAGTACAGAGTAGAATGCAGTATATATTTTCTTTCTCCAATGACAACAAAAAATCGAAAAACTATAGACACTCGTTTCATCAGCGATAATGCACACGTTTGTACCAAGTAATGACATTTTCAACTTCTTACAAACTGCCGCTTATTTTGTCTCTTATTGAAATATCTGTCTTTAATTCTCTTTGATAAAGCAGCCCATTAGGGTGTGCCTAGGCACACCCGGCACACCCCGTAGCTACGCCTATGATTGCAATACTGTAACGGATAAAATGGATCTATCATTATTCTTTATCATGTTGCGTTGAAATGTTCAAGAAAAACATCATGCCCTATCTGCAGTTGAATATAATTCTACAAATTTTATAAACTCCTCTACCTTCTTGTATTGGTAAAAGTGTTAAGTTTTTCATTCTTGCTCTTCCAGTACACAGATGATTTGACTGATGCATTCAAGGACTACACAAACCCAGATGGAACACCTGTGGAATTCCGCATACTAGAACCCACATTGTCAGTTCTTAATCTGCCCATTCCGATCGAAGCTCAGTATGTTAGGTTTAGAATACAGGTAAGCAACTTAAAATCCTTTCACCATTGTCACTACAAGTAGAATTAAAGATAGGTGTACACTTTTGTTTAAAAACGTGGTCTTGCTCCATCCGAAGACTAATTTGTGTTTGTTTGTGTAGAAAAGATAAGAGCCTGAGAAAAAATGCACACCCTTAGTATTTGCATGCATTCTGTGGGTTGCTTATTCTTGTGGATATTCATTACAGAATATAAAGTTTGTATTTTTGTATAAGTTTTTAGATCTGAGACAATTACGATGCCAATGTATACCAACGACGGATACCAGTGGTATTGGTATCAGAAAGTAGTGGTTGGATTTTATTTACCAATACCAGTCGATACTTTTCTGGCATTTGGATCATTTATAGGGTCCATAAAAACGCTGTATGTCACTTTTGCAAAGTCTAATTATCCAGGAAGTTATGTAAAATTTCAAAGTTTTCATTGATTTTGTAGCAACATTATGTTAAAGAACTGTATTTTGTGATTACATAACAGGTATATTTTTAAACATTTTATAGCAATACTGGTAAATTGATGCTTATACAGTAAAACCTCGTTAATCTGGACTAATGGGGGGATAAGTTGACCGGTTTAACGAAAGTCTGGATTAACTGAAATAACCGAAAAGAACAGTAGAAAGTGCATTAAAACTCAGTTTATAGCAACAAAACACGTTTATTATGGTGTATTTAAAGGACATAGGCCTAAATACACTATACAGTACAGTACAAAGTCTGCGGGAAACAGAATTTTATCAGTGGTTGACTGCCTTTTCTTTGGGAAGTTCTCTTGTTGACTTCTAGCCACATTTAAAACCTTGAATTCTGCTTTATTTTTTATTTTTTTCCTTTTTGACTTTTGCCTGTCCGGATTAAGTGAAGGCCAGCTTATCTGGGTCCGAATTAACGAGGTTTTACTGTAATTGGGGTTGAATACTTTCAATATTTTCAACAACGTTTAATTAATTACAGAGAAACTTAGTACTCATGTTTTCCACAAAGTTGTTTGTAGTTGTTCTATTAATTTCATTCCAATTAGAACAATTAAAAACAGCTTGCAGAAAGTGTGAGTACTAAGTTTATCTGTAATTATTTACTACCACCCAAAATATGAACTTTTAATTGTTAACAATTTTCAAGCATCGGTATCAGTATTGGTAGGAATCTGTAAATATATCAGTATCAGAATGGATATCCATTCGAAGTGGTATCAATTCAGCCCTAGTTTTTATTTTTATTATTAGTAGTATTATTTAATTGCTTTTCTGCCACTTCTGACTAATTGATATGATGAGGATGAGTTATGCTACATGAAACTGACCAAAGGATACTCACAATGAACATCCATTTCCAGGTCGGGACTTAAGCCAAGGAACTTCAGTGGTGAAATTAAAAGTTACATGGTCAGCCACCAAGTCAGTATTATAAAATTTAAGAGCATTGGGTCTAGTTATTGCACATGCAGCAAAAATTATTGTCTCTAGTCAGATGTTTTCAACCTGAGAGGATGTTTCAATGCAATATAAACTAAATAATTATATATTTATATGTTCTAGTAAATGTGTCATATATTATTTCAGGACTTCGTTGGAGCACCTTGCTTAAGATTAGAAATTATGGGATGTACAAGATTGGAGTGCAGTGACATCAATGAGTGTGCAAGAAATAACGGTGGTTGTGACCAAAAGTGTATCAACAGGTAAGGCTGCAAAAATAAAATTCGTTTTGTGCTTTTATACGTATATGTACATTTTATCTTTGTTTCAGTCCTAGATTTTCATTGATTTAATTATTAGTGAGTACACTAATTTTCTGTAAATACTAGGGATGGACCGATATGAAATTTTGGCCGATACCGATAAAGTACCGATATAAAATTTGCCGATACCGATAACAGATATTCTACCGATCCGATATAAAATTAGAAATGGTCCTTGAAGAACCTGAAATGATCATTGATCTCCTTAATAAATGTGTGTTTCAAGGTGACTGCAGTGCAAAATAAGTTGAATATTTACACATTTACTTTTTTAGAAAGAAGGGCATGGAGATTATCCATAAAAATTACAACAAAATGGCAGAATTTTGCACTAAATTATAAGATATTTATCAATATATCGGATCGGTAAAATAATCGGTAATTTTTCCGATAAACCGATACACCGATATGCCTATATCTGCCGATACCGATAGAGTACCGATTAATCGGTCCCATCCCTAGTAAATACATTTAATGACATTCATAACTTCTGATGAAAAAGTTTTAGTTTTAAAAGCTTTAGGTTAAACATCACACTTTGCCATTGTTTTGCAGTAAAAGAATGCTAATCAGTGAATAAACAGGCTTTTATTTAGTAGGTCCCTTTCATTAGGCTTTTATTGAGCAACAATTTAAGATAATGAGTAACATAACATGGATTTCAACTCAAATATGTAACTTGCATTAATACTAATACAAGCTTATCATGATTTTAATTAAAATACAGATTGGAGAGAGGAAGCTTAAAAGATAAAAAATAATACCGGTAAGACAGAGATGAAATACAGTTTACCATTAGTTAAACTTTTGTATTTTTTTAACCCTAGCTGTATAATAATATGTCTGTTAATACTGTGATATTGTTTGGTATTATATTTTCACCATACATGAAAATACAGTAGAGCACAAAATTACTCCACATTACATGGAGTTAAGTTTTATGTATGTGAAAACAGAAGCTCCAATCTCAATCATCCCCAAAATTAATGTTTTCCAATTAACTAATGAGTGAATTCAATGATCTTCCTTTTGATATGCCTTTATCACCTTTTTAAATGTCCATGAGAAGGGGACAAAAATAACACTACAATGTGTGGTGTCTTTTCATGTTATATTTTGAAGTGATTCTATGTATTTTATTTACTGAAACAGAATTACTAAACAGAACTATGATTTTCCCCAGTACATGGTATTGACAGTGCCTCTTCAATATCTTACAATACATTTTGAAGGAGGGGGGTATGATTGTAAATCAAGAGTTACAGCTTCTTTTTACTACTCAGTGCTGTAATTTACCACCTTTTCATGTACCTGACATTTCCAAGCTGGCCCCAAGGTTAGACCAATTTCCTCCCATTTGGGTATACCAGACGTAACCAAGAATTTCATTTTGAAAAAGCTTTAAGCAAATCCATTTCTATTTTGACTATTGGATCTTCAATGATTGTTCACCGTGTTCGAAAAGTCCCCACACTCAAAGTTTGAGAATTTTTTACTTACAATTTATTGAACTTGTCAATGTAATGAATACATACATTTGTTAACTATATCTTGAAATTCACAAAAAATAATTTGTAAACTAAATGTGAGAAATACTGATATCTCTGAGGTTGGAAACACACTGCCAAGAAGGCAAACTACTTTCCTCGTGTTTACATATACAAAAAGAATATTGAAACTGAATTTGAAAGAATCATCCATTGCAGTTTTAGCTGGTGCCGGATCATTGGGAAATAGACTTCATTTCTCCACACATAAACTCATATGACATACTCAAAATATGTTTCCAACATAGCAATTTGCTATGTGCACGTAAAAATTAATGCCCACTGAGAAATGCAGCAACAGAACGCAACTGATGTGTTTCCGACGTCTCGGTGGCAATAACCTTTAAGATAACGTGCAGACTTTCCGTGCTTCGGTTCTGTGTGTTTCCGTGTAGTGGGTATTACACCATTTGATTTCAATAGAAGCAGACAACAGAAGTTCTGTTGCTTTCTGTTTCCGCATTTCTCTGCATTTCCTCGTGTCTCAGTGGGCGAAGTGCTTAAATTTCATTTTTGACAAATTGTTATAGTACGTCTCATACCGAGGACTGTAACATCGGATCTGCTCTAAATATAACATAAACTCGTTCTTCAAGGTCATACCAATCCCTACTGGCAGGCTTACCAACTCAACCAGATGAATGCCTTAGTAGCATTTTTTTTAAGTATGAGTGCAGATACTTTTCGAATGCACTGTACAAACAGTACATGCAACATGGTTTATATTCTTTTCAAATTGTCAATCATTACAAAATTTGAGTAGTTATATAACTACCTTTTTTTTCCAGTCCTGGAAACTTCTCATGTGTCTGCAATGTGGGCTACGAATTGTTCAAGAGAAATGGCACAGCAGGATTTGCCGTTGACACTTCGGAAACAGGTGAAAGAGATGGAGACATTTTCCAGCGTAACAAGACATGTGTTCCAGTTATGTGCCCCAAACTCCAGGCTCCAGAGAATGGTGTCATTCTCTCCACGAAGGTTAGTACGTTGCAAATAAAATATACTGTTAAACCTCGATTTTATGTACTTGGAGTTTACATTTTCCCATATTATATTGGGTTGATGCATAAGTTCATAGCATTTTTTTTTTCATTGTGGCAAAATTATTTTATTTGATACTCATTTGAGATGAACAAATCACAGAAATTAATCAGTAATATATTTTCTTTCATTGTCTATGACTGTCTACCAACGCTGGGGCAGTTTTTTGATTCCACGCATGAAGAAATAATTTTATTTGGGATTAAAAATGTCATCAAGCCAAGTTTGAAGAGCATTTTCATCAGCAAAGGAATTTCTTTGAAGATTGATGCATATTTCGTTTTTGACGAAAGAACGAAATTTGAAAAAACACATAGTAGTGTTAATTTTTCATGTTTTTGAAAGGTGTGAGATGCATTTTTGACAAGGTTATGTCACAAAATAATGCGAAATGAACTGCAAAAAGCGAAATTAACTCTTAAACACGAAATTTAGGGTTTATTTACCGACGCGGCACCTTCTGAAGTCTGAATTATCCTGAGAGTTATGCAATTCCTGGAAAATTGATTAATTCTGCTGTTAATATTGGAGAAACAAAAATTGATTCCTTTACACAGAAATAAACTTAATACTCGGATAACTACATAAATGGCCTGTTAGAAGTGAAATGTTAATTCTGTGGAATAAGTGTAGTTTTTAAATCAAATTTAGGATTATATTCACAATTTTAAAACCAAAATGTCTTTTTATATACCACTTTTGATGTGATTATTCACCGCTATAACACCGATATTTTATTTTATTTACCTCTTTTGAACCCGAAATTGACTCAGTTTTTATACCGAAATTTTGCTTTTTTATTTACCAAAAATAGGTGCCTCTATTGATTGATCAATCGATTTATTTATTCACCTTTTGGAATTGGACTGAGAGCTGAAAAGGCTGAGGGTGTAAGATCAGGAGAGTAAAGAGGATGTTGAATAACCTTTCAATCAAGCTCCTGGATAGCAACTTTTGTCATATTAGCGGAGTGTGGGCGTGCATTATCATGTTGCAGCAGCTCTTGATGCAGTATTCCTGGCCTACTCGCTGATTTGTATTGTTTTTTACTTAAAGTGTGCGGCATCCTGAACCATACCCATGGAATGCAAATGTTGCACAATGGTTGAATGATCACAGTTCATTACATTTGCTAATTCACGGGTCGACTGATGTGGATCATCTTCTATTGATTGATCAATCGATTTATTTATTCACCTTTTGGAATTGGACTGAGAGCTGAAAAGGCTGAGGGTGTAAGATCAGGAGAGTAAAGAGGATGTTGAATAACCTTTCAATCAAGCTCCTGGATAGCAACTTTTGTCATGTTAGCGGAGTGTGGGCGTGCATTATCATGTTGCAGCAGCTCTTGATGCAGTATTCCTGGCCTACTCGCTGATTTGTATTGTTTTTTACTTAAAGTGTGCGGCATCCTGAACCATACCCATGGAATGCAAATGTTGCACAATGGTTGAATGATCACAGTTCATTACATTTGCTAATTCACGGGTCGACTGATGTGGATCATCTTGGATTAAAGCATTTAAATGGTCTTCAGTAAAGCCCGATGGTCTTCATGAAATGACAATTACTACTTTCTTGCCCTGCTTTCCCCATTGCCATTCTCTCCATGTTTCAAGCTGCCTCAGCTTCCTTTGCTTCTCTGTTAAACTCGGGCAGAGGAATATGTCCGAAGTGTTCTTTTTTTTCCCACTTGCCACTTATTGTTCTTTAGCCCATAAATAACACTGTCGTCCTCCAAATCTGCATAATTGAATTTATATTCACAAGCGCAACATTGGCACTCCGATTGATGAAAGTTAATCGATAAACAAACTCGTAACACTGCAGTGTTGCCATACCAAATACAAACTCTACGAACTTATGCATCAACCCAATACATTCAAACTTCATGATCCCAATAATGTAAAATGATAATAAAGAGGGTCAAGCAGTCAAGAAGTTCATGATTCATGAAAGTCAAGAAAGAGTAAAGAAATCAACAAATTGGTCAAGAAGTCAATAAAAAAGTCAAGATATTATACTTGTGGTCAAGAATTTTTGCTATCACAATGACTGATTAATTTAGTTTAGTTTACTTCACTTTTCTGTCCCTTTGACTTATCACAAAGATAAGGATAAATAGCGGTAAGATAAGATGGATGAAGGGCACATGGCACAGTGGTTTGGATCCCACTTTAAACCGTAGGTCCAATCCTGATTAGTCTTACTGTGCATAAAGTGGACTTAAAACACCAACTCAAAACAAACAAAGATGGATGAAGGGACAATCACAAATATAAAGGGACGACAACTCGAGCCCCACATAAGATTGTACTGCCTCGTAGTCCAGACACAAGAGCCTTGCTAGTCTGCCAAATGCAGTGCAGGATGCATTGATGGATAAAACAAGTCTAATTTTCTTGTTAAATACAGCTTCAGTTTTCATCTTAACTGGCATTTTGGTAGGGGCTTTTCATTAAATAAATATTTATATTCTTAACTGCCAATTTCCTAAGTAGGTGTTGAATAAATAAAGATCAAGGAAAAACTAAAAATGTCAAGAAAAAGTCATGAAAAAGTGAAGAATTTTGGATTTGTGATAAAAAATTTCCTGCATTATTTCTTCTTTTTACTTCAGTTCCATGAAAAACGTAAAATCGAGGTTCCTCTGGTAACTTAATTTTCCACAGATGAAAAAAAACAACTTTGAATTTGCCTGTATGTGGATGTAGGATATATGTTTTTACCCCCTCGAACATATGAAAAATTTCAGTTTTACTCTGTAAAAGGTGCAAGCTTCTATCATCTTTCATTTACAAAACTGAATTGCTTTTATTTATTTTATTTTGTGGATAGGAGGAACAATCATTTAACATTTATTCTGTGATGTGCAATTTTCTCAATGTTTGTAGCATAGACACATTGTGAAAATGGCTCATACCATGGAGAAAATGTCAATGAATTGTTCACAAAATGACTGATGGTCTCGTATGGACAATTGCAAAGAATTCTGGTTATAATTTATTCATTACATGACATTATAAACAGGATGTTCCTACCAGTTACAAGTGTAAGTGTTTCACAAACTTATTTGCATCATCTGTCCCAATACGGTTGAAAGAAGAAACCAGTGCCATTGTGCTGAATCAGGCATATTAAAATCATAGGAAACGAGACCAAAAGAAATGCTGAGTAACACAGAATATACTTTATTTTCAGGAACAATATCACTTTGGAGATCTGGTGAGCTTCCAGTGCAACTTTGGCTACGTGATGGTTGGCACGTCTTCCCTCTTGTGTACCTCTGGTGGGATGTGGAACGGATCAATGCCAGAGTGCCAGTGTGAGTATTTAAAGAAAATTACTTTCATTCGTGTGGAATTCTTCAATATTGATGCCAACATTATTGCATTTGCAGATTCCAGCTAATATTTGAACACTTTAGTTACAAGAAATTACTCTCAACATTTATAAATATTAAGGCCATACTGTAATCTTATGCCAGTTAACTAGATTTGCATGAAAACACTGAAGTTAAAAGAGAATCGTGGCTTTTGATTTTCCAAATACTTAGCCTTTCATAGAATATGCATGAAGCAACAAATATGTGAAAATATAAGAAGTTGGCGAAAATATTAGCAGTGCTTAATCTGACTTTTCTCAGTGTATGCTGCTTCACATTGGTAACTTTCAGAGCAGTATCTTGAATTGTGGACTTAAAACTCATGTATTTTTGACATTCGAAGTGTAATATTGTGCAACAAGTTGGCAAGTATGAATAACTCAATAGTGTGTCTCGTCACTGATGAAGTAACATTCATTTTGCTTTCACCAGATGCCCAGTGTGTTTCCTTGCAAGATGACCCATCAGAAGGACTCTCAGTCATAAGACCAGATCAGGAGAGCGTCCTCGTTCCATTCAGGGAGAACGTGACCTTGAACTGTGGGAACACAGGCCGCTTGTTGAGGAAGACTGCCTCGGCTAGCTTCAGGCAATGTGTTTACAACCCCAAACCTGTGAGTATCAGTTTTTGTATCAAGATAATTTAACAAACATGGTTAAAATTAAATTCTCTCTCTTGCAAAATAAGTAAAGAAATAAATGCTTGTCAAGTTGAGAATGATCATTAATTGCCTCTACAATGATACTCTGTCTTGGTCCTCCTGTCTCACTAGGCAAGACTGAGTGAAAACCTTGTACTCAATTTTTTATTTTGTTTTAAAATACTTAAATACTTCTTCTAAAATACTTATATTAGCATAATCAAGGTTTGAATGATGATGTAACCAGGGTTGGCCCTAGGTGGGTGTGATGTTGGTGCCTGGGGCATACAGCAGTGGCGTCTCGTCCCTTGGGGCTTCCGGGGCTTAGCCCCTAAAGAAAAATGGACGTATTCACATAATTATCAATCACCATAACGCATAACTATCACAGAGTATTTTAAAAGGCGATTTTTACCCACGTAAATTCATCGTCTGTTGCAAATGATCCTAGCGGCATTGATGTCAATTATCGTTTTCCGGGGCACGTCGCAAAGGAAGGCGTGGCCTACACCCACCTACGCTACAGTGAAGGTTCACATGCTAGCAGAGAGAGGAGGGGAGAGTGCAATGGATTTGAGTGCTGATTTGGGGCTAGTTCCGTTGCGTCGCGTGCGATCTCACGTGTTGTTCTGTAGTGTTTTGGTGGCTTTCATTCGCTATGTGTGAGTGAGTTTGGCAGGGTTATTGTTCGAACACAAATTGATGAAGGACATAGGCTGTCAATTACAAGACACAATGAATTTGTCCGGTAAAATAGGCATATATTAAATAGAATTATTGATTGCTTAAAATTCTGTGGCCGACATGAACTTGGTCTATGAGGACATAATTAAAGAGAACAATCTTTAAACAGAGGCATCTTCCCAGATTTATTATCCCTTCATAGAAGAGGGCTTCAACGAAAAAGTAATAACGAAATTTGCTGAGCAGAAGAACAGGAGTCAACATTCGTAGAAAGGTATGTTTCACAACAATACCTGTTTCTTTTGTAATCATGTGAATTGTCATTATATTTTAAATTCTTGAAAAAAAATAAGTCCAGTTTTGTAGTTTAGAAGAAGATAAATACCCGTTTTTTTGTAATTCATGTAATTTGTCATTAAATTTTAAATTCTTTCAAAAAAGTAAGTCCAGTTTTGTAATCTAGAAGAAAAAAATACCTATTTTTTGTATTTCATGTGAATTGTCATTATATTTTAAATTCTTTAAAAAATAAGCCCCGGCCAAATTTGAGGCCACGAGACGCCACTGGCATACAGTATACGTGGGACATACAACAAGGGCTTTTTAGATTTTTGAAAAAAAATCGGGGATTTTTGGTCTTTAGTCTGAAGTTAAGGTGTCCTATATGATCACAATATAATCATTATTACAATAAATAAACAATTAATTGATGTATTTCATACTATTACCTAAGAGGAATAAGCAGTAAGTGTTGAAGATTAAAACGAAGAATTATGGGAGACTAATAAATTTTCTAAACTGTTCTCCTTCTCTCCTTCTCCTATGGCGCTGCAGCCTGATATCGAGCCCTGGCCTCCATAATAGAGCCCCTCCATGCTTCTCTGTCCAAATCTTTCCTCCTGCAATTTCTCATTCGTAACATTCCTTTCACATTCCTTTCTAAACTGTTGTTTCATTTTAATTAAAATGTGCCACTGAATAAACGGCCAGTAAATTGAATTACAAAACTGAGTGTATTGAATATCAAGCTATTATTTTACCTATCAAAGTGGCATTTTCAATTCATATCCAATAATATTCCGTATCGTAATTCTCCATTGTTTACTTTTCACTGAATTCTGATGCTATAGTAAATTTACACGTCTTTATGTAAAATAATATTTTCACCATGATTTCATTCTATAATTAAACGAATATTGCATAATATTGCCAAATCATGTGTTCCATAAATGTTCACAGTTACCCAGCAATATCAATGAGTAATATACAAGGATGTTTCCTTACATGTTCTATTTGTAAACTTGATTTATTCATTTATATGAGTTGTTCTTGTTTCCATTTTCCTCCCTACTGAGAGTTGTTTTGAAGCAGAGGATGAGACATTTTTTTTCTGATGTAGGGTTTCCCAGATTATTGGCTGTCTGGATCTCAGCCTGGTTGCCCAAGAATTGACTGCGGTGTACCACCCGACACACCAGGGGCTGAGTACGGGAACCACATCGACACCAAATACCAATCATCGTTCTTCTTTGGCTGCCAGGACACTTTCAAGTTGGCTGGACAAACAAATCATCATGATAATGTAGTGAGGTAAGATGTTTGGAAAGAAAATTACTTCATTTCATATAGTTTCACCTTATAAAGTGACAATATTGCTATTAATTGGATTCTGGGAGTCATTAAATCTGTATGTAAAAAAATATAAATACAACTTTAAATAGTGAAATTCTGACTTGAATATAAAATTCAAATTTATTTCCGGATATAATGTAATTTTTTCAAGGTATGAAGATGTTTACATTTGCACAACAGACATTATTATTTTCTTTATAACATAAGCCAGTGAGATTTATTTTCTTCATAAGAAAGAACTATATCTTTATACACACTCCTCAAGCAAAGTCTGAATAGCACTTTACACACATATACAATGTGCATAGATGATCACATAAAACTTGAAATATGTTCAATCAGCAGAAAAGTAACTTGTTGCTTTTCATGAATTTAATCAGTTACAACCAATACGAGTCCTTCAGATTTAGCGACACTTGTCATCCAAGCATAGGTAATATATAAATGTAAATCTTTCAGGTGCCAGGCAAATGGTGTGTGGGATTTCGGGGACTTGCGATGCGAAGGTCCGGTTTGCGAAGACCCTGGTAGGCCTGCCGATGGGTTCCAAGTAGCACGAAGCTATGAACAGGTACATATTGACATTGTTTGATTTTTGTGTTTTGAGAATATGTGTAATGAAATATTTTTAATCATTTTTCACTTCATAACATAAATTCAATTTATTTCACAATTCTGAGCAAGCTGAGTGGTTCTAGATTTTCAGGAATATGAAAGCAAAACAAAGTTATTACGTTTTGTTATGTATTATTCCTAATATTTTTAGGTGGAATGTTATTATTATTTGTAGGGATATGAGATTTTTGGCTGATACCGATAAAGTACTGATATAAAATTTACCGATGTAGATACCTGATATTCAACCAATCTGATTTAAAATTCCAAATGGTTAATTGACTTAAATAATTGTATGTTACCAGATAAACCAAGCCTTTGCAATGCAAAAGAAGCTGGAATGGAGATTATATGTTTATGTCCATAAAAACTATAACAAAATGGCACAGTATTGCACTGATTTGCAAGATATTTATGGATATATCGGATCAGTAAAATTATCGGCCTCCTTGATGGCATAATGGCAATGTTGTAGCCTCATAATCAAGTTGTTTTATAGCCAGTGGAGGCACATAGTGGTTTGTATCCTACTTTAAACTGTAGGTCCAGTTCTGATTAGCCTATTGGTGAATAAAGTGGGCTTAAACAAACATAAAGATTAACTTGAATACTGTAGAAGGAATTCTAAACCAATGTACGCTATCAATTAAAAAAAAAAATCTTGGTTTAGGCCACTATCCAAATGTAGAGAGTTTGTTGTATTTTTAGTTTAGTTATTTCCCAACAAATTCTGTAAAATTTTGATTCATACTTTTGTGTGTTTTCATATATAAGGCCTCAGTCGTGGTACTTCCATATAAGAAGTACAATATAGTGTAAGATTTGCAATTAAGGACATTATTTCTTACTATTTATTTCTGTTTTGTTTTCAGGGTGCAGAAGTAGAATTTGGCTGCAAACGAACTGGGTATATTCTGATCAATCCAAGACCAATTACATGTGTTCGTGAACCAGAATGCAAGGTGGTTAAACCACTAGGACTGGCTTCAGGAAGAATACCAGACTCTGCTATAAATGCAACCTCTGAAAGGTAAGTTACATGGGCATCAATGAATATTGTAGCTCTGCACGGTTTCGATCCTAAGATTCTAGGCTAGTGATATCCCAAACAAGCAACTGTGCCAACCCTGTTCATACAGGCACCAGGTTAAATATCTTGCAGTGAAGGAAAGGTGAGAGAGATTCCTCGAGTTGACTCATATTCAAAGGGTACAGATGTCTTAGCACAAAAATATATATTTTTAATTATGGGATTTATGTAATTATATTATTACTGTTTGATTTTTTTCAGGCCAAATTACGAAGCAAAAAATGTTCGACTAAATTCAGTGACTGGCTGGTGCGGCAAACAAGAAGCATTCACATACGTCAGCGTGGATCTTGGCAAAGTGTTCAGAGTGAAGGTGAGGAGTTCAAATTTAGATCATTATGTTTCCATATGTTAGTAAAACTCTCTTCGCTTTTAGAAATTATAACCTTATTCATGATTCTGCTTCTTATTATTGCCCAGCATTCACATTTAAGTTTGCTATAAACTGTAGCTAGTACAATACATTTGCAATGATATTTTGGTCTATGCATGGCCCTGCTTTAGTGCCTCATAAATTTGCTTAAATGAAAATGGAAACAGATGGTTAATTTCTATTCTTTGAACAATAAATTTTCATCCAGTTCAAGTGTACCGTAAGTTGTACTTGCATTGCTTTCATATTATTGTTTACTCATTTACTATTGCATTGTGCTTCAGTTGTGCCATTTAATTAATTTTACATTTGTTATTTGTAAATAACAACAACATAGGATTTCTGCTGCCCCAAATGGTTTCATCTCTCTGGTAGCATAGTGGTTAATCTTGTCACCTTGTAATCAGTGGGTCCCATGCTCAATCTCTATGGAAGCACAACATGCAGTGGTTAAACTGTTCTTCCAGTCCAAATCTGAGCATAAAGTTGACTTGAAACAAATTTTGCCCCAAATGGTAGCTTCAATTTCAATTATGGAACTTGCTAACCATATTTTCTGAGTTTTTTTTTATATTCCAAAACTAGAAAAAGTTTTATATAAATGAAGAATTTGATATATATTAAAGTTTTCATCACATATTGCATGTATACAAAATAAAAGTATGATAGTTGCATTGTTTGCAGAAATACGAAACTTGTAAACATGGTATATTTATAATAATAATAATAATAATAATAGTTCAAGGAAGCAATTATTGATTGATTGAGTTGGTGTTTTAAGTCCACTTTATGCACAGTAAGGCTAATCGGGACTGGACCGCCAGTTGAAAGTGGGATCCGAACCATTATGTGCCTCCACCAGGTATCGAACCAAGGACCCCTAAGGAAGCAATTAGAATGTCATGAAAACAGAATCACTGTAGTTATATTTAACCCAGTTATTATATTTGTAAAGAATAATGGATTATGGATATATAAAATTATAATTAGGGATGGGACTGATTAATCGGTACTCTATCAGTATTGGTCGATATAGGCATATCGGTGTATCGGTTTATCGGTAAAATTAACGATTATTTTACCGATCCGATATATCGATAAATATCTTATAATTTAGTGCAAAATTATACCATTTTGTTGTAATTTTTATGGATAATCTCGATGCCCTACTTTTTAGAAAAGTAATTGTCTAATATTCAACTTCTTTGCACTGCAGTCACCTCGAAACACATATTTATTAAGGAGATCAATGAACATTTCAGGTTCTTCATATACCATTTCTAATTTTATATCGGATCGGTTATCGGTATCGGTAAATTTTATATCGGTACTTTATCGGTATCGGCCAAAATTTCATATCGGCCCATCCCTAATTATAATATAATTAAGCCTTGTATCCATATTAAAAATGCTAAGTTGCAGTTTATTAAGATATGAAAACACTTAACAAGTAACGTTTCAACCCTGCATCAGGGTTTTCCTCAGATGAAGCAATTATTGATTGATTGATTGAGTTTGTATTTGATTGATTGAGTTTGTGTTTTAAGTCCACTTTATGCACAGTAAGGCTAATCGGGACTAAACCTACAGTTTAAAGTGGGATCCGAACCATTATGTGCCTCCACTGGGTATAATTTAGTTCTTTGTCTGAGGAAGACCCTGATACAGGGTTGAAACGTTACTTGTTAAGTGTTTTTTTTATATCTTAATAAACTGCCTTGGTCAGCAACTTAGTGTTTATAAAATTATGTTGAAGTAAATTTCTTTGAGCATGTAAACTCTTTTAGTGGATAATACTTTGAGATTTATTGCACAAAAGAATGTGTAACATGTTTGAACATTAACAGAAAATAGATTTGTGTGCATGTAGAAGCAGAAATTCAAAACCTAGAAGGTTACATTGTATCTAAAGATATCCGTTTGGCGGTTATACGGAGAGAGAGAATTCACTCTAACAAGTGTGTGCTTAATTTTTCCATGCGGTTTTTGTTCGCGTTCAATTTCGCTGCCTGTCTGGTAGTTTTGTCAGGCTTGTACTGTCTTGCCATGGCTGGTGTGACATGAATGACAAATACATGCCTGACGAAGCTACCAGACAGCTGGGGAAATCGATCGCAAACAAAAAATGCACGGAAAAATGAAACTTGAACTTATTAGAGTGAACATAGAAGTTTGTTAACTGCTCAGAGACGATAATTAAAGACCAATGTCAATTCTTAATTTTCTGTATCTAACTTGTGCACTTTCCTTATTCACAGGCAATCCTAGTGAAAGGTGTTGTAACCAATGACATAGTTGGACGGCCAACAGAAATTCGCTTCTTCTACAAGCAAGCAGAATCTGAAAATTACGTTGTGTACTTCCCCAACTTCAACCTCACGATGAGAGATCCAGGGAACTATGGAGAGCTGGCAATGATCACATTGCCAAAGTATGTGCAAGCAAGATTTGTGATTTTAGGTAAGTGGGAATAATTCAAGACGAGGTTTCCACAATGTTTCAGTCCTGTCCTCTTTACACTTTCTACATGTGCTTTCGCTTTTGTCTTTTTTATGTTCCTTGTGCAGTGTATCTCTCTTTACATGTCTAAATCACTTCATCTGTGCCTGATCTACGTTGTCCTGTAGCCTCACTACCCACACTCTGTCAGATCTCCTCATTCCTTGTTCTCTTTCTTGCCTTTGTTACTGTACTCCTTAAGGTGAAGAGTGGCAGTTTTGCACCAGGTATGTCTTTATTTCAATATTGTCGGACTGGCCATTGCTACTAAAAAACATACCCTAGGTGTACAAGAGAGTATGGATTTCTCTCCATGTTCCATGTGGAAGAATTTTTATAACTGATTATTATGCTAGGCATGATGTTCTTGATTTCATAAAATCCATGATTAGTAGTGCTGTAATTCACTTCTTTACACAGTATTTTTGTGCAAAGTGCAATTTGACCAACATCATTTGATCGTTTAAGTGGAATTTTGTATTACTTCCTGCAATTAGTCGTTGATTCTTCTTAGTCAAAGTTAAAACTTTTCTAATTAAACTTTAAAATAGTCCATGATAACTGTGCTCTATAAATTACACAGTGCTAAGATTACGTACGTTAATTTCATATTTTCAATTCTAATGGAGTGTATTAGGTTCTGTAACATGACCGAAACCTCTTTGCTTGGACAATTTAAATTCATTTCCATTATTGCTATTAACCGAAAGTGGCCAAAAAAGTGATGTAAAATAAGATATATTTGAATAAAAATTGATGTAAATAAAATTTAATTGGTCTTGCAGGTATTGTGAGTTACATGGAGAATGCCTGCTTGAAGTTTGAACTGATGGGATGTGAAGAGCCGAGGGAAGAGCCACTGCTTGGCTACGACTATGGATACTCCCCTTGTGTGGGTAAGTACAGGAGAGCTCTTGAAAATAACCTAACTGTATATCATTTCCATAGATCTGTCCACAGATCTGGATAAATGTCACTCTTGAGAGATCTTGTTTAAGAACGTGTACTTCGCTATAATAAAACAAGCAACAAATAAATTATTCAAGTATATTCTCAATATTTTGACACAGTTTCTTTGCAAAAACGTAAGAAATGTGATGAACGTATACTATTTTTAGTGGCATATTCTCCCATGTTACCTGGTTTACCAACTTTTTCACGTATGTAGAAATTGCCTGAAAATTTGAAGTTGTCCAACTTCTGTTTTTGTTTTACTTGCTTATCTGCACTGGAGCTTTATTTATATTATATCTAATTAATATGTAATAAATATATAGAATAAATAAGAATTATTGTGGTAAACCAGGTCAAAGTTTCAGAATGTGCGACTGACTATTTCAGAGTTCCTGAAAATCCTGGTAAACTTAGAAAGTCAGGAAAATCAACCTACAAGTGAAAAAAGTTACTGCATTTTGTAATAATATTAAAAACCTGGAGACATCAGGGAACATTATAGATGTTTTTTTTCATGTGGTGAATATGGATTCTACATATTTGTTTATGCTAATTTCCTAAAATATGTATATCATATGAAAAAAGAACTACTTGAATATCTCGTAACTAAAGCCATTAGTTTCATATTTCCATTCTCAAAATACAGTGCGGAGAGAGTTATAGAAAGATAAATTCTTCTTGAAATTTATTTGAAAATCACATGAAATGTCAGGGATCATATTATTTAGTGTCAAAAGTTGACATTATATTTGAAAACCCTTAAAAAGTTCACTGTATGTAACCTATTAGTAGTAGTAAGTAATATAAGTCAAGTCAGCCAACCATATATGTATAGAAACCCTGACTACCATATAAACCGACCACCATTTACTCCATGAATAATGTATAATTAATTATCCTTTTTATTTTTCAGATAATGAACCACCAGTCTTCCAGAACTGCCCTCAGCAGCCAATCATAGTCCAGAAGGGACCAAATGGGTTGGAACCTGTGAATTTTACAGAGCCAGTGGCCATTGATAACAGTGGCAGCATTGCTAGATTAGAGGTGAAACCAGCAAGTTTCCGAACTCCCATCCAAGTCTTCGAAGACATGGTTGTAAAATATGTAGCCTTTGATTATGATGGAAATGTGGCCATTTGCGAAATCAACATTACTGTACCTGGTAAGTTTCTGTGTGTTTTCAGCATTTCAGATGCAAAAATTATAATGTTTGTACAGCTTTCTTTTATTTTCTCTATAGACCAGAACGAAATGATTTATGAATTTTCACTGTCGTTCTGCAACTAAATTGTGTGTTGATTTGCTGGAGGTATAGATGGTGTGAACAGTTTTTGTGAAGACTAGTTTTGTGGGGGGAGATATCTTTAACCTGCAAGGTATTATTGTACTTGGTGAAATTATACATCATTGTAAGGAACTTCTACTTAAAAGTATTAATTGTAGAGATGGGACAGATTAATCTGTACTCTATTGGTATTGCCAGATATAGGCATATCGGTTTATCAGTAAAATTACCGATTATTTTACCAATCTGATATATCTATAAATATCTTATAAATTAGTGCCAAATTCTGCCATTTTGTTATAATTTTTATGAATAATCTCCATGCCCTAATTTAAAAAAAAAAAAATAATTCTAAATATGCAACCACTTTTGCACTGCTGTCACCTCGGAACACACATTTATTAAGGAGGTCAATGAACCATTCAGGTTCCTCTTTTATCACTTAAGATTTTATATTGGATCAGTAGAATATCTGTATCGGTAAAATTTATATCTGTACTTTATCGGTATCGGCCAAAATTTCATATCAGCCCATCCCTAATTAATTGCTTCCACTAGAGATAAGATAGATTAGTCAGTGCTCTTTTGGAATCTGTTGATATGGGTATAACGTTATCTTTAAAACTTCTGATAATTTTATACAAAAAAT
This sequence comes from Lepisma saccharinum, assembly GCF_977018435.1. Classification (NCBI taxonomy): domain Eukaryota; kingdom Metazoa; phylum Arthropoda; class Insecta; order Zygentoma; family Lepismatidae; genus Lepisma; species Lepisma saccharinum. The sequence goes on from NC_139248.1 coordinate 22,093,627, forward strand.
AATAATAAATAGAAAATACATTATTTATATTAATAAAAAATGCATTCTTTAGATTTTCGATTATTTTGCAACAATTTTGACTAGCTCATAATTTTTATAAGACCAAATATCAGATTCATTATCATTTTTGTTATACAATAATTATCAGATGCACATTATTTTCTATTTCTTTTATAGATGATACACCACCGCTATTAAGCTGCCCTCAGAGTTATGTAATTGAATTGGTCGATCGCCAAGATAGCTACCAGGTTTACTTCAATGAAACTAGACGCAGAGTGAATGTTTCTGATGCTTCAGGAGATGTGAAAGTCACTTTCATCCCAGAGAAAGCACTCATTCCAATTGGTGGATTTGAAAATGTCACTGTGGTCGCTGCAGACAAGTATGGGAACCAAGCAACTTGTCATTTCCAGGTGAGTGCATTTTGCATATGATATTCCACTGGAATTAATTAAGATAGCATATACTTACAAGTGGAAATTAACTGAGCTGTGAAATTAGATTCAAATATTAGTGGGCCCTTCCTTGCCATAAAAGATTAAATTTTATTAAAAATTTACACATACTGCTTACCCATGTGAATACCAAACAGCCTTTTGAAGTAACAGTTACTTTTCAAGTAACTAGTATTGAAATTGAATTAGTTTTATGGTTACTTTTCTTTACATTTTTGTAGGGATGGGACCGATTAATTGGTACTCTATTGGTATCGGCCGATATAGGCATATCGGTGTATCGATTTATCGGTAAAATTACCGATTATTTTACCGATCCGATATATCGATAAATATCTGATAATTTAGTGCAAAATTCTGCTATTTTGTTGTAATTTTTATAGATAATCTCCATGCCCTACTTTCTAAAAAAGTAAATGTCTAAATATGCAATTTCTTTTGCACTGCAGTTACCTTGAAACACACATTTATTAAGGAGGTCAATGAACCTTTCAGGTTCTTCAAGGACCATTTCTAATTTTATATCAGATCGGTAGAATATCGGTTATTGGTATCGGTAAATTTTATATCGGTACTTGATTGGTATCGGCCAAAATTTCATATCCCTACATTTTTGCATGTAAGAAAATTGTCTTCAGTCAGACTTTTGCAACCTCTTGAACTAAATGCTCATTTCATTAAAGTTGTGCTAAAAATATTCTACTTGTATGGCCAAATTTGCTAATGCATTTATAGTATATTTATTTTAGAATGTCCAAGATATATGCATATATTAAAAATTAAATTAAAATTAAAATATTAATCTATTTTTTCAAGTATATGTTTCACTTTGAATTTTATTACATATTTATTGTTACATTAAAAAAATATTAGGTTATTATAATTTAATACAATTTCATGATACTTTTTTGGTCATTAGTGAAAAAACGACAACCTGTTTGCAGTTGACATGTGAAACGGTTACACCTTATCTAGAATAAATTAGCTGTACAAGTAATCTAGTTACCCACAACACAACAAAAGTTAATTTGCATAAATATATTTTAATGTTACACGATGTGATAACTATTGCCAACTTGTTGTGCATTTCAGGTTGCAGTTCAGGCCACTCCGTGTGTTGATTGGGAGCTGAAACCACCAGCCAATGGAGCTCTCAACTGCCTGCCTGGAGAAAAAGGTCTTCAGTGCATCGCTACATGTAATCAGGGATATAGGTAAAGGAGCCAGTGATAGATTTTTGTTTTGAGATGTGGAGAATAAATATGCCTTCAGAATGAAAAAATCCATTCTCTCATTTCATGCTGAATTTTTTTATGCATATTTACTCCAACAATATAACATTTATAGTACAGCTCTGGACAAAATTAAAGACATTTGAGTCTTATCTTTGTCACAATCTTGCCAAGGTATGTGGAAAATGGATGTCCCTTCACTGTTGCCAATTCTTGCAAGGACACTCAGTTCGAAAGGGCAGTGGTGGTCGGTAGAGAATTCATATCTGTGTGGAAAGCCCAGAAGAAGGTACCATGGGAAGAGGGGGGGGAGGAGTGAATGAAACATAAAAATGTAGCAACACTGTAAATCTATACTCAAACTACTTTCCCTTGTTCCTCTGTTGTGAAAAGTACAGGAGGTATTGTTCGTAGTTTCTGATCTTTTCCAGGAGAAAAAAAAAACCTATGTTTTACACAGACTTAATATATTAAATCAGCTAGAACAATTAATATGTAATATGCTTTGCAATAACTATGAGAAATTTAAAATAATAAGGATTAGACAGAGATGTCAATATCTTCTTTTTTCAAAATTTGAAGTTAATGAATAACAGGAGTTAGATATTTAATGTTATTTTATTTTGAACAAAGCAGTTGAAAAAAATTATAATCTTCCATTTGTCTTTACTTTTCAGGTTTACAGATGGAGATCCTGTAAAAACATTCAGCTGTGAAGAGAAGAACTCTTGGTCACCCTCAGGAATGGTTCCAGATTGCGTTTCTGAAGGTAAGTTCAGTCACCTTGTACATGAAATAAAAATACATGTTGTTACAATTAGAGAAATAAATTCTGCACTATTTCTGCCCTCTACACAAACAATTTTTTAATTAAAAAATAGAAACTAGTTTAAACAATTTAACAAGTTCTGATTGTGTTCTGTTCTGTAACAAATCGTGTAACTGCTATTTTATTTCTTAAATATGCATGCTTTTTGGTCAGTTTTTACACTAATTTTCTTATATCACAGAAGCACAACAAAATACATTATTATTATTATTATTCAATGAGGTTACTATAATTACTTGTCTTATATTTTATTCTTGCATTTCAGATACGCAGCAGGCAGACTACCATGTAGTTGCAACCGTGATGTACAGAGCGAATGGTGCTGTGGCTCCCTTATGTCTCCCGCAATACGAGGACCTCCTTGCACAGTATTACAGCAGCCTGAACAATGTTCTCACCCAAAGATGTTCGGCTGTGAATGTAAACATGAATGTATCCTTTTACGATACAAGGCCTGAGTTGCTGGAAGAAAATGTTGTTCAGGTAAGAAAGCTGTACCTACACTTTCGAGTGTAGAGTGTAGTGTAGACTGCATAGTGACTAGTCATGTAAGGTTGTGTGTCTTTGTGTTTATCTTGGTGTAAGCTTGAGAAAGTTCTGGGAAACCACGACAAAATGTAGCAGTAAATATAAAAACCACTTAAAATAACAGTATTATATGATTTTAGAGAAACCTTACTTCTTACAATTGGACTGGATATAATATTGAAGTGTTTTTCAAGTAGAAATATTGTATATTTCTGTTTAAGGAAAGACAGTCTGTTGTAAGAAATTATATTTGCCTTATAATATGTTCAGAAAACATTACCATATAGATCTTCAGTGAAAAATATGGTTTTGCATGATGTGCAGGTTTTCATTTCCCACTGAATACAATTTGGTGGAGACATCATTGATCATTTACATGTGAAAAGATGCCAAAAGCTTTGTAAAAATATTTTGTATTGTAATACAAACGTTTTTGGATAGATGTATGATACTGTGGATGATACTTTAGATGCAGGTGCATGTTAAGCGATCATGTTAACAAAAGTTTTGATGTGTTCTTTTCTTCCAGACTGACTTTGTGCTGGTGGTTGTACCTGCGGTGAGGCAACCCCAGCTGTATGATCTCTGCGGCTCCACCTTGAACCTCATCTTTGACCTCTCTGTGCCATATGCAAGTGCAGTCATTGAGCCTCTGCTCAACATCAGTGCCATAGGAAACCAGTGCCCTCCCTTGAGAGCCCTCAAGTCAAAGATCTCCCGAGGATTTACGTGTAATGTCGGAGAAGTTCTTAACATGGATACTAATGATGTCCCTCGATGCTGTAAGTATCTATTCATTTGAGATATTCCAATAGTCAGTCATCTTGTTTCCTTAGCTATATTTTATTTGTTTAGATGTAGGGAGAATGGGATGAGGGAGAGAGAGAGATGGATTGAGGGAGAGACAGAGAGAGATAGAATGAGGGTGAGAATGGAAGGGTGAAGGAAATAGCAAAAACCAACAGACAAGAATTATGAAGTTTCTGCAACACTCCCACCTGATTGTTGGAGAACTCCCACACTTTGTCTTGTAACCAAGGGGCCTCAGGTTCAATCACAGATGGAAGCACATTGTACAGTGGTTCAAACCCCACTTTAAACTGTGCCCTGATTAGACTAACTGTGCATAAAGTTAACTTAAAACAAACTTTGTCCACATCACTATTAATTGCTAAAAATCTTTTTGACTAGTGAATTTCATACTCTTTCATAATTTGATATTAACAGCCTTCTGTGATTATTTTTACATAATTATCAACTTAATTTGTGAAGTCATAAGATCTATTTACTTAATTAGCTTTTATAATAAACAACCTTTTTGTCATGTTTTATGAATGAAATTGCCAATATTTATTCTGGCAACTTGTTGCTTGGGCCATCGAAATTAATAGAACCTTTAAAAGTAAATAACTTGTTTACGTGTATTTATTATACAACCATGCATTTTATTCCCCAATCAGAGAATACCCTTGTTGTTATTTATGTCTGTTGAAACCTAAGAGACATTTTTCGAAAATTGCAGCAGGTATAGGGATTCAGTCTAGAATTTCTGGGTCATCTACAGTTTTCAATACTTTTCTGTTATGCAGTTCATCTTCTGTGCCATAGTATATTTTAATTTAACAGCTGTAAGAATGCTAACAAATGTTCATTTTTCCAGTGCATTGTCCTGCTGGAACCTTTGCTGGAGAGAAACAGAAGCAGTGTACTCCCTGTGCAAGAGGATTCTATCAGAATAGAGACAGGCAGGGTGCTTGCATCCGCTGCCCACTGGGAACATACACAAGGGAAGAAGGTAACTTTCATACAACAGTAGTATAAAAGATCAAGAATTACTATCATTGTGAATACCAGTATCTATATGTTATATTGGGACATATCAAAAACATTGACCACCTATCCATTTCTGAACATTTTTTTTTACCATGTACTGAACAGATACACAGTGAACACCTACTTTCTTAGTGAGTATCTGCCCCAATTATGAGCCTGTGCTCATATTTTGATTAGAATAGAAAATACTAAGTTCACAGAATTTGTCCAGGTGTTCATATGTGAACACGCATACACCCTTGGTTTATTCATTCTGTTTTCCAGATGGAAACATGCTTTAAGAAAATCCAGTTCCCATGAAACCTTTCAGCAAGGTGGATTGATATAAATCAGGTGATTTTTTAAAATTTTTTTGTAAAGAAATCACTGATTTAAATCGCATTAAATAAATACTTTATAGAATAATGTACATAAGGATTTTGCAGATATCAGAATCACTTTTGGTGAAATTACATAAATCTTGTAATCATTTAATGATGTTTATTAGGCACTAAGAAAGGAAAAGAAAGGAGTGCACCGACAACCGCGTCTACTCCGTCTGTCCTCGATCAGCCCTGAAGATGACTCCGTGAAGGAGTTGAAAGCTTGGAAGAACTCCGAAGTGTTTTTTATCGTGCTGTTAGTGTGTGATTTTAATGTTTTAACAAATATGTTGCCGGCACGTGACGTAAGAAGTTTTCTACAATCAAAAAACTATATTATAAGTTACAATTATAGAGTACATCAGAATGTTTTATTTTCTGTGGATGAAAAGTTCCTGAAATAATTATAGTTTCATCAACACACCCGACAAATATTTCCATAGTTGGTTCATATATACAGTATCAGAAACATAAAAAAATGTTTGTTTATACATAATATTTTTGTTTGCTTTAATGAAACTGTTCAAATATTTTACAGGGCTGTTTACAAGAAAAAGCCTTTCTATAAAAAACATATCTGTATGCATGGTGCCAAAAGCCATACAAGTAATTTTAAGTGTTTTTTTAAAGAAAAAGCCAAAAAATCTATTTAAAAAAATAATCAAAAAGGTTATTTAAATAAAAATTATGATTTTTATCTACCCCGCCTCTTAGTGTTGCAAAATGTTTGGAAGGGACGATTTATGAGATTTTTTGTGACCTTCTAACTCAAGTGTTTGAGCCCACCAAATGTTTTCAAAAGCTGGTGCGTGTGTGTGTCCCCAGGCCATAAAAATGTTGCTACATGTATAAGTCGCTACATTAGAAACTATGTGAAGAAAAGGTACCATATGCTTATGGACATCTGCTCAATTTTATTAATACAACCATTTATCTCAGTTTTATTTACTTGTGTTATTGAATAGGAGATAGAATTAACACTTATACATTAAGGTATTAATACTGTTGACACTGCTGATGCATCATTATTAATTTGTCTCTATTCCTATCATGTAACAGTTGATCTACATGGTGCTTATTATTTTTATATAATTATTTTTTTTGTGTCCTTCAAAGGTTCCAAGAGCATACAAGATTGCGTTCCTGTGTGTGGCTTTGGAACTTATTCGCCCACTGGATTGGTCCCGTGCTTGGAGTGTCCTCGTAACAGCTACACTGGAGAGCCACCAACAGGAGGATTCAAGGATTGCCAGGCTTGTCCTGGAAACACTTTCACGTACCAGCCATCAGCTCCAGGAATAGATTATTGTCGAGGTATTCCCTTTGTTAATAATAATTTTCTGCAGATACTTGAATGTAGTTTTCTTATTTGTCATAGAGGGTTTGAGCATAGTATAGTGGTCATCATTCTTGACTTTGGTCTTAGCTTTCAATGGGGACCTAGATTTTCCAGTATGTTGGGGACAGTTGGTGATATACTTGAATATAAAGACAAGCCAGATACCTTTCTGTTGACTATATATATTCTAAGTAAAAAAATAGATGATTTGGTCTCCTGTGTAACTTGGTAAGATATATATACAGTATCCCAGAAGTCTCGATACATACTCAGTTGTGTTACAGAATGTTCTCAGTGTGGTGGCAATCAAATCTCACACAGATCAACGCGTTCATGCCAGTTTTGCCAAAAATGTAGCAAGATATCTGATGATACATGAGTGCAGGCATCGATGATGCGAGCTTTCAGATGAAGCATATCCCCGAGTTTCTCCTGGTAGACGATGGACTTCAAATGTCCCCACAGGTAAAAATCAAATACTGTGCTGTCCATTCCACAGGCCCTCTCCAGATCCAGTGGTTTGAAAACTGCATTTAGCCACTCACAAAATAAACATGAATTGTGTATTTCCCTATGTATGGAGACTTTTGGGACACCCTGTATATAACACATGCAATAAAATCTTAGCCAAGATTTGAATGTATAACTGTTGCTTACTGTGTTTTTTGTGTGTGTATGTGAACATGAATGCTATTATGTGCACTAATTATCTCCAATTCATTAATTCATTTTGTTACTGTTGAACATTATAGTAATTTGTACTTGTTTATATTCAACTTTTGGTTGATTGGTCGAAATAGCACATGCTTTCTTACTGAGGAGGAAGCATATATGTGATGTGACAAATTAATGGAACAAAAGAGAGAGATATAAAAAGTATACGAGAGAGGTTGAAAGAGAGAGGGGGAGAGATAATAGAGAGGTAGAGAGAGGGGTGAGAATGTGTGTGAGAGAAAGAGAGAGAGAGAGAAAATATGAAAGAGTGAATCAGAATATGAGAGGGAGGGAGGAAGAATGAAGTGTATGCTTCTGTGTGTGTGAGAGTATGAGTATGTATGCTACCAAATTTCTTCATGAAGCTACATAACATAATTTGTAAAAGGGATATAACACACATTTCTCCTTACAGCCAAATGCTCTCCTGGTTCATACTCTGACACTGGACTAGCTCCTTGCGCTCCCTGCCCTAAGAACTTCTTCCAGCCTCATGCTGGCCAGACAAGCTGCTTCGAGTGTCCAACTGACATGAAGACAGATTCCATAACGGCAATGGGCCGGGAGGAATGCACACCTGTTGAGTGCACAGAAAATGCCTGCCAACATGGTGGCCTTTGTCTACCTATGGGTGAGTTGTTTGTATTGTTCAGTTATATGTAATAGTACTTGCTGATTCTTGTACAATTACTATCAACTCACAAGAAGTAAGAAATGGAGTGATTGTTTTTTACAGTTTTGTGGCAATATTCTTTAAACTCTTAGTGTATTAAATATACTTTAGAATTGTTTTAAGACAAATTCTTAAGTTTTGAATTGTCTGTAATATTCTGTTTAGTGGCTTCACCTCAATTTTTAAATGTTTATTTCCAAACATTTTCCTTATTTCACTGAAATACAATTTAAAATGCTGTAAATTTTTCAATTAAATGGAATAAACACTAAACATTTTCAACACATTTCCCTCAATTTTTAAAAGATACCTAAATAATGTATTCTAAATTTTTAGTCTTTATTTCATTTAATTGAAAATTTTACAGCATTTTAAATATTTCAGAACTTTTATTTTAGTGTTTTGTCCCTTAAATATTGGTGTAATATACCGGTATATATTTTTTAGAATTGCTAGTGAGTAGACTTCAATATTTTAATAACTATATGGGGTGCTTTGTGATGGTATAGTGGTAACATTATCACCTTGTAATCAAGGGGTTACTGATTTGATAACCAGTGGAAGTTAGGTGGGAGAACAGCCACAGGCGGAACCTCGTCCTTTAATAAAGAAAATTTGAATTTGAACCACACAATTGTTCAGACACCACTTTAAGCTCTTGATCCAATCCCGATTAGCTTTTCTATGGATAAAATGATCTTAAACTTCAAACATAGCGAACATTCAAACTGTTTGTTACAAAATTGTATATAATATTTGAGATTAGATTTTAGAACCAACATTACAGTGTTGAAATTGATTGTTTTGTGCTATTTTTCAGGCCATGACATTCAGTGCTTCTGTCCGGCTGGCTTCTCTGGCAGATACTGCGAGATCGACATTGACGAGTGTTCCTCTCAGCCATGCTATAATGGAGCTACATGCATCGACTTGCCCCAGGGTTACAGATGTGAATGTCCAGCAGGTAAAAGGACTAGTTTCTTGTTATTCAGTCCTCATATGACATTGCAATGTGTACATTTTCTTCACTTTTACCATTTTAGCTTCAGAATGCATGGGTTTTGGTATGAACTTTCTCTTAGTCATGTGGGTTAGTGCTTATACAGTAGACTATAAATAAAATTTGGATTACCAAAATTCAAATTAACAAAAACATGCATTACTCCAGAAAATTAACAAAACAAAAATAATGAACATGCAGTGGACCTTACCATAAAAATTGCCATATTTTGTATGGTTTTGTAGCGTAAGCCAAAAACAATTCCTCTCACAATAGTGATTAAGCTCCTAGTAAATAGAAAACACATTTAAGTAAGTACACTGAATTAACACATAAAATCACATACACTTGGACACTCCCAAGTTATTGAGGAGACTGTGGAGGTTGCGTAGTGGAAAACGTAAACTTTCTCTTCCGTACGGCTGTCTCCGGATAGCTGCCTTTGAATTATCCAAATAAAAGGTTTAGAAAATTTGAATTACATATGCATTTTTAACATTAGTT